>NC_141047.1:2692070-3292070 GCF_041138505.1 Cibotium barometz
ATCCTCCTCTTCCACTCATTTTTCCCTCTCACCTCTTTGCATTCATCTCTTCCCTCAACTAGCCCCCAGAGATTTTTCCTCATGAGCAGATACATGGTTTTTGTCTGCCATGTGTAAAACTGCTCCCCATAAATTTGGCTATCTCTTGTGCCGCCGTACTTATGATGATGTGAAGGGGGTCTTACCTCTTGATCAAATTTCAAGATTCAAGGGCAATGTCTACCCTTTTACAACTCAATATAAGGTTTAGGTGGTGATGATTACAACAGCTTCATCAGCATAAAATCACCAAAAATTACATTAAACCAAGGGTAACAAATCTGTACGGAAGGGTTGGAGTATCAAACCAACTCCGAATTGCAATCTGAAATTATAGGGATCTGTATTAGATACCAAATGGTTGATTTGAACCCGTAATTGCACTGAAGAATAATCATTAGTATTGATTAATCATTGATTAGTAAACTAATCATCTATTTTATGTGCAAAAAACAGAGTATGCGGGGCGTCCGGATCTAAGGCCTTAGAGTTCAAATGAGCTTAAATCGTTTCAAGGCTATCAATGGCAATTAGTCTAGTAGAGAATTAAGCCAAGAAAGACAAGATTTGACCAAAAATTGAATGCTTAATCTCTGTTTTTACCAGAGTCACCTGTAGATTTGATGAAGAGCTTAGATCTCACTGTAGACTTGATCAAATCAAAATCTGTCTTCACCAGCTTGTAGAGCACCCTTGAAAACCACTAGGGCCAAGAGGAATTATAGCAATTTGATCTGGAGTAGTAGAGATCTCTTTCTCCTTCAGAAATGTGGCACCAGTGATTTAGCAAAAATTGGCAGCTACGCTTGGCGGTTTACGATTTTGTTTGAATGGGATGGCTAGCTATGGTTGCCTAGAATTATTTGCCCTAATAGTGCTTCTGGAGGGAGATCAAGCCCCTCTACTGGCTAGGGGTGCAAAGAGCTAGTTGAAAAGAGGTAAAAATCTTAATTATCTACTAATCCTAATTAGCCAAGTGATAATGGGCTCACAAATTGATGGTAAATTCTCTTTTACAGCCTATTCACTTGTATATGTCAACACCTCCCCTCAAGTGAATACTCCTAGCACACCTGGACTCTATACTAAGTTTCCCTCTTACTTGATAGTCCGCGACCAGTGCCTCAAGTCCCTAAACTTATAGTCCTTGACACTCTCTCTCTATATGTGTCCAAGGCTACTACAAGTGCCCGTGACCTTGACCAAAGTGCTCATACATACATCTACCACATGGTCGACATCATCGGTGGCTTAGAGGTGGTTTTACTTTGTTGGGGCAGGTTACATTCGGTTATAGGGTTTCTCTCTCTCTCTCTCTCTCTCTCTCTCTCTCTCTCTCTCTCTCTCTCTCTCTCTCTCTCTCTCTCAGAAAAGATGATCTGACTCCACTTCCTTAGGAGCTTCCATGAAGTTTGTTGATGTCGTTTCTTCTCCACTGGGTTTGCTGTAGCAGTCTCTTGCCATGTGTCCTGGCTTTTCCACAGTTTTGGCAAGTGATGGTCCTTCCTCGTACTCTACCTCTTTCTCGTCCTCGTCCTCGAGAGAATCCTCCTCAGGTGAAGAATGCTTTTTTTTATCATGCTGTTGAGTCTAGCCATTTCTTCTCTTTGCTTCTGGTCTCTTGCTCTAGTAGAGCTCCTTCTATCTTTTTTAGCTTCAATTCGGGTACATTCTTTAGTGTTGCTACAATGTTTTCATATTCACCTTTGTCCACACTCTTCAGAAGCACTGTTAGTGCCTCATCATCTTCTGTCTTTTTGCCAATAGCTGCCAGTTGTTGCTTAATGCTTTTATATTTGTTCAAGTGTGTGATTAAAGATTCACTTTCCTTCATGTCTAATTTCTAGAATTGTATTAACAGATTTATCTTTGAATTTTTTGCTTGTGTTCCAAATAATTTTTTAAGTTCATCCAATGCATCTTTTGCCCACTGTATCCTTGTGATGTGATGAATGATTTCATCATTTAAACTGAGTGCGATAAGTCCCAATGCTTTTTCAATCCTCCTCTTCCACTCATTTTTCCCTCTCACCTCTTTGCATTCATCTCTTCCCTCAACTAGCCCCCACAGATTTTTCCTCATGAGCAGATACATGGTTTTTGTCTGCCATGTGTAAAACTGCTCCCCATAAATTTGGCTATCTCTTGTGCCGCCGTACTCATGATGATGTGAAGGGGATCTTACCTCTTGATCAAATTTTCAGATTCAAGGGCAATGTCTACCCTTTTACAACTCAATATAAGGTTTAGGTGGTGATGATTACAACAGCTTTATCAGCATAAAATCACCAAAAATTACAATAAACCAAGGGTAACAAATCTGTACGGAAGGGTTGGAGTATCGAACCATCTCCGAATTGCAATCTGAAATTATAGGGATCTGTATCAGATACCAAATGGTTGATTTGAACCCGTAATTGCACCGAACAATAGTGATTAGTATTGATTAATCATTGATTAGTAAACTGATCATCTATTTTGTGTGCAAGAAACAGAGTATGCGGGGAGTCCAGATCTAAGGCCTTAGAGTTCAAATGAGCTTAAATCCTTTCAAGGCTATCAATGGCAATTAGTCTAGTAGAGAATTAAGCCAAGAAGACAAGATTTGACCAGACATTGAATGCTTAATCTCTGTTTTACCAAAGTCACCTGTAGATTTGATGAAGAGCTTAGATCTCTGCGTAGACTTGATCAAATCAAAATCTGTCTTCACCAGCTTGTAGAGCACCCTTGAAAACCACTAGGGCCAAGAGGAATTATAGCAATTCGATCTGGAGTAGTAGAGATCTCATTTCTCCTTCAGAAATGTGGCGCCAGCGATTTAGCAAAAATTGGCAGCTACGCTTGGCGGTTTGCGATTTTGTTTGAATGGGATGGCTAGCTATGGTTGCCTAGAATTATTTGCCCTAATAGTGCTTCTGGAGGGAGATCAAGCCCCTCTACTGGCTAGGGGTGCAAAGAGCTAATTGAAAAGAGGTAAAAATCTTAATTATCTACTAATCCTAATTAGCCAAGTGATAATGGGCTCACAAATTGATGGATTCTAGAGCTAGGCTCTGATAATATGTTAAATTTACAGCTATGGTGGATCAAATGCTAGAATTCATATCATTAACAAAGAGATTAGATGATAATTAAGATGTGATTAGTGAGCAATTAATTGATAGCTTAATGTAGGCATGGATAATGAAAAACCAGCAAATTCTCATTAGGCCAATGCCTCAAATTATAGAGTTTACATCCAAGCATCTATTCCCTCCTTGATTCACTCCACCTCTTTTGCTTGATTCTCTCCACCTCTTTCCAGAATATCTCCTTTATTCTCTCCCAGTAGATACTTCTCACCTTTTGATAGGCTCTCTCACATTTATAGATTCTCTTTTACAGCCTCTTCACTTGTATATGTCAACACCTCCCCTCATGTGAATACTCCTAGCACACCTGGACTCTATACCAAGTTTCCCTCTTACTTGATAGTCCGCGACCAGTGCCTCAAGTCCCTAAACTCATAGTCCTTGACACTCTCTCTCTCTATGTGTCCAAGGTTACTACAAGTGCCCGTGACCTTGACCAAAGTGCTCATACATACATCTACCACATGGCCGACATCATCGGTGGAGAGGTGGTTTTACTTTGTTGGGATAGGTTACATTCGGTTGTAGGGTTTCTCTCTCTCTCTCTCTCTCTCTCTCTCTCTCTCTCTCTCTCTCTCTCTCTCTCAGAAAAGATGATTTGACTCCACTTCCTTAGGAGCCTCCATGAAGTTTGTTGATGTCGTTTCTTCTCTACTGGGTTTGCTGTAGCAGTCTCTTGCCATCTGTCCTGGCTTTTCCACAGTTTTGGCAAGTGATGGTCCTTCCTCGTACTCTACCTCTTTCTCGTCCTCGTCCTCGAGAGAATCCTCCTGAGGTGAAGAATGCTTTCTTTTCTCCTCCTGTTGAGTCTAGCCATTTCTTCTCTTTGCCTCTGGTCTCTTGCTCTAGTAGAGCTCCTTCTATCTTTTTTTAGCTTCAATTCAGGTACATTCTTTAGTGTTGCTACAATGTTTTCATATTCACCTTTGTCCACACTCTTCAGAAGCACTGCTAGTGCCTCATCATCTTCTGTCTTTTTGCCAATAGCTACCAGTTGTTGCTTAATGCTTTTATATTTGTTCAAGTGTGTGATTAAAGATTCACTTTCCTTCATGTCTAATTTCTAGAATTGTATTAACAGATTTATCTTTGAATTTTTTGCTTGTGTTCCAAATAATTTTTTGAGTTCATCCAATGCATCCTTTGCCCACTGTAGCCTTGTGATGTGATGAATGATTTCATCATTTAAACTGAGTGCAATAAGTCCCAATGCTTTTTCAATCCTCCTCTTCCACTCATTTTTCCCTCTCACCTCTTTGCATTCATCTCTTCCCTCAACTAGCCCCCACAGATTTTTCCTCATGAGCAGATACATGGCTTTTGTCTGAAAACTGCTCCCCATAAATTTGGCTATTTCTTGTGCCGCCGTACTCATGATGATGTGAAGGGAGTCTTACCTCTTGATCAAATTTCAAGATTCAAGGGCAATGTCTACCCTTTTACAACTCAATATAAGGTTTAGGTGGTGATGATTACAACAGCTTTATCAGCATAAAATCACCAAAAATTACATTAAACCAAGGGTAACAAAACTGTACGGAAGGGTTGGAGTATCAAACCATTTCCGAATTGCAATCTGAAATTATAGGGATCTGTATCAGATACCAAATGGTTGATTTGAACCCGTAATTGCACTGAAGAATAATCATTAGTATTGATTAATCATTGATTAGTAAACTAATCATCTATTTTGTGTGCAAAAAACAGAGTATGCGGGGAGTCCGGATCTAAGGCCTTAGGGTTCAAATGAGCTTAAATCCTTTCAAGGCTATCAATGGCAATTAGTCTAGTAGAGAATTAAGCCAAGAAAGACAAGATTTGACCAAAAATTGAATGCTTAATCTCTGTTTTACCAAAGTCACCTGTAGATTTGATGAAGAGCTTAGATCTCACTGTAGACTTGATCAAATCAAAATCTGTCTTCACCAGCTTGTAGAGCACCCTTGAAAACCACTAGGGCCAAGAGGAATTATAGCAATTTGATCTGGAGTAGTAGAGATCTCATTTCTCCTTCAGAAATGTGGCGCTAGCGATTTAGCAAAAATTGACAGCTACGCTTGGCGGTTTACGATTTTGTTTGAATGGGATGGCTAGCTATGGTTGCCTAGAATTATTTGCCCTAATAGTGCTTCTGGAGGGAGATCAAGCCCCTCTACTGACTAGGGGTGCAAAGAGCTAGTTGAAAAGAGGTAAAAATCTTAATTATCTACTAATCCTAATTAGCCAAGTGATAATGGGCTCACAAATTGATGGATTCTAGGGCTAGGCTCTGATAAGATGTTAAATTTACAGCTATGGTGGATCAAATGCTAGAATCCACATCATTAACAAAGAGATTAGATGATAATTAAGATGTGATTAGTGAGCAATTAACTGATAGCTTAATGTAGGCATGGATAATCAAAAACCAGCAAATTCTCATTAGGCCAATGCCTCAAGTTATATAGTTTACATCCAAGCATCTATTCCCACTGATTTCTCCTTGATTCACTCCACCTCTTTTGCTTGATTCTCTCCACCTCTTCCCAGAATATCTCCACACCTCCTAAATCTCCTCATGCTACCCTTTATTCTCTCCCAGTAGATACTTCTCACCTTTTCACATGCTCTCTCACATTTATAGATTCTCTTTTACAGCCTATTCACTTGTATATGTCAACACCTCCCCTCAAGTCAATACTCCTAGCACACCTGGACCCTATACCAAGTTTTCCTCTTACTTGATAGTCCGCGACCAGTGCCTCAAGTCCCTAAACTCATAGTCCTTGACACTCTCTCTCTCTCTCTCTCTATGTGTCCAAGGCTACTACAAGTGCCTGACCTTGACCAAAGTGCTCATACATACATCTACCACATGGCCGACATCATCGGTGGCTGAGAGGTGGTTTTACTTTTTTGGGGCAGGTTACATTCGGTTGTAGGGTTTCTCTCTCTCTCTCTCTCTCTCTCTCTCTCTCTCTCTCTCTCTCTCTCTCTCTCTCTCAGAAAAGAAGATCTGACTCCACTTCCTTAGGAGCCTACAGCTCCCCTCAAGTGAATACTCCTAGCACACCTGGACACTATACCTGGACACCATACTAAGTTTCCCTCTTACTTGATAGTCCGCGACCAGTGCCTCAAGTCCCTAAACTCATAGTCCTTGACACTCTCTCTCTCTATGTGTCCAAGGCTATTACAAGTGCCCGTGACATTGACCAAAGTGCTCATACATACATCTACCACATGGCCGACATCATCGGTGGCTGAGAGGTGGTTTTACTTTGTTGGGGCAGGTTACATTCGGTTGTAGGGTCTCTCTCTCTCTCTCTCTCTCTCTCTCTCTCTCTCTCTCTCTCTCTCTCTCTCTCTCTCTCTCTCTCTCTCTCTCTCAGAAAAGATGATCTGACTCCACTTCCTTAGGAGCCTCCATGAAGTTTGTTGATGTCGTTGCTTCTCCACTGGGTTTGCTGTAGCAGTCTCTTGCCATGTGTCCTGGCTTTTCCACAGTTTTGGCAAGTGATGGTCCTTCCTCCTACTCTACCTCTTTCTCGTCCTCGTCCTCGAGAGAATCCTCCTCAGGTGAAGAATGCTTTTTTTTCTCCTGCTGTTGAGTCTAGCCATTTCTTCTCTTTACCTCAGGTCTCTTGCTCTAGTAGAGCTCCTTCTATCTTTTTTAGCTTCAATTCAGGTACATTCTTTAGTGTTGCTACAATGTTTTCATATTCACCTTTGTCCATACTCTTCAGAAAGCACTGTTAGTGCCTCATCATCTTCTGTCTTTTTGCCAATAGCTGCCAGTTGTTGCTTAATGCTTTTATATTTGTTCAAGTGTGTGATTAAAGATTCACTTTCCTTCATGTCTAGTTTCTAGAATTGTATTAACAGACTTATCTTTGAATTTTTTGCTTGTGTTCCATATAATTTTTTAAGTTCATCCAATGCATCTTTTGCCCACTGTAGCCTTGTGATGTGATGAATGATTTCATCATTTAAACTGAGTGCGATAAGTCCCAATGCTTTTTCAATCCTCCTCTTCCACTCATTTTTCCCTCTCACCTCTTTGCATTCATCTCTTCCCTCAACTAGCCCCCACAGATTTTTCCTCATGAGCAGATACATGGTTTTTGTTTGCCATGTGTAAAACTACTCCCCATAAATTTGGCTATCTCTTGTGCCGCCGTACTTATGATGATGTGAAGGGGGTCTTACCTCGATCAAATTTCAAGATTCAAGGGCAATGTCTACCCTTTTACAACTCAATATAAGGTTTAGGTGGTGATGATTACAACAGCTTCATCAGCATAAAATCACCAAAAATTACATTAAACCAAGGGTAACAAATCTGTACGGAAGGGTTGGAGTATCAAACCATCTCCGAATTGCAATCTGAAATTATAGGGATCTGTATCAGATAACAAATGGTTGATTTGAACCCGTAATTGCACTGAAGAATAATCATTAGTATTGATTAATCATTGATTAGTAAACTAATCATCTATTTTGTGTGCAAAAAACAGAGTATGCGGGGAGTCCGGATCTAAGGCCTTAGAGTTCAAATGAGCTTAAATCGTTTCAAGGCTATCAATGGCAATTAGTCTAGTAGAGAATTAAGCCAAGAAAGACAAGATTTGACCAAAAATTGAATGCTTAATCTCTGTTTTTACCAGAGTCACCTGTAGATTTGATGAAGAGCTTAGATCTCACTGTAGACTTGATCAAATCAAAATCTGTCTTCACCAGCTTGTAGAGCACCCTTGAAAACCACTAGGGCCAAGAGGAATTATAGCAATTTGATCTGGAGTAGTAGAGATCTCTTTCTCCTTCAGAAATGTGGCACCAGTGATTTAGCAAAAATTGGCAGCTACGCTTGGCGGTTTACGATTTTGTTTGAATGGGATGGCTAGCTATGGTTGCCTAGAATTATTTGCCCTAATAGTGCTTCTGGAGGGAGATCAAGCCCCTCTACTGGCTAGGGGTGCAAAGAGCTAGTTGAAAAGAGGTAAAAATCTTAATTATCTACTAATCCTAATTAGCCAAGTGATAATGGGCTCACAAATTGATGGTAGATTCTCTTTTACAGCCTATTCACTTGTATATGTCAACACCTCCCCTCAAGTGAATACTCCTAGCACACCTGGACTCTATACTAAGTTTCCCTCTTACTTGATAGTCCGCGACCAGTGCCTCAAGTCCCTAAACTTATAGTCCTTGACACTCTCTCTCTATATGTGTCCAAGGCTACTACAAGTGCCCGTGACCTTGACCAAAGTGCTCATACATACATCTACCACATGGTCGACATCATCGGTGGCTTAGAGGTGGTTTTACTTTGTTGGGGCAGGTTACATTCGGTTATAGGGTTTCTCTCTCTCTCTCTCTCTCTCTCTCTCTCTCTCTCTCTCTCTCTCTCTCTCTCTCTCTCTCTCTCTCTCTCAGAAAAGATGATCTGACTCCACTTCCTTAGGAGCTTCCATGAAGTTTGTTGATGTCGTTTCTTCTCCACTGGGTTTGCTGTAGCAGTCTCTTGCCATGTGTCCTGGCTTTTCCACAGTTTTGGCAAGTGATGGTCCTTCCTCGTACTCTACCTCTTTCTCGTCCTCGTCCTCGAGAGAATCCTCCTCAGGTGAAGAATGCTTTTTTTTATCATGCTGTTGAGTCTAGCCATTTCTTCTCTTTGCTTCTGGTCTCTTGCTCTAGTAGAGCTCCTTCTATCTTTTTTAGCTTCAATTCGGGTACATTCTTTAGTGTTGCTACAATGTTTTCATATTCACCTTTGTCCACACTCTTCAGAAGCACTGTTAGTGCCTCATCATCTTCTGTCTTTTTGCCAATAGCTGCCAGTTGTTGCTTAATGCTTTTATATTTGTTCAAGTGTGTGATTAAAGATTCACTTTCCTTCATGTCTAATTTCTAGAATTGTATTAACAGATTTATCTTTGAATTTTTTGCTTGTGTTCCAAATAATTTTTTAAGTTCATCCAATGCATCTTTTGCCCACTGTATCCTTGTGATGTGATGAATGATTTCATCATTTAAACTGAGTGCGATAAGTCCCAATGCTTTTTCAATCCTCCTCTTCCACTCATTTTTCCCTCTCACCTCTTTGCATTCATCTCTTCCCTCAACTAGCCCCCACAGATTTTTCCTCATGAGCAGATACATGGTTTTTGTCTGCCATGTGTAAAACTGCTCCCCATAAATTTGGCTATCTCTTGTGCCGCCGTACTCATGATGATGTGAAGGGGATCTTACCTCTTGATCAAATTTCCAGATTCAAGGGCAATGTCTACCCTTTTACAACTCAATATAAGGTTTAGGTGGTGATGATTACAACAGCTTTATCAGCATAAAATCACCAAAAATTACAATAAACCAAGGGTAACAAATCTGTACGGAAGGGTTGGAGTATCGAACCATCTCCGAATTGCAATCTGAAATTATAGGGATCTGTATCAGATACCAAATGGTTGATTTGAACCCGTAATTGCACCGAACAATAGTGATTAGTATTGATTAATCATTGATTAGTAAACTGATCATCTATTTTGTGTGCAAGAAACAGAGTATGCGGGGAGTCCAGATCTAAGGCCTTAGAGTTCAAATGAGCTTAAATCCTTTCAAGGCTATCAATGGCAATTAGTCTAGTAGAGAATTAAGCCAAGAAGACAAGATTTGACCAGACATTGAATGCTTAATCTCTGTTTTACCAAAGTCACCTGTAGATTTGATGAAGAGCTTAGATCTCTGCGTAGACTTGATCAAATCAAAATCTGTCTTCACCAGCTTGTAGAGCACCCTTGAAAACCACTAGGGCCAAGAGGAATTATAGCAATTCGATCTGGAGTAGTAGAGATCTCATTTCTCCTTCAGAAATGTGGCGCCAGCGATTTAGCAAAAATTGGCAGCTACGCTTGGCGGTTTGCGATTTTGTTTGAATGGGATGGCTAGCTATGGTTGCCTAGAATTATTTGCCCTAATAGTGCTTCTGGAGGGAGATCAAGCCCCTCTACTGGCTAGGGGTGCAAAGAGCTAATTGAAAAGAGGTAAAAATCTTAATTATCTACTAATCCTAATTAGCCAAGTGATAATGGGCTCACAAATTGATGGATTCTAGAGCTAGGCTCTGATAATATGTTAAATTTACAGCTATGGTGGATCAAATGCTAGAATTCATATCATTAACAAAGAGATTAGATGATAATTAAGATGTGATTAGTGAGCAATTAATTGATAGCTTAATGTAGGCATGGATAATGAAAAACCAGCAAATTCTCATTAGGCCAATGCCTCAAATTATAGAGTTTACATCCAAGCATCTATTCCCTCCTTGATTCACTCCACCTCTTTTGCTTGATTCTCTCCACCTCTTTCCAGAATATCTCCTTTATTCTCTCCCAGTAGATACTTCTCACCTTTTGATAGGCTCTCTCACATTTATAGATTCTCTTTTACAGCCTCTTCACTTGTATATGTCAACACCTCCCCTCATGTGAATACTCCTAGCACACCTGGACTCTATACCAAGTTTCCCTCTTACTTGATAGTCCGCGACCAGTGCCTCAAGTCCCTAAACTCATAGTCCTTGACACTCTCTCTCTCTATGTGTCCAAGGTTACTACAAGTGCCCGTGACCTTGACCAAAGTGCTCATACATACATCTACCACATGGCCGACATCATCGGTGGAGAGGTGGTTTTACTTTGTTGGGATAGGTTACATTCGGTTGTAGGGTTCTCTCTCTCTCTCTCTCTCTCTCTCTCTCTCTCTCTCTCTCTCTCTCTCTCTCTCTCTCAGAAAAGATGATTTGACTCCACTTCCTTAGGAGCCTCCATGAAGTTTGTTGATGTCGTTTCTTCTCTACTGGGTTTGCTGTAGCAGTCTCTTGCCATCTGTCCTGGCTTTTCCACAGTTTTGGCAAGTGATGGTCCTTCCTCGTACTCTACCTCTTTCTCGTCCTCGTCCTCGAGAGAATCCTCCTGAGGTGAAGAATGCTTTCTTTTCTCCTCCTGTTGAGTCTAGCCATTTCTTCTCTTTGCCTCTGGTCTCTTGCTCTAGTAGAGCTCCTTCTATCTTTTTTTAGCTTCAATTCAGGTACATTCTTTAGTGTTGCTACAATGTTTTCATATTCACCTTTGTCCACACTCTTCAGAAGCACTGCTAGTGCCTCATCATCTTCTGTCTTTTTGCCAATAGCTACCAGTTGTTGCTTAATGCTTTTATATTTGTTCAAGTGTGTGATTAAAGATTCACTTTCCTTCATGTCTAATTTCTAGAATTGTATTAACAGATTTATCTTTGAATTTTTTGCTTGTGTTCCAAATAATTTTTTGAGTTCATCCAATGCATCCTTTGCCCACTGTAGCCTTGTGATGTGATGAATGATTTCATCATTTAAACTGAGTGCAATAAGTCCCAATGCTTTTTCAATCCTCCTCTTCCACTCATTTTTCCCTCTCACCTCTTTGCATTCATCTCTTCCCTCAACTAGCCCCCACAGATTTTTCCTCATGAGCAGATACATGGCTTTTGTCTGAAAACTGCTCCCCATAAATTTGGCTATTTCTTGTGCCGCCGTACTCATGATGATGTGAAGGGAGTCTTACCTCTTGATCAAATTTCAAGATTCAAGGGCAATGTCTACCCTTTTACAACTCAATATAAGGTTTAGGTGGTGATGATTACAACAGCTTTATCAGCATAAAATCACCAAAAATTACATTAAACCAAGGGTAACAAAACTGTACGGAAGGGTTGGAGTATCAAACCATTTCCGAATTGCAATCTGAAATTATAGGGATCTGTATCAGATACCAAATGGTTGATTTGAACCCGTAATTGCACTGAAGAATAATCATTAGTATTGATTAATCATTGATTAGTAAACTAATCATCTATTTTGTGTGCAAAAAACAGAGTATGCGGGGAGTCCGGATCTAAGGCCTTAGGGTTCAAATGAGCTTAAATCCTTTCAAGGCTATCAATGGCAATTAGTCTAGTAGAGAATTAAGCCAAGAAAGACAAGATTTGACCAAAAATTGAATGCTTAATCTCTGTTTTACCAAAGTCACCTGTAGATTTGATGAAGAGCTTAGATCTCACTGTAGACTTGATCAAATCAAAATCTGTCTTCACCAGCTTGTAGAGCACCCTTGAAAACCACTAGGGCCAAGAGGAATTATAGCAATTTGATCTGGAGTAGTAGAGATCTCATTTCTCCTTCAGAAATGTGGCGCTAGCGATTTAGCAAAAATTGACAGCTACGCTTGGCGGTTTACGATTTTGTTTGAATGGGATGGCTAGCTATGGTTGCCTAGAATTTTTTGCCCTAATAGTGCTTCTGGAGGGAGATCAAGCCCCTCTACTGACTAGGGGTGCAAAGAGCTAGTTGAAAAGAGGTAAAAATCTTAATTATCTACTAATCCTAATTAGCCAAGTGATAATGGGCTCACAAATTGATGGATTCTAGGGCTAGGCTCTGATAAGATGTTAAATTTACAGCTATGGTGGATCAAATGCTAGAATCCACATCATTAACAAAGAGATTAGATGATAATTAAGATGTGATTAGTGAGCAATTAACTGATAGCTTAATGTAGGCATGGATAATCAAAAACCAGCAAATTCTCATTAGGCCAATGCCTCAAGTTATATAGTTTACATCCAAGCATCTATTCCCACTGATTTCTCCTTGATTCACTCCACCTCTTTTGCTTGATTCTCTCCACCTCTTCCCAGAATATCTCCACACCTCCTAAATCTCCTCATGCTACCCTTTATTCTCTCCCAGTAGATACTTCTCACCTTTTCACATGCTCTCTCACATTTATAGATTCTCTTTTACAGCCTATTCACTTGTATATGTCAACACCTCCCCTCAAGTCAATACTCCTAGCACACCTGGACCCTATACCAAGTTTTCCTCTTACTTGATAGTCCGCGACCAGTGCCTCAAGTCCCTAAACTCATAGTCCTTGACACTCTCTCTCTCTCTCTCTCTATGTGTCCAAGGCTACTACAAGTGCCTGACCTTGACCAAAGTGCTCATACATACATCTACCACATGGCCGACATCATCGGTGGCTGAGAGGTGGTTTTACTTTTTTGGGGCAGGTTACATTCGGTTGTAGGGTTTCTCTCTCTCTCTCTCTCTCTCTCTCTCTCTCTCTCTCTCTCTCTCTCAGAAAAGAAGATCTGACTCCACTTCCTTAGGAGCCTACAGCTCCCCTCAAGTGAATACTCCTAGCACACCTGGACACTATACCTGGACACCATACTAAGTTTCCCTCTTACTTGATAGTCCGCGACCAGTGCCTCAAGTCCCTAAACTCATAGTCCTTGACACTCTCTCTCTCTATGTGTCCAAGGCTATTACAAGTGCCCGTGACATTGACCAAAGTGCTCATACATACATCTACCACATGGCCGACATCATCGGTGGCTGAGAGGTGGTTTTACTTTGTTGGGGCAGGTTACATTCGGTTGTAGGGTCTCTCTCTCTCTCTCTCTCTCTCTCTCTCTCTCTCTCTCTCTCTCTCTCTCTCTCTCTCTCTCTCTCTCTCAGAAAAGATGATCTGACTCCACTTCCTTAGGAGCCTCCATGAAGTTTGTTGATGTCGTTGCTTCTCCACTGGGTTTGCTGTAGCAGTCTCTTGCCATGTGTCCTGGCTTTTCCACAGTTTTGGCAAGTGATGGTCCTTCCTCCTACTCTACCTCTTTCTCGTCCTCGTCCTCGAGAGAATCCTCCTCAGGTGAAGAATGCTTTTTTTTCTCCTGCTGTTGAGTCTAGCCATTTCTTCTCTTTACCTCAGGTCTCTTGCTCTAGTAGAGCTCCTTCTATCTTTTTTAGCTTCAATTCAGGTACATTCTTTAGTGTTGCTACAATGTTTTCATATTCACCTTTGTCCATACTCTTCAGAAAGCACTGTTAGTGCCTCATCATCTTCTGTCTTTTTGCCAATAGCTGCCAGTTGTTGCTTAATGCTTTTATATTTGTTCAAGTGTGTGATTAAAGATTCACTTTCCTTCATGTCTAGTTTCTAGAATTGTATTAACAGACTTATCTTTGAATTTTTTGCTTGTGTTCCATATAATTTTTTAAGTTCATCCAATGCATCTTTTGCCCACTGTAGCCTTGTGATGTGATGAATGATTTCATCATTTAAACTGAGTGCGATAAGTCCCAATGCTTTTTCAATCCTCCTCTTCCACTCATTTTTCCCTCTCACCTCTTTGCATTCATCTCTTCCCTCAACTAGCCTCCACAGATTTTTCCTCATGAGCAGATACATGGTTTTTGTTTGCCATGTGTAAAACTACTCCCCATAAATTTGGCTATCTCTTGTGCCGCCGTACTTATGATGATGTGAAGGGGGTCTTACCTCGATCAAATTTCAAGATTCAAGGGCAATGTCTACCCTTTTACAACTCAATATAAGGTTTAGGTGGTGATGATTACAACAGCTTCATCAGCATAAAATCACCAAAAATTACATTAAACCAAGGGTAACAAATCTGTACGGAAGGGTTGGAGTATCAAACCATCTCCGAATTGCAATCTGAAATTATAGGGATCTGTATCAGATAACAAATGGTTGATTTGAACCCGTAATTGCACTGAAGAATAATCATTAGTATTGATTAATCATTGATTAGTAAACTAATCATCTATTTTGTGTGCAAAAAACAGAGTATGCGGGGAGTCCGGATCTAAGGCCTTAGAGTTCAAATGAGCTTAAATCGTTTCAAGGCTATCAATGGCAATTAGTCTAGTAGAGAATTAAGCCAAGAAAGACAAGATTTGACCAAAAATTGAATGCTTAATCTCTGTTTTTACCAGAGTCACCTGTAGATTTGATGAAGAGCTTAGATCTCACTGTAGACTTGATCAAATCAAAATCTGTCTTCACCAGCTTGTAGAGCACCCTTGAAAACCACTAGGGCCAAGAGGAATTATAGCAATTTGATCTGGAGTAGTAGAGATCTCTTTCTCCTTCAGAAATGTGGCACCAGTGATTTAGCAAAAATTGGCAGCTACGCTTGGCGGTTTACGATTTTGTTTGAATGGGATGGCTAGCTATGGTTGCCTAGAATTATTTGCCCTAATAGTGCTTCTGGAGGGAGATCAAGCCCCTCTACTGGCTAGGGGTGCAAAGAGCTAGTTGAAAAGAGGTAAAAATCTTAATTATCTACTAATCCTAATTAGCCAAGTGATAATGGGCTCACAAATTGATGGTAGATTCTCTTTTACAGCCTATTCACTTGTATATGTCAACACCTCCCCTCAAGTGAATACTCCTAGCACACCTGGACTCTATACTAAGTTTCCCTCTTACTTGATAGTCCGCGACCAGTGCCTCAAGTCCCTAAACTTATAGTCCTTGACACTCTCTCTCTATATGTGTCCAAGGCTACTACAAGTGCCCGTGACCTTGACCAAAGTGCTCATACATACATCTACCACATGGTCGACATCATCGGTGGCTTAGAGGTGGTTTTACTTTGTTGGGGCAGGTTACATTCGGTTATAGGGTTTCTCTCTCTCTCTCTCTCTCTCTCTCTCTCTCTCTCTCTCTCTCTCTCTCAGAAAAGATGATCTGACTCCACTTCCTTAGGAGCTTCCATGAAGTTTGTTGATGTCGTTTCTTCTCCACTGGGTTTGCTGTAGCAGTCTCTTGCCATGTGTCCTGGCTTTTCCACAGTTTTGGCAAGTGATGGTCCTTCCTCGTACTCTACCTCTTTCTCGTCCTCGTCCTCGAGAGAATCCTCCTCAGGTGAAGAATGCTTTTTTTTATCATGCTGTTGAGTCTAGCCATTTCTTCTCTTTGCTTCTGGTCTCTTGCTCTAGTAGAGCTCCTTCTATCTTTTTTAGCTTCAATTCGGGTACATTCTTTAGTGTTGCTACAATGTTTTCATATTCACCTTTGTCCACACTCTTCAGAAGCACTGTTAGTGCCTCATCATCTTCTGTCTTTTTGCCAATAGCTGCCAGTTGTTGCTTAATGCTTTTATATTTGTTCAAGTGTGTGATTAAAGATTCACTTTCCTTCATGTCTAATTTCTAGAATTGTATTAACAGATTTATCTTTGAATTTTTTGCTTGTGTTCCAAATAATTTTTTAAGTTCATCCAATGCATCTTTTGCCCACTGTATCCTTGTGATGTGATGAATGATTTCATCATTTAAACTGAGTGCGATAAGTCCCAATGCTTTTTCAATCCTCCTCTTCCACTCATTTTTCCCTCTCACCTCTTTGCATTCATCTCTTCCCTCAACTAGCCCCCACAGATTTTTCCTCATGAGCAGATACATGGTTTTTGTCTGCCATGTGTAAAACTGCTCCCCATAAATTTGGCTATCTCTTGTGCCGCCGTACTCATGATGATGTGAAGGGGATCTTACCTCTTGATCAAATTTCCAGATTCAAGGGCAATGTCTACCCTTTTACAACTCAATATAAGTTTTAGGTGGTGATGATTACAACAGCTTTATCAGCATAAAATCACCAAAAATTACAATAAACCAAGGGTAACAAATCTGTACGGAAGGGTTGGAGTATCGAACCATCTCCGAATTGCAATCTGAAATTATAGGGATCTGTATCAGATACCAAATGGTTGATTTGAACCCGTAATTGCACCGAACAATAGTGATTAGTATTGATTAATCATTGATTAGTAAACTGATCATCTATTTTGTGTGCAAGAAACAGAGTATGCGGGGAGTCCAGATCTAAGGCCTTAGAGTTCAAATGAGCTTAAATCCTTTCAAGGCTATCAATGGCAATTAGTCTAGTAGAGAATTAAGCCAAGAAGACAAGATTTGACCAGACATTGAATGCTTAATCTCTGTTTTACCAAAGTCACCTGTAGATTTGATGAAGAGCTTAGATCTCTGCGTAGACTTGATCAAATCAAAATCTGTCTTCACCAGCTTGTAGAGCACCCTTGAAAACCACTAGGGCCAAGAGGAATTATAGCAATTCGATCTGGAGTAGTAGAGATCTCATTTCTCCTTCAGAAATGTGGCGCCAGCGATTTAGCAAAAATTGGCAGCTACGCTTGGCGGTTTGCGATTTTGTTTGAATGGGATGGCTAGCTATGGTTGCCTAGAATTATTTGCCCTAATAGTGCTTCTGGAGGGAGATCAAGCCCCTCTACTGGCTAGGGGTGCAAAGAGCTAGTTGAAAAGAGGTAAAAATCTTAATTATCTACTAATCCTAATTAGCCAAGTGATAATGGGCTCACAAATTGATGGATTCTAGGGCTAGGCTCTGATAATATGTTAAATTTACAGCTATGGTGGATCAAATGCTAGAATTCACATCATTAACAAAGAGATTAGATGATAATTAAGATGTGATTAGTGAGCAATTAATTGATAGCTTAATGTAGGCATGGATAATGAAAAACCAGCAAATTCTCATTAGGCCAATGCCTCAATTTATAGAGTTTACATCCAAGCATCTATACCCACTGATTTCTCCTTGATTCACTCCACCTCTTTTGCTTGATTCTCTCCACCTCTTCCCAGAATATCTCCTTTATTCTCTCCCAGTAGATACTTCTCACCTTTTGACAGGCTCTCTCACATTTATAGATTCTCTTTTACAGCCTATTCACTTGTATATGTCAACACCTCTCCTCATGTGAATACTCCTAGCACACCTGGACTCTATACCAAGTTTCCCTCTTACTTGATAGTCCGCGACCAGTGCCTCAAGTCCCTAAACTCATAGTCCTTGACACTCTCTCTCTCTATGTGTCCAAGGTTACTACAAGTGCCCGTGACCTTGACCAAAGTGCTCATACATACATCTACCACATGGCCGACATCATCGGTGGAGAGGTGGTTTTACTTTGTTGGGATAGGTTACATTCGGTTGTAGGGTTTCTCTCTCTCTCTCTCTCTCTCTCTCTCTCTCTCTCTCTCTCAGAAAAGATGATCTGACTCCACTTCCTTAGGAGCCTCCATGAAGTTTGTTGATGTCGTTTCTTCTCTTCTGGGTTTGCTGTAGCAGTCTCTTGCCATCTGCCCTGGCTTTTCCACAGTTTTGGCAAGTGATGGTCCTTCCTCCTACTCTACCTCTTTCTCGTCCTCGTCCTCGAGAGAATCCTCCTCAGGTGAAGAATGCTTTCTTTTCTCCTCCTGTTGAGTCTAGCCATTTCTTCTCTTTGCCTCTGGTCTCTTGCTCTAGTAGAGGTCCTTCTATCTTTTTTTAGCTTCAATTCAGGTACATTCTTTAGTGTTGCTACAATGATTTCATATTCACCTTTGTCCACACTCTTCAGAAGCACTGCTAGTGCCTCATCATCTCTAGTCTTTTTGCCAATAGCTACCAGTTGTTGCTTAATGCTTTTATACTTGTTCAAGTGTGTGATTAAAGATTCACTTTCCTTCATGTCTAATTTCTAGAATTGTATTAACAGATTTATCTTTGAATTTTTTGCTTGTGTTCCAAATAATTTTTTGAGTTCATCCAATGCATCTTTTGCCCACTGTAGCCTTGTGATGTGATGAATGATTTCATCATTTAAACTGAGTGCAATAAGTCCCAATGCTTTTTCAATCCTCCTCTTCCACTCATTTTTCCCTCTCACCTCTTTGCATTCATCTCTTCCCTCAACTAGCCCCCACAGATTTTTCCTCATGAGCAGATACATGGCTTTTGTTTGAAAACTGCTCCCCATAAATTTGGCTATTTCTTGTGCCGCCGTACTCATGATAATGTGAAGGGGGTCTTACCTCTTGATCAAATTTCAAGATTCAAGGGCAATGTCTACCCTTTTACAACTCAATATAAGGTTTAGGTGGTGATGATTACAACAGCTTTATCAGCATAAAATCACCAAAAATTACATTAAACCAAGGGTAACAAAACTGTACGGAAGGGTTGGAGTATCAAACCATCTCCGAATTGCAATCTAAAATTATAGGGATCTGTATCAGATACCAAATGGTTGATTTGAACCCGTAATTGCACTGAAAAATAGTGATTAATATTGATTAATCATTGATTAGTAAACTAATCATCTATTTTGTGTGCAAAAAACAGAGTATGCGGGGAGTCCAGATCTAAGGCCTTAGAGTTCAAATGAGCTTAAATCCTTTCAAGGCTATCAATGGCAATTAGTCTAGTAGAGAATTAAGCCAAGAAAGACAAGATTTGACCAAACATTGAATGCTTAATCTCTGTTTTACCAAAGTCACCTGTAGATTTGATGAAGAGCTTAGATCTCACTGTAGACTTGATCAAATCAAAATCTGTCTTCACCAGCTTGTAGAGCACCCTTGAAAACCACTAGGGCCAAGAGGAATTATAGCAATTTGATCTGGAGTAGTAGAGATCTCATTTCTCCTTCAGAAATGTGGCGCCAGCGATTTAGCAAAAATTGGCAGCTACGCTTGGCGGTTTGCGATTTT
This sequence comes from Cibotium barometz, assembly GCF_041138505.1. NCBI lineage: Eukaryota > Viridiplantae > Streptophyta > Polypodiopsida > Cyatheales > Cibotiaceae > Cibotium > Cibotium barometz. Next base: position 2,711,643 of record NC_141047.1, read on the forward strand.
GTTTGAATGGGATGGCTAGCTATGGTTGCCTAGAATTATTTGCCCTAATAGTGCTTCTGGAGGGAGATCAAGCCCCTCTACTGGCTAGGGGTGCAAAGAGCTAGTTGAAAAGAGGTAAAAATCTTAATTATTTACTAATCCTAATTAGCCAAGTGATAATATGCTCACAAATTGATGGATTCTAGGGCTAGGCTCTGATAATATGTTAAATTTGCACCTATGGTGGATCAAATGCTAGAATCCACATCATTAACAAAGAGATTAGATGATAATTAAGACGTGATTAGTGAGCAATTAATTGATAGCTTAATGTAGGCATGGATAATGAAAAACCAGTAAAATCTCATTAGGCCAATGCCTCAATTTATAGAGTTTACATCCAAGCATCTATTCCCACTGATTTCTCCTTGATTCACTCCACCTCTTTTGCTTGATTCTCTCCACCTCTTCCCAGAATATCTCCACACCTCCTAAATCTCCTCATGCTACCCTTTATTCTCTCCCAGTAGATACTTCTCACCTTTTCACAGGCTCTCTCACATTTATAGATTCTCTTTTACAGCCTATTCACTTGTATATGTCAACACCTCCCCTCAAGTGAATACTCCTAGCACACCTGGACCCTATACCAAGTTTCCCTCTTACTTGATAGTCCGCGACCAGTGCCTCAAGTCCCTAAACTCATAGTCCTTGACACTCTCTCTCTCTATGTGTCCAAGGCTACTACAAGTGCCCGTGACCTTGACCAAAGTGCCCATACATACATCTACCACATGGCCGACATCATCGGTGGCTGAGAGGTGGTTTTAATTTGTTGGGGCAGGTTACATTCGGTTGTAGGGTTTCTCTCTCTCTCTCTCTCTCTCTCTCTCTCTCTCTCTCTCTCTCTCTCTCTCTCTCTCTCTCTCACTCTGAAAAGATGACCTAACTCCACTTCCTTAGGAGCTTCCATGAAGTTTGTTGATGTCGTTTCTTCTCCACTGGGTTTGCTGTAGCAGGCTCTTGCCATGTGTCCTGGCTTTTCCACAGTTTTGGCAAGTGATGGTCCTTCCTCGTACTCTACCTCTTTCTCGTCCTCGTCCTCGAGAGAATCCTCCTCAGGTAAAGAATGCTTTTTTTTTCTCGTGCTGTTGAGTCTAGCCATTTCTTCTCTTTGCTTCTGGTCTCTTGCTCTAGTAGAGCTCCTTCTATCTTTTTTAGCTTCAATTCGGGTACATTCTTTAGTGTTGCTACAATGTTTTCATATTCACCTTTGTCCACACTCTTCAGAAGCACTGTTAGTGCCTCATCATCTTCTGTCTTTTTGCCAATAGCTGCCAATTGTTGCTTAATGCTTTTATATTTGTTCAAGTGTGTGATTAAAGATTCACTTTCCTTCATGTCTAATTTCTAGAATTGTATTAACAGATTTATCTTTGAATTTTTTGCTTGTGTTCCAAATAATTTTTTAAGTTCATCCAATGCATCTTTTGCCCACTGTATCCTTGTGATGTGATGAATGATTTCATCATTTAAACTGAGTGCGATAAGTCCCAATGCTTTTTCAATCCTCCTCTTCCACTCATTTTTCCCTCTCACCTCTTTGCATTCATCTCTTCCCTCAACTAGCCCCCACAGATTTTTCCTCATGAGCAGATACATGGTTTTTGTCCGCCATGTGTAAAACTGCTCCCCATAAATTTGGCTATCTCTTGTGCCGCCGTACTCATGATGATGTGAAGGGGATCTTACCTCTTGATCAAATTTCAAGATTCAAGGGCAATGTCTACCCTTTTACAACTCAATATAAGGTTTAGGTGGTGATGATTACAACAGCTTTATCAGCATAAAATCACCAAAAATTACATTAAACCAAGGGTAACAAATCTGTACGGAAGGGTTGGAGTATTGAACCATCTCCGAATTGCAATTTGAAATTATAGGGATCTGTATCAGATACCAAATGGTTGATTTGAGCCCGTAATTGCACTGAAAAATAGTGATTAGTATTGATTAATCATTGATTAGTAAACTAATCATCTATTTTGTGTGCAAAAAACAGAGTATGCGGGGAGTCTAGATTTAAGGCCTTAGAGTTCAAATGAGCTTAAATCCTTTCAAGGCTATCAATGGCAATTAGTCTAGTAGAGAATTAAGCCAAGAAAGACAAGATTTGACCAAACATTGAATGCTTAATCTCTGTTTTACCAAAGTCACCTGTAGATTTGATGAAGAGCTTAGATCTCACTGTAGACTTGATCAAATCAAAATCTGTCTTCACCAGCTTGTAGAGCACCCTTGAAAACCACTAGGGCCAAGAGGAATTATAGCAATTTGATCTGGAGTAGTAGAGATCTCATTTCTCCTTCAGAAATGTGGCGCCAGCGATTTAGCAAAAATTGGCAGCTACGCTTGGCGTTTTGCGATTTTGTTTGAATGGGATGGCTAGCTATGGTTGCCTAGAATTATTTGCCCTAATAGTGCTTCTGGAGGGAGATCAAGCCCCTCTACTGGCTAGGGGTGCAAAGAGCTAGTTGAAAAGAGGTAAAAATCTTAATTATCTACTAATCCTAATTAGCCAAGTGATAATGGGCTCACAAATTGATGGATTCTAGGGCTAGGCTCTGATAGTCCACGACCAGTGCCTCAAGTCCCTAAACTCATAGTCCCTAAACTCATAGTCCTTGACACTCTCTCTCTCTATGTGTCCAAGGCTACTACAAGTGCCCGTGACCTTGACCAAAGTGCTCATACATACATCTACCACATGGCCGACATCATCGGTGGCTGAGAGGTGGTTTTACTTTGTTGGGGCAGGTTACATTCGGTTGTAGGGTTTCTCTCTCTCTCTCTCTCTCTCTCTCTCTCTCTCTCTCTCTCTCTCTCTCTCTCTCAGAAAAGATGATCTGACTCCACTTCCTTAGGAGCCTACAGCTCCCCTCAAGTGAATACTCCTAGCACACCTGGACACTATACCTGGACACTGTACTAAGTTTCCCTCTTACTTGATAGTCCGCGACCAGCGCCTCAAGTCCCTAAATTCATAGTCCTTGACACTCTCTCTCTCTATGTGTCCAAGGCTACTACAAGTGCCCGTGACCTTGACCAAAGTGCTCATACATACATCTACCACATGGCCGACATCATCGGTGGCTGAGAGGTGGTTTTACTTTGTTGGGGCAAGTTACATTCGGTTGTAGGGTTTCTCTCTCTCTCTCTCTCTCTCTCTCTCTCTCTCTCTCTCTCTCTCTCTCTCTCTCTCTCTCAGAAAAGATGATCTGACTCCACTTCCTTAGGAGCCTCCATAAAGTTTGTTGATGTCGTTTCTTCTCCACTAGGTTTGCTGTAGCAGTCTCTTGCCATGTGTCCTGGCTTTTCCACAGTTTGGGCAAGTGATGGTCCTTCCTCCTACTCTACCTCTTTCTCGTCCTCGTCCTCGAGAGAATCCTCCTCAGGTGAAGAATGCTTTTTTTTCTCTTGCTGTTGAGTCTAGCCATTTCTTCCCTTTACCTCTGGTCTCTTGCTCTAATAGAGCTCCTTCTATCTTTTTTAGCTTCAATTCAGGTACATTCTTTAGTGTTGCTACAATGTTTTCATATTCACCTTTGTCCACACTCTTCAGAAGCACTGTTAGTGCCTCATCATCTTCTGTCTTTTTGCCAATAGCTGCCAGTTGTTGCTTAATGCTTTTATATTTGTTCAAGTGTGTGATTAAAGATTTACTTTCCTTCATGTCTAATTTCTAGAATTGTATTAACAGACTTATCTTTGAATTTTTTGCTTGTGTTGCAAGTAATTTTTTGAGTTCATCCAATGCATCTTTTGCCCACTGTATCCTTGTGATGTGATGAATGATTTCATCATTTAAACTGAGTGCGATAAGTCCCAATGCTTTTTCAATCCTCCTCTTCCACTCATTTTTCCCTCTCACCTCTTTGCATTCATCTCTTCCCTCAACTAGCCCCCACAGATTTTTCCTCATGAGCAGATACATGGTTTTTGTCTGCCATGTGTAAAACTGCTCCCCATAAATTTGGCTCTCCTGTGCCGCCGTACTCATGATGATGTGAAGGGGGTCTTACCTCTTGATCAAATTTCAAGATTCAAGGGCAATGTCTACCCTTTTACAACTCAATATAAGGTTTAGGTGGTGATGATTACAACAGCTTTATCAGCATAAAATCACCAAAAATTACATTAAACCAAGGGTAACAAATCTGTACGGAAGGGTTGGAGTATCAAACCATCTCCGAATTGCAATCTGAAATTATAGGGAACTGTATCAGATACCAAATGGTTGATTTGAACCCGTAATTGCACTGAAAAATAATGATTAGTAAAGTAATCATCTATTTTGTGTGCAAAAAACAGAGTATGCGGGGAGTCCAGATCTAAGACCTTAGAGTTCAAATGAGCTTAAATCCTTTCAAGGCTATCAATGGCAGTTAGTCTAGTAGAGAATTAAGCCAAGAAAGACAAGATTTGACCAAACATTGAATGCTTAATCTCTGTTTTACCAAAGTCACCTGTAGATTTGATGAAGAGCTTAGATCTCACTGTAGACTTGATCAAATCAAAATCTGTCTTCACCAGCTTGTAGAGCACCCTTGAAAACCACTAAGGCCAAGAGGAATTATAGCAATTTGATCTGGAGTAGTAGAGATCTCATTTCTCCTTGAGAAATGTGGCACCAGCGATTTAGCAAAAATTGGCATCTACGCTTGGCGGTTTGCGATTTTGTTTGAATGGGATGGCTAGCTATGGTTGCCTAGAATTATTTGCCCTAATAGTGCTTCTGGAGGGAGATCAAGCCCCTCTACTGACTAGGGGTGCAAAGAGCTAGTTGAAAAGAGGTAAAAATCTTAATTATCTACTAATCCTAATTAGCCAAGTGATAATGGGCTCACAAATTGATGGATGCTAGGGCTAGGCTCTGATAATATGTTAAATTTGCACCTATGGTGGATCAAATGCTAGAATCCACATCATTAACAAAGAGATTAGATGATAATTAAGACGTGATCAGTGAGCAATTAACTGATAGCTTAATGTAGGCATGGATAATCAAAAACCAGCAAATTCTCATTAGGCCAATGCCTCAATTTATAGAGTTTACATCCAAGCATCTATTCCCATTGATTTCTCCTTGATTCACTACACCTCTTTTGCTTGATTCTCTCCACCTCTTCCCAGAATATCTCCACACCTCCTAAATCTCCTCATGCTACCCTTTATTCTCTCCCAGTAGATACTTCTCACCTTTTCATAGGCTCTCTCACATTTATAGATTCTCTTTTACAGCCTATTCACTTGTATATGTCAACACCTCCCCTCAAGTGAATACTCCTAGCACACCTGGACCCTATACCAAGTTTCCCTCTTACTTGATAGTTCGCGACCATGCCTCAAGTCCCTAAACTCATAGTCCTTGACACTCTCTCTCTCTATGTGTCCAAGGCTACTACAAGTGCCCATGACCTTGACCAAAGTGCTCATACATACATCTACCACATGGCCGACATCATCGGTGGCTGAGAGGTGGTTTTACTTTGTTGGGACAGGTTACATTCGGTTGTAGGGTTTCTCTCTCTCTCTCTCTCTCTCTCTCTCTCTCTCTCTCTCTCTCTCTCTCTCAGAAAAGATGATCTGACTCCACTTCCTTAGGAGCCTCCATGAAGTTTGTTGATGTCGTTTCTTCTCCATTGGGTTTGCTGTAGCAGTCTCTTGCCATGTGTCCTGGCTTTTCCACAGTTTTGGCAAGTGATGGTCCTTCCTCCTACTCTACCTCTTTCTCGTCCTCGTCCTCGAGAGAATCCTCCTCAGGTAAAGAATGCTTTTTTTTCTCCTGCTGTTGAGTCTAGCCATTTCTTCTCTTTGCCTCTGGTCTTTTGCTCTAGTAGAGCTCCTTCTATCTTTTTTAGCTTCAATTCAGGTACATTCTTTAGTGTTGCTACAATGTTTTCATATTCACCTTTGTCCACACTCTTCAGAAGCACTGCTAGTGCCTCATCATCTTCTGTCTTTTTGCCAATAGCTGCCAGTTGTTGCTTAATGCTTTTATATTTGTTCAAGTGTGTGATTAAAGATTCACTTTCCTTCATGTCTAATTTCTAGAATTGTATTAACAGATTTATCTTTGAATTTTTTGCTTGTGTTCCAAATAATTTTTTGAGTTCATCCAATGCATCTTTTGCCCACTGTAGCCTTGTGATGTGATGAATGATTTCATCATTTAAACTGAGTGCGATAAGTCCCAATGCTTTTTCAATCCTCCTCTTCCACTCATTTTTCCCTCTCACCTCTTTGCATTCATCTCTTCCCTCAACTAGCCCCCACAGATTTTTCCTCATGAGCAGATACATGGTTTTTGTCTGAAAACTGCTCCCCATAAATTTGGCTATTTCTTGTGCCGCCGTACTCATGATGATGTGAAGGGGTCTTACCTCTTGATCAAATTTCAAGATTCAAGGGCAATGTCTACCCTTTTACAACTCAATATAAGGTTTAGGTGGTGATGATTACAACAGCTTTATCAGCATAAAATCACCAAAAATTACATTAAACCAAGGGTAACAAATCTGTACGGAAGGGTTGGTGTATCAAACCATCTCCGAATTGCAATCTGAAATTATAGGGATCTGTATCAGTGGTTGATTTGAACCCGTAATTGCATCGAAAAATAGTGATTAGCATTGATTAATCATTGATTAGTAAACTAATCATCTATTTTGTGTGCAGAAAACAGAGTACGCGGGGAGTCCAGATCTAAGGCCTTAGAGTTCAAAGGAGCTTAAATCCTTTCAAGGCTATCAATGGCAATTAGTCTAGTAGAGAATTAAGCCAAAGAAAGATAAGATTGGACCAAACATTGAATGCTTAATCTCTGTTTTACCAAAGTCACCTGTAGATTTGATGAAGAGCTTAGATCTCACTGTAGACTTGATCAAATCAAAATCTGTCTTCACCAGCTTGTAGAGAGCACCCTTGAAAACCACTAGGGCCAAGAGGAATTATAGCAATTTGATCTGGAGTAGTAGAGATCTCATTTCTCCTTCAGAAATGTGGCGCCAGCGATTTAGCAAAAATTGGCAGCTGCGCTTGGCGGTTTGCGATTTTGTTTGAATGGGATGGCTAGCTATGGTTGCCTAGAATTATTTGCCCTAATAGTGCTTCTGGAGGGAGATCAAGCCCCTCTACTAGCTAGGGGTGCAAAGAGCTAGTTGAAAAGAGGTAAAAATCTTAATTATCTACTAATCCTAATTAGCCAAGTGATAATGGGCTCACAAATTGATGGATTCTAGGGCTAGGCTCTGATAATATGTTAAATTTGCAATGGTGGATCAAATGCTAGAATCCACATCATTAACAAAGAGATTAGATGATAATTAAGACGTGATCAGTGAGCAATTAACTGATAGCTTAATGTAGGCATGGATAATGAAAAACCAGCAAATTCTCATTAGGCCAATGCCTCAATTTATAGAGTTTACATCCAAGCATCTATTCCCACTGATTTCTCCTTGATTCACTCCACCTCTTTTGCTTGATTCTCTCCACCTCTTCCCAGAATATCTTCACACCTCCTAAATCTCCTCATGCTACCCTTTATTCTCTCCCAGTAGATACTTCTCACCTTTTCACAGGCTCTCTCACATTTATAGATTCTCTTTTACAGCCTATTCACTTGTATATGTCAACACCTCCCCTCAAGTGAATACTCCTAGCACACCTGGACCCTATACCAAGTTTCCCTCTTACTTGATAGTCCGCGACCAGTGCCTCAAGTCCCTAAACTCATAGTCCTTGACACTCTCTCTCTCTATGTGTCCAAGGCTACTACAAGTGCCCGTGACCTTGACCAAAGTGCCCATACATACATCTACCACATGGCCGACATCATCGGTGGCTGAGAGGTGGCTGACTCTCTCTCTCTCTCTCTCTCTCTCTCTCTCTCTCTCTCTCTCTCTCTCTCTCTCTCTCTCTCTCTCTCTCTCTCAGAAAAGATGATCTGACTCCACTTCCTTAGGAGCCTCCATGAAGTTTGTTGTTGTCGTTTCTTCTCCACTGGGTTTGCTATAGCAGTCTCTTGCCATGTGTCCGGGCTTTTCCACAGTTTTGGCAAGTGATGGTCCTTCCTCCTACTCTACCTCTTTCTCGTCCTCGTCCTCGAGAGAATCCTCCTCAGGTGAAGAATGCTTCTTTTTCTCCTGCTGTTGAGTCTAGCCATTTCTTGTCTTTGCCTCTTGTCTCTTCTCTAGTAGAGCTCCTTCTATCTTTTTTAGCTTCAATTCAGGTACATTCTTTAGTGTTGCTACAATGTTTTCATATTCACCTTTGTCCACACTCTTCAGAAGCACTGTTAGTGCCTCATCATCTTCTGTCTTTTTGCCAATAGCTGCCAGTTGTTGCTTAATGCTTTTATATTTGTTCTTGTGTGATTAAAGATTCACTTTCCTTCATGTCTAATTTCTAGAATTGTATTAACAGATTTATCTTTGAATTTTTTGCTTGTGTTCCAAATAATTTTTTGAGTTCATCCAATGCATCTTTTGCCCACTGTATCCTTGTGATGTGATGAATGATTTCATCATTTAAACTGAGTGCGATAAGTCCCAATGCTTTTTCAATCCTCCTCTTCCACTCATTTTTCCCTCTCACCTCTTTGCAATCATCTCTTCCCTCAACTAGCCCCCACAGATTTTTCCTCATGAGCAAATACATGGTTTTTGTCTGCCATGTGTAAAACTGCTCCCCATAAATTTGGCTCTCTTGTGCCGCCGTACTCATGATGATGTGAAGGGGGTCTTACCTCTTGATCAAATTTCAAGATTCAAGGGCAATGTCTACCCTTTTACAACTCAATATAAGGTTTAGGTGGTAATGATTACAACAGCTTTATCAGCATAAAATCACCAAAAATTACATTAAACCAAGGGTAACAAATCTGTACGGAAGGGTTGGAGTATCGAACCATCTCCGAATTGCAATCTGAAATTATAGGGATCTGTATCAGATACCAATGGTTGATTTGAACCCGTAATTGCACCGAACAATAGTGATTAGTATTGATTAATCATTGATTAGTAAACTAATAATCTATTTTGTGTGCAAAAAATAGAGTATGCGGGGAGTCCTGATCTTAGGCCTTAGAGTTCAAATGAGCTTAAATCCTTTCAAGGCTATCAATGGCAATTAGTCTAGTAGAGAATTAAGCCAAGAAAGATAAGATTTGACCAAACATTGAATGCTTAATCTCTGTTTTACCAAAATCACCTGTAGATTTGATGAAGAGCTTAGATCTCACTGTAGACTTGATCAAATCAAAATCTGTCTTCACCAGCTTGTAGAGCACCCTTGAAAACCACTAGGGCCAAGAGGAATTATAGCAATTTGATCTGGAGTAGTAGAGATCTCATTTCTCCTTCAGAAATGTGGCGCCAGCGATTTAGCAAAAATTGGCAGCTACGCTTGGCGGTTTGCGATTTTGTTTGAATGGGATGGCTAGCTATGGTTGCCTAGAATTATTTGCCCTAATAGTGCTTCTAGAGGGAGATCAAGCCCCTCTACTGGCTAGGGGTGCAAAGAGCTAGTTGAAAAGAGGTAAAAATCTTAATTATCTACTAATCCTAATTAGCCAAGTGATAATGGGCTCACAAATTGATGGATTCTAGGGCTAGGCTCTGATAATATGTTAAATTTGCACCTATGGTGGATCAAATACTAGAATCCACATCATTAACAAAGAGATTAGATGATAATTAAGACGTGATTAGTGAGCAATTAACTGATAGCTTAATGTAGGCATGGATAATCAAAAACCAGCAAATTCTCATTAGGCCAATGCCTCAATTTATAGAGTTTACATCCAAGCATCTATTCCCACTGATTTCTCCTTGATTCACTCCACCTCTTTTGCTTGATTCTCTCCACCTCTTCCAAGAATATCTCATTTATTCTCTCCCAATAGATACTTCTCACCTTTTGACAGGCTCTCTCACATTTATAGATTCTCTTTTACAGCCTATTCACTTGTATATGTCAACACCTCCCCTCATGTGAATACTCCTAGCACACCTGGACCCTATACCAAGTTTCCCTCTTACTTGATAGTCTGCGACCAGTGCCTCAAGTCCCTAAACTCATAGTCCTTGACACTCTCTCTCTCTATGTGTCCAAGGTTACTACAAGTGCCCGTGACCTTGACCAAAGTGCTCATACATACATCTACCACATGGCCGACATCATCGGTGGAGAGGTGGTTTTACTTTGTTGGGACAGGTTACATTCGGTTGTAGGGTCTCTCTCTCTCTCTCTCTCTCTCTCTCTCTCTCTCTCTCTCTGAGAAAAGATGATCTGACTCCACTTCCTTAGGAGCCTCCATGAAGTTTGTTGATGTCGTTTCTTCTCTACTGGGTTTGCTGTAGCAGTCTCTTGCCATCTGTCCTGGCTTTTTCACAGTTTTGGCAAGTGATGGTCCTTCCTCGTACTCTACCTCTTTCTCATCCTCGTCCTCGAGAGAATCCTCCTCAGGTGAAGAATGCTTTTTTTCTCCTGCTGTTGAGTCTAGCCATTTCTTCTCTTTGCCTCTGGTCTCTTGCTCTAGTAGAGCTCCTTCTATCTTTTGTAGCTTCAATTCAGGTACATTCTTTAGTGTTGCTACAATGTTTTCATATTCACCTTTGTCCACACTCTTCAGAAGCACTGTTAGTGCCTCATCATCTTCTGTCTTTTTGCCAATAGCTGCCAGTTGTTGCTTAATGCTTTTATATTTGTTCAAGTGTGTGATTAAAGATTCACTTTCAATGATGTCTAATTTCTAGAATTGTATTAACAGATTTATCTTTGAATTTTTTGCTTGTGTTCCAAATAATTTTTTGAGTTCATCCAATGCATCTTTTGCCCACTGTAGCCTTGTGATGTGATGAATGATTTCATCATTTAAACTGAGTGCGATAAGTCCCAATGCTTTTTCAATCCTCCTCTTCCACTCATTTTTTCCTCTCACCTCTTTGCATTCATCTCTTCCCTCAACTAGCCCCCACAGATTTTTCCTCATGAGCAGATACATGGTTTTTGTCTGCCATGTGTAAAACTGCTCCCCATAAATTTGGCTATCTCTTGTGCCGCCGTACTCACGATGATGTGAAGGGGGTCTTACATCTTGATCAAATTTCAAGATTCAAGGGCAATGTCTACCCTTTTACAACTCAATATAAGGTTTAGGTGGTGATGATTACAACAGCTTTATCAGCATAAAATCACCAAAAATTACATTAAACCAAGGGTAACAAATCTGTACGGAAGGGTTGGAGTATCAAACCATCTCCAAATTGCAATCTGAAATTATAGGGATCTGTATCAGATACCAAATGGTTGATTTGAACCCGTAATTGCACCGAAAAATAGTGATTAGTATTGATTAATCATTGATTAGTAAACTAATCATCTATTTTATGTGCAAAAAACAGAGTATGCGGGGAGTCCAGATCTAAGGCCTTAGAGTTCAAATGAGCTTAAATCCTTTCAAGGCTTTCAATGGCAATTAGTCTAGTAGAGAATTAAGCCAATAAAGACAAGATTTGACCAAACATTGAATGCTTAATCTCTGTTTTACCAAAGTCACCTGTAGATTTGATGAAGAGGTTAGATCTCATTGTAGACTTGATCAAATCAAAATCTGTCTTCACCATGTTGTAGAGCACCCTTGCAAACCACTAGGGCCAAGAGGAATTATAGCAATTTGATCTGGAGTAGTAGAGATCTCATTTCTCCTTCAGAAATGTGGCGCCAGCAATTTAGCAAAAATTGGCAGCTACGCTTGGCGGTTTGCGATTTTGTTTGAATGGGATGGCTAGCTATGGTTGCCTAGAATTATTTGCCCTAATAGTGCTTCTGGAGGGAGATCAAGCCCCTCTACTGGCTAGGGGTGCAAAGAGCTAGTTGAAAAGAGGTAAAAATCTTAATTATCTACTAATCCTAATTAGCCAAGTGATAATGGTCTCACAAATCGATGGATTCTAGGGCTAGGCTCTGATAATATGTTAAATTTGCAGCTATGGTGGATCAAATGCTAGAATCCACATCATTAACAAAGAGATTAGATGATAATTAAGACGTGATCAGTGAGCAATTAACTGATAGCTTAATGTAGGCATGGATAATCAAAAACCAGCAAATTCTCATTAGGCCAATGCCTCAATTTATAGAGTTTACATCCAAGCATCTATTCCCACTGATTTCTCCTTGATTCACTCCACCTCTTTTGCTTGATTCTCTCCACCTCTTCCCAAAATATCTCCACACCTCCTAAATCTCCTCATGCTACCCTTTATTCTCTCCTTGTAAATACTTCTCACCTTTTCACAGGCTCTCTCACATTTATAGATTCTCTTTTACAGCCTATTCACTTGTATATGTCAACACCTCCCCTCAAGGGAATACTCCTAGCACACCTGGACCCTATACAAAGTTTCCCTCTTACTTGAGCTATGGTTGCCTAGAATTATTTGCCCTAATAGTGCTTCTGGAGGGAGATCAAGCCCCTCTACTGGCTAGGGGTGCAAAGAGCTAGTTGAAAAGAGGTAAAAATCTTAATTATCTACTAATCCTAATTAGCCAAGTGATAATGGGCTCACAAATTGATGGATTCTAGGGCTAGGCTCTGATAATATGTTAAATTTGCACCTATGGTGGATCAAATGCTAGAATCCACATCATTAACAAAGAGATTAGATGATAATTAAGACGTGATTAGTGAGCAATTAACTGATAGCTTAATGTAGGCATGGATAATCAAAAACCAGCAAATTCTCATTAGGCCAATGCCTCAATTTATAGAGTTTACATCCAAGCATCTATTCCCACTGATTTCTCCTTGATTCACTCCACCTCTTCTGCTTGATTCTCTCCACCTCTTCCAAGAATATCTCCTTTATTCTCTCCCAATAGATACTTCTCACCTTTTGACAGGCTCTCTCACATTTATAGATTCTCTTTTACAGCCTATTCACTTGTATATGTCAACACCTCCCCTCATGTGAATACTCCTAGCACACCTGGACCCTATACCAAGTTTCCCTCTTACTTGATAGTCCGCGACCAGTGCCTCAAGTCCCTAAACTCATAGTCCTTGACACTCTCTCTCTCTATGTGTCCAAGGTTACTACAAGTGCCCGTGACCTTGACCAAAGTGCTCATACATACATCTACCACATGGCCGACATCATCGGTGGAGAGGTGGTTTTACTTTGTTGGGACAGGTTACATTCGGTTGTAGGGTCTCTCTCTCTCTCTCTCTCTCTCTCTCTCTCTCTCTCTCTCTCTCTCTCTCTCTCAGAAAAGATGATCTGACTCCACTTCCTTAGGAGCCTACAGCTCCCCTCAAGTGAATACTCCTAGCACACCTGGACACTATACCTCGACACTATACTAAGTTTCCCTATTACTTGATGGTCCGCGACCTGTGCCTCAAGTCCCTAAACTCATAGTCCTTGACACTCTCTCTCTCTATGTGTCCAAGGCTACTACAAGTGCCCGTGACCTTGACCAAATTGCTCATACATACATCTACCACATGGCCGACATCATCGGTGGCTGAGAGGTGGTTTTACTTTGTTGGGGGAGGTTACATTCAGTTGTAGGGTTTCTCTCTGTCTCTCTCTCTCTCTCTCTCTCTCTCTCTCTCTCTCTCTCTCTCAAAAAAGATGATCTATCTCCACTTCCTTAGGAGCCTCCATGAAGTTTGTTGATGTGGTTTCTTTTCCACTGGGTTTGTTGTAGCAGTCTTTTGCCATGTGTCTTGGCTTTTCCACAGCTTTGGCAAGTGATGGTCCTTCCTCCTACTCTACCTCTTTCTCGTCCTCGTCCTCGAGAGAATCCTCCTCAGGTGAAGAATGCTTTTTTTTCTCCTGCTGTTGAGTCTAGCCATTTCTTCTCTTTACCTCTGGTCTCTTGCTCTAGTAGAGCTCCTTCTATCTTTTTTAGCTTCAATTCAGGTACATTCTTTAGTGTTGCTACAATGTTTTCATATTCACCTTTGTCCACACTCTTCAGAAGCACTGCTAGTGCCTCATCATCTTCTGTCTTTTTGCCAATAGCTGCCAGTTGTTGCTTAATGCTTTTATATTTGTTCAAGTTCAAGTGTGTGATTAAAGATTTACTTTCCTTCATGTCTAATTTCTAGAATTGTATTAACAGACTTATCTTTGAATTTTTTGCTTGTGTTACAAATAATTTTTTGAGTTCATCCAATGCATCTTTTGCCCACTTTATCCTTGTGATGTGATGAATGATTTCATCATTTAAACTGAGTGCGATAAGTCCCAATGCTTTTTCAATCCTCCTCTTCCACTCATTTTTCCCTCTCACCTCTTTGCATTCATCTCTTCCCTCAACTAGCCCCCACAGATTTTTCCTCATGAGCAGATACATGGTTTTTGTCTGCCATGTGTAAAACTGCTCCCCATAAATTTGGCTATCTCTTGTGCCGCCGTACTCATGATGATGTGAAGGGGGTCTTACCTCTTGGTCAAATTTCAAGATTCAAGGGCAATGTCTACCCTTTTAAAACTCAATATAAGGTTTAGGTGGTGATGATTACAACAGCTTTATCAGCATAAAATCACCAAAAATTACATTAAACCAAGGGTAACAAATCTGTACGGAAGGGTTGGAGTATCAAACCATCTCCAAATTGCAATCTGAAATTATAGGGATCTGTATCAGATACCAAATGGTTGATTTGAACCCGTAATTGCACTGAAAAATAATGATTAGTATTGATTAATCATTGATTAGTAAACAAATCATCTATTTTGTGTGCAAAGAACAGAGTATGCGGGGAGTCCAGATCTAAGGCCTTAGAGTTCAAATGAGCTTAAATCCTTTCAAGGCTATCAATCGCAGTTAGTCTAGTAGAGAATTAAGCCAAGAAAGACAAGATTTGACCAAACATTGAATGCTTAATCTCTGTTTTACCAAAGTCACCTGTAGATTTGATAAAGAGCTTAGATCTCACTGTAGATTTGATGAAGAGCTTAGATCTCACTATAGATTTGATGAAGAGCTTAGATCTCACTGTAGACTTGATCAAATCAAAATCTGTCTTCACCAGCTTGTAGAGCACCCTTGAGAACCAATAGGGCCAAGAGGAATTATAGCAATTTGATCTGGAGTAGTAGAGATCTCATTTCTCCTTGAGAAATGTGGCACCAGCGATTTAGCGAAAATTGGCAACTACGCTTGGCGGTTTGCGATTTTGTTTGAATGGGATGGCTAGCTATGGTTGCCTAGAATTATTTGCCCTAATAGTGCTTCTGGAGGGAGATCAAGCCCCTCTACTAGCTAGGGGTGCAAAGAGCTAGTTGAAAAGAGGTAAAAATCTTAATTATCTACTAATCCTAATTAGCCAAGTGATAATGGGCTCACAAATTGATGGATTCTAGGGCTAGGCTCTGATAATATGTTAAATTTGCAGCTATGGTGGATCAAATGCTAGAATCCACATCATTAACAAAGAGATTAGATGATAATTAAGATGTGATTAGTGAGCAATTAACTGATAGCTTAATGTAGGCATGGATAATCAAAAAACCAGCAAATTCTCATTAGGCCAATGCCTCAATTTATAGAGTTTACATCCAAGCATCTATTCCCACTGATTTCTCCTTGATTCACTCCACCTCTTTTGCTTGATTCTCTCCACCTCTTCCCAGAATATCTCCACACCTCCTAAATCTCCTCATGCTACCCTTTATTCTCTCCCAGTAGATACTTCTCACCTTTTCACAGGCTCTCTCACATTTATAGATTCTCTTTTACAGCCTATACACTTGTATATGTCAACACCTCCCCTCAAGTGAATACTCCTAGCACACCTGGACCCTATACCAAGTTTCCCTCTTACTTGATAGTCCGCGACCAGTGCCTCAAGTCCCTAAACTCATAGTCCTTGACACTCTCTCTCTCTCTATGTGTCCAAGGCTACTACAAGTGCCCGTGACCTTGACCAAAGTGCCCATACATACATCTACCACATGGCCGACATCATCGGTGGCTGAGAGGTGGTTTTACTTTGTTGGGACAGGTTACATTCGGTTGTAGGGTTTCTCTCTCTCTCTCTCTCTCTCTCTCTCTCTCTCTCTCTCTCTCTCTCTCTCTCTCTCAGAAAAGATGATCTGACTCCACTTCCTTAGGAGCCTCCATGAAGTTTGTTGTTGTCGTTTCTTCTCCACTGGGTTTGCTATAGCAGTCTCTTGCCATGTGTCCGGGCTTTTCCACAGTTTTGGCAAGTGATGGTCCTTCCTCCTACTCTACCTCTTTCTCGTCCTCGTCCTCGAGAGAATCCTCCTCAGGTGAAGAATGCTTCTTTTTCTCCTGCTGTTGAGTCTAGCCATTTCTTGTCTTTGCCTCTTGTCTCTTCTCTAGTAGAGCTCCTTCTATCTTTTTTAGCTTCAATTCAGGTACATTCTTTAGTGTTGCTACAATGTTTTCATATTCACCTTTGTCCACACTCTTCAGAAGCACTGTTAGTGCCTCATCATCTTCTGTCTTTTTGCCAATAGCTGCCAGTTGTTGCTTAATGCTTTTATATTTGTTCTTGTGTGATTAAAGATTCACTTTCCTTCATGTCTAATTTCTAGAATTGTATTAACAGATTTATCTTTGAATTTTTTGCTTGTGTTCCAAATAATTTTTTGAGTTCATCCAATGCATCTTTTGCCCACTGTATCCTTGTGATGTGATGAATGATTTCATCATTTAAACTGAGTGCGATAAGTCCCAATGCTTTTTCAATCCTCCCACTCATTTTTCCCTCTCACCTCTTTGCAATCATCTCTTCCCTCAACTAGCCCCCACAGATTTTTCCTCATGAGCAGATACATGGTTTTTGTCTGCCATGTGTAAAACTGCTCCCCATAAATTTGGCTCTCTTGTGCCGCCGTACTCATGATGATGTGAAGGGGGTCTTACGTCTTGATCAAATTTCAAGATTCAAGGGCAATGTCTACCCTTTTACAACTCAATATAAGGTTTAGGTGGTAATGATTACAACAGCTTTATCAGCATAAAATCACCAAAAATTACATTAAACCAAGGGTAACAAATCTGTACGGAAGGGTTGGAGTATCGAACCATCTCCGAATTGCAATCTGAAATTATAGGGATCTGTATCAGATACCAATGGTTGATTTGAACCCGTAATTGCACCGAACAATAGTGATTAGTATTGATTAATCATTGATTAGTAAACTAATAATCTATTTTGTGTGCAAAAAATAGAGTATGCGGGGAGTCCTGATCCTAGGCCTTAGAGTTCAAATGAGCTTAAATCCTTTCAAGGCTATCAATGGCAATTAGTCTAGTAGAGAATTAAGCCAAGAAAGATAAGATTTGACCAAACATTGAATGCTTAATCTCTGTTTTACCAAAATCACCTGTAGATTTGATGAAGAGCTTAGATCTCACTGTAGACTTGATCACATGAAAATCTGTCTTCACCAGCTTGTAGAGCACCCTTGAAAACCACTAGGGCCAAGAGGAATTATAGCAATTTGATCTGGAGTAGTAGAGATCTCATTTCTCCTTCAGAAATGTGGCGCCAGCGATTTAGCAAAAATTGGCAGCTACGCTTGGCGGTTTGCGATTTTGTTTGAATGGGATGGCTAGCTATGGTTGCCTAGAATTATTTGCCCTAAACTGGAGGGAGATCAAGCCCCTCTACTGGCTAGGGGTGCAAAGAGCTAGTTGAGAAGAGGTAAAAATCTTAATTATCTACTAATCCTAATTAGCCAAGTGATAATGGGCTCACAAATTGATGGATTCTAGGGCTAGGCTCTGATAATATGTTAAATTTGCACCTATGGTGGATCAAATGCTAGAATCCACATCATTAACAAAGAGATTAGATGATAATTAAGATGTGATTAGTGAGCAATTAACTGATAGCTTAATGTAGGCATGGATAATCAAAAACCAGCAAATTCTCATTAGGCCAATGCCTCAATTTATAGAGTTTACATCCAAGCATCTATTCCCACTGATTTCTCCTTGATTCACTCCACCTCTTTTGCTTGATTCTCTCCACCTCTTCCAAGAATATCTCATTTATTCTCTCCCAATAGATACTTCTCACCTTTTGACAGGCTCTCTCACATTTATAGATTCTCTTTTACAGCCTATTCACTTGTATATGTCAACACCTCCCCTCATGTGAATACTCCTAGCACACCTGGACCCTATACCAAGTTTCCCTCTTACTTGATAGTCTGCGACCAGTGCCTCAAGTCCCTAAACTCATAGTCCTTGACACTCTCTCTCTCTATGTGTCCAAGGTTACTACAAGTGCCCGTGACCTTGACCAAAGTGCTCATACATACATCTACCACATGGCCGACATCATCGGTGGAGAGGTGGTTTTACTTTGTTGGGACAGGTTACATTCGGTTGTAGGGTCTCTCTCTCTCTCTCTCTCTCTCTCTCTCTCTCTCTCTCTCTCTCTCTCTCTCTCTCTCTCTGAGAAAAGATGATCTGACTCCACTTCCTTAGGAGCCTCCATGAAGTTTGTTGATGTCGTTTCTTCTCTACTGGGTTTGCTGTAGCAGTCTCTTGCCATCTGTCCTGGCTTTTCCACAGTTTTGGCAAGTGATGGTCCTTCCTCGTACTCTACCTCTTTCTCGTCCTCGTCCTCGAGAGAATCCTCCTCAGGTGAAGAATGCTTTTTTTTCTCCTGCTGTTGAGTCTAGCCATTTCTTCTCTTTGCCTCTGGTCTCTTGCTCTAGTAGAGCTCCTTCTATCTTTTGTAGCTCCAATTCAGGTACATTCTTTAGTGTTGCTACAATGTTTTCATATTCACCTTTGTCCACACTCTTCAGAAGCACTGTTAGTGCCTCATCATCTTCTGTCTTTTTGCCAATAGCTGCCAGTTGTTGCTTAATGCTTTTATATTTGTTCAAGTGTGTGATTAAAGATTCACTTTCAATCATGTCCAATTTCTAGAATTGTATTAACAGATTTATCTTTGAATTTTTTGCTTGTGTTCCAAATAATTTTTTGAGTTCATCCAATGCATCTTTTGCCCACTGTAGCCTTGTGATGTGATGAATGATTTCATCATTTAAACTGAGTGCGATAAGTCCCAATGCTTTTTCAATCCTCCTCTTCCACTCATTTTTTCCTCTCACCTCTTTGCATTCATCTCTTCCCTCAACTAGCCCCCACAGATTTTTCCTCATGAGCAGATACATGGTTTTTGTCTGCCATGTGTAAAACTGCTCCCCATAAATTTGGCTATCTCTTGTGCCGCCGTACTCACGATGATGTGAAGGGGGTCTTACATCTTGATCAAATTTCAAGATTCAAGGGCAATGTCTACCCTTTTACAACTCAATATAAGGTTTAGGTGGTGATGATTACAACAGCTTTATCAGCATAAAATCACCAAAAATTACATTAAACCAAGGGTAACAAATCTGTACGGAAGGGTTGGAGTATCAAACCATCTCCAAATTGCAATCTGAAATTATAGGGATCTGTATCAGATACCAAATGGTTGATTTGAACCCGTAATTGCACTGAAAAATAGTGATTAGTATTGATTAATCATTGATTAGTAAACTAATCATCTATTTTATGTGCAAAAAACAGAGTATGCGGGGAGTCCAGATCTAAGGCCTTAGAGTTCAAATGAGCTTAAATCCTTTCAAGGCTTTCAATGGCAATTAGTCTAGTAGAGAATTAAGCCAATAAAGACAAGATTTGACCAAACATTGAATGCTTAATCTCTGTTTTACCAAAGTCACCTGTAGATTTGATGAAGAGGTTAGATCTCATTGTAGACTTGATCAAATCAAAATCTGTCTTCACCATGTTGTAGAGCACCCTTGCAAACCACTAGGGCCAAGAGGAATTATAGCAATTTGATCTGGAGTAGTAGAGATCTCATTTCTCCTTCAGAAATGTGGCGCCAGCAATTTAGCAGAAATTGGCAGCTACGCTTGGCGGTTTGCGATTTTGTTTGAATGGGATGGCTAGCTATGGTTGCCTAGAATTATTTGCCCTAATAGTGATTCTGGAGGGAGATCAAGCCCCTCTACTGGCTAGGGGTGCAAAGAGCTAGTTGAAAAGAGGTAAAAATCTTAATTATCTACTAATCCTAATTAGCCAAGTGATAATGGTCTCATAAATCGATGGATTCTAGGGCTAGGTTCTGATAATATGTTAAATTTGCAGCTATGGTGGATCAAATGCTAGAATCCACATCATTAACAAAGAGATTAGATGATAATTAAGACGTGATCAGTGAGCAATTAACTGATAGCTTAATGTAGGCATGGATAATAAAAAACCAGCAAATTCTCATTAGGCCAATGCCTCAATTTATAGAGTTTACATCCAAGCATCTATTCCCACTGATTTCTCCTTGATTCACTCCACCTCTTTTGCTTGATTCTCTCCACCTCTTCCCAAAATATCTCCACACCTCCTAAATCTCCTCATGCTACCCTTTATTCTCTCCTCGTAAATACTTCTCACCTTTTCACAGGCTCTCTCACATTTATAGATTCTCTTTTACAGCCTATTCACTTGTATATGTCAAAACCTCCCCTCAAGTGAATACTCCTAGCACACCTGGACCCTATACAAAGTTTCCCTCTTACTTGAGCTATGGTTGCCTAGAATTATTTGCCCTAATAGTGCTTCTGGAGGGAGATCAAGCCCCTCTACTGGCTAGGGGTGCAAAGAGCTAGTTGAAAAGAGGTAAAAATCTTAATTATCTACTAATTCTAATTAGCCAAGTGATAATGGGCTCACAAATTGATGGATTCTAGGGCTAGGCTCTGATAATATGTTAAATTTGCACCTATGGTGGATCAAATGCTAGAATCCACATCATTAACAAAGAGATTAGATGATAATTAAGACGTGATTAGTGAGCAATTAACTGATAGCTTAATGTAGGCATGGATAATCCAAAACCAGCAAATTCTCATTAGGCCAATGCCTCAATTTATAGAGTTTACATCCAAGCATCTATTCCCACTGATTTCTCCTTGATTCACTCCACCTCTTCTGCTTGATTCTCTCCACCTCTTCCAAGAATATCTCCTTTATTCTCTCCCAATAGATACTTCTCACCTTTTGACAGGCTCTCTCACATTTATAGATTCTCTTTTACAGCCTATTCACTTGTATATGTCAACACCTCCCCTCATGTGAATACTCCTAGCACACCTGGACCCTATACCAAGTTTCCCTCTTACTTGATAGTCCGCGACCAGTGCCTCAAGTCCCTAAACTCATAGTCCTTGACACTCTCTCTCTCTATGTGTCCAAGGTTACTACAAGTGCCCGTGACCTTGACCAAAGTGCTCATACATACATCTACCACATGGCCGACATCATCGGTGGAGAGGTGGTTTTACTTTGTTGGGACAGGTTACATTCGGTTGTAGGGTCTCTCTCTCTCTCTCTCTCTCTCTCTCTCTCTCTCTCTCTCTCTCTCTCTCTCTCTGAGAAAAGATGATCTGACTCCACTTCCTTAGGAGCCTCCATGAAGTTTGTTGATGTCGTTTCTTCTCTACTGGGTTTGCTGTAGCAGTCTCTTGCCATCTGTCCTGGCTTTTCCACAGTTTTGGCAAGTGATGGTCCTTCCTCGTACTCTACCTCTTTCTCGTCCTCGTCCTCGAGAGAATCCTCCTCAGGTGAAGACTGCTTTTTTTTCTCCTGCTGTTGAGTCTAGCCATTTCTTCTCTTTGCCTCTGGTCTCTTGCTCCAGTAGAGCTCCTTCTATCTTTTTTAGCTTCAATTCAGGTACATTCTTTAGTGTTGCTACAATGTTTTCATATTCACCTTTGTCCACACTCTTCAGAAGCACTGCTAGTGCCTCATCATCTTCTGTCTTTTTGCCAATAGCTGCCAGTTGTTGCTTAATCCTTTTATATTTGTTCAAGTGTGTGATTAAAGATTCACTTTCAATCATGTCTAATTTCTAGAATTGTATTAACAGATTTATCTTTGAATTTTTTGCTTGTGTTCCAAATAATTTTTTGAGTTCATCCAATGCATCTTTTGCCCACTGTAGCCTTGTGATGTGATGAATGATTTCATCATTTAAACTGAGTGCGATAAGTCCCAATGCTTTTTCAATCCTCCTCTTCCACTCATTTTTCCCTCTCACCTCTTTGCATTCATCTCTTCCCTCAACTAGCCCCCACAGATTTTTCCTCATGAGCAGATACATGGTTTTTGTCTGCCATGTTTAAAACTGCTCCCCATAAATTTGGCTATCTCTTGTGCCGCCGTACTTATGATGATGTGAAGGGGGTCTTACATCTTGATCAAATTTCAAGATTCAAGGGCAATGCCTACCCTTTTACAACTCAATATAAGGTTTAGGTGGTGATGATTACAACAGCTTTATCAGCATAAAATCACCAAAAATTACATTAAACCAAGGGTAACAAATCTGTACGGAAGGGTTGGAGTATCAAACCATCTCCGAATTGCAATCTGAAATTATAGGGATCTGTATCAGATACCGGTTGATTTGAACCCGTAATTGCACTGAAAAATAGTGATTAGTATTGATTAATCATTGATTAGTAAACTAATCATCTATTTTATGTGCAAAAAACAGAGTATGCGGGGAGTCCAGATCTAAGGCCTTAGAGTTCAAATGAGCTTAAATCCTTTCAAGGCTATCAATGGCAATTAGTCTAGTAGAGAATTAAGCCAAGAAAGACAAGATTTGACCAAACATTGAATGCTTAATCTCTGTTTTACCAAAGTCACCTGTAGATTTGATGAAGAGCTTAGATCTCACTGTAGACTTGATCAAATCAAAATCTGTCTTCACCATGTTGTAGAGCACCCTTGAAAACCACTAGGGCCAAGAGGAATTATAGCAATTTGATCTGGAGTAGTAGAGATCTCATTTCTCCTTCAGAAATGTGGCGCCAGCGATTTAGCAAAAATTGGCAGCTACGCTTGGCGGTTTGCGATTTTGTTTGAATGGGATGGCTAGCTATGGTTGCCTAGAATTATTTGCCCTAATAGTGCTTCTGGAGGGAGATCAAGCCCCTCTACTGGCTAGGGGTGCAAAGAGCTAGTTGAAAAGAGATAAAAATCTTAATTATCCACTAATCCTAATTAGCCAAGTGATAATGGGCTCACAAATTGATGGATTCTAGGGCTAGGCTCTGATAGTCCGCGACCAGTGCCTCAAGTCCCTAAACTCATAGTCCTTGACACTCTCTCTCTCTATGTGTCCAAGGCTACTACAAGTGCTCGTGACCTTGACCAAAGTGCTCATACATACATCTACCACATGGCCGACATCATCGGTGGCTGAGAGGTGGTTTTACTTTGTTGGGGCAGGTTACATTCGGTTGCAGGGTTTCTCTCTCTCTCTCTCTCTCTCTCTCTCTCTCTCTCTCTCTCTCTCTCAGAAAAGATGATCTGACTCCACTTCCTTAGGAGCCTACAGCTCCCCTCAAGTGAATACTCCTAGCACACCTGGACACTATACCTCGACACTATACTAAGTTTCCCTATTACTTGATGGTCCGCGACCTGTGCCTCAAGTCCCTAAACTCATAGTCCTTGACACTCTCTCTCTCTATGTGTCCAAGGCTACTACAAGTGCCCGTGACCTTGACCAAATTGCTCATACATACATCTACCACATGGCCGACATCATCGGTGGCTGAGAGGTGGTTTTACTTTGTTGGGGGAGGTTACATTCAGTTGTAGGGTTTCTCTCTGTCTCTCTCTCTCTCTCTCTCTCTCTCTCTCTCTCTCTCTCAAAAAAGATGATCTATCTCCACTTCCTTAGGAGCCTCCATGAAGTTTGTTGATGTGGTTTCTTTTCCACTGGGTTTGTTGTAGCAGTCTTTTGCCATGTGTCTTGGCTTTTCCACAGCTTTGGCAAGTGATGGTCCTTCCTCCTACTCTACCTCTTTCTCGTCCTCGTCCTCGAGAGAATCCTCCTCAGGTGAAGAATGCTTTTTTTTCTCCTGCTGTTGAGTCTAGCCATTTCTTCTCTTTACCTCTGGTCTCTTGCTCTAGTAGAGCTCCTTCTATCTTTTTTAGCTTCAATTCAGGTACATTCTTTAGTGTTGCTACAATGTTTTCATATTCACCTTTGTCCACACTCTTCAGAAGCACTGCTAGTGCCTCATCATCTTCTGTCTTTTTGCCAATAGCTGCCAGTTGTTGCTTAATGCTTTTATATTTGTTCAAGTTCAAGTGTGTGATTAAAGATTTACTTTCCTTCATGTCTAATTTCTAGAATTGTATTAACAGACTTATCTTTGAATTTTTTGCTTGTGTTACAAATAATTTTTTGAGTTCATCCAATGCATCTTTTGCCCACTTTATCCTTGTGATGTGATGAATGATTTCATCATTTAAACTGAGTGCGATAAGTCCCAATGCTTTTTCAATCCTCCTCTTCCACTCATTTTTCCCTCTCACCTCTTTGCATTCATCTCTTCCCTCAACTAGCCCCCACAGATTTTTCCTCATGAGCAGATACATGGTTTTTGTCTGCCATGTGTAAAACTGCTCCCCATAAATTTGGCTATCTCTTGTGCCGCCGTACTCATGATGATGTGAAGGGGGTCTTACCTCTTGGTCAAATTTCAAGATTCAAGGGCAATGTCTACCCTTTTAAAACTCAATATAAGGTTTAGGTGGTGATGATTACAACAGCTTTATCAGCATAAAATCACCAAAAATTACATTAAACCAAGGGTAACAAATCTGTACGGAAGGGTTGGAGTATCAAACCATCTCCAAATTGCAATCTGAAATTATAGGGATCTGTATCAGATACCAAATGGTTGATTTGAACCCGTAATTGCACTGAAAAATAATGATTAGTATTGATTAATCATTGATTAGTAAACAAATCATCTATTTTGTGTGCAAAGAACAGAGTATGCGGGGAGTCCAGATCTAAGGCCTTAGAGTTCAAATGAGCTTAAATCCTTTCAAGGCTATCAATCGCAGTTAGTCTAGTAGAGAATTAAGCCAAGAAAGACAAGATTTGACCAAACATTGAATGCTTAATCTCTGTTTTACCAAAGTCACCTGTAGATTTGATAAAGAGCTTAGATCTCACTGTAGATTTGATGAAGAGCTTAGATCTCACTATAGATTTGATGAAGAGCTTAGATCTCACTGTAGACTTGATCAAATCAAAATCTGTCTTCACCAGCTTGTAGAGCACCCTTGAGAACCAATAGGGCCAAGAGGAATTATAGCAATTTGATCTGGAGTAGTAGAGATCTCATTTCTCCTTGAGAAATGTGGCACCAGCGATTTAGCGAAAATTGGCAACTACGCTTGGCGGTTTGCGATTTTGTTTGAATGGGATGGCTAGCTATGGTTGCCTAGAATTATTTGCCCTAATAGTGCTTCTGGAGAGAGATCAAGCCCCTCTACTAGCTAGGGGTGCAAAGAGCTAGTTGAAAAGAGGTAAAAATCTTAATTATCTACTAATCCTAATTAGCCAAGTGATAATGGGCTCACAAATTGATGGATTCTAGGGCTAGGCTCTGATAATATGTTAAATTTGCAGCTATGGTGGATCAAATGCTAGAATCCACATCATTAACAAAGAGATTAGATGATAATTAAGATGTGATTAGTGAGCAATTAACTGATAGCTTAATGTAGGCATGGATAATCAAAAAACCAGCAAATTCTCATTAGGCCAATGCCTCAATTTATAGAGTTTACATCCAAGCATCTATTCCCACTGATTTCTCCTTGATTCACTCCACCTCTTTTGCTTGATTCTCTCCACCTCTTCCCAGAATATCTCCACACCTCCTAAATCTCCTCATGCTACCCTTTAT
This sequence comes from Cibotium barometz, assembly GCF_041138505.1. Taxonomy (NCBI): domain Eukaryota; kingdom Viridiplantae; phylum Streptophyta; class Polypodiopsida; order Cyatheales; family Cibotiaceae; genus Cibotium; species Cibotium barometz. Next base: position 2,737,484 of record NC_141047.1, read on the forward strand.
TCTCTCCCAGTAGATACTTCTCACCTTTTCACAGGCTCTCTCACATTTATAGATTCTCTTTTACAGCCTATACACTTGTATATGTCAACACCTCCCCTCAAGTGAATACTCCTAGCACACCTGGACCCTATACCAAGTTTCCCTCTTACTTGATAGTCCGCGACCAGTGCCTCAAGTCCCTAAACTCATAGTCCTTGACACTCTCTCTCTCTCTATGTGTCCAAGGCTACTACAAGTGCCCGTGACCTTGACCAAAGTGCCCATACATACATCTACCACATGGCCGACATCATCGGTGGCTGAGAGGTGGTTTTACTTTGTTGGGACAGGTTACATTCGGTTGTAGGGTTTCTCTCTCTCTCTCTCTCTCTCTCTCTCTCTCTCTCTCTCTCTCTCTCAGAAAAGATGATCTGACTCCACTTCCTTAGGAGCCTCCATGAAGTTTGTTGTTGTCGTTTCTTCTCCACTGGGTTTGCTATAGCAGTCTCTTGCCATGTGTCCGGGCTTTTCCACAGTTTTGGCAAGTGATGGTCCTTCCTCCTACTCTACCTCTTTCTCGTCCTCGTCCTCGAGAGAATCCTCCTCAGGTGAAGAATGCTTCTTTTTCTCCTGCTGTTGAGTCTAGCCATTTCTTGTCTTTGCCTCTTGTCTCTTCTCTAGTAGAGCTCCTTCTATCTTTTTTAGCTTCAATTCAGGTACATTCTTTAGTGTTGCTACAATGTTTTCATATTCACCTTTGTCCACACTCTTCAGAAGCACTGTTAGTGCCTCATCATCTTCTGTCTTTTTGCCAATAGCTGCCAGTTGTTGCTTAATGCTTTTATATTTGTTCTTGTGTGATTAAAGATTCACTTTCCTTCATGTCTAATTTCTAGAATTGTATTAACAGATTTATCTTTGAATTTTTTGCTTGTGTTCCAAATAATTTTTTGAGTTCATCCAATGCATCTTTTGCCCACTGTATCCTTGTGATGTGATGAATGATTTCATCATTTAAACTGAGTGCGATAAGTCCCAATGCTTTTTCAATCCTCCCACTCATTTTTCCCTCTCACCTCTTTGCAATCATCTCTTCCCTCAACTAGCCCCCACAGATTTTTCCTCATGAGCAGATACATGGTTTTTGTCTGCCATGTGTAAAACTGCTCCCCATAAATTTGGCTCTCTTGTGCCGCCGTACTCATGATGATGTGAAGGGGGTCTTACCTCTTGATCAAATTTCAAGATTCAAGGGCAATGTCTACCCTTTTACAACTCAATATAAGGTTTAGGTGGTAATGATTACAACAGCTTTATCAGCATAAAATCACCAAAAATTACATTAAACCAAGGGTAACAAATCTGTACGGAAGGGTTGGAGTATCGAACCATCTCCGAATTGCAATCTGAAATTATAGGGATCTGTATCAGATACCAATGGTTGATTTGAACCCGTAATTGCACCGAACAATAGTGATTAGTATTGATTAATCATTGATTAGTAAACTAATAATCTATTTTGTGTGCAAAAAATAGAGTATGCGGGGAGTCCTGATCCTAGGCCTTAGAGTTCAAATGAGCTTAAATCCTTTCAAGGCTATCAATGGCAATTAGTCTAGTAGAGAATTAAGCCAAGAAAGATAAGATTTGACCAAACATTGAATGCTTAATCTCTGTTTTACCAAAATCACCTGTAGATTTGATGAAGAGCTTAGATCTCACTGTAGACTTGATCACATGAAAATCTGTCTTCACCAGCTTGTAGAGCACCCTTGAAAACCACTAGGGCCAAGAGGAATTATAGCAATTTGATCTGGAGTAGTAGAGATCTCATTTCTCCTTCAGAAATGTGGCGCCAGCGATTTAGCAAAAATTGGCAGCTACGCTTGGCGGTTTGCGATTTTGTTTGAATGGGATGGCTAGCTATGGTTGCCTAGAATTATTTGCCCTAAACTGGAGGGAGATCAAGCCCCTCTACTGGCTAGGGGTGCAAAGAGCTAGTTGAGAAGAGGTAAAAATCTTAATTATCTACTAATCCTAATTAGCCAAGTGATAATGGGCTCACAAATTGATGGATTCTAGGGCTAGGCTCTGATAATATGTTAAATTTGCACCTATGGTGGATCAAATGCTAGAATCCACATCATTAACAAAGAGATTAGATGATAATTAAGATGTGATTAGTGAGCAATTAACTGATAGCTTAATGTAGGCATGGATAATCAAAAACCAGCAAATTCTCATTAGGCCAATGCCTCAATTTATAGAGTTTACATCCAAGCATCTATTCCCACTGATTTCTCCTTGATTCACTCCACCTCTTTTGCTTGATTCTCTCCACCTCTTCCAAGAATATCTCATTTATTCTCTCCCAATAGATACTTCTCACCTTTTGACAGGCTCTCTCACATTTATAGATTCTCTTTTACAGCCTATTCACTTGTATATGTCAACACCTCCCCTCATGTGAATACTCCTAGCACACCTGGACCCTATACCAAGTTTCCCTCTTACTTGATAGTCTGCGACCAGTGCCTCAAGTCCCTAAACTCATAGTCCTTGACACTCTCTCTCTCTATGTGTCCAAGGTTACTACAAGTGCCCGTGACCTTGACCAAAGTGCTCATACATACATCTACCACATGGCCGACATCATCGGTGGAGAGGTGGTTTTACTTTGTTGGGACAGGTTACATTCGGTTGTAGGGTCTCTCTCTCTCTCTCTCTCTCTCTCTCTCTCTCTCTCTCTCTCTCTCTCTCTCTGAGAAAAGATGATCTGACTCCACTTCCTTAGGAGCCTCCATGAAGTTTGTTGATGTCGTTTCTTCTCTACTGGGTTTGCTGTAGCAGTCTCTTGCCATCTGTCCTGGCTTTTCCACAGTTTTGGCAAGTGATGGTCCTTCCTCGTACTCTACCTCTTTCTCGTCCTCGTCCTCGAGAGAATCCTCCTCAGGTGAAGAATGCTTTTTTTTCTCCTGCTGTTGAGTCTAGCCATTTCTTCTCTTTGCCTCTGGTCTCTTGCTCTAGTAGAGCTCCTTCTATCTTTTGTAGCTCCAATTCAGGTACATTCTTTAGTGTTGCTACAATGTTTTCATATTCACCTTTGTCCACACTCTTCAGAAGCACTGTTAGTGCCTCATCATCTTCTGTCTTTTTGCCAATAGCTGCCAGTTGTTGCTTAATGCTTTTATATTTGTTCAAGTGTGTGATTAAAGATTCACTTTCAATCATGTCCAATTTCTAGAATTGTATTAACAGATTTATCTTTGAATTTTTTGCTTGTGTTCCAAATAATTTTTTGAGTTCATCCAATGCATCTTTTGCCCACTGTAGCCTTGTGATGTGATGAATGATTTCATCATTTAAACTGAGTGCGATAAGTCCCAATGCTTTTTCAATCCTCCTCTTCCACTCATTTTTTCCTCTCACCTCTTTGCATTCATCTCTTCCCTCAACTAGCCCCCACAGATTTTTCCTCATGAGCAGATACATGGTTTTTGTCTGCCATGTGTAAAACTGCTCCCCATAAATTTGGCTATCTCTTGTGCCGCCGTACTCACGATGATGTGAAGGGGGTCTTACATCTTGATCAAATTTCAAGATTCAAGGGCAATGTCTACCCTTTTACAACTCAATATAAGGTTTAGGTGGTGATGATTACAACAGCTTTATCAGCATAAAATCACCAAAAATTACATTAAACCAAGGGTAACAAATCTGTACGGAAGGGTTGGAGTATCAAACCATCTCCAAATTGCAATCTGAAATTATAGGGATCTGTATCAGATACCAAATGGTTGATTTGAACCCGTAATTGCACTGAAAAATAGTGATTAGTATTGATTAATCATTGATTAGTAAACTAATCATCTATTTTATGTGCAAAAAACAGAGTATGCGGGGAGTCCAGATCTAAGGCCTTAGAGTTCAAATGAGCTTAAATCCTTTCAAGGCTTTCAATGGCAATTAGTCTAGTAGAGAATTAAGCCAATAAAGACAAGATTTGACCAAACATTGAATGCTTAATCTCTGTTTTACCAAAGTCACCTGTAGATTTGATGAAGACGTTAGATCTCATTGTAGACTTGATCAAATCAAAATCTGTCTTCACCATGTTGTAGAGCACCCTTGCAAACCACTAGGGCCAAGAGGAATTATAGCAATTTGATCTGGAGTAGTAGAGATCTCATTTCTCCTTCAGAAATGTGGCGCCAGCAATTTAGCAGAAATTGGCAGCTACGCTTGGCGGTTTGCGATTTTGTTTGAATGGGATGGCTAGCTATGGTTGCCTAGAATTATTTGCCCTAATAGTGATTCTGGAGGGAGATCAAGCCCCTCTACTGGCTAGGGGTGCAAAGAGCTAGTTGAAAAGAGGTAAAAATCTTAATTATCTACTAATCCTAATTAGCCAAGTGATAATGGTCTCATAAATCGATGGATTCTAGGGCTAGGTTCTGATAATATGTTAAATTTGCAGCTATGGTGGATCAAATGCTAGAATCCACATCATTAACAAAGAGATTAGATGATAATTAAGACGTGATCAGTGAGCAATTAACTGATAGCTTAATGTAGGCATGGATAATAAAAAACCAGCAAATTCTCATTAGGCCAATGCCTCAATTTATAGAGTTTACATCCAAGCATCTATTCCCACTGATTTCTCCTTGATTCACTCCACCTCTTTTGCTTGATTCTCTCCACCTCTTCCCAAAATATCTCCACACCTCCTAAATCTCCTCATGCTACCCTTTATTCTCTCCTCGTAAATACTTCTCACCTTTTCACAGGCTCTCTCACATTTATAGATTCTCTTTTACAGCCTATTCACTTGTATATGTCAAAACCTCCCCTCAAGTGAATACTCCTAGCACACCTGGACCCTATACAAAGTTTCCCTCTTACTTGAGCTATGGTTGCCTAGAATTATTTGCCCTAATAGTGCTTCTGGAGGGAGATCAAGCCCCTCTACTGGCTAGGGGTGCAAAGAGCTAGTTGAAAAGAGGTAAAAATCTTAATTATCTACTAATTCTAATTAGCCAAGTGATAATGGGCTCACAAATTGATGGATTCTAGGGCTAGGCTCTGATAATATGTTAAATTTGCACCTATGGTGGATCAAATGCTAGAATCCACATCATTAACAAAGAGATTAGATGATAATTAAGACGTGATTAGTGAGCAATTAACTGATAGCTTAATGTAGGCATGGATAATCAAAAACCAGCAAATTCTCATTAGGCCAATGCCTCAATTTATAGAGTTTACATCCAAGCATCTATTCCCACTGATTTCTCCTTGATTCACTCCACCTCTTCTGCTTGATTCTCTCCACCTCTTCCAAGAATATCTCCTTTATTCTCTCCCAATAGATACTTCTCACCTTTTGACAGGCTCTCTCACATTTATAGATTCTCTTTTACAGCCTATTCACTTGTATATGTCAACACCTCCCCTCATGTGAATACTCCTAGCACACCTGGACCCTATACCAAGTTTCCCTCTTACTTGATAGTCCGCGACCAGTGCCTCAAGTCCCTAAACTCATAGTCCTTGACACTCTCTCTCTCTATGTGTCCAAGGTTACTACAAGTGCCCGTGACCTTGACCAAAGTGCTCATACATACATCTACCACATGGCCGACATCATCGGTGGAGAGGTGGTTTTACTTTGTTGGGACAGGTTACATTCGGTTGTAGGGTCTCTCTCTCTCTCTCTCTCTCTCTCTCTCTCTCTCTCTCTCTCTCTCTCTCTCTCTCTGAGAAAAGATGATCTGACTCCACTTCCTTAGGAGCCTCCATGAAGTTTGTTGATGTCGTTTCTTCTCTACTGGGTTTGCTGTAGCAGTCTCTTGCCATCTGTCCTGGCTTTTCCACAGTTTTGGCAAGTGATGGTCCTTCCTCGTACTCTACCTCTTTCTCGTCCTCGTCCTCGAGAGAATCCTCCTCAGGTGAAGACTGCTTTTTTTTCTCCTGCTGTTGAGTCTAGCCATTTCTTCTCTTTGCCTCTGGTCTCTTGCTCCAGTAGAGCTCCTTCTATCTTTTTTAGCTTCAATTCAGGTACATTCTTTAGTGTTGCTACAATGTTTTCATATTCACCTTTGTCCACACTCTTCAGAAGCACTGCTAGTGCCTCATCATCTTCTGTCTTTTTGCCAATAGCTGCCAGTTGTTGCTTAATCCTTTTATATTTGTTCAAGTGTGTGATTAAAGATTCACTTTCAATCATGTCTAATTTCTAGAATTGTATTAACAGATTTATCTTTGAATTTTTTGCTTGTGTTCCAAATAATTTTTTGAGTTCATCCAATGCATCTTTTGCCCACTGTAGCCTTGTGATGTGATGAATGATTTCATCATTTAAACTGAGTGCGATAAGTCCCAATGCTTTTTCAATCCTCCTCTTCCACTCATTTTTCCCTCTCACCTCTTTGCATTCATCTCTTCCCTCAACTAGCCCCCACAGATTTTTCCTCATGAGCAGATACATGGTTTTTGTCTGCCATGTTTAAAACTGCTCCCCATAAATTTGGCTATCTCTTGTGCCGCCGTACTTATGATGATGTGAAGGGGGTCTTACATCTTGATCAAATTTCAAGATTCAAGGGCAATGCCTACCCTTTTACAACTCAATATAAGGTTTAGGTGGTGATGATTACAACAGCTTTATCAGCATAAAATCACCAAAAATTACATTAAACCAAGGGTAACAAATCTGTACGGAAGGGTTGGAGTATCAAACCATCTCCGAATTGCAATCTGAAATTATAGGGATCTGTATCAGATACCGGTTGATTTGAACCCGTAATTGCACTGAAAAATAGTGATTAGTATTGATTAATCATTGATTAGTAAACTAATCATCTATTTTATGTGCAAAAAACAGAGTATGCGGGGAGTCCAGATCTAAGGCCTTAGAGTTCAAATGAGCTTAAATCCTTTCAAGGCTATCAATGGCAATTAGTCTAGTAGAGAATTAAGCCAAGAAAGACAAGATTTGACCAAACATTGAATGCTTAATCTCTGTTTTACCAAAGTCACCTGTAGATTTGATGAAGAGCTTAGATCTCACTGTAGACTTGATCAAATCAAAATCTGTCTTCACCATGTTGTAGAGCACCCTTGAAAACCACTAGGGCCAAGAGGAATTATAGCAATTTGATCTGGAGTAGTAGAGATCTCATTTCTCCTTCAGAAATGTGGCGCCAGCGATTTAGCAAAAATTGGCAGCTACGCTTGGCGGTTTGCGATTTTGTTTGAATGGGATGGCTAGCTATGGTTGCCTAGAATTATTTGCCCTAATAGTGCTTCTGGAGGGAGATCAAGCCCCTCTACTGGCTAGGGGTGCAAAGAGCTAGTTGAAAAGAGATAAAAATCTTAATTATCCACTAATCCTAATTAGCCAAGTGATAATGGGCTCACAAATTGATGGATTCTAGGGCTAGGCTCTGATAGTCCGCGACCAGTGCCTCAAGTCCCTAAACTCATAGTCCTTGACACTCTCTCTCTCTATGTGTCCAAGGCTACTACAAGTGCTCGTGACCTTGACCAAAGTGCTCATACATACATCTACCACATGGCCGACATCATCGGTGGCTGAGAGGTGGTTTTACTTTGTTGGGGCAGGTTACATTCGGTTGCAGGGTTTCTCTCTCTCTCTCTCTCTCTCTCTCTCTCTCTCTCTCTCTCTCTCTCTCTCTCAGAAAAGATGATCTGACTCCACTTCCTTAGGAGCCTACAGCTCCCCTCAAGTGAATACTCCTAGCACACCTGGACACTATACCTCGACACTATACTAAGTTTCCCTATTACTTGATGGTCCGCGACCTGTGCCTCAAGTCCCTAAACTCATAGTCCTTGACACTCTCTCTCTCTATGTGTCCAAGGCTACTACAAGTGCCCGTGACCTTGACCAAATTGCTCATACATACATCTACCACATGGCCGACATCATCGGTGGCTGAGAGGTGGTTTTACTTTGTTGGGCCAGGTTACATTCAGTTGTAGGGTTTCTCTCTGTCTCTCTCTCTCTCTCTCTCTCTCTCTCTCTCAAAAAAGATGATCTATCTCCACTTCCTTAGGAGCCTCCATGAAGTTTGTTGATGTGGTTTCTTTTCCACTGGGTTTGTTGTAGCAGTCTTTTGCCATGTGTCTTGGCTTTTCCACAGCTTTGGCAAGTGATGGTCCTTCCTCCTACTCTACCTCTTTCTCGTCCTCGTCCTCGAGAGAATCCTCCTCAGGTGAAGAATGCTTTTTTTTCTCCTGCTGTTGAGTCTAGCCATTTCTTCTCTTTACCTCTGGTCTCTTGCTCTAGTAGAGCTCCTTCTATCTTTTTTAGCTTCAATTCAGGTACATTCTTTAGTGTTGCTACAATGTTTTCATATTCACCTTTGTCCACACTCTTCAGAAGCACTGCTAGTGCCTCATCATCTTCTGTCTTTTTGCCAATAGCTGCCAGTTGTTGCTTAATGCTTTTATATTTGTTCAAGTTCAAGTGTGTGATTAAAGATTTACTTTCCTTCATGTCTAATTTCTAGAATTGTATTAACAGACTTATCTTTGAATTTTTTGCTTGTGTTACAAATAATTTTTTGAGTTCATCCAATGCATCTTTTGCCCACTTTATCCTTGTGATGTGATGAATGATTTCATCATTTAAACTGAGTGCGATAAGTCCCAATGCTTTTTCAATCCTCCTCTTCCACTCATTTTTCCCTCTCACCTCTTTGCATTCATCTCTTCCCTCAACTAGCCCCCACAGATTTTTCCTCATGAGCAGATACATGGTTTTTGTCTGCCATGTGTAAAACTGCTCCCCATAAATTTGGCTATCTCTTGTGCCGCCGTACTCATGATGATGTGAAGGGGGTCTTACCTCTTGGTCAAATTTCAAGATTCAAGGGCAATGTCTTCCCTTTTAAAACTCAATATAAGGTTTAGGTGGTGATGATTACAACAGCTTTATCAGCATAAAATCACCAAAAATTACATTAAACCAAGGGTAACAAATCTGTACGGAAGGGTTGGAGTATCAAACCATCTCCAAATTGCAATCTGAAATTATAGGGATCTGTATCAGATACCAAATGGTTGATTTGAACCCGTAATTGCACTGAAAAATAATGATTAGTATTGATTAATCATTGATTAGTAAACAAATCATCTATTTTGTGTGCAAAGAACAGAGTATGCGGGGAGTCCAGATCTAAGGCCTTAGAGTTCAAATGAGCTTAAATCCTTTCAAGGCTATCAATCGCAGTTAGTCTAGTAGAGAATTAAGCCAAGAAAGACAAGATTTGACCAAACATTGAATGCTTAATCTCTGTTTTACCAAAGTCACCTGTAGATTTGATAAAGAGCTTAGATCTCACTGTAGATTTGATGAAGAGCTTAGATCTCACTATAGATTTGATGAAGAGCTTAGATCTCACTGTAGACTTGATCAAATCAAAATCTGTCTTCACCAGCTTGTAGAGCACCCTTGAGAACCAATAGGGCCAAGAGGAATTATAGCAATTTGATCTGGAGTAGTAGAGATCTCATTTCTCCTTGAGAAATGTGGCACCAGCGATTTAGCGAAAATTGGCAACTACGCTTGGCGGTTTGCGATTTTGTTTGAATGGGATGGCTAGCTATGGTTGCCTAGAATTATTTGCCCTAATAGTGCTTCTGGAGGGAGATCAAGCCCCTCTACTAGCTAGGGGTGCAAAGAGCTAGTTGAAAAGAGGTAAAAATCTTAATTATCTACTAATCCTAATTAGCCAAGTGATAATGGGCTCACAAATTGATGGATTCTAGGGCTAGGCTCTGATAATATGTTAAATTTGCAGCTATGGTGGATCAAATGCTAGAATCCACATCATTAACAAAGAGATTAGATGATAATTAAGATGTGATTAGTGAGCAATTAACTGATAGCTTAATGTAGGCATGGATAATCAAAAAACCAGCAAATTCTCATTAGGCCAATGCCTCAATTTATAGAGTTTACATCCAAGCATCTATTCCCACTGATTTCTCCTTGATTCACTCCACCTCTTTTGCTTGATTCTCTCCACCTCTTCCCAGAATATCTCCACACCTCCTAAATCTCCTCATGCTACCCTTTATTCTCTCCCAGTAGATACTTCTCACCTTTTCACAGGCTCTCTCACATTTATAGATTCTCTTTTACAGCCTATTCACTTGTATATGTCAACACCTCCCCTCAAGTGAATACTCCTAGCACACCTGGACCCTATACCAAGTTTCCCTCTTACTTGATAGTCCGCGACCAGTGCCTCAAGTCCCTAAACTCATAGTCCTTGACACTCTCTCTCTCTCTATGTGTCCAAGGCTACTACAAGTGCCCGTGACCTTGACCAAAGTGCCCATACATACATCTACCACATGGCCGACATCATCGGTGGCTGAGAGGTGGTTTTACTTTGTTGGGACAGGTTACATTCGGTTGTAGGGTTTCTCTCTCTCTCTCTCTCTCTCTCTCTCTCTCTCTCTCTCTCTCTCTCTCTCTCTCAGAAAAGATGATCTGACTCCACTTCCTTAGGAGCCTCCATGAAGTTTGTTGTTGTCGTTTCTTCTCCACTGGGTTTGCTATAGCAGTCTCTTGCCATGTGTCCGGGCTTTTCCACAGTTTTGGCAAGTGATGGTCCTTCCTCCTACTCTACCTCTTTCTCGTCCTCGTCCTCGAGAGAATCCTCCTCAGGTGAAGAATGCTTCTTTTTCTCCTGCTGTTGAGTCTAGCCATTTCTTGTCTTTGCCTCTTGTCTCTTCTCTAGTAGAGCTCCTTCTATCTTTTTTAGCTTCAATTCAGGTACATTCTTTAGTGTTGCTACAATGTTTTCATATTCACCTTTGTCCACACTCTTCAGAAGCACTGTTAGTGCCTCATCATCTTCTGTCTTTTTGCCAATAGCTGCCAGTTGTTGCTTAATGCTTTTATATTTGTTCTTGTGTGATTAAAGATTCACTTTCCTTCATGTCTAATTTCTAGAATTGTATTAACAGATTTATCTTTGAATTTTTTGCTTGTGTTCTAAATAATTTTTTGAGTTCATCCAATGCATCTTTTGCCCACTGTATCCTTGTGATGTGATGAATGATTTCATCATTTAAACTGAGTGCGATAAGTCCCAATGCTTTTTCAATCCTCCCACTCATTTTTCCCTCTCACCTCTTTGCAATCATCTCTTCCCTCAACTAGCCCCCACAGATTTTTCCTCATGAGCAGATACATGGTTTTTGTCTGCCATGTGTAAAACTGCTCCCCATAAATTTGGCTCTCTTGTGCCGCCGTACTCATGATGATGTGAAGGGGGTCTTACCTCTTGATCAAATTTCAAGATTCAAGGGCAATGTCTACCCTTTTACAACTCAATATAAGGTTTAGGTGGTAATGATTACAACAGCTTTATCAGCATAAAATCACCAAAAATTACATTAAACCAAGGGTAACAAATCTGTACGGAAGGGTTGGAGTATCGAACCATCTCCGAATTGCAATCTGAAATTATAGGGATCTGTATCAGATACCAATGGTTGATTTGAACCCGTAATTGCACCGAACAATAGTGATTAGTATTGATTAATCATTGATTAGTAAACTAATAATCTATTTTGTGTGCAAAAAATAGAGTATGCGGGGAGTCCTGATCCTAGGCCTTAGAGTTCAAATGAGCTTAAATCCTTTCAAGGCTATCAATGGCAATTAGTCTAGTAGAGAATTAAGCCAAGAAAGATAAGATTTGACCAAACATTGAATGCTTAATCTCTGTTTTACCAAAATCACCTGTAGATTTGATGAAGAGCTTAGATCTCACTGTAGACTTGATCACATGAAAATCTGTCTTCACCAGCTTGTAGAGCACCCTTGAAAACCACTAGGGCCAAGAGGAATTATAGCAATTTGATCTGGAGTAGTAGAGATCTCATTTCTCCTTCAGAAATGTGGCGCCAGCGATTTAGCAAAAATTGGCAGCTACGCTTGGCGGTTTGCGATTTTGTTTGAATGGGATGGCTAGCTATGGTTGCCTAGAATTATTTGCCCTAAACTGGAGGGAGATCAAGCCCCTCTACTGGCTAGGGGTGCAAAGAGCTAGTTGAGAAGAGGTAAAAATCTTAATTATCTACTAATCCTAATTAGCCAAGTGATAATGGGCTCACAAATTGATGGATTCTAGGGCTAGGCTCTGATAATATGTTAAATTTGCACCTATGGTGGATCAAATGCTAGAATCCACATCATTAACAAAGAGATTAGATGATAATTAAGACGTGATTAGTGAGCAATTAACTGATAGCTTAATGTAGGCATGGATAATCAAAAACCAGCAAATTCTCATTAGGCCAATGCCTCAATTTATAGAGTTTACATCCAAGCATCTATTCCCACTGATTTCTCCTTGATTCACTCCACCTCTTTTGCTTGATTCTCTCCACCTCTTCCAAGAATATCTCATTTATTCTCTCCCAATAGATACTTCTCACCTTTTGACAGGCTCTCTCACATTTATAGATTCTCTTTTACAGCCTATTCACTTGTATATGTCAACACCTCCCCTCATGTGAATACTCCTAGCACACCTGGACCCTATACCAAGTTTCCCTCTTACTTGATAGTCTGCGACCAGTGCCTCAAGTCCCTAAACTCATAGTCCTTGACACTCTCTCTCTCTATGTGTCCAAGGTTACTACAAGTGCCCGTGACCTTGACCAAAGTGCTCATACATACATCTACCACATGGCCGACATCATCGGTGGAGAGGTGGTTTTACTTTGTTGGGACAGGTTACATTCGGTTGTAGGGTCTCTCTCTCTCTCTCTCTCTCTCTCTCTCTCTCTCTCTCTCTCTCTCTCTCTCTGAGAAAAGATGATCTGACTCCACTTCCTTAGGAGCCTCCATGAAGTTTGTTGATGTCGTTTCTTCTCTACTGGGTTTGCTGTAGCAGTCTCTTGCCATCTGTCCTGGCTTTTCCACAGTTTTGGCAAGTGATGGTCCTTCCTCGTACTCTACCTCTTTCTCGTCCTCGTCCTCGAGAGAATCCTCCTCAGGTGAAGAATGCTTTTTTTTCTCCTGCTGTTGAGTCTAGCCATTTCTTCTCTTTGCCTCTGGTCTCTTGCTCTAGTAGAGCTCCTTCTATCTTTTGTAGCTCCAATTCAGGTACATTCTTTAGTGTTGCTACAATGTTTTCATATTCACCTTTGTCCACACTCTTCAGAAGCACTGTTAGTGCCTCATCATCTTCTGTCTTTTTGCCAATAGCTGCCAGTTGTTGCTTAATGCTTTTATATTTGTTCAAGTGTGTGATTAAAGATTCACTTTCAATCATGTCTAATTTCTAGAATTGTATTAACAGATTTATCTTTGAATTTTTTGCTTGTGTTCCAAATAATTTTTTGAGTTCATCCAATGCATCTTTTGCCCACTGTAGCCTTGTGATGTGATGAATGATTTCATCATTTAAACTGAGTGCGATAAGTCCCAATGCTTTTTCAATCCTCCTCTTCCACTCATTTTTTCCTCTCACCTCTTTGCATTCATCTCTTCCCTCAACTAGCCCCCACAGATTTTTCCTCATGAGCAGATACATGGTTTTTGTCTGCCATGTGTAAAACTGCTCCCCATAAATTTGGCTATCTCTTGTGCCGCCGTACTCACGATGATGTGAAGGGGGTCTTACATCTTGATCAAATTTCAAGATTCAAGGGCAATGTCTACCCTTTTACAACTCAATATAAGGTTTAGGTGGTAATGATTACAACAGCTTAAATCCTTTCAAGGCTTTCAATGGCAATTAGTCTAGTAGAGAATTAAGCCAATAAAGACAAGATTTGACCAAACATTGAATGCTTAATCTCTGTTTTACCAAAGTCACCTGTAGATTTGATGAAGAGGTTAGATCTCATTGTAGACTTGATCAAATCAAAATCTGTCTTCACCATGTTGTAGAGCACCCTTGCAAACCACTAGGGCCAAGAGAAATTATAGCAATTTGATCTGGAGTAGTAGAGATCTCATTTCTCCTTCAAAAATGTGGCGCCAGCAATTTAGCAAAAATTGGCAGCTACGCTTGGCGGTTTGCGATTTTGTTTGAATGGGATGGCTAGCTATGGTTGCCTAGAATTATTTGCCCTAATAGTGATTCTGGAGGGAGATCAAGCCCCTCTACTGGCTAGGGGTGCAAAGAGCTAGTTGAAAAGAGGTAAAAATCTTAATTATCTACTAATCCTAATTAGCCAAGTGATAATGGTCTCATAAATCGATGGATTCTAGGGCTAGGCTCTGATAATATGTTAAATTTGCAGCTATGGTGGATCAAATGCTAGAATCCACATCATTAACAAAGAGATTAGATGATAATTAAGACGTGATCAGTGAGCAATTAACTGATAGCTTAATGTAGGCATGGATAATAAAAAACCAGCAAATTCTCATTAGGCCAATGCCTCAATTTATAGAGTTTACATCCAAGCATCTATTCCCACTGATTTCTCCTTGATTCACTCCACCTCTTTTGCTTGATTCTCTCCACCTCTTCCCAAAATATCTCCACACCTCCTAAATCTCCTCATGCTACCCTTTATTCTCTCCTCGTAAATACTTCTCACCTTTTCACAGGCTCTCTCACATTTATAGATTCTCTTTTACAGCCTATTCACTTGTATATGTCAAAACCTCCCCTCAAGTGAATACTCCTAGCACACCTGGACCCTATACAAAGTTTCCCTCTTACTTGAGCTATGGTTGCCTAGAATTATTTGCCCTAATAGTGCTTCTGGAGGGAGATCAAGCCCCTCTACTGGCTAGGGGTGCAAAGAGCTAGTTGAAAAGAGGTAAAAATCTTAATTATCTACTAATCCTAATTAGCCAAGTGATAATGGGCTCACAAATTGATGGATTCTAGGGCTAGGCTCTGATAATATGTTAAATTTGCACCTATGGTGGATCAAATGCTAGAATCCACATCATTAACAAAGAGATTAGATGATAATTAAGACGTGATTAGTGAGCAATTAACTGATAGCTTAATGTAGGCATGGATAATCAAAAACCAGCAAATTCTCATTAGGCCAATGCCTCAATTTATAGAGTTTACATCCAAGCATCTATTCCCACTGATTTCTCCTTGATTCACTCCACCTCTTTTGCTTGATTCTCTCCACCTCTTCCAAGAATATCTCCTTTATTCTCTCCCAATAGATACTTCTCACCTTTTGACAGGCTCTCTCACATTTATAGATTCTCTTTTACAGCCTATTCACTTGTATATGTCAACACCTCCCCTCATGTGAATACTCCTAGCACACCTGGACCCTATACCAAGTTTCCCTCTTACTTGATAGTCTGCGACCAGTGCCTCAAGTCCCTAAACTCATAGTCCTTGACACTCTCTCTCTCTATGTGTCCAAGGTTACTACAAGTGCCCGTGACCTTGACCAAAGTGCTCATACATACATCTACCACATGGCCGACATCATCGGTGGAGAGGTGGTTTTACTTTGTTGGGACAGGTTACATTCGGTTGTAGGGTCTCTCTCTCTCTCTCTCTCTCTCTCTCTCTCTCTCTCTCTCTCTCTCTCTCTCTCTCTCTCTCAGAAAAGATGATCTGACTCCACTTCCTTAGGAGCCTCCATGAAGTTTGTTGATGTCGTTTCTTCTCTACTGGGTTTGCTGTAGCAGTCTCTTGCCATCTGTCCTGGCTTTTCCACAGTTTTGGCAAGTGATGGTCCTTCCTCGTACTCTACCTCTTTCTCGTCCTCGTCCTCGAGAGAATCCTCCTCAGGTGAAGAATGCTTTTTTTTCTCCTGCTGTTGAGTCTAGCCATTTCTTCTCTTTGCCTCTGGTCTCTTGCTCCAGTAGAGCTCCTATCTTTTTTAGCTTCAATTCAGGTACATTCTTTAGTGTTGCTACAATGTTTTCATATTCACCTTTGTCCACACTCTTCAGAAGCACTGCTAGTGCCTCATCATCTTCTGTCTTTTTGCCAATAGCTGCCAGTTGTTGCTTAATCCTTTTATATTTGTTCAAGTGTGTGATTAAAGATTCACTTTCAATCATGTCCAATTTCTAGAATTGTATTCACAGATTTATCTTTGAATTTTTTGCTTGTGTTCCAAATAATTTTTTGAGTTCATCCAATGCATCTTTTGCCCACTGTAGCCTTGTGATGTGATGAATGATTTCATCATTTAAACTGAGTGCGATAAGTCCCAATGCTTTTTCAATCCTCCTCTTCCACTCATTTTTCCCTCTCACCTCTTTGCATTCATCTCTTCCCTCAACTAGCCCCCACAGATTTTTCCTCATGAGCAGATACATGGTTTTTGTCTGCCATGTTTAAAACTGCTCCCCATAAATTTGGCTATCTCTTGTGCCGCCGTACTTATGATGATGTGAAGGGGGTCTTACATCTTGATCAAATTTCAAGATTCAAGGGCAATGTCTACCCTTTTACAACTCAATATAAGGTTTAGGTGGTGATGATTACAACAGCTTTATCAGCATAAAATCACCAAAAATTACATTAAACCAAGGGTAACAAATCTGTACGGAAGGGTTGGAGTATCAAACCATCTCCGAATTGCAATCTGAAATTATAGGGATCTGTATCAGATACCGGTTGATTTGAACCCGTAATTGCACTGAAAAATAGTGATTAGTATTGATTAATCATTGATTAGTAAACTAATCATCTATTTTATGTGCAAAAAACAGAGTATGCGGGGAGTCCAGATCTAAGGCCTTAGAGTTCAAATGAGCTTAAATCCTTTCAAGGCTATCAATGGCAATTAGTCTAGTAGAGAATTAAGCCAAGAAAGATAAGATTTGACCAAACATTGAATGCTTAATCTCTGTTTTACCAAAGTCACCTGTAGATTTGATGAAGAGCTTAGATCTCACTGTAGACTTGATCAAATCAAAATCTGTCTTCACCATGTTGTAGAGCACCCTTGAAAACCACTAGGGCCAAGAGGAATTATAGCAATTTGATCTGGAGTAGTAGAGATCTCATTTCTCCTTCAGAAATGTGGCGCCAGCGATTTAGCAAAAATTGGCAGCTACGCTTGGCGGTTTGCGATTTTGTTTGAATGGGATGGCTAGCTATGGTTGCCTAGAATTATTTGCCCTAATAGTGCTTCTGGAGGGAGATCAAGCCCCTCTACTGGCTAGGGGTGCAAAGAGCTAGTTGAAAAGAGGTAAAAATCTTAATTATCCACTAATCCTAATTAGCCAAGTGATAATGGGCTCACAAATTGATGGATTCTAGGGCTAGGCTCTGATAGTCCGCGACCAGTGCCTCAAGTCCCTAAACTCATAGTCCTTGACACTCTCTCTCTCTATGTGTCCAAGGCTACTACAAGTGCTCGTGACCTTGACCAAAGTGCTCATACATACATCTACCACATGGCCGACATCATCGGTGGCTGAGAGGTGGTTTTACTTTGTTGGGGCAGGTTACATTCGGTTGTAGGGTTTCTCTCTCTCTCTCTCTCTTTCTCTCTCTCTCTCTCTCTCTCTCTCAGAAAAGATGATCTGACTCCACTTCCTTAGGAGCCTACAGCTCCCCTCAAGTGAATACTCCTAGCACACCTGGACACTATACCTCGACACTATACTAAGTTTCCCTATTACTTGATGGTCCGCGACCTGTGCCTCAAGTCCCTAAACTCATAGTCCTTGACACTCTCTCTCTCTATGTGTCCAAGGCTACTACAAGTGCCCGTGACCTTGACCAAATTGCTCATACATACATCTACCACATGGCCGACATCATCGGTGGCTGAGAGGTGGTTTTACTTTGTTGGGGCAGGTTACATTCAGTTGTAGGGTTTCTCTCTCTCTCTCTCTCTCTCTCTCTCTCTCTCTCTCTCTCTCTCTCTCTCTCTCTCTCAGAAAAGATGATCTATCTCCACTTCCTTAGGAGCCTCCATGAAGTTTGTTGATGTCGTTTCTTTTCCACTGGGTTTCTTGTAGCAGTCTCTTGCCATGTGTCTTGGCTTTTCCACAGCTTTGGCAAGTGATGGTCCTTCCTCCTACTCTACCTCTTTCTTGTCCTCGTCCTCGAGAGAATCCTCCTCAGGTGAAGAATGCTTTTTTTTCTCCTGCTGTTGAGTCTAGCCATTTCTTCTCTTTACCTCTGGTCTCTTGCTCTAGTAGAGCTCCTTCTATCTTTTTTAGCTTCAATTCAGGTACATTCTTTAGTGTTGCTACAATGTTTTCATATTCACCTTTGTCCACACTCTTCAGAAGCACTGCTTGTGCCTCATCATCTTCTGTCTTTTTGCCAATAGCTGCCAGTTGTTGCTTAATGCTTTTATATTTTTTCAAGTTCAAGTGTGTGATTAAAGATTTACTTTCCTTCATGTCTAATTTCTAGAATTGTATTAACAGACTTATCTTTGAATTTTTTGCTTGTGTTCCAAATAATTTTTTGAGTTCATCCAATGCATCTTTTGCCCACTTTATCCTTGTGATGTGATGAATGATTTCATCATTTAAACTGAGTGCGATAAGTCCCAATGCTTTTTCAATCCTCCTCTTCCACTCATTTTTCCCTCTCACCTCTTTGCATTCATCTCTTCCCTCAACTAGCCCCCACAGATTTTTCCTCATGAGCAGATACATGGTTTTTGTCTGCCATGTGTAAAACTGCTCCCCATAAATTTGGCTATCTCTTGTGCCGCCGTACTCATGATGATGTGAAGGGGGTCTTAGATCTTGATCAAATTTCAAGATTCAAGGGCAATGTCTACCCTTTTACAACTCAATATAAGGTTTAGGTGGTGATGATTACAACAGCTTTATCAGCATAAAATCACCAAAAATTACATTAAACCAACGGTAACAAATCTGTACGGAAGGGTTGGAGTATCAAACCATCTCCGAATTGCAATCTGAAATTATAGGGATCTGTATCAGATATCGATTGATTTGAACCCGTAATTGCACTGAAAAATAGTGATTAGTATTGATTAATCATTGATTAGTAAACTAATCATCTATTTTATGTGCAAAAAACAGAGTATGCGGGGAGTCCAGATCTAAGGCCTTAGAGTTCAAATGAGCTTAAATCGTTTCAAGGCTATAAATGGCAATTAGTCTAGTAGAGAATTAAGCCAAGAAAGACAAGATTTGACCAAACATTGAATGCTTAATCTCTGTTTTTACCAGAGTCACCTGTAGATTTGATGAAGAGCTTAGATCTCACTGTAGACTTGATCAAATCAAAATCTGTCTTCACCAGCTTGTAGAGCACCCTTGAAAACCACTAGGGCCAAGAGGAATTATAGCAATTTGATCTGGAGTAGTAGAGATCTCATTTCTCCTTTAGAAATGTGGCGCCAGCGATTTAGCAAAAATTGGCAGCTACGCTTGGCGGTTTGCGATTTTGTTTGAATGGGATGGCTAGCTATGGTTGCCTAGAATTATTTGCCCTAATAGTGCTTCTGGAGGGAGATCAAGCCCCTCTACTGGCTAGGGGTGCAAAGAGCTAGTTGAAAAGAGGTAAAAATCTTAATTATCCACTAATCCTAATTAGCCAAGTGATAATGGGCTCACAAATTGATGGATTCTAGGGCTAGGCTCTGATAGTCCGCGACCAGTGCCTCAAGTCCCTAAACTCATAGTCCTTGACACTCTCTCTCTCTATGTGTCCAAGGCTACTACAAGTGCTCGTGACCTTGACCAAAGTGCTCATACATACATCTACCACATGGCCGACATCATCGGTGGCTGAGAGGTGGTTTTACTTTGTTGAGGCATGTTACATTCGGTTGTAGGGTTTCTCTCTCTCTCTCTCTCTCTCTCTCTCTCTCTCTCTCTCAAAAAAGATGATGTGACTCCACTTCCTCAGGAGCCTACAGCTCCCCTCAAGTGAATACTCCTAGCACACCTGGACACTATACCTCGACACTATACTAAGTTTCCCTATTACTTGATGGTCCGCGACCTGTGCCTCAAGTCCCTAAACTCATAGTCCTTGACACTCTCTCTCTCTATGTGTCCAAGGCTACTACAAGTGCCCGTGACCTTGACCAAATTGCTCATACATACATCTACCACATGGCCGACATCATCGGTGGCTGAGAGGTGGTTTTACTTTGTTGGAGCAGGTTACATTCAGTTGTAGGGTTTCTCTCTCTCTCTCTCTCTCTCTCTCTCTCTCTCTCTCTCTCAAAAAAGATGATCTATCTCCACTTCCTTAGGAGCCTCCATGAAGTTTGTTGATGTCGTTTCTTTTCCACTGGGTTTGTTGTAGCAGTCTCTTGCCATGTGTCTTGGCTTTTCCACAGCTTTGGCAAGTGATGGTCCTTCCTCCTACTCTACCTCTTTCTCGTCCTCGTCCTCGAGAGAATCCTCCTCAGGTGAAGAATGCTTTTTTTTCTCCTGCTGTTGAGTCTAGCCATTTCTTCTCTTTACCTCTGGTCTCTTGCTCTAGTAGAGCTCCTTCTATCTTTTTTAGCTTCAATTCAGGTACATTCTTTAGTGTTGCTACAATGTTTTCATATTCACTTTTGTCCACACTCTTCAGAAGCACTGCTAGTGCCTCATCATCTTCTGTCTTTTTGCCAATAGCTGCCAGTTGTTGCTTAATGCTTTTATATTTGTTCAAGTTCAAGTGTGTGATTAAAGATTTACTTTCCTTCATGTCTAATTTCTAGAATTGTATTAACAGACTTATCTTTGAATTTTTTGCTTGTGTTCCAAATAATTTTTTGAGTTCATCCAATGCATCTTTTGCCCACTTTATCCTTGTGATGTGATGAATGATTTCATCATTTAAACTGAGTGCGATAAGTCCCAATGCTTTTTCAATCCTCCTCTTCCACTCATTTTTCCCTCTCACCTCTTTGCATTCATCTCTTCCCTCAACTAGCCCCCACAGATTTTTCCTCATGAGCAGATACATGGTTTTTGTCTGCCATGTGTAAAACTGCTCCCCATAAATTTGGCTATCTCTTGTGCCGCCGTACTCATGATGATGTGAAGGGGGTCTTACCTCTTGGTCAAATTTCAAGATTCAAGGGCAATGTCTTCCCTTTTAAAACTCAATATAAGGTTTAGGTGGTGATGATTACAACAGCTTTATCAGCATAAAATCACCAAAAATTACATTAAACCAAGGGTAACAAATCTGTACGGAAGGGTTGGAGTATCAAACCATCTCCAAATTGCAATCTGAAATTATAGGGATCTGTATCAGATACCAAATGGTTGATTTGAACCCGTAATTGCACTGAAAAATAATGATTAGTATTGATTAATCATTGATTAGTAAACTAATCATCTATTTTGTGTGCAAAGAACAGAGTATACGGGGAGTCCAGATCTAAGGCCTTAGAGTTCAAATGAGCTTAAATCCTTTCAAGGCTATCAATCGCAGTTAGTCTAGTAGAGAATTAAGCCAAGAAAGACAAGATTTGACCAAACATTGAATGCTTAATCTCTGTTTTACCAAAGTCACCTGTAGATTTGATGAAGAGCTTAGATCTCACTGTAGATTTGATGAAGAGCTTAGATCTCACTATAGATTTGATGAAGAGCTTAGATCTCACTGTAGACTTGATCAAATCAAAATCTGTCTTCACCAGCTTGTAGAGCACCCTTGAGAACCAATAGGGCCAAGAGGAATTATAGCAATTTGATCTGGAGTAGTAGAGATCTCATTTCTCCTTGAGAAATGTGGCACCAGCGATTTAGCGAAAATTGGCAGCTACGCTTGGCGGTTTGCGATTTTGTTTGAATGGGATGGCTAGCTATGGTTGCCTAGAATTATTTGCCCTAATAGTGCTTCTGGAGGGAGATCAAGCCCCTCTACTAGCTAGGGGTGCAAAGAGCTAGTTGAAAAGAGGTAAAAATCTTAATTATCTACTAATCCTAATTAGCCAAGTGATAATAGGCTCACAAATTGATGGATTCTAGGGCTAGGCTCTGATAATATGTTAAATTTGCAGCTATGGTGGATCAAATGCTAGAATCCACATCATTAACAAAGAGATTAGATGATAATTAAGATGTGATTAGTGAGCAATTAACTGATAGCTTAATGTAGGCATGGATAATCAAAAAACCAGCAAATTCTCATTAGGCCAATGCCTCAATTTATAGAGTTTACATCCAAGCATCTATTCCCACTGATTTCTCCTTGATTCACTCCACCTCTTTTGCTTGATTCTCTCCACCTCTTCCCAGAATATCTCCACACCTCCTAAATCTCCTCATGCTACCCTTTATTCTCTCCCAGTAGATACTTCTCACCTTTTCACAGGCTCTCTCACATTTATAGAATCTCTTTTACAGCCTATACACTTGTATATGTCAACACCTCCCCTCAAGTGAATACTCCTAGCACACCTGGACCCTATACCAAGTTTCCCTCTTACTTGATAGTCCGCGACCAGTGCCTCAAGTCCCTAAACTCATAGTCCTTGACACTCTCTCTCTCTCTATGTGTCCAAGGCTACTACAAGTGCCCGTGACCTTGACCAAAGTGCCCATACATACATCTACCACATGGCCGACATCATCGGTGGCTGAGAGGTGGTTTTACTTTGTTGGGACAGGTTACATTCGGTTGTAGGGTTTCTCTCTCTCTCTCTCTCTCTCTCTCTCTCTCTCTCTCTCTCTCTCTCTCTCTCTCTCTCTCTCTCTCTCTCAGAAAAGATGATCTGACTCCACTTCCTTAGGAGCCTCCATGAAGTTTGTTGTTGTCGTTTCTTCTCCACTGGGTTTGCTATAGCAGTCTCTTGCCATGTGTCCGGGCTTTTCCACAGTTTTGGCAAGTGATGGTCCTTCCTCCTACTCTACCTCTTTCTCGTCCTCGTCCTCGAGAGAATCCTCCTCAGGTGAAGAATGCTTCTTTTTCTCCTGCTGTTGAGTCTAGCCATTTCTTGTCTTTGCCTCTTGTCTCTTCTCTAGTAGAGCTCCTTCTATCTTTTTTAGCTTCAATTCAGGTACATTCTTTAGTGTTGCTACAATGTTTTCATATTCACCTTTGTCCACACTCTTCAGAAGCACTGTTAGTGCCTCATCATCTTCTGTCTTTTTGCCAATAGCTGCCAGTTGTTGCTTAATGCTTTTATATTTGTTCTTGTGTGATTAAAGATTCACTTTCCTTCATGTCTAATTTCTAGAATTGTATTAACAGATTTATCTTTGAATTTTTTGCTTGTGTTCCAAATAATTTTTTGAGTTCATCCAATGCATCTTTTGCCCACTGTATCCTTGTGATGTGATGAATGATTTCATCATTTAAACTGAGTGCGATAAGTCCCAATGCTTTTTCAATCCTCCCACTCATTTTTCCCTCTCACCTCTTTGCAATCATCTCTTCCCTCAACTAGCCCCCACAGATTTTTCCTCATGAGCAGATACATGGTTTTTGTCTGCCATGTGTAAAACTGCTCCCCATAAATTTGGCTCTCTTGTGCCGCCGTACTCATGATGATGTGAAGGGGGTCTTACCTCTTGATCAAATTTCAAGATTCAAGGGCAATGTCTACCCTTTTACAACTCAATATAAGGTTTAGGTGGTAATGATTACAACAGCTTTATCAGCATAAAATCACCAAAAATTACATTAAACCAAGGGTAACAAATCTGTACGGAAGGGTTGGAGTATCGAACCATCTCCGAATTGCAATCTGAAATTATAGGGATCTGTATCAGATACCAATGGTTGATTTGAACCCGTAATTGCACCGAACAATAGTGATTAGTATTGATTAATCATTGATTAGTAAACTAATAATCTATTTTGTGTGCAAAAAATAGAGTATGCGGGGAGTCCTGATCCTAGGCCTTAGAGTTCAAATGAGCTTAAATCCTTTCAAGGCTATCAATGGCAATTAGTCTAGTAGAGAATTAAGCCAAGAAAGATAAGATTTGACCAAACATTGAATGCTTAATCTCTGTTTTACCAAAATCACCTGTAGATTTGATGAAGAGCTTAGATCTCACTGTAGACTTGATCACATGAAAATCTGTCTTCACCAGCTTGTAGAGCACCCTTGAAAACCACTGGGGCCAAGAGGAATTATAGCAATTTGATCTGGAGTAGTAGAGATCTCATTTCTCCTTCAGAAATGTGGCGCCAGCGATTTAGCAAAAATTGGCAGCTACGCTTGGCGGTTTGCGATTTTGTTTGAATGGGATGGCTAGCTATGGTTGCCTAGAATTATTTGCCCTAAACTGGAGGGAGATCAAGCCCCTCTACTGGCTAGGGGTGCAAAGAGCTAGTTGAGAAGAGGTAAAAATCTTAATTATCTACTAATCCTAATTAGCCAAGTGATAATGGTCTCATAAATCGATGGATTCTAGGGCTAGGCTCTGATAATATGTTAAATTTGCAGCTATGGTGGATCAAATGCTAGAATCCACATCATTAACAAAGAGATTAGATGATAATTAAGACGTGATCAGTGAGCAATTAACTGATAGCTTAATGTAGGCATGGATAATAAAAAACCAGCAAATTCTCATTAGGCCAATGCCTCAATTTATAGAGTTTACATCCAAGCATCTATTCCCACTGATTTCTCCTTGATTCACTCCACCTCTTTTGCTTGATTCTCTCCACCTCTTCCCAAAATATCTCCACACCTCCTAAATCTCCTCATGCTACCCTTTATTCTCTCCTCGTAAATACTTCTCACCTTTTCACAGGCTCTCTCACATTTATAGATTCTCTTTTACAGCCTATTCACTTGTATATGTCAAAACCTCCCCTCAAGTGAATACTCCTAGCACACCTGGACCCTATACAAAGTTTCCCTCTTACTTGAGCTATGGTTGCCTAGAATTATTTGCCCTAATAGTGCTTCTGGAGGGAGATCAAGCCCCTCTACTGGCTAGGGGTGCAAAGAGCTAGTTGAAAAGAGGTAAAAATCTTAATTATCTACTAATCCTAATTAGCCAAGTGATAATGGGCTCACAAATTGATGGATTCTAGGGCTAGGCTCTGATAATATGTTAAATTTGCACCTATGGTGGATCAAATGCTAGAATCCACATCATTAACAAAGAGATTAGATGATAATTAAGACGTGATTAGTGAGCAATTAACTGATAGCTTAATGTAGGCATGGATAATCAAAAACCAGCAAATTCTCATTAGGCCAATGCCTCAATTTATAGAGTTTACATCCAAGCATCTATTCCCACTGATTTCTCCTTGATTCACTCCACCTCTTCTGCTTGATTCTCTCCACCTCTTCCAAGAATATCTCCTTTATTCTCTCCCAATAGATACTTCTCACCTTTTGACAAGCTCTCTCACATTTATAGATTCTCTTTTACAGCCTATTCACTTGTATATGTCAACACCTCCCCTCATGTGAATACTCCTAGCACACCTGGACCCTATACCAAGTTTCCCTCTTACTTGATAGTCCGCGACCAGTGCCTCAAGTCCCTAAACTCATAGTCCTTGACACTCTCTCTCTCTATGTGTCCAAGGTTACTACAAGTGCCCGTGACCTTGACCAAAGTGCTCATACATACATCTACCACATGGCCGACATCATCGGTGGAGAGGTGGTTTTACTTTGTTGGGACAGGTTACATTCGGTTGTAGGGTCTCTCTCTCTCTCTCTCTCTCTCTCTCTCTCTCTCTCTCTCTCTCTCTCTCTCTGAGAAAAGATGATCTGACTCCACTTCCTTAGGAGCCTCCATGAAGTTTGTTGATGTCGTTTCTTCTCTACTGGGTTTGCTGTAGCAGTCTCTTGCCATCTGTCCTGGCTTTTCCACAGTTTTGGCAAGTGATGGTCCTTCCTCGTACTCTACCTCTTTCTCGTCCTCGTCCTCGAGAGAATCCTCCTCAGGTGAAGACTGCTTTTTTTTCTCCTGCTGTTGAGTCTAGCCATTTCTTCTCTTTGCCTCTGGTCTCTTGCTCCAGTAGAGCTCCTTCTATCTTTTTTAGCTTCAATTCAGGTACATTCTTTAGTGTTGCTACAATGTTTTCATATTCACCTTTGTCCACACTCTTCAGAAGCACTGCTAGTGCCTCATCATCTTCTGTCTTTTTGCCAATAGCTGCCAGTTGTTGCTTAATCCTTTTATATTTGTTCAAGTGTGTGATTAAAGATTCACTTTCAATCATGTCTAATTTCTAGAATTGTATTAACAGATTTATCTTTGAATTTTTTGCTTGTGTTCCAAATAATTTTTTGAGTTCATCCAATGCATCTTTTGCCCACTGTAGCCTTGTGATGTGATGAATGATTTCATCATTTAAACTGAGTGCGATAAGTCCCAATGCTTTTTCAATCCTCCTCTTCCACTCATTTTTCCCTCTCACCTCTTTGCATTCATCTCTTCCCTCAACTAGCCCCCACAGATTTTTCCTCATGAGCAGATACATGGTTTTTGTCTGCCATGTTTAAAACTGCTCCCCATAAATTTGGCTATCTCTTGTGCCGCCGTACTTATGATGATGTGAAGGGGGTCTTACATCTTGATCAAATTTCAAGATTCAAGGGCAATGCCTACCCTTTTACAACTCAATATAAGGTTTAGGTGGTGATGATTACAACAGCTTTATCAGCATAAAATCACCAAAAATTACATTAAACCAAGGGTAACAAATCTGTACGGAAGGGTTGGAGTATCAAACCATCTCCGAATTGCAATCTGAAATTATAGGGATCTGTATCAGATACCGGTTGATTTGAACCCGTAATTGCACTGAAAAATAGTGATTAGTATTGATTAATCATTGATTAGTAAACTAATCATCTATTTTATGTGCAAAAAACAGAGTATGCGGGGAGTCCAGATCTAAGGCCTTAGAGTTCAAATGAGCTTAAATCCTTTCAAGGCTATCAATGGCAATTAGTCTAGTAGAGAATTAAGCCAAGAAAGACAAGATTTGACCAAACATTGAATGCTTAATCTCTGTTTTACCAAAGTCACCTGTAGATTTGATGAAGAGCTTAGATCTCACTGTAGACTTGATCAAATCAAAATCTGTCTTCACCATGTTGTAGAGCACCCTTGAAAACCACTAGGGCCAAGAGGAATTATAGCAATTTGATCTGGAGTAGTAGAGATCTCATTTCTCCTTCAGAAATGTGGCGCCAGCGATTTAGCAAAAATTGGCAGCTACGCTTGGCGGTTTGCGATTTTGTTTGAATGGGATGGCTAGCTATGGTTGCCTAGAATTATTTGCCCTAATAGTGCTTCTGGAGGGAGATCAAGCCCCTCTACTGGCTAGGGGTGCAAAGAGCTAGTTGAAAAGAGATAAAAATCTTAATTATCCACTAATCCTAATTAGCCAAGTGATAATGGGCTCACAAATTGATGGATTCTAGGGCTAGGCTCTGATAGTCCGCGACCAGTGCCTCAAGTCCCTAAACTCATAGTCCTTGACACTCTCTCTCTCTATGTGTCCAAGGCTACTACAAGTGCTCGTGACCTTGACCAAAGTGCTCATACATACATCTACCACATGGCCGACATCATCGGTGGCTGAGAGGTGGTTTTACTTTGTTGGGGCAGGTTACATTCGGTTGCAGGGTTTCTCTCTCTCTCTCTCTCTCTCTCTCTCTCTCTCTCTCTCTCTCTCTCTCTCTCTCTCTCTCTCTCTCTCTCTCTCTCTCTCTCTCTCTCTCTCTCTCTCAGAAAAGATGATCTGACTCCACTTCCTTAGGAGCCTACAGCTCCCCTCAAGTGAATACTCCTAGCACACCTGGACACTATACCTCGACACTATACTAAGTTTCCCTATTACTTGATGGTCCGCGACCTGTGCCTCAAGTCCCTAAACTCATAGTCCTTGACACTCTCTCTCTCTATGTGTCCAAGGCTACTACAAGTGCCCGTGACCTTGACCAAATTGCTCATACATACATCTACCACATGGCCGACATCATCGGTGGCTGAGAGGTGGTTTTACTTTGTTGGGGCAGGTTACATTCAGTTGTAGGGTTTCTCTCTGTCTCTCTCTCTCTCTCTCTCTCTCTCTCTCTCTCTCTCTCTCAAAAAAGATGATCTATCTCCACTTCCTTAGGAGCCTCCATGAAGTTTGTTGATGTGGTTTCTTTTCCACTGGGTTTGTTGTAGCAGTCTTTTGCCATGTGTCTTGGCTTTTCCACAGCTTTGGCAAGTGATGGTCCTTCCTCCTACTCTACCTCTTTCTCGTCCTCGTCCTCGAGAGAATCCTCCTCAGGTGAAGAATGCTTTTTTTTCTCCTGCTGTTGAGTCTAGCCATTTCTTCTCTTTACCTCTGGTCTCTTGCTCTAGTAGAGCTCCTTCTATCTTTTTTAGCTTCAATTCAGGTACATTCTTTAGTGTTGCTACAATGTTTTCATATTCACCTTTGTCCACACTCTTCAGAAGCACTGCTAGTGCCTCATCATCTTCTGTCTTTTTGCCAATAGCTGCCAGTTGTTGCTTAATGCTTTTATATTTGTTCAAGTTCAAGTGTGTGATTAAAGATTTACTTTCCTTCATGTCTAATTTCTAGAATTGTATTAACAGACTTATCTTTGAATTTTTTGCTTGTGTTACAAATAATTTTTTGAGTTCATCCAATGCATCTTTTGCCCACTTTATCCTTGTGATGTGATGAATGATTTCATCATTTAAACTGAGTGCGATAAGTCCCAATGCTTTTTCAATCCTCCTCTTCCACTCATTTTTCCCTCTCACCTCTTTGCATTCATCTCTTCCCTCAACTAGCCCCCACAGATTTTTCCTCATGAGCAGATACATGGTTTTTGTCTGCCATGTGTAAAACTGCTCCCCATAAATTTGGCTATCTCTTGTGCCGCCGTACTCATGATGATGTGAAGGGGGTCTTACCTCTTGGTCAAATTTCAAGATTCAAGGGCAATGTCTACCCTTTTAAAACTCAATATAAGGTTTAGGTGGTGATGATTACAACAGCTTTATCAGCATAAAATCACCAAAAATTACATTAAACCAAGGGTAACAAATCTGTACGGAAGGGTTGGAGTATCAAACCATCTCCAAATTGCAATCTGAAATTATAGGGATCTGTATCAGATACCAAATGGTTGATTTGAACCCGTAATTGCACTGAAAAATAATGATTAGTATTGATTAATCATTGATTAGTAAACAAATCATCTATTTTGTGTGCAAAGAACAGAGTATGCGGGGAGTCCAGATCTAAGGCCTTAGAGTTCAAATGAGCTTAAATCCTTTCAAGGCTATCAATCGCAGTTAGTCTAGTAGAGAATTAAGCCAAGAAAGACAAGATTTGACCAAACATTGAATGCTTAATCTCTGTTTTACCAAAGTCACGTGTAGATTTGATAAAGAGCTTAGATCTCACTGTAGATTTGATGAAGAGCTTAGATCTCACTATAGATTTGATGAAGAGCTTAGATCTCACTGTAGACTTGATCAAATCAAAATCTGTCTTCACCAGCTTGTAGAGCACCCTTGAGAACCAATAGGGCCAAGAGGAATTATAGCAATTTGATCTGGAGTAGTAGAGATCTCATTTCTCCTTGAGAAATGTGGCACCAGCGATTTAGCGAAAATTGGCAACTACGCTTGGCGGTTTGCGATTTTGTTTGAATGGGATGGCTAGCTATGGTTGCCTAGAATTATTTGCCCTAATAGTGCTTCTGGAGGGAGATCAAGCCCCTCTACTAGCTAGGGGTGCAAAGAGCTAGTTGAAAAGAGGTAAAAATCTTAATTATCTACTAATCCTAATTAGCCAAGTGATAATGGGCTCACAAATTGATGGATTCTAGGACTAGGCTCTGATAATATGTTAAATTTGCAGCTATGGTGGATCAAATGCTAGAATCCACATCATTAACAAAGAGATTAGATGATAATTAAGATGTGATTAGTGAGCAATTAACTGATAGCTTAATGTAGGCATGGATAATCAAAAAACCAGCAAATTCTCATTAGGCCAATGCCTCAATTTATAGAGTTTACATCCAAGCATCTATTCCCACTGATTTCTCCTTGATTCACTCCACCTCTTTTGCTTGATTCTCTCCACCTCTTCCCAGAATATCTCCACACCTCCTAAATCTCCTCATGCTACCCTTTATTCTCTCCCAGTAGATACTTCTCACCTTTTCACATGCTCTCTCACATTTATAGATTCTCTTTTACAGCCTATTCACTTGTATATGTCAACACCTCCCCTCAAGTGAATACTCCTAGCACACCTGGACCCTATACCAAGTTTCCCTCTTACTTGATAGTCCGCGACCAGTGCCTCAAGTCCCTAAACTCATAGTCCTTGACACTCTCTCTCTCTCTATGTGTCCAAGGCTACTACAAGTGCCCGTGACCTTGACCAAAGTGCCCATACATACATCTACCACATGGCCGACATCATCGGTGGCTGAGAGGTGGTTTTACTTTGTTGGGACAGGTTACATTCGGTTGTAGGGTTTCTCTCTCTCTCTCTCTCTCTCTCTCTCTCTCTCTCTCTCTCTCTCTCTCTCTCAGAAAAGATGATCTGACTCCACTTCCTTAGGAGCCTCCATGAAGTTTGTTGTTGTCGTTTCTTCTCCACTGGGTTTGCTATAGCAGTCTCTTGCCATGTGTCCGGGCTTTTCCACAGTTTTGGCAAGTGATGGTCCTTCCTCCTACTCTACCTCTTTCTCGTCCTCGTCCTCGAGAGAATCCTCCTCAGGTGAAGAATGCTTCTTTTTCTCCTGCTGTTGAGTCTAGCCATTTCTTGTCTTTGCCTCTTGTCTCTTCTCTAGTAGAGCTCCTTCTATCTTTTTTAGCTTCAATTCAGGTACATTCTTTAGTGTTGCTACAATGTTTTCATATTCACCTTTGTCCACACTCTTCAGAAGCACTGTTAGTGCCTCATCATCTTCTGTCTTTTTGCCAATAGCTGCCAGTTGTTGCTTAATGCTTTTATATTTGTTCTTGTGTGATTAAAGATTCACTTTCCTTCATGTCTAATTTCTAGAATTGTATTAACAGATTTATCTTTGAATTTTTTGCTTGTGTTCTAAATAATTTTTTGAGTTCATCCAATGCATCTTTTGCCCACTGTATCCTTGTGATGTGATGAATGATTTCATCATTTAAACTGAGTGCGATAAGTCCCAATGCTTTTTCAATCCTCCCACTCATTTTTCCCTCTCACCTCTTTGCAATCATCTCTTCCCTCAACTAGCCCCCACAGATTTTTCCTCATGAGCAGATACATGGTTTTTGTCTGCCATGTGTAAAACTGCTCCCCATAAATTTGGCTCTCTTGTGCCGCCGTACTCATGATGATGTGAAGGGGGTCTTACCTCTTGATCAAATTTCAAGATTCAAGGGCAATGTCTACCCTTTTACAACTCAATATAAGGTTTAGGTGGTAATGATTACAACAGCTTTATCAGCATAAAATCACCAAAAATTACATTAAACCAAGGGTAACAAATCTGTACGGAAGGGTTGGAGTATCGAACCATCTCCGAATTGCAATCTGAAATTATAGGGATCTGTATCAGATACCAATGGTTGATTTGAACCCGTAATTGCACCGAACAATAGTGATTAGTATTGATTAATCATTGATTAGTAAACTAATAATCTATTTTGTGTGCAAAAAATAGAGTATGCGGGGAGTCCTGATCCTAGGCCTTAGAGTTCAAATGAGCTTAAATCCTTTCAAGGCTATCAATGGCAATTAGTCTAGTAGAGAATTAAGCCAAGAAAGATAAGATTTGACCAAACATTGAATGCTTAATCTCTGTTTTACCAAAATCACCTGTAGATTTGATGAAGAGCTTAGATCTCACTGTAGACTTGATCACATGAAAATCTGTCTTCACCAGCTTGTAGAGCACCCTTGAAAACCACTAGGGCCAAGAGGAATTATAGCAATTTGATCTGGAGTAGTAGAGATCTCATTTCTCCTTCAGAAATGTGGCGCCAGCGATTTAGCAAAAATTGGCAGCTACGCTTGGCGGTTTGCGATTTTGTTTGAATGGGATGGCTAGCTATGGTTGCCTAGAATTATTTGCCCTAAACTGGAGGGAGATCAAGCCCCTCTACTGGCTAGGGGTGCAAAGAGCTAGTTGAGAAGAGGTAAAAATCTTAATTATCTACTAATCCTAATTAGCCAAGTGATAATGGGCTCACAAATTGATGGATTCTAGGGCTAGGCTCTGATAATATGTTAAATTTGCACCTATGGTGGATCAAATGCTAGAATCCACATCATTAACAAAGAGATTAGATGATAATTAAGACGTGATTAGTGAGCAATTAACTGATAGCTTAATGTAGGCAT
The DNA here is from genome assembly GCF_041138505.1 of Cibotium barometz. NCBI lineage: Eukaryota > Viridiplantae > Streptophyta > Polypodiopsida > Cyatheales > Cibotiaceae > Cibotium > Cibotium barometz. The sequence goes on from NC_141047.1 coordinate 2,769,700, forward strand.
GGATAATCAAAAACCAGCAAATTCTCATTAGGCCAATGCCTCAATTTATAGAGTTTACATCCAAGCATCTATTCCCACTGATTTCTCCTTGATTCACTCCACCTCTTTTGCTTGATTCTCTCCACCTCTTCCAAGAATATCTCATTTATTCTCTCCCAATAGATACTTCTCACCTTTTGACAGGCTCTCTCACATTTATAGATTCTCTTTTACAGCCTATTCACTTGTATATGTCAACACCTCCCCTCATGTGAATACTCCTAGCACACCTGGACCCTATACCAAGTTTCCCTCTTACTTGATAGTCTGCGACCAGTGCCTCAAGTCCCTAAACTCATAGTCCTTGACACTCTCTCTCTCTATGTGTCCAAGGTTACTACAAGTGCCCGTGACCTTGACCAAAGTGCTCATACATACATCTACCACATGGCCGACATCATCGGTGGAGAGGTGGTTTTACTTTGTTGGGACAGGTTACATTCGGTTGTAGGGTCTCTCTCTCTCTCTCTCTCTCTCTCTCTCTCTCTCTCTCTCTCTCTCTCTCTCTCTCTCTCTCTCTGAGAAAAGATGATCTGACTCCACTTCCTTAGGAGCCTCCATGAAGTTTGTTGATGTCGTTTCTTCTCTACTGGGTTTGCTGTAGCAGTCTCTTGCCATCTGTCCTGGCTTTTCCACAGTTTTGGCAAGTGATGGTCCTTCCTCGTACTCTACCTCTTTCTCGTCCTCGTCCTCGAGAGAATCCTCCTCAGGTGAAGAATGCTTTTTTTTCTCCTGCTGTTGAGTCTAGCCATTTCTTCTCTTTGCCTCTGGTCTCTTGCTCTAGTAGAGCTCCTTCTATCTTTTGTAGCTCCAATTCAGGTACATTCTTTAGTGTTGCTACAATGTTTTCATATTCACCTTTGTCCACACTCTTCAGAAGCACTGTTAGTGCCTCATCATCTTCTGTCTTTTTGCCAATAGCTGCCAGTTGTTGCTTAATGCTTTTATATTTGTTCAAGTGTGTGATTAAAGATTCACTTTCAATCATGTCTAATTTCTAGAATTGTATTAACAGATTTATCTTTGAATTTTTTGCTTGTGTTCCAAATAATTTTTTGAGTTCATCCAATGCATCTTTTGCCCACTGTAGCCTTGTGATGTGATGAATGATTTCATCATTTAAACTGAGTGCGATAAGTCCCAATGCTTTTTCAATCCTCCTCTTCCACTCATTTTTTCCTCTCACCTCTTTGCATTCATCTCTTCCCTCAACTAGCCCCCACAGATTTTTCCTCATGAGCAGATACATGGTTTTTGTCTGCCATGTGTAAAACTGCTCCCCATAAATTTGGCTATCTCTTGTGCCGCCGTACTCACGATGATGTGAAGGGGGTCTTACATCTTGATCAAATTTCAAGATTCAAGGGCAATGTCTACCCTTTTACAACTCAATATAAGGTTTAGGTGGTGATGATTACAACAGCTTTATCAGCATAAAATCACCAAAAATTACATTAAACCAAGGGTAACAAATCTGTACGGAAGGGTTGGAGTATCAAACCATCTCCAAATTGCAATCTGAAATTATAGGGATCTGTATCAGATACCAAATGGTTGATTTGAACCCGTAATTGCACTGAAAAATAGTGATTAGTATTGATTAATCATTGATTAGTAAACTAATCATCTATTTTATGTGCAAAAAACAGAGTATGCGGGGAGTCCAGATCTAAGGCCTTAGAGTTCAAATGAGCTTAAATCCTTTCAAGGCTTTCAATGGCAATTAGTCTAGTAGAGAATTAAGCCAATAAAGACAAGATTTGACCAAACATTGAATGCTTAATCTCTGTTTTACCAAAGTCACCTGTAGATTTGATGAAGAGGTTAGATCTCATTGTAGACTTGATCAAATCAAAATCTATCTTCACCATGTTGTAGAGCACCCTTGCAAACCACTAGGGCCAAGAGAAATTATAGCAATTTGATCTGGAGTAGTAGAGATCTCATTTCTCCTTCAGAAATGTGGCGCCAGCAATTTAGCAAAAATTGGCAGCTACGCTTGGCGGTTTGCGATTTTGTTTGAATGGGATGGCTAGCTATGGTTGCCTAGAATTATTTGCCCTAATAGTGATTCTGGAGGGAGATCAAGCCCCTCTACTGGCTAGGGGTGCAAAGAGCTAGTTGAAAAGAGGTAAAAATCTTAATTATCTACTAATCCTAATTAGCCAAGTGATAATGGTCTCATAAATCGATGGATTCTAGGGCTAGGCTCTGATAATATGTTAAATTTGCAGCTATGGTGGATCAAATGCTAGAATCCACATCATTAACAAAGAGATTAGATGATAATTAAGACGTGATCAGTGAGCAATTAACTGATAGCTTAATGTAGGCATGGATAATAAAAAACCAGCAAATTCTCATTAGGCCAATGCCTCAATTTATAGAGTTTACATCCAAGCATCTATTCCCACTGATTTCTCCTTGATTCACTCCACCTCTTTTGCTTGATTCTCTCCACCTCTTCCCAAAATATCTCCACACCTCTTTAATCTCCTCATGCTACCCTTTATTCTCTCCTCGTAAATACTTCTCACCTTTTCACAGGCTCTCTCACATTTATAGATTCTCTTTTACAGCCTATTCACTTGTATATGTCAAAACCTCCCCTCAAGTGAATACTCCTAGCACACCTGGACCCTATACAAAGTTTCCCTCTTACTTGAGCTATGGTTGCCTAGAATTATTTGCCCTAATAGTGCTTCTGGAGGGAGATCAAGCCCCTCTACTGGCTAGGGGTGCAAAGAGCTAGTTGAAAAGAGGTAAAAATCTTAATTATCTACTAATCCTAATTAGCCAAGTGATAATGGGCTCACAAATTGATGGATTCTAGGGCTAGGCTCTGATAATATGTTAAATTTGCACCTATGGTGGATCAAATGCTAGAATCCACATCATTAACAAAGAGATTAGATGATAATTAAGACGTGATTAGTGAGCAATTAACTGATAGCTTAATGTAGGCATGGATAATCAAAAACCAGCAAATTCTCATTAGGCCAATGCCTCAATTTATAGAGTTTACATCCAAGCATCTATTCCCACTGATTTCTCCTTGATTCACTCCACCTCTTCTGCTTGATTCTCTCCACCTCTTCCAAGAATATCTCCTTTATTCTCTCCCAATAGATACTTCTCACCTTTTGACAGGCTCTCTCACATTTATAGATTCTCTTTTACAGCCTATTCACTTGTATATGTCAACACCTCCCCTCATGTGAATACTCCTAGCACACCTGGACCCTATACCAAGTTTCCCTCTTACTTGATAGTCCGCGACCAGTGCCTCAAGTCCCTAAACTCATAGTCCTTGACACTCTCTCTCTCTATGTGTCCAAGGTTACTACAAGTGCCCGTGACCTTGACCAAAGTGCTCATACATACATCTACCACATGGCCGACATCATCGGTGGAGAGGTGGTTTTACTTTGTTGGGACAGGTTACATTCGGTTGTAGGGTCTCTCTCTCTCTCTCTCTCTCTCTCTCTCTCTCTCTCTCTCTCTCTCTCTCTCTCTCTCTGAGAAAAGATGATCTGACTCCACTTCCTTAGGAGCCTCCATGAAGTTTGTTGATGTCGTTTCTTCTCTACTGGGTTTGCTGTAGCAGTCTCTTGCCATCTGTCCTGGCTTTTCCACAGTTTTGGCAAGTGATGGTCCTTCCTCGTACTCTACCTCTTTCTCGTCCTCGTCCTCGAGAGAATCCTCCTCAGGTGAAGACTGCTTTTTTTTCTCCTGCTGTTGAGTCTAGCCATTTCTTCTCTTTGCCTCTGGTCTCTTGCTCCAGTAGAGCTCCTTCTATCTTTTTTAGCTTCAATTCAGGTACATTCTTTAGTGTTGCTACAATGTTTTCATATTCACCTTTGTCCACACTCTTCAGAAGCACTGCTAGTGCCTCATCATCTTCTGTCTTTTTGCCAATAGCTGCCAGTTGTTGCTTAATCCTTTTATATTTGTTCAAGTGTGTGATTAAAGATTCACTTTCAATCATGTCTAATTTCTAGAATTGTATTAACAGATTTATCTTTGAATTTTTTGCTTGTGTTCCAAATAATTTTTTGAGTTCATCCAATGCATCTTTTGCCCACTGTAGCCTTGTGATGTGATGAATGATTTCATCATTTAAACTGAGTGCGATAAGTCCCAATGCTTTTTCAATCCTCCTCTTCCACTCATTTTTCCCTCTCACCTCTTTGCATTCATCTCTTCCCTCAACTAGCCCCCACAGATTTTTCCTCATGAGCAGATACATGGTTTTTGTCTGCCATGTTTAAAACTGCTCCCCATAAATTTGGCTATCTCTTGTGCCGCCGTACTTATGATGATGTGAAGGGGGTCTTACATCTTGATCAAATTTCAAGATTCAAGGGCAATGCCTACCCTTTTACAACTCAATATAAGGTTTAGGTGGTGATGATTACAACAGCTTTATCAGCATAAAATCACCAAAAATTACATTAAACCAAGGGTAACAAATCTGTACGGAAGGGTTGGAGTATCAAACCATCTCCGAATTGCAATCTGAAATTATAGGGATCTGTATCAGATACCGGTTGATTTGAACCCGTAATTGCACTGAAAAATAGTGATTAGTATTGATTAATCATTGATTAGTAAACTAATCATCTATTTTATGTGCAAAAAACAGAGTATGCGGGGAGTCCAGATCTAAGGCCTTAGAGTTCAAATGAGCTTAAATCCTTTCAAGGCTATCAATGGCAATTAGTCTAGTAGAGAATTAAGCCAAGAAAGACAAGATTTGACCAAACATTGAATGCTTAATCTCTGTTTTACCAAAGTCACCTGTAGATTTGATGAAGAGCTTAGATCTCACTGTAGACTTGATCAAATCAAAATCTGTCTTCACCATGTTGTAGAGCACCCTTGAAAACCACTAGGGCCAAGAGGAATTATAGCAATTTGATCTGGAGTAGTAGAGATCTCATTTCTCCTTCAGAAATGTGGCGCCAGCGATTTAGCAAAAATTGGCAGCTACGCTTGGCGGTTTGCGATTTTGTTTGAATGGGATGGCTAGCTATGGTTGCCTAGAATTATTTGCCCTAATAGTGCTTCTGGAGGGAGATCAAGCCCCTCTACTGGCTAGGGGTGCAAAGAGCTAGTTGAAAAGAGATAAAAATCTTAATTATCCACTAATCCTAATTAGCCAAGTGATAATGGGCTCACAAATTGATGGATTCTAGGGCTAGGCTCTGATAGTCCGCGACCAGTGCCTCAAGTCCCTAAACTCATAGTCCTTGACACTCTCTCTCTCTATGTGTCCAAGGCTACTACAAGTGCTCGTGACCTTGACCAAAGTGCTCATACATACATCTACCACATGGCCGACATCATCGGTGGCTGAGAGGTGGTTTTACTTTGTTGGGGCAGGTTACATTCGGTTGCAGGGTTTCTCTCTCTCTCTCTCTCTCTCTCTCTCTCTCTCTCTCTCTCTCTCTCTCTCTCAGAAAAGATGATCTGACTCCACTTCCTTAGGAGCCTACAGCTCCCCTCAAGTGAATACTCCTAGCACACCTGGACACTATACCTCGACACTATACTAAGTTTCCCTATTACTTGATGGTCCGCGACCTGTGCCTCAAGTCCCTAAACTCATAGTCCTTGACACTCTCTCTCTCTATGTGTCCAAGGCTACTACAAGTGCCCGTGACCTTGACCAAATTGCTCATACATACATCTACCACATGGCCGACATCATCGGTGGCTGAGAGGTGGTTTTACTTTGTTGGGGCAGGTTACATTCAGTTGTAGGGTTTCTCTCTGTCTCTCTCTCTCTCTCTCTCTCTCTCTCTCTCTCAAAAAAGATGATCTATCTCCACTTCCTTAGGAGCCTCCATGAAGTTTGTTGATGTGGTTTCTTTTCCACTGGGTTTGTTGTAGCAGTCTTTTGCCATGTGTCTTGGCTTTTCCACAGCTTTGGCAAGTGATGGTCCTTCCTCCTACTCTACCTCTTTCTCGTCCTCGTCCTCGAGAGAATCCTCCTCAGGTGAAGAATGCTTTTTTTTCTCCTGCTGTTGAGTCTAGCCATTTCTTCTCTTTACCTCTGGTCTCTTGCTCTAGTAGAGCTCCTTCTATCTTTTTTAGCTTCAATTCAGGTACATTCTTTAGTGTTGCTACAATGTTTTTATATTCACCTTTGTCCACACTCTTCAGAAGCACTGCTAGTGCCTCATCATCTTCTGTCTTTTTGCCAATAGCTGCCAGTTGTTGCTTAATGCTTTTATATTTGTTCAAGTTCAAGTGTGTGATTAAAGATTTACTTTCCTTCATGTCTAATTTCTAGAATTGTATTAACAGACTTATCTTTGAATTTTTTGCTTGTGTTACAAATAATTTTTTGAGTTCATCCAATGCATCTTTTGCCCACTTTATCCTTGTGATGTGATGAATGATTTCATCATTTAAACTGAGTGCGATAAGTCCCAATGCTTTTTCAATCCTCCTCTTCCACTCATTTTTCCCTCTCACCTCTTTGCATTCATCTCTTCCCTCAACTAGCCCCCACAGATTTTTCCTCATGAGCAGATACATGGTTTTTGTCTGCCATGTGTAAAACTGCTCCCCATAAATTTGGCTATCTCTTGTGCCGCCGTACTCATGATGATGTGAAGGGGGTCTTACCTCTTGGTCAAATTTCAAGATTCAAGGGCAATGTCTACCCTTTTAAAACTCAATATAAGGTTTAGGTGGTGATGATTACAACAGCTTTATCAGCATAAAATCACCAAAAATTACATTAAACCAAGGGTAACAAATCTGTACGGAAGGGTTGGAGTATCAAACCATCTCCAAATTGCAATCTGAAATTATAGGGATTTGTATCAGATACCAAATGGTTGATTTGAACCCGTAATTGCACTGAAAAATAATGATTAGTATTGATTAATCATTGATTAGTAAACAAATCATCTATTTTGTGTGCAAAGAACAGAGTATGCGGGGAGTCCAGATCTAAGGCCTTAGAGTTCAAATGAGCTTAAATCCTTTCAAGGCTATCAATCGCAGTTAGTCTAGTAGAGAATTAAGCCAAGAAAGACAAGATTTGACCAAACATTGAATGCTTAATCTCTGTTTTACCAAAGTCACGTGTAGATTTGATAAAGAGCTTAGATCTCACTGTAGATTTGATGAAGAGCTTAGATCTCACTATAGATTTGATGAAGAGCTTAGATCTCACTGTAGACTTGATCAAATCAAAATCTGTCTTCACCAGCTTGTAGAGCACCCTTGAGAACCAATAGGGCCAAGAGGAATTATAGCAATTTGATCTGGAGTAGTAGAGATCTCATTTCTCCTTGAGAAATGTGGCACCAGCGATTTAGCGAAAATTGGCAACTACGCTTGGCGGTTTGCGATTTTGTTTGAATGGGATGGCTAGCTATGGTTGCCTAGAATTATTTGCCCTAATAGTGCTTCTGGAGGGAGATCAAGCCCCTCTACTAGCTAGGGGTGCAAAGAGCTAGTTGAAAAGAGGTAAAAATCTTAATTATCTACTAATCCTAATTAGCCAAGTGATAATGGGCTCACAAATTGATGGATTCTAGGGCTAGGCTCTGATAATATGTTAAATTTGCAGCTATGGTGGATCAAATGCTAGAATCCACATCATTAACAAAGAGATTAGATGATAATTAAGATGTGATTAGTGAGCAATTAACTGATAGCTTAATGTAGGCATGGATAATCAAAAAACCAGCAAATTCTCATTAGGCCAATGCCTCAATTTATAGAGTTTACATCCAAGCATCTATTCCCACTGATTTCTCCTTGATTCACTCCACCTCTTTTGCTTGATTCTCTCCACCTCTTCCCAGAATATCTCCACACCTCCTAAATCTCCTCATGCTACCCTTTATTCTCTCCCAGTAGATACTTCTCACCTTTTCACAGGCTCTCTCACATTTATAGATTCTCTTTTACAGCCTATTCACTTGTATATGTCAACACCTCCCCTCAAGTGAATACTCCTAGCACACCTGGACCCTATACCAAGTTTCCCTCTTACTTGATAGTCCGCGACCAGTGCCTCAAGTCCCTAAACTCATAGTCCTTGACACTCTCTCTCTCTCTATGTGTCCAAGGCTACTACAAGTGCCCGTGACCTTGACCAAAGTGCCCATACATACATCTACCACATGGCCGACATCATCGGTGGCTGAGAGGTGGTTTTACTTTGTTGGGACAGGTTACATTCGGTTGTAGGGTTTCTCTCTCTCTCTCTCTCTCTCTCTCTCTCTCTCTCTCTCTCTCTCTCTCAGAAAAGATGATCTGACTCCACTTCCTTAGGAGCCTCCATGAAGTTTGTTGTTGTCGTTTCTTCTCCACTGGGTTTGCTATAGCAGTCTCTTGCCATGTGTCCGGGCTTTTCCACAGTTTTGGCAAGTGATGGTCCTTCCTCCTACTCTACCTCTTTCTCGTCCTCGTCCTCGAGAGAATCCTCCTCAGGTGAAGAATGCTTCTTTTTCTCCTGCTGTTGAGTCTAGCCATTTCTTGTCTTTGCCTCTTGTCTCTTCTCTAGTAGAGCTCCTTCTATCTTTTTTAGCTTCAATTCAGGTACATTCTTTAGTGTTGCTACAATGTTTTCATATTCACCTTTGTCCACACTCTTCAGAAGCACTGTTAGTGCCTCATCATCTTCTGTCTTTTTGCCAATAGCTGCCAGTTGTTGCTTAATGCTTTTATATTTGTTCTTGTGTGATTAAAGATTCACTTTCCTTCATGTCTAATTTCTAGAATTGTATTAACAGATTTATCTTTGAATTTTTTGCTTGTGTTCTAAATAATTTTTTGAGTTCATCCAATGCATCTTTTGCCCACTGTATCCTTGTGATGTGATGAATGATTTCATCATTTAAACTGAGTGCGATAAGTCCCAATGCTTTTTCAATCCTCCCACTCATTTTTCCCTCTCACCTCTTTGCAATCATCTCTTCCCTCAACTAGCCCCCACAGATTTTTCCTCATGAGCAGATACATGGTTTTTGTCTGCCATGTGTAAAACTGCTCCCCATAAATTTGGCTCTCTTGTGCCGCCGTACTCATGATGATGTGAAGGGGGTCTTACCTCTTGATCAAATTTCAAGATTCAAGGGCAATGTCTACCCTTTTACAACTCAATATAAGGTTTAGGTGGTAATGATTACAACAGCTTTATCAGCATAAAATCACCAAAAATTACATTAAACCAAGGGTAACAAATCTGTACGGAAGGGTTGGAGTATCGAACCATCTCCGAATTGCAATCTGAAATTATAGGGATCTGTATCAGATACCAATGGTTGATTTGAACCCGTAATTGCACCGAACAATAGTGATTAGTATTGATTAATCATTGATTAGTAAACTAATAATCTATTTTGTGTGCAAAAAATAGAGTATGCGGGGAGTCCTGATCCTAGGCCTTAGAGTTCAAATGAGCTTAAATCCTTTCAAGGCTATCAATGGCAATTAGTCTAGTAGAGAATTAAGCCAAGAAAGATAAGATTTGACCAAACATTGAATGCTTAATCTCTGTTTTACCAAAATCACCTGTAGATTTGATGAAGAGCTTAGATCTCACTGTAGACTTGATCACATGAAAATCTGTCTTCACCAGCTTGTAGAGCACCCTTGAAAACCACTAGGGCCAAGAGGAATTATAGCAATTTGATCTGGAGTAGTAGAGATCTCATTTCTCCTTCAGAAATGTGGCGCCAGCGATTTAGCAAAAATTGGCAGCTACGCTTGGCGGTTTGCGATTTTGTTTGAATGGGATGGCTAGCTATGGTTGCCTAGAATTATTTGCCCTAAACTGGAGGGAGATCAAGCCCCTCTACTGGCTAGGGGTGCAAAGAGCTAGTTGAGAAGAGGTAAAAATCTTAATTATCTACTAATCCTAATTAGCCAAGTGATAATGGGCTCACAAATTGATGGATTCTAGGGCTAGGCTCTGATAATATGTTAAATTTGCACCTATGGTGGATCAAATGCTAGAATCCACATCATTAACAAAGAGATTAGATGATAATTAAGACGTGATTAGTGAGCAATTAACTGATAGCTTAATGTAGGCATGGATAATCAAAAACCAGCAAATTCTCATTAGGCCAATGCCTCAATTTATAGAGTTTACATCCAAGCATCTATTCCCACTGATTTCTCCTTGATTCACTCCACCTCTTTTGCTTGATTCTCTCCACCTCTTCCAAGAATATCTCATTTATTCTCTCCCAATAGATACTTCTCACCTTTTGACAGGCTCTCTCACATTTATAGATTCTCTTTTACAGCCTATTCACTTGTATATGTCAACACCTCCCCTCATGTGAATACTCCTAGCACACCTGGACCCTATACCAAGTTTCCCTCTTACTTGATAGTCTGCGACCAGTGCCTCAAGTCCCTAAACTCATAGTCCTTGACACTCTCTCTCTCTATGTGTCCAAGGTTACTACAAGTGCCCGTGACCTTGACCAAAGTGCTCATACATACATCTACCACATGGCCGACATCATCGGTGGAGAGGTGGTTTTACTTTGTTGGGACAGGTTACATTCGGTTGTAGGGTCTCTCTCTCTCTCTCTCTCTCTCTCTCTCTCTCTCTCTCTCTCTCTCTCTCTCTCTCTCTCTCTCTCTCTCTCTCTCAGAAAAGATGATCTGACTCCACTTCCTTAGGAGCCTCCATGAAGTTTGTTGATGTCGTTTCTTCTCTACTGGGTTTGCTGTAGCAGTCTCTTGCCATCTGTCCTGGCTTTTCCACAGTTTTGGCAAGTGATGGTCCTTCCTCCTACTCTACCTCTTTCTCGTCCTCGTCCTCGAGAGAATCCTCCTCAGGTGAAGAATGCTTTTTTTTCTCCTGCTGTTGAGTCTAGCCATTTCTTCTCTTTGCCTCTGGTCTCTTGCTCTAGTAGAGCTCCTTCTATCTTTTGTAGCTCCAATTCAGGTACATTCTTTAGTGTTGCTACAATGTTTTCATATTCACCTTTGTCCACACTCTTCAGAAGCACTGTTAGTGCCTCATCATCTTCTGTCTTTTTGCCAATAGCTGCCAGTTGTTGCTTAATGCTTTTATATTTGTTCAAGTGTGTGATTAAAGATTCACTTTCAATCATGTCTAATTTCTAGAATTGTATTAACAGATTTATCTTTGAATTTTTTGCTTGTGTTCCAAATAATTTTTTGAGTTCATCCAATGCATCTTTTGCCCACTGTAGCCTTGTGATGTGATGAATGATTTCATCATTTAAACTGAGTGCGATAAGTCCCAATGCTTTTTCAATCCTCCTCTTCCACTCATTTTTTCCTCTCACCTCTTTGCATTCATCTCTTCCCTCAACTAGCCCCCACAGATTTTTCCTCATGAGCAGATACATGGTTTTTGTCTGCCATGTGTAAAACTGCTCCCCATAAATTTGGCTATCTCTTGTGCCGCCGTACTCACGATGATGTGAAGGGGGTCTTACATCTTGATCAAATTTCAAGATTCAAGGGCAATGTCTACCCTTTACAACTCAATATAAGGTTTAGGTGGTGATGATTACAACAGCTTTATCAGCATAAAATCACCAAAAATTACATTAAACCAAGGGTAACAAATCTGTACGGAAGGGTTGGAGTATCAAACCATCTCCAAATTGCAATCTGAAATTATAGGGATCTGTATCAGATACCAAATGGTTGATTTGAACCCGTAATTGCACTGAAAAATAGTGATTAGTATTGATTAATCATTGATTAGTAAACTAATCATCTTTTTTATGTGCAAAAAACAGAGTATGCGGGGAGTCCAGATCTAAGGCCTTAGAGTTCAAATGAGCTTAAATCCTTTCAAGGCTTTCAATGGCAATTAGTCTAGTAGAGAATTAAGCCAATAAAGACAAGATTTGACCAAACATTGAATGCTTAATCTCTGTTTTACCAAAGTCACCTGTAGATTTGATGAAGAGGTTAGATCTCATTGTAGACTTGATCAAATCAAAATCTGTCTTCACCATGTTGTAGAGCACCCTTGCAAACCACTAGGGCCAAGAGAAATTATAGCAATTTGATCTGGAGTAGTAGAGATCTCATTTCTCCTTCAGAAATGTGGCGCCAGCAATTTAGCAAAAATTGGCAGCTACGCTTGGCGGTTTGCGATTTTGTTTGAATGGGATGGCTAGCTATGGTTGCCTAGAATTATTTGCCCTAATAGTGATTCTGGAGGGAGATCAAGCCCCTCTACTGGCTAGGGGTGCAAAGAGCTAGTTGAAAAGAGGTAAAAATCTTAATTATCTACTAATCCTAATTAGCCAAGTGATAATGGTCTCATAAATCGATGGATTCTAGGGCTAGGCTCTGATAATATGTTAAATTTGCAGCTATGGTGGATCAAATGCTAGAATCCACATCATTAACAAAGAGATTAGATGATAATTAAGACGTGATCAGTGAGCAATTAACTGATAGCTTAATGTAGGCATGGATAATAAAAAACCAGCAAATTCTCATTAGGCCAATGCCTCAATTTATAGAGTTTACATCCAAGCATCTATTCCCACTGATTTCTCCTTGATTCACTCCACCTCTTTTGCTTGATTCTCTCCACCTCTTCCCAAAATATCTCCACACCTCCTAAATCTCCTCATGCTACCCTTTATTCTCTCCTCGTAAATACTTCTCACCTTTTCACAGGCTCTCTCACATTTATAGATTCTCTTTTACAGCCTATTCACTTGTATATGTCAAAACCTCCCCTCAAGTGAATACTCCTAGCACACCTGGACCCTATACAAAGTTTCCCTCTTACTTGAGCTATGGTTGCCTAGAATTATTTGCCCTAATAGTGCTTCTGGAGGGAGATCAAGCCCCTCTACTGGCTAGGGGTGCAAAGAGCTAGTTGAAAAGAGGTAAAAATCTTAATTATCTACTAATCCTAATTAGCCAAGTGATAATGGGCTCACAAATTGATGGATTCTAGGGCTAGGCTCTGATAATATGTTAAATTTGCACCTATGGTGGATCAAATGCTAGAATCCACATCATTAACAAAGAGATTAGATGATAATTAAGACGTGATTAGTGAGCAATTAACTGATAGCTTAATGTAGGCATGGATAATCAAAAACCAGCAAATTCTCATTAGGCCAATGCCTCAATTTATAGAGTTTACATCCAAGCATCTATTCCCACTGATTTCTCCTTGATTCACTCCACCTCTTTTGCTTGATTCTCTCCACCTCTTCCAAGAATATCTCCTTTATTCTCTCCCAATAGATACTTCTCACCTTTTGACAGGCTCTCTCACATTTATAGATTCTCTTTTACAGCCTATTCACTTGTATATGTCAACACCTCCCCTCATGTGAATACTCCTAGCACACCTGGACCCTATACCAAGTTTCCCTCTTACTTGATAGTCTGCGACCAGTGCCTCAAGTCCCTAAACTCATAGTCCTTGACACTCTCTCTCTCTATGTGTCCAAGGTTACTACAAGTGCCCGTGACCTTGACCAAAGTGCTCATACATACATCTACCACATGGCCGACATCATCGGTGGAGAGGTGGTTTTACTTTGTTGGGACAGGTTACATTCGGTTGTAGGGTCTCTCTCTCTCTCTCTCTCTCTCTCTCTCTCTCTCTCTCTCTCTCTCTCTCTCTCTCTCTCTCAGAAAAGATGATCTGACTCCACTTCCTTAGGAGCCTCCATGAAGTTTGTTGATGTCGTTTCTTCTCTACTGGGTTTGCTGTAGCAGTCTCTTGCCATCTGTCCTGGCTTTTCCACAGTTTTGGCAAGTGATGGTCCTTCCTCGTACTCTACCTCTTTCTCGTCCTCGTCCTCGAGAGAATCCTCCTCAGGTGAAGAATGCTTTTTTTTCTCCTGCTGTTGAGTCTAGCCATTTCTTCTCTTTGCCTCTGGTCTCTTGCTCCAGTAGAGCTCCTATCTTTTTTAGCTTCAATTCAGGTACATTCTTTAGTGTTGCTACAATGTTTTCATATTCACCTTTGTCCACACTCTTCAGAAGCACTGCTAGTGCCTCATCATCTTCTGTCTTTTTGCCAATAGCTGCCAGTTGTTGCTTAATCCTTTTATATTTGTTCAAGTGTGTGATTAAAGATTCACTTTCAATCATGTCCAATTTCTAGAATTGTATTCACAGATTTATCTTTAAATTTTTTGCTTGTGTTCCAAATAATTTTTTGAGTTCATCCAATGCATCTTTTGCCCACTGTAGCCTTGTGATGTGATGAATGATTTCATCATTTAAACTGAGTGCGATAAGTCCCAATGCTTTTTCAATCCTCCTCTTCCACTCATTTTTCCCTCTCACCTCTTTGCATTCATCTCTTCCCTCAACTAGCCCCCACAGATTTTTCCTCATGAGCAGATACATGGTTTTTGTCTGCCATGTTTAAAACTGCTCCCCATAAATTTGGCTATCTCTTGTGCCGCCGTACTTATGATGATGTGAAGGGGGTCTTACATCTTGATCAAATTTCAAGATTCAAGGGCAATGTCTACCCTTTTACAACTCAATATAAGGTTTAGGTGGTGATGATTACAATAGCTTTATCAGCATAAAATCACCAAAAATTACATTAAACCAAGGGTAACAAATCTGTACGGAAGGGTTGGAGTATCAAACCATCTCCGAATTGCAATCTGAAATTATAGGGATCTGTATCAGATACCGGTTGATTTGAACCCGTAATTGCACTGAAAAATAGTGATTAGTATTGATTAATCATTGATTAGTAAACTAATCATCTATTTTATGTGCAAAAAACAGAGTATGCGGGGAGTCCAGATCTAAGGCCTTAGAGTTCAAATGAGCTTAAATCCTTTCAAGGCTATCAATGGCAATTAGTCTAGTAGAGAATTAAGCCAAGAAAGATAAGATTTGACCAAACATTGAATGCTTAATCTCTGTTTTACCAAAGTCACCTGTAGATTTGATGAAGAGCTTAGATCTCACTGTAGACTTGATCAAATCAAAATCTGTCTTCACCATGTTGTAGAGCACCCTTGAAAACCACTAGGGCCAAGAGGAATTATAGCAATTTGATCTGGAGTAGTAGAGATCTCATTTCTCCTTCAGAAATGTGGCGCCAGCGATTTAGCAAAAATTGGCAGCTACGCTTGGCGGTTTGCGATTTTGTTTGAATGGGATGGCTAGCTATGGTTGCCTAGAATTATTTGCCCTAATAGTGCTTCTGGAGGGAGATCAAGCCCCTCTACTGGCTAGGGGTGCAAAGAGCTAGTTGAAAAGAGGTAAAAATCTTAATTATCCACTAATCCTAATTAGCCAAGTGATAATGGGCTCACAAATTGATGGATTCTAGGGCTAGGCTCTGATAGTCCGCGACCAGTGCCTCAAGTCCCTAAACTCATAGTCCTTGACACTCTCTCTCTCTATGTGTCCAAGGCTACTACAAGTGCTCGTGACCTTGACCAAAGTGCTCATACATACATCTACCACATGGCCGACATCATCGGTGGCTGAGAGGTGGTTTTACTTTGTTGGGACAGGTTACATTCGGTTGTAGGGTTTCTCTCTCTCTCTCTCTCTTTCTCTCTCTCTCTCTCTCTCTCTCTCTCTCAGAAAAGATGATCTGACTCCACTTCCTTAGGAGCCTACAGCTCCCCTCAAGTGAATACTCCTAGCACACCTGGACACTATACCTCGACACTATACTAAGTTTCCCTATTACTTGATGGTCCGCGACCTGTGCCTCAAGTCCCTAAACTCATAGTCCTTGACACTCTCTCTCTCTATGTGTCCAAGGCTACTACAAGTGCCCGTGACCTTGACCAAATTGCTCATACATACATCTACCACATGGCCGACATCATCGGTGGCTGAGAGGTGGTTTTACTTTGTTGGGGCAGGTTACATTCAGTTGTAGGGTTTCTCTCTCTCTCTCTCTCTCTCTCTCTCTCTCTCTCTCTCTCTCTCTCTCTCTCTCTCTCTCTCTCTCTCAGAAAAGATGATCTATCTCCACTTCCTTAGGAGCCTCCATGAAGTTTGTTGATGTCGTTTCTTTTCCACTGGGTTTCTTGTAGCAGTCTCTTGCCATGTGTCTTGGCTTTTCCACAGCTTTGGCAAGTGATGGTCCTTCCTCCTACTCTACCTCTTTCTTGTCCTCGTCCTCGAGAGAATCCTCCTCAGGTGAAGAATGCTTTTTTTTCTCCTGCTGTTGAGTCTAGCCATTTCTTCTCTTTACCTCTGGTCTCTTGCTCTAGTAGAGCTCCTTCTATCTTTTTTAGCTTCAATTCAGGTACATTCTTTAGTGTTGCTACAATGTTTTCATATTCACCTTTGTCCACACTCTTCAGAAGCACTGCTAGTGCCTCATCATCTTCTGTCTTTTTGCCAATAGCTGCCAGTTGTTGCTTAATGCTTTTATATTTTTTCAAGTTCAAGTGTGTGATTAAAGATTTACTTTCCTTCATGTCTAATTTCTAGAATTGTATTAACAGACTTATCTTTGAATTTTTTGCTTGTGTTCCAAATAATTTTTTGAGTTCATCCAATGCATCTTTTGCCCACTTTATCCTTGTGATGTGATGAATGATTTCATCATTTAAACTGAGTGCGATAAGTCCCAATGCTTTTTCAATCCTCCTCTTCCACTCATTTTTTCCTCTCACCTCTTTGCATTCATCTCTTCCCTCAACTAGCCCCCACAGATTTTTCCTCATGAGCAGATACATGGTTTTTGTCTGCCATGTTTAAAACTGCTCCCCATAAATTTGGCTATCTCTTGTGCCGCCGTACTTATGATGATGTGAAGGGGGTCTTACATCTTGATCAAATTTCAAGATTCAAGGGCAATGCCTACCCTTTTACAACTCAATATAAGGTTTAGGTGGTGATGATTACAACAGCTTTATCAGCATAAAATCACCAAAAATTACATTAAACCAAGGGTAACAAATCTGTACGGAAGGGTTGGAGTATCAAACCATCTCCGAATTGCAATCTGAAATTATAGGGATCTGTATCAGATACCGGTTGATTTGAACCCGTAATTGCACTGAAAAATAGTGATTAGTATTGATTAATCATTGATTAGTAAACTAATCATCTATTTTATGTGCAAAAAACAGAGTATGCGGGGAGTCCAGATCTAAGGCCTTAGAGTTCAAATGAGCTTAAATCCTTTCAAGGCTATCAATGGCAATTAGTCTAGTAGAGAATTAAGCCAAGAAAGACAAGATTTGACCAAACATTGAATGCTTAATCTCTGTTTTACCAAAGTCACCTGTAGATTTGATGAAGAGCTTAGATCTCACTGTAGACTTGATCAAATCAAAATCTGTCTTCACCATGTTGTAGAGCACCCTTGAAAACCACTAGGGCCAAGAGGAATTATAGCAATTTGATCTGGAGTAGTAGAGATCTCATTTCTCCTTCAGAAATGTGGCGCCAGCGATTTAGCAAAAATTGGCAGCTACGCTTGGCGGTTTGCGATTTTGTTTGAATGGGATGGCTAGCTATGGTTGCCTAGAATTATTTGCCCTAATAGTGCTTCTGGAGGGAGATCAAGCCCCTCTACTGGCTAGGGGTGCAAAGAGCTAGTTGAAAAGAGATAAAAATCTTAATTATCCACTAATCCTAATTAGCCAAGTGATAATGGGCTCACAAATTGATGGATTCTAGGGCTAGGCTCTGATAGTCCGCGACCAGTGCCTCAAGTCCCTAAACTCATAGTCCTTGACACTCTCTCTCTCTATGTGTCCAAGGCTACTACAAGTGCTCGTGACCTTGACCAAAGTGCTCATACATACATCTACCACATGGCCGACATCATCGGTGGCTGAGAGGTGGTTTTACTTTGTTGGGGCAGGTTACATTCGGTTGCAGGGTTTCTCTCTCTCTCTCTCTCTCTCTCTCTCTCTCTCTCTCTCTCTCTCTCTCTCTCTCTCTCTCTCTCAGAAAAGATGATCTGACTCCACTTCCTTAGGAGCCTACAGCTCCCCTCAAGTGAATACTCCTAGCACACCTGGACACTATACCTCGACACTATACTAAGTTTCCCTATTACTTGATGGTCCGCGACCTGTGCCTCAAGTCCCTAAACTCATAGTCCTTGACACTCTCTCTCTCTATGTGTCCAAGGCTACTACAAGTGCCCGTGACCTTGACCAAATTGCTCATACATACATCTACCACATGGCCGACATCATCGGTGGCTGAGAGGTGGTTTTACTTTGTTGGGGCAGGTTACATTCAGTTGTAGGGTTTCTCTCTGTCTCTCTCTCTCTCTCTCTCTCTCTCTCTCTCTCAAAAAAGATGATCTATCTCCACTTCCTTAGGAGCCTCCATGAAGTTTGTTGATGTGGTTTCTTTTCCACTGGGTTTGTTGTAGCAGTCTTTTGCCATGTGTCTTGGCTTTTCCACAGCTTTGGCAAGTGATGGTCCTTCCTCCTACTCTACCTCTTTCTCGTCCTCGTCCTCGAGAGAATCCTCCTCAGGTGAAGAATGCTTTTTTTTCTCCTGCTGTTGAGTCTAGCCATTTCTTCTCTTTACCTCTGGTCTCTTGCTCTAGTAGAGCTCCTTCTATCTTTTTTAGCTTCAATTCAGGTACATTCTTTAGTGTTGCTACAATGTTTTCATATTCACCTTTGTCCACACTCTTCAGAAGCACTGCTAGTGCCTCATCATCTTCTGTCTTTTTGCCAATAGCTGCCAGTTGTTGCTTAATGCTTTTATATTTGTTCAAGTTCAAGTGTGTGATTAAAGATTTACTTTCCTTCATGTCTAATTTCTAGAATTGTATTAACAGACTTATCTTTGAATTTTTTGCTTGTGTTACAAATAATTTTTTGAGTTCATCCAATGCATCTTTTGCCCACTTTATCCTTGTGATGTGATGAATGATTTCATCATTTAAACTGAGTGCGATAAGTCCCAATGCTTTTTCAATCCTCCTCTTCCACTCATTTTTCCCTCTCACCTCTTTGCATTCATCTCTTCCCTCAACTAGCCCCCACAGATTTTTCCTCATGAGCAGATACATGGTTTTTGTCTGCCATGTGTAAAACTGCTCCCCATAAATTTGGCTATCTCTTGTGCCGCCGTACTCATGATGATGTGAAGGGGGTCTTACCTCTTGGTCAAATTTCAAGATTCAAGGGCAATGTCTACCCTTTTAAAACTCAATATAAGGTTTAGGTGGTGATGATTACAACAGCTTTATCAGCATAAAATCACCAAAAATTACATTAAACCAAGGGTAACAAATCTGTACGGAAGGGTTGGAGTATCAAACCATCTCCAAATTGCAATCTGAAATTATAGGGATCTGTATCAGATACCAAATGGTTGATTTGAACCCGTAATTGCACTGAAAAATAATGATTAGTATTGATTAATCATTGATTAGTAAACAAATCATCTATTTTGTGTGCAAAGAACAGAGTATGCGGGGAGTCCAGATCTAAGGCCTTAGAGTTCAAATGAGCTTAAATCCTTTCAAGGCTATCAATCGCAGTTAGTCTAGTAGAGAATTAAGCCAAGAAAGACAAGATTTGACCAAACATTGAATGCTTAATCTCTGTTTTACCAAAGTCACGTGTAGATTTGATAAAGAGCTTAGATCTCACTGTAGATTTGATGAAGAGCTTAGATCTCACTATAGATTTGATGAAGAGCTTAGATCTCACTGTAGACTTGATCAAATCAAAATCTGTCTTCACCAGCTTGTAGAGCACCCTTGAGAACCAATAGGGCCAAGAGGAATTATAGCAATTTGATCTGGAGTAGTAGAGATCTCATTTCTCCTTGAGAAATGTGGCACCAGCGATTTAGCGAAAATTGGCAACTACGCTTGGCGGTTTGCGATTTTGTTTGAATGGGATGGCTAGCTATGGTTGCCTAGAATTATTTGCCCTAATAGTGCTTCTGGAGGGAGATCAAGCCCCTCTACTAGCTAGGGGTGCAAAGAGCTAGTTGAAAAGAGGTAAAAATCTTAATTATCTACTAATCCTAATTAGCCAAGTGATAATGGGCTCACAAATTGATGGATTCTAGGGCTAGGCTCTGATAATATGTTAAATTTGCAGCTATGGTGGATCAAATGCTAGAATCCACATCATTAACAAAGAGATTAGATGATAATTAAGATGTGATTAGTGAGCAATTAACTGATAGCTTAATGTAGGCATGGATAATCAAAAAACCAGCAAATTCTCATTAGGCCAATGCCTCAATTTATAGAGTTTACATCCAAGCATCTATTCCCACTGATTTCTCCTTGATTCACTCCACCTCTTTTGCTTGATTCTCTCCACCTCTTCCCAGAATATCTCCACACCTCCTAAATCTCCTCATGCTACCCTTTATTCTCTCCCAGTAGATACTTCTCACCTTTTCACATGCTCTCTCACATTTATAGATTCTCTTTTACAGCCTATTCACTTGTATATGTCAACACCTCCCCTCAAGTGAATACTCCTAGCACACCTGGACCCTATACCAAGTTTCCCTCTTACTTGATAGTCCGCGACCAGTGCCTCAAGTCCCTAAACTCATAGTCCTTGACACTCTCTCTCTCTCTATGTGTCCAAGGCTACTACAAGTGCCCGTGACCTTGACCAAAGTGCCCATACATACATCTACCACATGGCCGACATCATCGGTGGCTGAGAGGTGGTTTTACTTTGTTGGGACAGGTTACATTCGGTTGTAGGGTTTCTCTCTCTCTCTCTCTCTCTCTCTCTCTCTCTCTCAGAAAAGATGATCTGACTCCACTTCCTTAGGAGCCTCCATGAAGTTTGTTGTTGTCGTTTCTTCTCCACTGGGTTTGCTATAGCAGTCTCTTGCCATGTGTCCGGGCTTTTCCACAGTTTTGGCAAGTGATGGTCCTTCCTCCTACTCTACCTCTTTCTCGTCCTCGTCCTCGAGAGAATCCTCCTCAGGTGAAGAATGCTTCTTTTTCTCCTGCTGTTGAGTCTAGCCATTTCTTGTCTTTGCCTCTTGTCTCTTCTCTAGTAGAGCTCCTTCTATCTTTTTTAGCTTCAATTCAGGTACATTCTTTAGTGTTGCTACAATGTTTTCATATTCACCTTTGTCCACACTCTTCAGAAGCACTGTTAGTGCCTCATCATCTTCTGTCTTTTTGCCAATAGCTGCCAGTTGTTGCTTAATGCTTTTATATTTGTTCTTGTGTGATTAAAGATTCACTTTCCTTCATGTCTAATTTCTAGAATTGTATTAACAGATTTATCTTTGAATTTTTTGCTTGTGTTCTAAATAATTTTTTGAGTTCATCCAATGCATCTTTTGCCCACTGTATCCTTGTGATGTGATGAATGATTTCATCATTTAAACTGAGTGCGATAAGTCCCAATGCTTTTTCAATCCTCCCACTCATTTTTCCCTCTCACCTCTTTGCAATCATCTCTTCCCTCAACTAGCCCCCACAGATTTTTCCTCATGAGCAGATACATGGTTTTTGTCTGCCATGTGTAAAACTGCTCCCCATAAATTTGGCTCTCTTGTGCCGCCGTACTCATGATGATGTGAAGGGGGTCTTACCTCTTGATCAAATTTCAAGATTCAAGGGCAATGTCTACCCTTTTACAACTCAATATAAGGTTTAGGTGGTAATGATTACAACAGCTTTATCAGCATAAAATCACCAAAAATTACATTAAACCAAGGGTAACAAATCTGTACGGAAGGGTTGGAGTATCGAACCATCTCCGAATTGCAATCTGAAATTATAGGGATCTGTATCAGATACCAATGGTTGATTTGAACCCGTAATTGCACCGAACAATAGTGATTAGTATTGATTAATCATTGATTAGTAAACTAATAATCTATTTTGTGTGCAAAAAATAGAGTATGCGGGGAGTCCTGATCCTAGGCCTTAGAGTTCAAATGAGCTTAAATCCTTTCAAGGCTATCAATGGCAATTAGTCTAGTAGAGAATTAAGCCAAGAAAGATAAGATTTGACCAAACATTGAATGCTTAATCTCTGTTTTACCAAAATCACCTGTAGATTTGATGAAGAGCTTAGATCTCACTGTAGACTTGATCACATGAAAATCTGTCTTCACCAGCTTGTAGAGCACCCTTGAAAACCACTAGGGCCAAGAGGAATTATAGCAATTTGATCTGGAGTAGTAGAGATCTCATTTCTCCTTCAGAAATGTGGCGCCAGCGATTTAGCAAAAATTGGCAGCTACGCTTGGCGGTTTGCGATTTTGTTTGAATGGGATGGCTAGCTATGGTTGCCTAGAATTATTTGCCCTAAACTGGAGGGAGATCAAGCCCCTCTACTGGCTAGGGGTGCAAAGAGCTAGTTGAGAAGAGGTAAAAATCTTAATTATCTACTAATCCTAATTAGCCAAGTGATAATGGGCTCACAAATTGATGGATTCTAGGGCTAGGCTCTGATAATATGTTAAATTTGCACCTATGGTGGATCAAATGCTAGAATCCACATCATTAACAAAGAGATTAGATGATAATTAAGACGTGATTAGTGAGCAATTAACTGATAGCTTAATGTAGGCATGGATAATCAAAAACCAGCAAATTCTCATTAGGCCAATGCCTCAATTTATAGAGTTTACATCCAAGCATCTATTCCCACTGATTTCTCCTTGATTCACTCCACCTCTTTTGCTTGATTCTCTCCACCTCTTCCAAGAATATCTCATTTATTCTCTCCCAATAGATACTTCTCACCTTTTGACAGGCTCTCTCACATTTATAGATTCTCTTTTACAGCCTATTCACTTGTATATGTCAACACCTCCCCTCATGTGAATACTCCTAGCACACCTGGACTCTATACCAAGTTTCCCTCTTACTTGATAGTCTGCGACCAGTGCCTCAAGTCCCTAAACTCATAGTCCTTGACACTCTCTCTCTCTATGTGTCCAAGGTTACTACAAGTGCCCGTGACCTTGACCAAAGTGCTCATACATACATCTACCACATGGCCGACATCATCGGTGGAGAGGTGGTTTTACTTTGTTGGGACAGGTTACATTCGGTTGTAGGGTCTCTCTCTCTCTCTCTCTCTCTCTCTCTCTCTCTCTCTCTCTCTCTCTCTCTCTCTCTCTCTCTGAGAAAAGATGATCTGACTCCACTTCCTTAGGAGCCTCCATGAAGTTTGTTGATGTCGTTTCTTCTCTACTGGGTTTGCTGTAGCAGTCTCTTGCCATCTGTCCTGGCTTTTCCACAGTTTTGGCAAGTGATGGTCCTTCCTCGTACTCTACCTCTTTCTCGTCCTCGTCCCTCGAGAGAATCCTCCTCAGGTGAAGAATGCTTTTTTTTCTCCTGCTGTTGAGTCTAGCCATTTCTTCTCTTTGCCTCTGGTCTCTTGCTCTAGTAGAGCTCCTTCTATCTTTTGTAGCTCCAATTCAGGTACATTCTTTAGTGTTGCTACAATGTTTTCATATTCACCTTTGTCCACACTCTTCAGAAGCACTGTTAGTGCCTCATCATCTTCTGTCTTTTTGCCAATAGCTGCCAGTTGTTGCTTAATCCTTTTATATTTGTTCAAGTGTGTGATTAAAGATTTACTTTCAATCATGTCTAATTTCTAGAATTGTATTAACAGATTTATCTTTGAATTTTTTGCTTGTGTTCCAAATAATTTTTTGAGTTCATCCAATGCATCTTTTGCCCACTGTAGCCTTGTGATGTGATGAATGATTTCATCATTTAAACTGAGTGCGATAAGTCCCAATGCTTTTTCAATCCTCCTCTTCCACTCATTTTTTCCTCTCACCTCTTTGCATTCATCTCTTCCCTCAACTAGCCCCCACAGATTTTTCCTCATGAGCAGATACATGGTTTTTGTCTACCATGTGTAAAACTGCTCCCCATAAATTTGGCTATCTCTTGTGCCGCCGTACTCACGATGATGTGAAGGGGGTCTTACATCTTGATCAAATTTCAAGATTCAAGGGCAATGTCTACCCTTTTACAACTCAATATAAGGTTTAGGTGGTGATGATTACAACAGCTTTATCAGCATAAAATCACCAAAAATTACATTAAACCAAGGGTAACAAATCTGTACGGAAGGGTTGGAGTATCAAACCATCTCCAAATTGCAATCTGAAATTATAGGGATCTGTATCAGATACCAAATGGTTGATTTGAACCCGTAATTGCACTGAAAAATAGTGATTAGTATTGATTAATCATTGATTAGTAAACTAATCATCTATTTTATGTGCAAAAAACAGAGTATGCGGGGAGTCCAGATCTAAGGCCTTAGAGTTCAAATGAGCTTAAATCCTTTCAAGGCTTTCAATGGCAATTAGTCTAGTAGAGAATTAAGCCAATAAAGACAAGATTTGACCAAACATTGAATGCTTAATCTCTGTTTTACCAAAGTCACCTGTAGATTTGATGAAGAGGTTAGATCTCATTGTAGACTTGATCAAATCAAAATCTGTCTTCACCATGTTGTAGAGCACCCTTGCAAACCACTAGGGCCAAGAGAAATTATAGCAATTTGATCTGGAGTAGTAGAGATCTCATTTCTCCTTCAGAAATGTGGCGCCAGCAATTTAGCAAAAATTGGCAGCTACGCTTGGCGGTTTGCGATTTTGTTTGAATGGGATGGCTAGCTATGGTTGCCTAGAATTATTTGCCCTAATAGTGATTCTGGAGGGAGATCAAGCCCCTCTACTGGCTAGGGGTGCAAAGAGCTAGTTGAAAAGAGGTAAAAATCTTAATTATCTACTAATCCTAATTAGCCAAGTGATAATGGTCTCATAAATCGATGGATTCTAGGGCTAGGCTCTGATAATATGTTAAATTTGCAGCTATGGTGGATCAAATGCTAGAATCCACATCATTAACAAAGAGATTAGATGATAATTAAGACGTGATCAGTGAGCAATTAACTGATAGCTTAATGTAGGCATGGATAATAAAAAACCAGCAAATTCTCATTAGGCCAATGCCTCAATTTATAGAGTTTACATCCAAGCATCTATTCCCACTGATTTCTCCTTGATTCACTCCACCTCTTTTGCTTGATTCTCTCCACCTCTTCCCAAAATATCTCCACACCTCCTAAATCTCCTCATGCTACCCTTTATTCTCTCCTCGTAAATACTTCTCACCTTTTCACAGGCTCTCTCACATTTATAGATTCTCTTTTACAGCCTATTCACTTGTATATGTCAAAACCTCCCCTCAAGTGAATACTCCTAGCACACCTGGACCCTATACAAAGTTTCCCTCTTACTTGAGCTATGGTTGCCTAGAATTATTTGCCCTAATAGTGCTTCTGGAGGGAGATCAAGCCCCTCTACTGGCTAGGGGTGCAAAGAGCTAGTTGAAAAGAGGTAAAAATCTTAATTATCTACTAATCCTAATTAGCCAAGTGATAATGGGCTCACAAATTGATGGATTCTAGGGCTAGGCTCTGATAATATGTTAAATTTGCACCTATGGTGGATCAAATGCTAGAATCCACATCATTAACAAAGAGATTAGATGATAATTAAGACGTGATTAGTGAGCAATTAACTGATAGCTTAATGTAGGCATGGATAATCAAAAACCAGCAAATTCTCATTAGGCCAATGCCTCAATTTATAGAGTTTACATCCAAGCATCTATTCCCACTGATTTCTCCTTGATTCACTCCACCTCTTCTGCTTGATTCTCTCCACCTCTTCCAAGAATATCTCCTTTATTCTCTCCCAATAGATACTTCTCACCTTTTGACAGGCTCTCTCACATTTATAGATTCTCTTTTACAGCCTATTCACTTGTATATGTCAACACCTCCCCTCATGTGAATACTCCTAGCACACCTGGACCCTATACCAAGTTTCCCTCTTACTTGATAGTCCGCGACCAGTGCCTCAAGTCCCTAAACTCATAGTCCTTGACACTCTCTCTCTCTATGTGTCCAAGGTTACTACAAGTGCCCGTGACCTTGACCAAAGTGCTCATACATACATCTACCACATGGCCGACATCATCGGTGGAGAGGTGGTTTTACTGTGTTGGGACAGGTTACATTCGGTTGTAGGGTCTCTCTCTCTCTCTCTCTCTCTCTCTCTCTCTCTCTCTCTCTCTCTCTCTCTGAGAAAAGATGATCTGACTCCACTTCCTTAGGAGCCTCCATGAAGTTTGTTGATGTCGTTTCTTCTCTACTGGGTTTGCTGTAGCAGTCTCTTGCCATCTGTCCTGGCTTTTCCACAGTTTTGGCAAGTGATGGTCCTTCCTCGTACTCTACCTCTTTCTCGTCCTCGTCCTCGAGAGAATCCTCCTCAGGTGAAGAATGCTTTTTTTTCTCCTGCTGTTGAGTCTAGCCATTTCTTCTCTTTGCCTCTGGTCTCTTGCTCCAGTAGAGCTCCTATCTTTTTTAGCTTCAATTCAGGTACATTCTTTAGTGTTGCTACAATGTTTTCATATTCACCTTTGTCCACACTCTTCAGAAGCACTGCTAGTGCCTCATCATCTTCTGTCTTTTTGCCAATAGCTGCCAGTTGTTGCTTAATCCTTTTATATTTGTTCAAGTGTGTGATTAAAGATTCACTTTCAATCATGTCCAATTTCTAGAATTGTATTCACAGATTTATCTTTAAATTTTTTGCTTGTGTTCCAAATAATTTTTTGAGTTCATCCAATGCATCTTTTGCCCACTGTAGCCTTGTGATGTGATGAATGATTTCATCATTTAAACTGAGTGCGATAAGTCCCAATGCTTTTTCAATCCTCCTCTTCCACTCATTTTTCCCTCTCACCTCTTTGCATTCATCTCTTCCCTCAACTAGCCCCCACAGATTTTTCCTCATGAGCAGATACATGGTTTTTGTCTGCCATGTTTAAAACTGCTCCCCATAAATTTGGCTATCTCTTGTGCCGCCGTACTTATGATGATGTGAAGGGGGTCTTACATCTTGATCAAATTTCAAGATTCAAGGGCAATGTCTACCCTTTTACAACTCAATATAAGGTTTAGGTGGTGATGATTACAATAGCTTTATCAGCATAAAATCACCAAAAATTACATTAAACCAAGGGTAACAAATCTGTACGGAAGGGTTGGAGTATCAAACCATCTCCGAATTGCAATCTGAAATTATAGGGATCTGTATCAGATACCGGTTGATTTGAACCCGTAATTGCACTGAAAAATAGTGATTAGTATTGATTAATCATTGATTAGTAAACTAATCATCTATTTTATGTGCAAAAAACAGAGTATGCGGGGAGTCCAGATCTAAGGCCTTAGAGTTCAAATGAGCTTAAATCCTTTCAAGGCTATCAATGGCAATTAGTCTAGTAGAGAATTAAGCCAAGAAAGATAAGATTTGACCAAACATTGAATGCTTAATCTCTGTTTTACCAAAGTCACCTGTAGATTTGATGAAGAGCTTAGATCTCACTGTAGACTTGATCAAATCAAAATCTGTCTTCACCATGTTGTAGAGCACCCTTGAAAACCACTAGGGCCAAGAGGAATTATAGCAATTTGATCTGGAGTAGTAGAGATCTCATTTCTCCTTCAGAAATGTGGCGCCAGCGATTTAGCAAAAATTGGCAGCTACGCTTGGCGGTTTGCGATTTTGTTTGAATGGGATGGCTAGCTATGGTTGCCTAGAATTATTTGCCCTAATAGTGCTTCTGGAGGGAGATCAAGCCCCTCTACTGGCTAGGGGTGCAAAGAGCTAGTTGAAAAGAGGTAAAAATCTTAATTATCCACTAATCCTAATTAGCCAAGTGATAATGGGCTCACAAATTGATGGATTCTAGGGCTAGGCTCTGATAGTCCGCGACCAGTGCCTCAAGTCCCTAAACTCATAGTCCTTGACACTCTCTCTCTCTATGTGTCCAAGGCTACTACAAGTGCTCGTGACCTTGACCAAAGTGCTCATACATACATCTACCACATGGCCGACATCATCGGTGGCTGAGAGGTGGTTTTACTTTGTTGGGACAGGTTACATTCGGTTGTAGGGTTTCTCTCTCTCTCTCTCTCTTTCTCTCTCTCTCTCTCTCTCTCTCTCTCTCAGAAAAGATGATCTGACTCCACTTCCTTAGGAGCCTACAGCTCCCCTCAAGTGAATACTCCTAGCACACCTGGACACTATACCTCGACACTATACTAAGTTTCCCTATTACTTGATGGTCCGCGACCTGTGCCTCAAGTCCCTAAACTCATAGTCCTTGACACTCTCTCTCTCTATGTGTCCAAGGCTACTACAAGTGCCCGTGACCTTGACCAAATTGCTCATACATACATCTACCACATGGCCGACATCATCGGTGGCTGAGAGGTGGTTTTACTTTGTTGGGGCAGGTTACATTCAGTTGTAGGGTTTCTCTCTCTCTCTCTCTCTCTCTCTCTCTCTCTCTCTCTCTCTCTCTCTCTCTCTCTCTCAGAAAAGATGATCTATCTCCACTTCCTTAGGAGCCTCCATGAAGTTTGTTGATGTCGTTTCTTTTCCACTGGGTTTCTTGTAGCAGTCTCTTGCCATGTGTCTTGGCTTTTCCACAGCTTTGGCAAGTGATGGTCCTTCCTCCTACTCTACCTCTTTCTTGTCCTCGTCCTCGAGAGAATCCTCCTCAGGTGAAGAATGCTTTTTTTTCTCCTGCTGTTGAGTCTAGCCATTTCTTCTCTTTACCTCTGGTCTCTTGCTCTAGTAGAGCTCCTTCTATCTTTTTTAGCTTCAATTCAGGTACATTCTTTAGTGTTGCTACAATGTTTTCATATTCACCTTTGTCCACACTCTTCAGAAGCACTGCTAGTGCCTCATCATCTTCTGTCTTTTTGCCAATAGCTGCCAGTTGTTGCTTAATGCTTTTATATTTTTTCAAGTTCAAGTGTGTGATTAAAGATTTACTTTCCTTCATGTCTAATTTCTAGAATTGTATTAACAGACTTATCTTTGAATTTTTTGCTTGTGTTCCAAATAATTTTTTGAGTTCATCCAATGCATCTTTTGCCCACTTTATCCTTGTGATGTGATGAATGATTTCATCATTTAAACTGAGTGCGATAAGTCCCAATGCTTTTTCAATCCTCCTCTTCCACTCATTTTTTCCTCTCACCTCTTTGCATTCATCTCTTCCCTCAACTAGCCCCCACAGATTTTTCCTCATGAGCAGATACATGGTTTTTGTCTGCCATGTTTAAAACTGCTCCCCATAAATTTGGCTATCTCTTGTGCCGCCGTACTTATGATGATGTGAAGGGGGTCTTACATCTTGATCAAATTTCAAGATTCAAGGGCAATGCCTACCCTTTTACAACTCAATATAAGGTTTAGGTGGTGATGATTACAACAGCTTTATCAGCATAAAATCACCAAAAATTACATTAAACCAAGGGTAACAAATCTGTACGGAAGGGTTGGAGTATCAAACCATCTCCGAATTGCAATCTGAAATTATAGGGATCTGTATCAGATACCGGTTGATTTGAACCCGTAATTGCACTGAAAAATAGTGATTAGTATTGATTAATCATTGATTAGTAAACTAATCATCTATTTTATGTGCAAAAAACAGAGTATGCGGGGAGTCCAGATCTAAGGCCTTAGAGTTCAAATGAGCTTAAATCCTTTCAAGGCTATCAATGGCAATTAGTCTAGTAGAGAATTAAGCCAAGAAAGACAAGATTTGACCAAACATTGAATGCTTAATCTCTGTTTTACCAAAGTCACCTGTAGATTTGATGAAGAGCTTAGATCTCACTGTAGACTTGATCAAATCAAAATCTGTCTTCACCATGTTGTAGAGCACCCTTGAAAACCACTAGGGCCAAGAGGAATTATAGCAATTTGATCTGGAGTAGTAGAGATCTCATTTCTCCTTCAGAAATGTGGCGCCAGCGATTTAGCAAAAATTGGCAGCTACGCTTGGCGGTTTGCGATTTTGTTTGAATGGGATGGCTAGCTATGGTTGCCTAGAATTATTTGCCCTAATAGTGCTTCTGGAGGGAGATCAAGCCCCTCTACTGGCTAGGGGTGCAAAGAGCTAGTTGAAAAGAGATAAAAATCTTAATTATCCACTAATCCTAATTAGCCAAGTGATAATGGGCTCACAAATTGATGGATTCTAGGGCTAGGCTCTGATAGTCCGCGACCAGTGCCTCAAGTCCCTAAACTCATAGTCCTTGACACTCTCTCTCTCTATGTGTCCAAGGCTACTACAAGTGCTCGTGACCTTGACCAAAGTGCTCATACATACATCTACCACATGGCCGACATCATCGGTGGCTGAGAGGTGGTTTTACTTTGTTGGGGCAGGTTACATTCGGTTGCAGGGTTTCTCTCTCTCTCTCTCTCTCTCTCTCTCTCTCTCTCTCTCTCTCTCTCTCTCTCTCTCTCTCTCTCAGAAAAGATGATCTGACTCCACTTCCTTAGGAGCCTACAGCTCCCCTCAAGTGAATACTCCTAGCACACCTGGACACTATACCTCGACACTATACTAAGTTTCCCTATTACTTGATGGTCCGCGACCTGTGCCTCAAGTCCCTAAACTCATAGTCCTTGACACTCTCTCTCTCTATGTGTCCAAGGCTACTACAAGTGCCCGTGACCTTGACCAAATTGCTCATACATACATCTACCACATGGCCGACATCATCGGTGGCTGAGAGGTGGTTTTACTTTGTTGGGGCAGGTTACATTCAGTTGTAGGGTTTCTCTCTGTCTCTCTCTCTCTCTCTCTCTCTCTCTCTCTCAAAAAAGATGATCTATCTCCACTTCCTTAGGAGCCTCCATGAAGTTTGTTGATGTGGTTTCTTTTCCACTGGGTTTGTTGTAGCAGTCTTTTGCCATGTGTCTTGGCTTTTCCACAGCTTTGGCAAGTGATGGTCCTTCCTCCTACTCTACCTCTTTCTCGTCCTCGTCCTCGAGAGAATCCTCCTCAGGTGAAGAATGCTTTTTTTTCTCCTGCTGTTGAGTCTAGCCATTTCTTCTCTTTACCTCTGGTCTCTTGCTCTAGTAGAGCTCCTTCTATCTTTTTTAGCTTCAATTCAGGTACATTCTTTAGTGTTGCTACAATGTTTTCATATTCACCTTTGTCCACACTCTTCAGAAGCACTGCTAGTGCCTCATCATCTTCTGTCTTTTTGCCAATAGCTGCCAGTTGTTGCTTAATGCTTTTATATTTGTTCAAGTTCAAGTGTGTGATTAAAGATTTACTTTCCTTCATGTCTAATTTCTAGAATTGTATTAACAGACTTATCTTTGAATTTTTTGCTTGTGTTACAAATAATTTTTTGAGTTCATCCAATGCATCTTTTGCCCACTTTATCCTTGTGATGTGATGAATGATTTCATCATTTAAACTGAGTGCGATAAGTCCCAATGCTTTTTCAATCCTCCTCTTCCACTCATTTTTCCCTCTCACCTCTTTGCATTCATCTCTTCCCTCAACTAGCCCCCACAGATTTTTCCTCATGAGCAGATACATGGTTTTTGTCTGCCATGTGTAAAACTGCTCCCCATAAATTTGGCTATCTCTTGTGCCGCCGTACTCATGATGATGTGAAGGGGGTCTTACCTCTTGGTCAAATTTCAAGATTCAAGGGCAATGTCTACCCTTTTAAAACTCAATATAAGGTTTAGGTGGTGATGATTACAACAGCTTTATCAGCATAAAATCACCAAAAATTACATTAAACCAAGGGTAACAAATCTGTACGGAAGGGTTGGAGTATCAAACCATCTCCAAATTGCAATCTGAAATTATAGGGATCTGTATCAGATACCAAATGGTTGATTTGAACCCGTAATTGCACTGAAAAATAATGATTAGTATTGATTAATCATTGATTAGTAAACAAATCATCTATTTTGTGTGCAAAGAACAGAGTATGCGGGGAGTCCAGATCTAAGGCCTTAGAGTTCAAATGAGCTTAAATCCTTTCAAGGCTATCAATCGCAGTTAGTCTAGTAGAGAATTAAGCCAAGAAAGACAAGATTTGACCAAACATTGAATGCTTAATCTCTGTTTTACCAAAGTCACGTGTAGATTTGATAAAGAGCTTAGATCTCACTGTAGATTTGATGAAGAGCTTAGATCTCACTATAGATTTGATGAAGAGCTTAGATCTCACTGTAGACTTGATCAAATCAAAATCTGTCTTCACCAGCTTGTAGAGCACCCTTGAGAACCAATAGGGCCAAGAGGAATTATAGCAATTTGATCTGGAGTAGTAGAGATCTCATTTCTCCTTGAGAAATGTGGCACCAGCGATTTAGCGAAAATTGGCAACTACGCTTGGCGGTTTGCGATTTTGTTTGAATGGGATGGCTAGCTATGGTTGCCTAGAATTATTTGCCCTAATAGTGCTTCTGGAGGGAGATCAAGCCCCTCTACTAGCTAGGGGTGCAAAGAGCTAGTTGAAAAGAGGTAAAAATCTTAATTATCTACTAATCCTAATTAGCCAAGTGATAATGGGCTCACAAATTGATGGATTCTAGGGCTAGGCTCTGATAATATGTTAAATTTGCAGCTATGGTGGATCAAATGCTAGAATCCACATCATTAACAAAGAGATTAGATGATAATTAAGATGTGATTAGTGAGCAATTAACTGATAGCTTAATGTAGGCATGGATAATCAAAAAACCAGCAAATTCTCATTAGGCCAATGCCTCAATTTATAGAGTTTACATCCAAGCATCTATTCCCACTGATTTCTCCTTGATTCACTCCACCTCTTTTGCTTGATTCTCTCCACCTCTTCCCAGAATATCTCCACACCTCCTAAATCTCCTCATGCTACCCTTTATTCTCTCCCAGTAGATACTTCTCACCTTTTCACATGCTCTCTCACATTTATAGATTCTCTTTTACAGCCTATTCACTTGTATATGTCAACACCTCCCCTCAAGTGAATACTCCTAGCACACCTGGACCCTATACCAAGTTTCCCTCTTACTTGATAGTCCGCGACCAGTGCCTCAAGTCCCTAAACTCATAGTCCTTGACACTCTCTCTCTCTCTATGTGTCCAAGGCTACTACAAGTGCCCGTGACCTTGACCAAAGTGCCCATACATACATCTACCACATGGCCGACATCATCGGTGGCTGAGAGGTGGTTTTACTTTGTTGGGACAGGTTACATTCGGTTGTAGGGTTTCTCTCTCTCTCTCTCTCTCTCTCTCTCTCTCTCTCAGAAAAGATGATCTGACTCCACTTCCTTAGGAGCCTCCATGAAGTTTGTTGTTGTCGTTTCTTCTCCACTGGGTTTGCTATAGCAGTCTCTTGCCATGTGTCCGGGCTTTTCCACAGTTTTGGCAAGTGATGGTCCTTCCTCCTACTCTACCTCTTTCTCGTCCTCGTCCTCGAGAGAATCCTCCTCAGGTGAAGAATGCTTCTTTTTCTCCTGCTGTTGAGTCTAGCCATTTCTTGTCTTTGCCTCTTGTCTCTTCTCTAGTAGAGCTCCTTCTATCTTTTTTAGCTTCAATTCAGGTACATTCTTTAGTGTTGCTACAATGTTTTCATATTCACCTTTGTCCACACTCTTCAGAAGCACTGTTAGTGCCTCATCATCTTCTGTCTTTTTGCCAATAGCTGCCAGTTGTTGCTTAATGCTTTTATATTTGTTCTTGTGTGATTAAAGATTCACTTTCCTTCATGTCTAATTTCTAGAATTGTATTAACAGATTTATCTTTGAATTTTTTGCTTGTGTTCTAAATAATTTTTTGAGTTCATCCAATGCATCTTTTGCCCACTGTATCCTTGTGATGTGATGAATGATTTCATCATTTAAACTGAGTGCGATAAGTCCCAATGCTTTTTCAATCCTCCCACTCATTTTTCCCTCTCACCTCTTTGCAATCATCTCTTCCCTCAACTAGCCCCCACAGATTTTTCCTCATGAGCAGATACATGGTTTTTGTCTGCCATGTGTAAAACTGCTCCCCATAAATTTGGCTCTCTTGTGCCGCCGTACTCATGATGATGTGAAGGGGGTCTTACCTCTTGATCAAATTTCAAGATTCAAGGGCAATGTCTACCCTTTTACAACTCAATATAAGGTTTAGGTGGTAATGATTACAACAGCTTTATCAGCATAAAATCACCAAAAATTACATTAAACCAAGGGTAACAAATCTGTACGGAAGGGTTGGAGTATCGAACCATCTCCGAATTGCAATCTGAAATTATAGGGATCTGTATCAGATACCAATGGTTGATTTGAACCCGTAATTGCACCGAACAATAGTGATTAGTATTGATTAATCATTGATTAGTAAACTAATAATCTATTTTGTGTGCAAAAAATAGAGTATGCGGGGAGTCCTGATCCTAGGCCTTAGAGTTCAAATGAGCTTAAATCCTTTCAAGGCTATCAATGGCAATTAGTCTAGTAGAGAATTAAGCCAAGAAAGATAAGATTTGACCAAACATTGAATGCTTAATCTCTGTTTTACCAAAATCACCTGTAGATTTGATGAAGAGCTTAGATCTCACTGTAGACTTGATCACATGAAAATCTGTCTTCACCAGCTTGTAGAGCACCCTTGAAAACCACTAGGGCCAAGAGGAATTATAGCAATTTGATCTGGAGTAGTAGAGATCTCATTTCTCCTTCAGAAATGTGGCGCCAGCGATTTAGCAAAAATTGGCAGCTACGCTTGGCGGTTTGCGATTTTGTTTGAATGGGATGGCTAGCTATGGTTGCCTAGAATTATTTGCCCTAAACTGGAGGGAGATCAAGCCCCTCTACTGGCTAGGGGTGCAAAGAGCTAGTTGAGAAGAGGTAAAAATCTTAATTATCTACTAATCCTAATTAGCCAAGTGATAATGGGCTCACAAATTGATGGATTCTAGGGCTAGGCTCTGATAATATGTTAAATTTGCACCTATGGTGGATCAAATGCTAGAATCCACATCATTAACAAAGAGATTAGATGATAATTAAGACGTGATTAGTGAGCAATTAACTGATAGCTTAATGTAGGCATGGATAATCAAAAACCAGCAAATTCTCATTAGGCCAATGCCTCAATTTATAGAGTTTACATCCAAGCATCTATTCCCACTGATTTCTCCTTGATTCACTCCACCTCTTTTGCTTGATTCTCTCCACCTCTTCCAAGAATATCTCATTTATTCTCTCCCAATAGATACTTCTCACCTTTTGACAGGCTCTCTCACATTTATAGATTCTCTTTTACAGCCTATTCACTTGTATATGTCAACACCTCCCCTCATGTGAATACTCCTAGCACACCTGGACCCTATACCAAGTTTCCCTCTTACTTGATAGTCTGCGACCAGTGCCTCAAGTCCCTAAACTCATAGTCCTTGACACTCTCTCTCTCTATGTGTCCAAGGTTACTACAAGTGCCCGTGACCTTGACCAAAGTGCTCATACATACATCTACCACATGGCCGACATCATCGGTGGAGAGGTGGTTTTACTTTGTTGGGACAGGTTACATTCGGTTGTAGGGTCTCTCTCTCTCTCTCTCTCTCTCTCTCTCTCTCTCTCTCTCTCTCTCTCTCTCTCTCTCTCTGAGAAAAGATGATCTGACTCCACTTCCTTAGGAGCCTCCATGAAGTTTGTTGATGTCGTTTCTTCTCTACTGGGTTTGCTGTAGCAGTCTCTTGCCATCTGTCCTGGCTTTTCCACAGTTTTGGCAAGTGATGGTCCTTCCTCGTACTCTACCTCTTTCTCGTCCTCGTCCTCGAGAGAATCCTCCTCAGGTGAAGAATGCTTTTTTTTCTCCTGCTGTTGAGTCTAGCCATTTCTTCTCTTTGCCTCTGGTCTCTTGCTCTAGTAGAGCTCCTTCTATCTTTTGTAGCTCCAATTCAGGTACATTCTTTAGTGTTGCTACAATGTTTTCATATTCACCTTTGTCCACACTCTTCAGAAGCACTGTTAGTGCCTCATCATCTTCTGTCTTTTTGCCAATAGCTGCCAGTTGTTGCTTAATCCTTTTATATTTGTTCAAGTGTGTGATTAAAGATTTACTTTCAATCATGTCTAATTTCTAGAATTGTATTAACAGATTTATCTTTGAATTTTTTGCTTGTGTTCCAAATAATTTTTTGAGTTCATCCAATGCATCTTTTGCCCACTGTAGCCTTGTGATGTGATGAATGATTTCATCATTTAAACTGAG
This sequence comes from Cibotium barometz, assembly GCF_041138505.1. Taxonomy (NCBI): domain Eukaryota; kingdom Viridiplantae; phylum Streptophyta; class Polypodiopsida; order Cyatheales; family Cibotiaceae; genus Cibotium; species Cibotium barometz. The sequence continues at coordinate 2,805,807 of NC_141047.1, forward strand.
TGCGATAAGTCCCAATGCTTTTTCAATCCTCCTCTTCCACTCATTTTTTCCTCTCACCTCTTTGCATTCATCTCTTCCCTCAACTAGCCCCCACAGATTTTTCCTCATGAGCAGATACATGGTTTTTGTCTACCATGTGTAAAACTGCTCCCCATAAATTTGGCTATCTCTTGTGCCGCCGTACTCACGATGATGTGAAGGGGGTCTTACATCTTGATCAAATTTCAAGATTCAAGGGCAATGTCTACCCTTTTACAACTCAATATAAGGTTTAGGTGGTGATGATTACAACAGCTTTATCAGCATAAAATCACCAAAAATTACATTAAACCAAGGGTAACAAATCTGTACGGAAGGGTTGGAGTATCAAACCATCTCCAAATTGCAATCTGAAATTATAGGGATCTGTATCAGATACCAAATGGTTGATTTGAACCCGTAATTGCACTGAAAAATAGTGATTAGTATTGATTAATCATTGATTAGTAAACTAATCATCTATTTTATGTGCAAAAAACAGAGTATGCGGGGAGTCCAGATCTAAGGCCTTAGAGTTCAAATGAGCTTAAATCCTTTCAAGGCTTTCAATGGCAATTAGTCTAGTAGAGAATTAAGCCAATAAAGACAAGATTTGACCAAACATTGAATGCTTAATCTCTGTTTTACCAAAGTCACCTGTAGATTTGATGAAGAGGTTAGATCTCATTGTAGACTTGATCAAATCAAAATCTGTCTTCACCATGTTGTAGAGCACCCTTGCAAACCACTAGGGCCAAGAGAAATTATAGCAATTTGATCTGGAGTAGTAGAGATCTCATTTCTCCTTCAGAAATGTGGCGCCAGCAATTTAGCAAAAATTGGCAGCTACGCTTGGCGGTTTGCGATTTTGTTTGAATGGGATGGCTAGCTATGGTTGCCTAGAATTATTTGCCCTAATAGTGATTCTGGAGGGAGATCAAGCCCCTCTACTGGCTAGGGGTGCAAAGAGCTAGTTGAAAAGAGGTAAAAATCTTAATTATCTACTAATCCTAATTAGCCAAGTGATAATGGTCTCATAAATCGATGGATTCTAGGGCTAGGCTCTGATAATATGTTAAATTTGCAGCTATGGTGGATCAAATGCTAGAATCCACATCATTAACAAAGAGATTAGATGATAATTAAGACGTGATCAGTGAGCAATTAACTGATAGCTTAATGTAGGCATGGATAATAAAAAACCAGCAAATTCTCATTAGGCCAATGCCTCAATTTATAGAGTTTACATCCAAGCATCTATTCCCACTGATTTCTCCTTGATTCACTCCACCTCTTTTGCTTGATTCTCTCCACCTCTTCCCAAAATATCTCCACACCTCCTAAATCTCCTCATGCTACCCTTTATTCTCTCCTCGTAAATACTTCTCACCTTTTCACAGGCTCTCTCACATTTATAGATTCTCTTTTACAGCCTATTCACTTGTATATGTCAAAACCTCCCCTCAAGTGAATACTCCTAGCACACCTGGACCCTATACAAAGTTTCCCTCTTACTTGAGCTATGGTTGCCTAGAATTATTTGCCCTAATAGTGCTTCTGGAGGGAGATCAAGCCCCTCTACTGGCTAGGGGTGCAAAGAGCTAGTTGAAAAGAGGTAAAAATCTTAATTATCTACTAATCCTAATTAGCCAAGTGATAATGGGCTCACAAATTGATGGATTCTAGGGCTAGGCTCTGATAATATGTTAAATTTGCACCTATGGTGGATCAAATGCTAGAATCCACATCATTAACAAAGAGATTAGATGATAATTAAGACGTGATTAGTGAGCAATTAACTGATAGCTTAATGTAGGCATGGATAATCAAAAACCAGCAAATTCTCATTAGGCCAATGCCTCAATTTATAGAGTTTACATCCAAGCATCTATTCCCACTGATTTCTCCTTGATTCACTCCACCTCTTCTGCTTGATTCTCTCCACCTCTTCCAAGAATATCTCCTTTATTCTCTCCCAATAGATACTTCTCACCTTTTGACAGGCTCTCTCACATTTATAGATTCTCTTTTACAGCCTATTCACTTGTATATGTCAACACCTCCCCTCATGTGAATACTCCTAGCACACCTGGACCCTATACCAAGTTTCCCTCTTACTTGATAGTCCGCGACCAGTGCCTCAAGTCCCTAAACTCATAGTCCTTGACACTCTCTCTCTCTATGTGTCCAAGGTTACTACAAGTGCCCGTGACCTTGACCAAAGTGCTCATACATACATCTACCACATGGCCGACATCATCGGTGGAGAGGTGGTTTTACTGTGTTGGGACAGGTTACATTCGGTTGTAGGGTCTCTCTCTCTCTCTCTCTCTCTCTCTCTCTCTCTCTCTCTCTCTCTCTCTGAGAAAAGATGATCTGACTCCACTTCCTTAGGAGCCTCCATGAAGTTTGTTGATGTCGTTTCTTCTCTACTGGGTTTGCTGTAGCAGTCTCTTGCCATCTGTCCTGGCTTTTCCACAGTTTTGGCAAGTGATGGTCCTTCCTCGTACTCTACCTCTTTCTCGTCCTCGTCCTCGAGAGAATCCTCCTCAGGTGAAGACTGCTTTTTTTTCTCCTGCTGTTGAGTCTAGCCATTTCTTCTCTTTGCCTCTGGTCTCTTGCTCCAGTAGAGCTCCTTCTATCTTTTTTAGCTTCAATTCAGGTACATTCTTTAGTGTTGCTACAATAAATTCATATTCACCTTTGTCCACACTCTTCAGAAGCACTGCTAGTGCCTCATCATCTTCTGTCTTTTTGCCAATAGCTGCCAGTTGTTGCTTAATCCTTTTATATTTGTTCAAGTGTGTGATTAAAGATTCACTTTCAATCATGTCTAATTTCTAGAATTGTATTAACAGATTTATCTTTGAATTTTTTGCTTGTGTTCCAAATAATTTTTTGAGTTCATCCAATGCATCTTTTGCCCACTGTAGCCTTGTGATGTGATGAATGATTTCATCATTTAAACTGAGTGCGATAAGTCCCAATGCTTTTTCAATCCTCCTCTTCCACTCATTTTTCCCTCTCACCTCTTTGCATTCATCTCTTCCCTCAACTAGCCCCCACAGATTTTTCCTCATGAGCAGATACATGGTTTTTGTCTGCCATGTTTAAAACTGCTCCCCATAAATTTGGCTATCTCTTGTGCCGCCGTACTTATGATGATGTGAAGGGGGTCTTACATCTTGATCAAATTTCAAGATTCAAGGGCAATGCCTACCCTTTTACAACTCAATATAAGGTTTAGGTGGTGATGATTACAACAGCTTTATCAGCATAAAATCACCAAAAATTACATTAAACCAAGGGTAACAAATCTGTACGGAAGGGTTGGAGTATCAAACCATCTCCGAATTGCAATCTGAAATTATAGGGATCTGTATCAGATACCGGTTGATTTGAACCCGTAATTGCACTGAAAAATAGTGATTAGTATTGATTAATCATTGATTAGTAAACTAATCATCTATTTTATGTGCAAAAAACAGAGTATGCGGGGAGTCCAGATCTAAGGCCTTAGAGTTCAAATGAGCTTAAATCCTTTCAAGGCTATCAATGGCAATTAGTCTAGTAGAGAATTAAGCCAAGAAAGACAAGATTTGACCAAACATTGAATGCTTAATCTCTGTTTTACCAAAGTCACCTGTAGATTTGATGAAGAGCTTAGATCTCACTGTAGACTTGATCAAATCAAAATCTGTCTTCACCATGTTGTAGAGCACCCTTGAAAACCACTAGGGCCAAGAGGAATTATAGCAATTTGATCTGGAGTAGTAGAGATCTCATTTCTCCTTCAGAAATGTGGCGCCAGCGATTTAGCAAAAATTGGCAGCTACGCTTGGCGGTTTGCGATTTTGTTTGAATGGGATGGCTAGCTATGGTTGCCTAGAATTATTTGCCCTAATAGTGCTTCTGGAGGGAGATCAAGCCCCTCTACTGGCTAGGGGTGCAAAGAGCTAGTTGAAAAGAGATAAAAATCTTAATTATCCACTAATCCTAATTAGCCAAGTGATAATGGGCTCACAAATTGATGGATTCTAGGGCTAGGCTCTGATAGTCCGCGACCAGTGCCTCAAGTCCCTAAACTCATAGTCCTTGACACTCTCTCTCTCTATGTGTCCAAGGCTACTACAAGTGCTCGTGACCTTGACCAAAGTGCTCATACATACATCTACCACATGGCCGACATCATCGGTGGCTGAGAGGTGGTTTTACTTTGTTGGGGCAGGTTACATTCGGTTGCAGGGTTTCTCTCTCTCTCTCTCTCTCTCTCTCTCTCTCTCTCTCTCTCTCTCTCTCTCTCTCTCTCTCTCTCAGAAAAGATGATCTGACTCCACTTCCTTAGGAGCCTACAGCTCCCCTCAAGTGAATACTCCTAGCACACCTGGACACTATACCTCGACACTATACTAAGTTTCCCTATTACTTGATGGTCCGCGACCTGTGCCTCAAGTCCCTAAACTCATAGTCCTTGACACTCTCTCTCTCTATGTGTCCAAGGCTACTACAAGTGCCCGTGACCTTGACCAAATTGCTCATACATACATCTACCACATGGCCGACATCATCGGTGGCTGAGAGGTGGTTTTACTTTGTTGGGGCAGGTTACATTCAGTTGTAGGGTTTCTCTCTGTCTCTCTCTCTCTCTCTCTCTCTCTCTCTCTCTCTCTCTCAAAAAAGATGATCTATCTCCACTTCCTTAGGAGCCTCCATGAAGTTTGTTGATGTGGTTTCTTTTCCACTGGGTTTGTTGTAGCAGTCTTTTGCCATGTGTCTTGGCTTTTCCACAGCTTTGGCAAGTGATGGTCCTTCCTCCTACTCTACCTCTTTCTCGTCCTCGTCCTCGAGAGAATCCTCCTCAGGTGAAGAATGCTTTTTTTTCTCCTGCTGTTGAGTCTAGCCATTTCTTCTCTTTACCTCTGGTCTCTTGCTCTAGTAGAGCTCCTTCTATCTTTTTTAGCTTCAATTCAGGTACATTCTTTAGTGTTGCTACAATGTTTTCATATTCACCTTTGTCCACACTCTTCAGAAGCACTGCTAGTGCCTCATCATCTTCTGTCTTTTTGCCAATAGCTGCCAGTTGTTGCTTAATGCTTTTATATTTGTTCAAGTTCAAGTGTGTGATTAAAGATTTACTTTCCTTCATGTCTAATTTCTAGAATTGTATTAACAGACTTATCTTTGAATTTTTTGCTTGTGTTACAAATAATTTTTTGAGTTCATCCAATGCATCTTTTGCCCACTTTATCCTTGTGATGTGATGAATGATTTCATCATTTAAACTGAGTGCGATAAGTCCCAATGCTTTTTCAATCCTCCTCTTCCACTCATTTTTCCCTCTCACCTCTTTGCATTCATCTCTTCCCTCAACTAGCCCCCACAGATTTTTCCTCATGAGCAGATACATGGTTTTTGTCTGCCATGTGTAAAACTGCTCCCCATAAATTTGGCTATCTCTTGTGCCGCCGTACTCATGATGATGTGAAGGGGGTCTTACCTCTTGGTCAAATTTCAAGATTCAAGGGCAATGTCTACCCTTTTAAAACTCAATATAAGGTTTAGGTGGTGATGATTACAACAGCTTTATCAGCATAAAATCACCAAAAATTACATTAAACCAAGGGTAACAAATCTGTACGGAAGGGTTGGAGTATCAAACCATCTCCAAATTGCAATCTGAAATTATAGGGATCTGTATCAGATACCAAATGGTTGATTTGAACCCGTAATTGCACTGAAAAATAATGATTAGTATTGATTAATCATTGATTAGTAAACAAATCATCTATTTTGTGTGCAAAGAACAGAGTATGCGGGGAGTCCAGATCTAAGGCCTTAGAGTTCAAATGAGCTTAAATCCTTTCAAGGCTATCAATCGCAGTTAGTCTAGTAGAGAATTAAGCCAAGAAAGACAAGATTTGACCAAACATTGAATGCTTAATCTCTGTTTTACCAAAGTCACGTGTAGATTTGATAAAGAGCTTAGATCTCACTGTAGATTTGATGAAGAGCTTAGATCTCACTATAGATTTGATGAAGAGCTTAGATCTCACTGTAGACTTGATCAAATCAAAATCTGTCTTCACCAGCTTGTAGAGCACCCTTGAGAACCAATAGGGCCAAGAGGAATTATAGCAATTTGATCTGGAGTAGTAGAGATCTCATTTCTCCTTGAGAAATGTGGCACCAGCGATTTAGCGAAAATTGGCAACTACGCTTGGCGGTTTGCGATTTTGTTTGAATGGGATGGCTAGCTATGGTTGCCTAGAATTATTTGCCCTAATAGTGCTTCTGGAGGGAGATCAAGCCCCTCTACTAGCTAGGGGTGCAAAGAGCTAGTTGAAAAGAGGTAAAAATCTTAATTATCTACTAATCCTAATTAGCCAAGTGATAATGGGCTCACAAATTGATGGATTCTAGGGCTAGGCTCTGATAATATGTTAAATTTGCAGCTATGGTGGATCAAATGCTAGAATCCACATCATTAACAAAGAGATTAGATGATAATTAAGATGTGATTAGTGAGCAATTAACTGATAGCTTAATGTAGGCATGGATAATCAAAAAACCAGCAAATTCTCATTAGGCCAATGCCTCAATTTATAGAGTTTACATCCAAGCATCTATTCCCACTGATTTCTCCTTGATTCACTCCACCTCTTTTGCTTGATTCTCTCCACCTCTTCCCAGAATATCTCCACACCTCCTAAATCTCCTCATGCTACCCTTTATTCTCTCCCAGTAGATACTTCTCACCTTTTCACAGGCTCTCTCACATTTATAGATTCTCTTTTACAGCCTATTCACTTGTATATGTCAACACCTCCCCTCAAGTGAATACTCCTAGCACACCTGGACCCTATACCAAGTTTCCCTCTTACTTGATAGTCCGCGACCAGTGCCTCAAGTCCCTAAACTCATAGTCCTTGACACTCTCTCTCTCTCTATGTGTCCAAGGCTACTACAAGTGCCCGTGACCTTGACCAAAGTGCCCATACATACATCTACCACATGGCCGACATCATCGGTGGCTGAGAGGTGGTTTTACTTTGTTGGGACAGGTTACATTCGGTTGTAGGGTTTCTCTCTCTCTCTCTCTCTCTCTCTCTCTCTCTCTCTCTCTCTCTCTCTCTCTCTCTCTCTCTCTCTCTCTCTCTCTCAGAAAAGATGATCTGACTCCACTTCCTTAGGAGCCTCCATGAAGTTTGTTGTTGTCGTTTCTTCTCCACTGGGTTTGCTATAGCAGTCTCTTGCCATGTGTCCGGGCTTTTCCACAGTTTTGGCAAGTGATGGTCCTTCCTCCTACTCTACCTCTTTCTCGTCCTCGTCCTCGAGAGAATCCTCCTCAGGTGAAGAATGCTTCTTTTTCTCCTGCTGTTGAGTCTAGCCATTTCTTGTCTTTGCCTCTTGTCTCTTCTCTAGTAGAGCTCCTTCTATCTTTTTTAGCTTCAATTCAGGTACATTCTTTAGTGTTGCTACAATGTTTTCATATTCACCTTTGTCCACACTCTTCAGAAGCACTGTTAGTGCCTCATCATCTTCTGTCTTTTTGCCAATAGCTGCCAGTTGTTGCTTAATGCTTTTATATTTGTTCTTGTGTGATTAAAGATTCACTTTCCTTCATGTCTAATTTCTAGAATTGTATTAACAGATTTATCTTTGAATTTTTTGCTTGTGTTCTAAATAATTTTTTGAGTTCATCCAATGCATCTTTTGCCCACTGTATCCTTGTGATGTGATGAATGATTTCATCATTTAAACTGAGTGCGATAAGTCCCAATGCTTTTTCAATCCTCCCACTCATTTTTCCCTCTCACCTCTTTGCAATCATCTCTTCCCTCAACTAGCCCCCACAGATTTTTCCTCATGAGCAGATACATGGTTTTTGTCTGCCATGTGTAAAACTGCTCCCCATAAATTTGGCTCTCTTGTGCCGCCGTACTCATGATGATGTGAAGGGGGTCTTACCTCTTGATCAAATTTCAAGATTCAAGGGCAATGTCTACCCTTTTACAACTCAATATAAGGTTTAGGTGGTAATGATTACAACAGCTTTATCAGCATAAAATCACCAAAAATTACATTAAACCAAGGGTAACAAATCTGTACGGAAGGGTTGGAGTATCGAACCATCTCCGAATTGCAATCTGAAATTATAGGGATCTGTATCAGATACCAATGGTTGATTTGAACCCGTAATTGCACCGAACAATAGTGATTAGTATTGATTAATCATTGATTAGTAAACTAATAATCTATTTTGTGTGCAAAAAATAGAGTATGCGGGGAGTCCTGATCCTAGGCCTTAGAGTTCAAATGAGCTTAAATCCTTTCAAGGCTATCAATGGCAATTAGTCTAGTAGAGAATTAAGCCAAGAAAGATAAGATTTGACCAAACATTGAATGCTTAATCTCTGTTTTACCAAAATCACCTGTAGATTTGATGAAGAGCTTAGATCTCACTGTAGACTTGATCACATGAAAATCTGTCTTCACCAGCTTGTAGAGCACCCTTGAAAACCACTAGGGCCAAGAGGAATTATAGCAATTTGATCTGGAGTAGTAGAGATCTCATTTCTCCTTCAGAAATGTGGCGCCAGCGATTTAGCAAAAATTGGCAGCTACGCTTGGCGGTTTGCGATTTTGTTTGAATGGGATGGCTAGCTATGGTTGCCTAGAATTATTTGCCCTAAACTGGAGGGAGATCAAGCCCCTCTACTGGCTAGGGGTGCAAAGAGCTAGTTGAGAAGAGGTAAAAATCTTAATTATCTACTAATCCTAATTAGCCAAGTGATAATGGGCTCACAAATTGATGGATTCTAGGGCTAGGCTCTGATAATATGTTAAATTTGCACCTATGGTGGATCAAATGCTAGAATCCACATCATTAACAAAGAGATTAGATGATAATTAAGACGTGATTAGTGAGCAATTAACTGATAGCTTAATGTAGGCATGGATAATCAAAAACCAGCAAATTCTCATTAGGCCAATGCCTCAATTTATAGAGTTTACATCCAAGCATCTATTCCCACTGATTTCTCCTTGATTCACTCCACCTCTTTTGCTTGATTCTCTCCACCTCTTCCAAGAATATCTCATTTATTCTCTCCCAATAGATACTTCTCACCTTTTGACAGGCTCTCTCACATTTATAGATTCTCTTTTACAGCCTATTCACTTGTATATGTCAACACCTCCCCTCATGTGAATACTCCTAGCACACCTGGACCCTATACCAAGTTTCCCTCTTACTTGATAGTCTGCGACCAGTGCCTCAAGTCCCTAAACTCATAGTCCTTGACACTCTCTCTCTCTATGTGTCCAAGGTTACTACAAGTGCCCGTGACCTTGACCAAAGTGCTCATACATACATCTACCACATGGCCGACATCATCGGTGGAGAGGTGGTTTTACTTTGTTGGGACAGGTTACATTCGGTTGTAGGGTCTCTCTCTCTCTCTCTCTCTCTCTCTCTCTCTCTCTCTCTCTCTCTCTCTCTCTCTCTCTGAGAAAAGATGATCTGACTCCACTTCCTTAGGAGCCTCCATGAAGTTTGTTGATGTCGTTTCTTCTCTACTGGGTTTGCTGTAGCAGTCTCTTGCCATCTGTCCTGGCTTTTCCACAGTTTTGGCAAGTGATGGTCCTTCCTCCTACTCTACCTCTTTCTCGTCCTCGTCCTCGAGAGAATCCTCCTCAGGTGAAGAATGCTTTTTTTTCTCCTGCTGTTGAGTCTAGCCATTTCTTCTCTTTGCCTCTGGTCTCTTGCTCTAGTAGAGCTCCTTCTATCTTTTGTAGCTCCAATTCAGGTACATTCTTTAGTGTTGCTACAATGTTTTCATATTCACCTTTGTCCACACTCTTCAGAAGCACTGTTAGTGCCTCATCATCTTCTGTCTTTTTGCCAATAGCTGCCAGTTGTTGCTTAATGCTTTTATATTTGTTCAAGTGTGTGATTAAAGATTCACTTTCAATCATGTCTAATTTCTAGAATTGTATTAACAGATTTATCTTTGAATTTTTTGCTTGTGTTCCAAATAATTTTTTGAGTTCATCCAATGCATCTTTTGCCCACTGTAGCCTTGTGATGTGATGAATGATTTCATCATTTAAACTGAGTGCGATAAGTCCCAATGCTTTTTCAATCCTCCTCTTCCACTCATTTTTTCCTCTCACCTCTTTGCATTCATCTCTTCCCTCAACTAGCCCCCACAGATTTTTCCTCATGAGCAGATACATGGTTTTTGTCTGCCATGTGTAAAACTGCTCCCCATAAATTTGGCTATCTCTTGTGCCGCCGTACTCACGATGATGTGAAGGGGGTCTTACATCTTGATCAAATTTCAAGATTCAAGGGCAATGTCTACCCTTTACAACTCAATATAAGGTTTAGGTGGTGATGATTACAACAGCTTTATCAGCATAAAATCACCAAAAATTACATTAAACCAAGGGTAACAAATCTGTACGGAAGGGTTGGAGTATCAAACCATCTCCAAATTGCAATCTGAAATTATAGGGATCTGTATCAGATACCAAATGGTTGATTTGAACCCGTAATTGCACTGAAAAATAGTGATTAGTATTGATTAATCATTGATTAGTAAACTAATCATCTTTTTTATGTGCAAAAAACAGAGTATGCGGGGAGTCCAGATCTAAGGCCTTAGAGTTCAAATGAGCTTAAATCCTTTCAAGGCTTTCAATGGCAATTAGTCTAGTAGAGAATTAAGCCAATAAAGACAAGATTTGACCAAACATTGAATGCTTAATCTCTGTTTTACCAAAGTCACCTGTAGATTTGATGAAGAGGTTAGATCTCATTGTAGACTTGATCAAATCAAAATCTGTCTTCACCATGTTGTAGAGCACCCTTGCAAACCACTAGGGCCAAGAGAAATTATAGCAATTTGATCTGGAGTAGTAGAGATCTCATTTCTCCTTCAGAAATGTGGCGCCAGCAATTTAGCAAAAATTGGCAGCTACGCTTGGCGGTTTGCGATTTTGTTTGAATGGGATGGCTAGCTATGGTTGCCTAGAATTATTTGCCCTAATAGTGATTCTGGAGGGAGATCAAGCCCCTCTACTGGCTAGGGGTGCAAAGAGCTAGTTGAAAAGAGGTAAAAATCTTAATTATCTACTAATCCTAATTAGCCAAGTGATAATGGTCTCATAAATCGATGGATTCTAGGGCTAGGCTCTGATAATATGTTAAATTTGCAGCTATGGTGGATCAAATGCTAGAATCCACATCATTAACAAAGAGATTAGATGATAATTAAGACGTGATCAGTGAGCAATTAACTGATAGCTTAATGTAGGCATGGATAATAAAAAACCAGCAAATTCTCATTAGGCCAATGCCTCAATTTATAGAGTTTACATCCAAGCATCTATTCCCACTGATTTCTCCTTGATTCACTCCACCTCTTTTGCTTGATTCTCTCCACCTCTTCCCAAAATATCTCCACACCTCCTAAATCTCCTCATGCTACCCTTTATTCTCTCCTCGTAAATACTTCTCACCTTTTCACAGGCTCTCTCACATTTATAGATTCTCTTTTACAGCCTATTCACTTGTATATGTCAAAACCTCCCCTCAAGTGAATACTCCTAGCACACCTGGACCCTATACAAAGTTTCCCTCTTACTTGAGCTATGGTTGCCTAGAATTATTTGCCCTAATAGTGCTTCTGGAGGGAGATCAAGCCCCTCTACTGGCTAGGGGTGCAAAGAGCTAGTTGAAAAGAGGTAAAAATCTTAATTATCTACTAATCCTAATTAGCCAAGTGATAATGGGCTCACAAATTGATGGATTCTAGGGCTAGGCTCTGATAATATGTTAAATTTGCACCTATGGTGGATCAAATGCTAGAATCCACATCATTAACAAAGAGATTAGATGATAATTAAGACGTGATTAGTGAGCAATTAACTGATAGCTTAATGTAGGCATGGATAATCAAAAACCAGCAAATTCTCATTAGGCCAATGCCTCAATTTATAGAGTTTACATCCAAGCATCTATTCCCACTGATTTCTCCTTGATTCACTCCACCTCTTTTGCTTGATTCTCTCCACCTCTTCCAAGAATATCTCCTTTATTCTCTCCCAATAGATACTTCTCACCTTTTGACAGGCTCTCTCACATTTATAGATTCTCTTTTACAGCCTATTCACTTGTATATGTCAACACCTCCCCTCATGTGAATACTCCTAGCACACCTGGACCCTATACCAAGTTTCCCTCTTACTTGATAGTCTGCGACCAGTGCCTCAAGTCCCTAAACTCATAGTCCTTGACACTCTCTCTCTCTATGTGTCCAAGGTTACTACAAGTGCCCGTGACCTTGACCAAAGTGCTCATACATACATCTACCACATGGCCGACATCATCGGTGGAGAGGTGGTTTTACTTTGTTGGGACAGGTTACATTCGGTTGTAGGGTCTCTCTCTCTCTCTCTCTCTCTCTCTCTCTCTCTCTCTCTCTCTCTCTCTCTCTCTCTCTCTCTCTCTCTCTCTCTCTCTCTCTCTCAGAAAAGATGATCTGACTCCACTTCCTTAGGAGCCTCCATGAAGTTTGTTGATGTCGTTTCTTCTCTACTGGGTTTGCTGTAGCAGTCTCTTGCCATCTGTCCTGGCTTTTCCACAGTTTTGGCAAGTGATGGTCCTTCCTCGTACTCTACCTCTTTCTCGTCCTCGTCCTCGAGAGAATCCTCCTCAGGTGAAGAATGCTTTTTTTTCTCCTGCTGTTGAGTCTAGCCATTTCTTCTCTTTGCCTCTGGTCTCTTGCTCCAGTAGAGCTCCTATCTTTTTTAGCTTCAATTCAGGTACATTCTTTAGTGTTGCTACAATGTTTTCATATTCACCTTTGTCCACACTCTTCAGAAGCACTGCTAGTGCCTCATCATCTTCTGTCTTTTTGCCAATAGCTGCCAGTTGTTGCTTAATCCTTTTATATTTGTTCAAGTGTGTGATTAAAGATTCACTTTCAATCATGTCCAATTTCTAGAATTGTATTCACAGATTTATCTTTAAATTTTTTGCTTGTGTTCCAAATAATTTTTTGAGTTCATCCAATGCATCTTTTGCCCACTGTAGCCTTGTGATGTGATGAATGATTTCATCATTTAAACTGAGTGCGATAAGTCCCAATGCTTTTTCAATCCTCCTCTTCCACTCATTTTTCCCTCTCACCTCTTTGCATTCATCTCTTCCCTCAACTAGCCCCCACAGATTTTTCCTCATGAGCAGATACATGGTTTTTGTCTGCCATGTTTAAAACTGCTCCCCATAAATTTGGCTATCTCTTGTGCCGCCGTACTTATGATGATGTGAAGGGGGTCTTACATCTTGATCAAATTTCAAGATTCAAGGGCAATGTCTACCCTTTTACAACTCAATATAAGGTTTAGGTGGTGATGATTACAATAGCTTTATCAGCATAAAATCACCAAAAATTACATTAAACCAAGGGTAACAAATCTGTACGGAAGGGTTGGAGTATCAAACCATCTCCGAATTGCAATCTGAAATTATAGGGATCTGTATCAGATACCGGTTGATTTGAACCCGTAATTGCACTGAAAAATAGTGATTAGTATTGATTAATCATTGATTAGTAAACTAATCATCTATTTTATGTGCAAAAAACAGAGTATGCGGGGAGTCCAGATCTAAGGCCTTAGAGTTCAAATGAGCTTAAATCCTTTCAAGGCTATCAATGGCAATTAGTCTAGTAGAGAATTAAGCCAAGAAAGATAAGATTTGACCAAACATTGAATGCTTAATCTCTGTTTTACCAAAGTCACCTGTAGATTTGATGAAGAGCTTAGATCTCACTGTAGACTTGATCAAATCAAAATCTGTCTTCACCATGTTGTAGAGCACCCTTGAAAACCACTAGGGCCAAGAGGAATTATAGCAATTTGATCTGGAGTAGTAGAGATCTCATTTCTCCTTCAGAAATGTGGCGCCAGCGATTTAGCAAAAATTGGCAGCTACGCTTGGCGGTTTGCGATTTTGTTTGAATGGGATGGCTAGCTATGGTTGCCTAGAATTATTTGCCCTAATAGTGCTTCTGGAGGGAGATCAAGCCCCTCTACTGGCTAGGGGTGCAAAGAGCTAGTTGAAAAGAGGTAAAAATCTTAATTATCCACTAATCCTAATTAGCCAAGTGATAATGGGCTCACAAATTGATGGATTCTAGGGCTAGGCTCTGATAGTCCGCGACCAGTGCCTCAAGTCCCTAAACTCATAGTCCTTGACACTCTCTCTCTCTATGTGTCCAAGGCTACTACAAGTGCTCGTGACCTTGACCAAAGTGCTCATACATACATCTACCACATGGCCGACATCATCGGTGGCTGAGAGGTGGTTTTACTTTGTTGGGGCAGGTTACATTCGGTTGTAGGGTTTCTCTCTCTCTCTCTCTCTTTCTCTCTCTCTCTCTCTCTCTCTCTCTCTCAGAAAAGATGATCTGACTCCACTTCCTTAGGAGCCTACAGCTCCCCTCAAGTGAATACTCCTAGCACACCTGGACACTATACCTCGACACTATACTAAGTTTCCCTATTACTTGATGGTCCGCGACCTGTGCCTCAAGTCCCTAAACTCATAGTCCTTGACACTCTCTCTCTCTATGTGTCCAAGGCTACTACAAGTGCCCGTGACCTTGACCAAATTGCTCATACATACATCTACCACATGGCCGACATCATCGGTGGCTGAGAGGTGGTTTTACTTTGTTGGGGCAGGTTACATTCAGTTGTAGGGTTTCTCTCTCTCTCTCTCTCTCTCTCTCTCTCTCTCTCTCTCTCTCTCTCTCTCTCTCTCTCTCTCAGAAAAGATGATCTATCTCCACTTCCTTAGGAGCCTCCATGAAGTTTGTTGATGTCGTTTCTTTTCCACTGGGTTTCTTGTAGCAGTCTCTTGCCATGTGTCTTGGCTTTTCCACAGCTTTGGCAAGTGATGGTCCTTCCTCCTACTCTACCTCTTTCTTGTCCTCGTCCTCGAGAGAATCCTCCTCAGGTGAAGAATGCTTTTTTTTCTCCTGCTGTTGAGTCTAGCCATTTCTTCTCTTTACCTCTGGTCTCTTGCTCTAGTAGAGCTCCTTCTATCTTTTTTAGCTTCAATTCAGGTACATTCTTTAGTGTTGCTACAATGTTTTCATATTCACCTTTGTCCACACTCTTCAGAAGCACTGCTAGTGCCTCATCATCTTCTGTCTTTTTGCCAATAGCTGCCAGTTGTTGCTTAATGCTTTTATATTTTTTCAAGTTCAAGTGTGTGATTAAAGATTTACTTTCCTTCATGTCTAATTTCTAGAATTGTATTAACAGACTTATCTTTGAATTTTTTGCTTGTGTTCCAAATAATTTTTTGAGTTCATCCAATGCATCTTTTGCCCACTTTATCCTTGTGATGTGATGAATGATTTCATCATTTAAACTGAGTGCGATAAGTCCCAATGCTTTTTCAATCCTCCTCTTCCACTCATTTTTTCCTCTCACCTCTTTGCATTCATCTCTTCCCTCAACTAGCCCCCACAGATTTTTCCTCATGAGCAGATACATGGTTTTTGTCTGCCATGTTTAAAACTGCTCCCCATAAATTTGGCTATCTCTTGTGCCGCCGTACTTATGATGATGTGAAGGGGGTCTTACATCTTGATCAAATTTCAAGATTCAAGGGCAATGCCTACCCTTTTACAACTCAATATAAGGTTTAGGTGGTGATGATTACAACAGCTTTATCAGCATAAAATCACCAAAAATTACATTAAACCAAGGGTAACAAATCTGTACGGAAGGGTTGGAGTATCAAACCATCTCCGAATTGCAATCTGAAATTATAGGGATCTGTATCAGATACCGGTTGATTTGAACCCGTAATTGCACTGAAAAATAGTGATTAGTATTGATTAATCATTGATTAGTAAACTAATCATCTATTTTATGTGCAAAAAACAGAGTATGCGGGGAGTCCAGATCTAAGGCCTTAGAGTTCAAATGAGCTTAAATCCTTTCAAGGCTATCAATGGCAATTAGTCTAGTAGAGAATTAAGCCAAGAAAGACAAGATTTGACCAAACATTGAATGCTTAATCTCTGTTTTACCAAAGTCACCTGTAGATTTGATGAAGAGCTTAGATCTCACTGTAGACTTGATCAAATCAAAATCTGTCTTCACCATGTTGTAGAGCACCCTTGAAAACCACTAGGGCCAAGAGGAATTATAGCAATTTGATCTGGAGTAGTAGAGATCTCATTTCTCCTTCAGAAATGTGGCGCCAGCGATTTAGCAAAAATTGGCAGCTACGCTTGGCGGTTTGCGATTTTGTTTGAATGGGATGGCTAGCTATGGTTGCCTAGAATTATTTGCCCTAATAGTGCTTCTGGAGGGAGATCAAGCCCCTCTACTGGCTAGGGGTGCAAAGAGCTAGTTGAAAAGAGATAAAAATCTTAATTATCCACTAATCCTAATTAGCCAAGTGATAATGGGCTCACAAATTGATGGATTCTAGGGCTAGGCTCTGATAGTCCGCGACCAGTGCCTCAAGTCCCTAAACTCATAGTCCTTGACACTCTCTCTCTCTATGTGTCCAAGGCTACTACAAGTGCTCGTGACCTTGACCAAAGTGCTCATACATACATCTACCACATGGCCGACATCATCGGTGGCTGAGAGGTGGTTTTACTTTGTTGGGGCAGGTTACATTCGGTTGCAGGGTTTCTCTCTCTCTCTCTCTCTCTCTCTCTCTCTCTCTCTCTCTCTCTCAGAAAAGATGATCTGACTCCACTTCCTTAGGAGCCTACAGCTCCCCTCAAGTGAATACTCCTAGCACACCTGGACACTATACCTCGACACTATACTAAGTTTCCCTATTACTTGATGGTCCGCGACCTGTGCCTCAAGTCCCTAAACTCATAGTCCTTGACACTCTCTCTCTCTATGTGTCCAAGGCTACTACAAGTGCCCGTGACCTTGACCAAATTGCTCATACATACATCTACCACATGGCCGACATCATCGGTGGCTGAGAGGTGGTTTTACTTTGTTGGGGCAGGTTACATTCAGTTGTAGGGTTTCTCTCTGTCTCTCTCTCTCTCTCTCTCTCTCTCTCTCTCAAAAAAGATGATCTATCTCCACTTCCTTAGGAGCCTCCATGAAGTTTGTTGATGTGGTTTCTTTTCCACTGGGTTTGTTGTAGCAGTCTTTTGCCATGTGTCTTGGCTTTTCCACAGCTTTGGCAAGTGATGGTCCTTCCTCCTACTCTACCTCTTTCTCGTCCTCGTCCTCGAGAGAATCCTCCTCAGGTGAAGAATGCTTTTTTTTCTCCTGCTGTTGAGTCTAGCCATTTCTTCTCTTTACCTCTGGTCTCTTGCTCTAGTAGAGCTCCTTCTATCTTTTTTAGCTTCAATTCAGGTACATTCTTTAGTGTTGCTACAATGTTTTCATATTCACCTTTGTCCACACTCTTCAGAAGCACTGCTAGTGCCTCATCATCTTCTGTCTTTTTGCCAATAGCTGCCAGTTGTTGCTTAATGCTTTTATATTTGTTCAAGTTCAAGTGTGTGATTAAAGATTTACTTTCCTTCATGTCTAATTTCTAGAATTGTATTAACAGACTTATCTTTGAATTTTTTGCTTGTGTTACAAATAATTTTTTGAGTTCATCCAATGCATCTTTTGCCCACTTTATCCTTGTGATGTGATGAATGATTTCATCATTTAAACTGAGTGCGATAAGTCCCAATGCTTTTTCAATCCTCCTCTTCCACTCATTTTTCCCTCTCACCTCTTTGCATTCATCTCTTCCCTCAACTAGCCCCCACAGATTTTTCCTCATGAGCAGATACATGGTTTTTGTCTGCCATGTGTAAAACTGCTCCCCATAAATTTGGCTATCTCTTGTGCCGCCGTACTCATGATGATGTGAAGGGGGTCTTACCTCTTGGTCAAATTTCAAGATTCAAGGGCAATGTCTACCCTTTTAAAACTCAATATAAGGTTTAGGTGGTGATGATTACAACAGCTTTATCAGCATAAAATCACCAAAAATTACATTAAACCAAGGGTAACAAATCTGTACGGAAGGGTTGGAGTATCAAACCATCTCCAAATTGCAATCTGAAATTATAGGGATCTGTATCAGATACCAAATGGTTGATTTGAACCCGTAATTGCACTGAAAAATAATGATTAGTATTGATTAATCATTGATTAGTAAACAAATCATCTATTTTGTGTGCAAAGAACAGAGTATGCGGGGAGTCCAGATCTAAGGCCTTAGAGTTCAAATGAGCTTAAATCCTTTCAAGGCTATCAATCGCAGTTAGTCTAGTAGAGAATTAAGCCAAGAAAGACAAGATTTGACCAAACATTGAATGCTTAATCTCTGTTTTACCAAAGTCACGTGTAGATTTGATAAAGAGCTTAGATCTCACTGTAGATTTGATGAAGAGCTTAGATCTCACTATAGATTTGATGAAGAGCTTAGATCTCACTGTAGACTTGATCAAATCAAAATCTGTCTTCACCAGCTTGTAGAGCACCCTTGAGAACCAATAGGGCCAAGAGGAATTATAGCAATTTGATCTGGAGTAGTAGAGATCTCATTTCTCCTTGAGAAATGTGGCACCAGCGATTTAGCGAAAATTGGCAACTACGCTTGGCGGTTTGCGATTTTGTTTGAATGGGATGGCTAGCTATGGTTGCCTAGAATTATTTGCCCTAATAGTGCTTCTGGAGGGAGATCAAGCCCCTCTACTAGCTAGGGGTGCAAAGAGCTAGTTGAAAAGAGGTAAAAATCTTAATTATCTACTAATCCTAATTAGCCAAGTGATAATGGGCTCACAAATTGATGGATTCTAGGGCTAGGCTCTGATAATATGTTAAATTTGCAGCTATGGTGGATCAAATGCTAGAATCCACATCATTAACAAAGAGATTAGATGATAATTAAGATGTGATTAGTGAGCAATTAACTGATAGCTTAATGTAGGCATGGATAATCAAAAAACCAGCAAATTCTCATTAGGCCAATGCCTCAATTTATAGAGTTTACATCCAAGCATCTATTCCCACTGATTTCTCCTTGATTCACTCCACCTCTTTTGCTTGATTCTCTCCACCTCTTCCCAGAATATCTCCACACCTCCTAAATCTCCTCATGCTACCCTTTATTCTCTCCCAGTAGATACTTCTCACCTTTTCACATGCTCTCTCACATTTATAGATTCTCTTTTACAGCCTATTCACTTGTATATGTCAACACCTCCCCTCAAGTGAATACTCCTAGCACACCTGGACCCTATACCAAGTTTCCCTCTTACTTGATAGTCCGCGACCAGTGCCTCAAGTCCCTAAACTCATAGTCCTTGACACTCTCTCTCTCTCTATGTGTCCAAGGCTACTACAAGTGCCCGTGACCTTGACCAAAGTGCCCATACATACATCTACCACATGGCCGACATCATCGGTGGCTGAGAGGTGGTTTTACTTTGTTGGGACAGGTTACATTCGGTTGTAGGGTTTCTCTCTCTCTCTCTCTCTCTCTCTCTCTCTCTCTCTCTCTCTCTCTCTCAGAAAAGATGATCTGACTCCACTTCCTTAGGAGCCTCCATGAAGTTTGTTGTTGTCGTTTCTTCTCCACTGGGTTTGCTATAGCAGTCTCTTGCCATGTGTCTGGGCTTTTCCACAGTTTTGGCAAGTGATGGTCCTTCCTCCTACTCTACCTCTTTCTCGTCCTCGTCCTCGAGAGAATCCTCCTCAGGTGAAGAATGCTTCTTTTTCTCCTGCTGTTGAGTCTAGCCATTTCTTGTCTTTGCCTCTTGTCTCTTCTCTAGTAGAGCTCCTTCTATCTTTTTTAGCTTCAATTCAGGTACATTCTTTAGTGTTGCTACAATGTTTTCATATTCACCTTTGTCCACACTCTTCAGAAGCACTGTTAGTGCCTCATCATCTTCTGTCTTTTTGCCAATAGCTGCCAGTTGTTGCTTAATGCTTTTATATTTGTTCTTGTGTGATTAAAGATTCACTTTCCTTCATGTCTAATTTCTAGAATTGTATTAACAGATTTATCTTTGAATTTTTTGCTTGTGTTCTAAATAATTTTTTGAGTTCATCCAATGCATCTTTTGCCCACTGTATCCTTGTGATGTGATGAATGATTTCATCATTTAAACTGAGTGCGATAAGTCCCAATGCTTTTTCAATCCTCCCACTCATTTTTCCCTCTCACCTCTTTGCAATCATCTCTTCCCTCAACTAGCCCCCACAGATTTTTCCTCATGAGCAGATACATGGTTTTTGTCTGCCATGTGTAAAACTGCTCCCCATAAATTTGGCTCTCTTGTGCCGCCGTACTCATGATGATGTGAAGGGGGTCTTACCTCTTGATCAAATTTCAAGATTCAAGGGCAATGTCTACCCTTTTACAACTCAATATAAGGTTTAGGTGGTAATGATTACAACAGCTTTATCAGCATAAAATCACCAAAAATTACATTAAACCAAGGGTAACAAATCTGTACGGAAGGGTTGGAGTATCGAACCATCTCCGAATTGCAATCTGAAATTATAGGGATCTGTATCAGATACCAATGGTTGATTTGAACCCGTAATTGCACCGAACAATAGTGATTAGTATTGATTAATCATTGATTAGTAAACTAATAATCTATTTTGTGTGCAAAAAATAGAGTATGCGGGGAGTCCTGATCCTAGGCCTTAGAGTTCAAATGAGCTTAAATCCTTTCAAGGCTATCAATGGCAATTAGTCTAGTAGAGAATTAAGCCAAGAAAGATAAGATTTGACCAAACATTGAATGCTTAATCTCTGTTTTACCAAAATCACCTGTAGATTTGATGAAGAGCTTAGATCTCACTGTAGACTTGATCACATGAAAATCTGTCTTCACCAGCTTGTAGAGCACCCTTGAAAACCACTAGGGCCAAGAGGAATTATAGCAATTTGATCTGGAGTAGTAGAGATCTCATTTCTCCTTCAGAAATGTGGCGCCAGCGATTTAGCAAAAATTGGCAGCTACGCTTGGCGGTTTGCGATTTTGTTTGAATGGGATGGCTAGCTATGGTTGCCTAGAATTATTTGCCCTAAACTGGAGGGAGATCAAGCCCCTCTACTGGCTAGGGGTGCAAAGAGCTAGTTGAGAAGAGGTAAAAATCTTAATTATCTACTAATCCTAATTAGCCAAGTGATAATGGGCTCACAAATTGATGGATTCTAGGGCTAGGCTCTGATAATATGTTAAATTTGCACCTATGGTGGATCAAATGCTAGAATCCACATCATTAACAAAGAGATTAGATGATAATTAAGACGTGATTAGTGAGCAATTAACTGATAGCTTAATGTAGGCATGGATAATCAAAAACCAGCAAATTCTCATTAGGCCAATGCCTCAATTTATAGAGTTTACATCCAAGCATCTATTCCCACTGATTTCTCCTTGATTCACTCCACCTCTTTTGCTTGATTCTCTCCACCTCTTCCAAGAATATCTCATTTATTCTCTCCCAATAGATACTTCTCACCTTTTGACAGGCTCTCTCACATTTATAGATTCTCTTTTACAGCCTATTCACTTGTATATGTCAACACCTCCCCTCATGTGAATACTCCTAGCACACCTGGACCCTATACCAAGTTTCCCTCTTACTTGATAGTCTGCGACCAGTGCCTCAAGTCCCTAAACTCATAGTCCTTGACACTCTCTCTCTCTATGTGTCCAAGGTTACTACAAGTGCCCGTGACCTTGACCAAAGTGCTCATACATACATCTACCACATGGCCGACATCATCGGTGGAGAGGTGGTTTTACTTTGTTGGGACAGGTTACATTCGGTTGTAGGGTCTCTCTCTCTCTCTCTCTCTCTCTCTCTCTCTCTCTCTCTCTCTCTCTCTGAGAAAAGATGATCTGACTCCACTTCCTTAGGAGCCTCCATGAAGTTTGTTGATGTCGTTTCTTCTCTACTGGGTTTGCTGTAGCAGTCTCTTGCCATCTGTCCTGGCTTTTCCACAGTTTTGGCAAGTGATGGTCCTTCCTCGTACTCTACCTCTTTCTCGTCCTCGTCCTCGAGAGAATCCTCCTCAGGTGAAGAATGCTTTTTTTTCTCCTGCTGTTGAGTCTAGCCATTTCTTCTCTTTGCCTCTGGTCTCTTGCTCTAGTAGAGCTCCTTCTATCTTTTGTAGCTCCAATTCAGGTACATTCTTTAGTGTTGCTACAATGTTTTCATATTCACCTTTGTCCACACTCTTCAGAAGCACTGTTAGTGCCTCATCATCTTCTGTCTTTTTGCCAATAGCTGCCAGTTGTTGCTTAATGCTTTTATATTTGTTCAAGTGTGTGATTAAAGATTCACTTTCAATCATGTCTAATTTCTAGAATTGTATTAACAGATTTATCTTTGAATTTTTTGCTTGTGTTCCAAATAATTTTTTGAGTTCATCCAATGCATCTTTTGCCCACTGTAGCCTTGTGATGTGATGAATGATTTCATCATTTAAACTGAGTGCGATAAGTCCCAATGCTTTTTCAATCCTCCTCTTCCACTCATTTTTTCCTCTCACCTCTTTGCATTCATCTCTTCCCTCAACTAGCCCCCACAGATTTTTCCTCATGAGCAGATACATGGTTTTTGTCTGCCATGTGTAAAACTGCTCCCCATAAATTTGGCTATCTCTTGTGCCGCCGTACTCACGATGATGTGAAGGGGGTCTTACATCTTGATCAAATTTCAAGATTCAAGGGCAATGTCTACCCTTTTACAACTCAATATAAGGTTTAGGTGGTGATGATTACAACAGCTTTATCAGCATAAAATCACCAAAAATTACATTAAACCAAGGGTAACAAATCTGTACGGAAGGGTTGGAGTATCAAACCATCTCCAAATTGCAATCTGAAATTATAGGGATCTGTATCAGATACCAAATGGTTGATTTGAACCCGTAATTGCACTGAAAAATAGTGATTAGTATTGATTAATCATTGATTAGTAAACTAATCATCTATTTTATGTGCAAAAAACAGAGTATGCGGGGAGTCCAGATCTAAGGCCTTAGAGTTCAAATGAGCTTAAATCCTTTCAAGGCTTTCAATGGCAATTAGTCTAGTAGAGAATTAAGCCAATAAAGACAAGATTTGACCAAACATTGAATGCTTAATCTCTGTTTTACCAAAGTCACCTGTAGATTTGATGAAGAGGTTAGATCTCATTGTAGACTTGATCAAATCAAAATCTGTCTTCACCATGTTGTAGAGCACCCTTGCAAACCACTAGGGCCAAGAGAAATTATAGCAATTTGATCTGGAGTAGTAGAGATCTCATTTCTCCTTCAAAAATGTGGCGCCAGCAATTTAGCAAAAATTGGCAGCTACGCTTGGCGGTTTGCGATTTTGTTTGAATGGGATGGCTAGCTATGGTTGCCTAGAATTATTTGCCCTAATAGTGATTCTGGAGGGAGATCAAGCCCCTCTACTGGCTAGGGGTGCAAAGAGCTAGTTGAAAAGAGGTAAAAATCTTAATTATCTACTAATCCTAATTAGCCAAGTGATAATGGTCTCATAAATCGATGGATTCTAGGGCTAGGCTCTGATAATATGTTAAATTTGCAGCTATGGTGGATCAAATGCTAGAATCCACATCATTAACAAAGAGATTAGATGATAATTAAGACGTGATCAGTGAGCAATTAACTGATAGCTTAATGTAGGCATGGATAATAAAAAACCAGCAAATTCTCATTAGGCCAATGCCTCAATTTATAGAGTTTACATCCAAGCATCTATTCCCACTGATTTCTCCTTGATTCACTCCACCTCTTTTGCTTGATTCTCTCCACCTCTTCCCAAAATATCTCCACACCTCCTAAATCTCCTCATGCTACCCTTTATTCTCTCCTCGTAAATACTTCTCACCTTTTCACAGGCTCTCTCACATTTATAGATTCTCTTTTACAGCCTATTCACTTGTATATGTCAAAACCTCCCCTCAAGTGAATACTCCTAGCACACCTGGACCCTATACAAAGTTTCCCTCTTACTTGAGCTATGGTTGCCTAGAATTATTTGCCCTAATAGTGCTTCTGGAGGGAGATCAAGCCCCTCTACTGGCTAGGGGTGCAAAGAGCTAGTTGAAAAGAGGTAAAAATCTTAATTATCTACTAATCCTAATTAGCCAAGTGATAATGGGCTCACAAATTGATGGATTCTAGGGCTAGGCTCTGATAATATGTTAAATTTGCACCTATGGTGGATCAAATGCTAGAATCCACATCATTAACAAAGAGATTAGATGATAATTAAGACGTGATTAGTGAGCAATTAACTGATAGCTTAATGTAGGCATGGATAATCAAAAACCAGCAAATTCTCATTAGGCCAATGCCTCAATTTATAGAGTTTACATCCAAGCATCTATTCCCACTGATTTCTCCTTGATTCACTCCACCTCTTTTGCTTGATTCTCTCCACCTCTTCCAAGAATATCTCCTTTATTCTCTCCCAATAGATACTTCTCACCTTTTGACAGGCTCTCTCACATTTATAGATTCTCTTTTACAGCCTATTCACTTGTATATGTCAACACCTCCCCTCATGTGAATACTCCTAGCACACCTGGACCCTATACCAAGTTTCCCTCTTACTTGATAGTCTGCGACCAGTGCCTCAAGTCCCTAAACTCATAGTCCTTGACACTCTCTCTCTCTATGTGTCCAAGGTTACTACAAGTGCCCGTGACCTTGACCAAAGTGCTCATACATACATCTACCACATGGCCGACATCATCGGTGGAGAGGTGGTTTTACTTTGTTGGGACAGGTTACATTCGGTTGTAGGGTCTCTCTCTCTCTCTCTCTCTCTCTCTCTCTCTCTCTCTCTCTCTCTCTCTCTCTCTCTCTCTCTCTCAGAAAAGATGATCTGACTCCACTTCCTTAGGAGCCTCCATGAAGTTTGTTGATGTCGTTTCTTCTCTACTGGGTTTGCTGTAGCAGTCTCTTGCCATCTGTCCTGGCTTTTCCACAGTTTTGGCAAGTGATGGTCCTTCCTCGTACTCTACCTCTTTCTCGTCCTCGTCCTCGAGAGAATCCTCCTCAGGTGAAGAATGCTTTTTTTTCTCCTGCTGTTGAGTCTAGCCATTTCTTCTCTTTGCCTCTGGTCTCTTGCTCCAGTAGAGCTCCTATCTTTTTTAGCTTCAATTCAGGTACATTCTTTAGTGTTGCTACAATGTTTTCATATTCACCTTTGTCCACACTCTTCAGAAGCACTGCTAGTGCCTCATCATCTTCTGTCTTTTTGCCAATAGCTGCCAGTTGTTGCTTAATCCTTTTATATTTGTTCAAGTGTGTGATTAAAGATTCACTTTCAATCATGTCCAATTTCTAGAATTGTATTCACAGATTTATCTTTGAATTTTTTGCTTGTGTTCCAAATAATTTTTTGAGTTCATCCAATGCATCTTTTGCCCACTGTAGCCTTGTGATGTGATGAATGATTTCATCATTTAAACTGAGTGCGATAAGTCCCAATGCTTTTTCAATCCTCCTCTTCCACTCATTTTTCCCTCTCACCTCTTTGCATTCATCTCTTCCCTCAACTAGCCCCCACAGATTTTTCCTCATGAGCAGATACATGGTTTTTGTCTGCCATGTTTAAAACTGCTCCCCATAAATTTGGCTATCTCTTGTGCCGCCGTACTTATGATGATGTGAAGGGGGTCTTACATCTTGATCAAATTTCAAGATTCAAGGGCAATGTCTACCCTTTTACAACTCAATATAAGGTTTAGGTGGTGATGATTACAACAGCTTTATCAGCATAAAATCACCAAAAATTACATTAAACCAAGGGTAACAAATCTGTACGGAAGGGTTGGAGTATCAAACCATCTCCGAATTGCAATCTGAAATTATAGGGATCTGTATCAGATACCGGTTGATTTGAACCCGTAATTGCACTGAAAAATAGTGATTAGTATTGATTAATCATTGATTAGTAAACTAATCATCTATTTTATGTGCAAAAAACAGAGTATGCGGGGAGTCCAGATCTAAGGCCTTAGAGTTCAAATGAGCTTAAATCCTTTCAAGGCTATCAATGGCAATTAGTCTAGTAGAGAATTAAGCCAAGAAAGATAAGATTTGACCAAACATTGAATGCTTAATCTCTGTTTTACCAAAGTCACCTGTAGATTTGATGAAGAGCTTAGATCTCACTGTAGACTTGATCAAATCAAAATCTGTCTTCACCATGTTGTAGAGCACCCTTGAAAACCACTAGGGCCAAGAGGAATTATAGCAATTTGATCTGGAGTAGTAGAGATCTCATTTCTCCTTCAGAAATGTGGCGCCAGCGATTTAGCAAAAATTGGCAGCTACGCTTGGCGGTTTGCGATTTTGTTTGAATGGGATGGCTAGCTATGGTTGCCTAGAATTATTTGCCCTAATAGTGCTTCTGGAGGGAGATCAAGCCCCTCTACTGGCTAGGGGTGCAAAGAGCTAGTTGAAAAGAGGTAAAAATCTTAATTATCCACTAATCCTAATTAGCCAAGTGATAATGGGCTCACAAATTGATGGATTCTAGGGCTAGGCTCTGATAGTCCGCGACCAGTGCCTCAAGTCCCTAAACTCATAGTCCTTGACACTCTCTCTCTCTATGTGTCCAAGGCTACTACAAGTGCTCGTGACCTTGACCAAAGTGCTCATACATACATCTACCACATGGCCGACATCATCGGTGGCTGAGAGGTGGTTTTACTTTGTTGGGGCAGGTTACATTCGGTTGTAGGGTTTCTCTCTCTCTCTCTCTCTTTCTCTCTCTCTCTCTCTCTCTCTCTCAGAAAAGATGATCTGACTCCACTTCCTTAGGAGCCTACAGCTCCCCTCAAGTGAATACTCCTAGCACACCTGGACACTATACCTCGACACTATACTAAGTTTCCCTATTACTTGATGGTCCGCGACCTGTGCCTCAAGTCCCTAAACTCATAGTCCTTGACACTCTCTCTCTCTATGTGTCCAAGGCTACTACAAGTGCCCGTGACCTTGACCAAATTGCTCATACATACATCTACCACATGGCCGACATCATCGGTGGCTGAGAGGTGGTTTTACTTTGTTGGGGCAGGTTACATTCAGTTGTAGGGTTTCTCTCTCTCTCTCTCTCTCTCTCTCTCTCTCTCTCTCTCTCTCTCTCTCTCTCTCTCTCTCTCTCTCTCTCTCTCAGAAAAGATGATCTATCTCCACTTCCTTAGGAGCCTCCATGAAGTTTGTTGATGTCGTTTCTTTTCCACTGGGTTTCTTGTAGCAGTCTCTTGCCATGTGTCTTGGCTTTTCCACAGCTTTGGCAAGTGATGGTCCTTCCTCCTACTCTACCTCTTTCTTGTCCTCGTCCTCGAGAGAATCCTCCTCAGGTGAAGAATGCTTTTTTTTCTCCTGCTGTTGAGTCTAGCCATTTCTTCTCTTTACCTCTGGTCTCTTGCTCTAGTAGAGCTCCTTCTATCTTTTTTAGCTTCAATTCAGGTACATTCTTTAGTGTTGCTACAATGTTTTCATATTCACCTTTGTCCACACTCTTCAGAAGCACTGCTTGTGCCTCATCATCTTCTGTCTTTTTGCCAATAGCTGCCAGTTGTTGCTTAATGCTTTTATATTTTTTCAAGTTCAAGTGTGTGATTAAAGATTTACTTTCCTTCATGTCTAATTTCTAGAATTGTATTAACAGACTTATCTTTGAATTTTTTGCTTGTGTTCCAAATAATTTTTTGAGTTCATCCAATGCATCTTTTGCCCACTTTATCCTTGTGATGTGATGAATGATTTCATCATTTAAACTGAGTGCGATAAGTCCCAATGCTTTTTCAATCCTCCTCTTCCACTCATTTTTCCCTCTCACCTCTTTGCATTCATCTCTTCCCTCAACTAGCCCCCACAGATTTTTCCTCATGAGCAGATACATGGTTTTTGTCTGCCATGTGTAAAACTGCTCCCCATAAATTTGGCTATCTCTTGTGCCGCCGTACTCATGATGATGTGAAGGGGGTCTTAGATCTTGATCAAATTTCAAGATTCAAGGGCAATGTCTACCCTTTTACAACTCAATATAAGGTTTAGGTGGTGATGATTACAACAGCTTTATCAGCATAAAATCACCAAAAATTACATTAAACCAACGGTAACAAATCTGTACGGAAGGGTTGGAGTATCAAACCATCTCCGAATTGCAATCTGAAATTATAGGGATCTGTATCAGATATCGATTGATTTGAACCCGTAATTGCACTGAAAAATAGTGATTAGTATTGATTAATCATTGATTAGTAAACTAATCATCTATTTTATGTGCAAAAAACAGAGTATGCGGGGAGTCCAGATCTAAGGCCTTAGAGTTCAAATGAGCTTAAATCGTTTCAAGGCTATAAATGGCAATTAGTCTAGTAGAGAATTAAGCCAAGAAAGACAAGATTTGACCAAACATTGAATGCTTAATCTCTGTTTTTACCAGAGTCACCTGTAGATTTGATGAAGAGCTTAGATCTCACTGTAGACTTGATCAAATCAAAATCTGTCTTCACCAGCTTGTAGAGCACCCTTGAAAACCACTAGGGCCAAGAGGAATTATAGCAATTTGATCTGGAGTAGTAGAGATCTCATTTCTCCTTTAGAAATGTGGCGCCAGCGATTTAGCAAAAATTGGCAGCTACGCTTGGCGGTTTGCGATTTTGTTTGAATGGGATGGCTAGCTATGGTTGCCTAGAATTATTTGCCCTAATAGTGCTTCTGGAGGGAGATCAAGCCCCTCTACTGGCTAGGGGTGCAAAGAGCTAGTTGAAAAGAGGTAAAAATCTTAATTATCCACTAATCCTAATTAGCCAAGTGATAATGGGCTCACAAATTGATGGATTCTAGGGCTAGGCTCTGATAGTCCGCGACCAGTGCCTCAAGTCCCTAAACTCATAGTCCTTGACACTCTCTCTCTCTATGTGTCCAAGGCTACTACAAGTGCTCGTGACCTTGACCAAAGTGCTCATACATACATCTACCACATGGCCGACATCATCGGTGGCTGAGAGGTGGTTTTACTTTGTTGAGGCATGTTACATTCGGTTGTAGGGTTTCTCTCTCTCTCTCTCTCTCTCTCTCTCTCTCTCTCTCTCAAAAAAGATGATGTGACTCCACTTCCTCAGGAGCCTACAGCTCCCCTCAAGTGAATACTCCTAGCACACCTGGACACTATACCTCGACACTATACTAAGTTTCCCTATTACTTGATGGTCCGCGACCTGTGCCTCAAGTCCCTAAACTCATAGTCCTTGACACTCTCTCTCTCTATGTGTCCAAGGCTACTACAAGTGCCCGTGACCTTGACCAAATTGCTCATACATACATCTACCACATGGCCGACATCATCGGTGGCTGAGAGGTGGTTTTACTTTGTTGGAGCAGGTTACATTCAGTTGTAGGGTTTCTCTCTCTCTCTCTCTCTCTCTCTCTCTCTCTCTCTCTCTCAAAAAAGATGATCTATCTCCACTTCCTTAGGAGCCTCCATGAAGTTTGTTGATGTCGTTTCTTTTCCACTGGGTTTGTTGTAGCAGTCTCTTGCCATGTGTCTTGGCTTTTCCACAGCTTTGGCAAGTGATGGTCCTTCCTCCTACTCTACCTCTTTCTCGTCCTCGTCCTCGAGAGAATCCTCCTCAGGTGAAGAATGCTTTTTTTTCTCCTGCTGTTGAGTCTAGCCATTTCTTCTCTTTACCTCTGGTCTCTTGCTCTAGTAGAGCTCCTTCTATCTTTTTTAGCTTCAATTCAGGTACATTCTTTAGTGTTGCTACAATGTTTTCATATTCACCTTTGTCCACACTCTTCAGAAGCACTGCTAGTGCCTCATCATCTTCTGTCTTTTTGCCAATAGCTGCCAGTTGTTGCTTAATGCTTTTATATTTGTTCAAGTTCAAGTGTGTGATTAAAGATTTACTTTCCTTCATGTCTAATTTCTAGAATTGTATTAACAGACTTATCTTTGAATTTTTTGCTTGTGTTCCAAATAATTTTTTGAGTTCATCCAATGCATCTTTTGCCCACTTTATCCTTGTGATGTGATGAATGATTTCATCATTTAAACTGAGTGCGATAAGTCCCAATGCTTTTTCAATCCTCCTCTTCCACTCATTTTTCCCTCTCACCTCTTTGCATTCATCTCTTCCCTCAACTAGCCCCCACAGATTTTTCCTCATGAGCAGATACATGGTTTTTGTCTGCCATGTGTAAAACTGCTCCCCATAAATTTGGCTATCTCTTGTGCCGCCGTACTCATGATGATGTGAAGGGGGTCTTACCTCTTGGTCAAATTTCAAGATTCAAGGGCAATGTCTTCCCTTTTAAAACTCAATATAAGGTTTAGGTGGTGATGATTACAACAGCTTTATCAGCATAAAATCACCAAAAATTACATTAAACCAAGGGTAACAAATCTGTACGGAAGGGTTGGAGTATCAAACCATCTCCAAATTGCAATCTGAAATTATAGGGATCTGTATCAGATACCAAATGGTTGATTTGAACCCGTAATTGCACTGAAAAATAATGATTAGTATTGATTAATCATTGATTAGTAAACTAATCATCTATTTTGTGTGCAAAGAACAGAGTATACGGGGAGTCCAGATCTAAGGCCTTAGAGTTCAAATGAGCTTAAATCCTTTCAAGGCTATCAATCGCAGTTAGTCTAGTAGAGAATTAAGCCAAGAAAGACAAGATTTGACCAAACATTGAATGCTTAATCTCTGTTTTACCAAAGTCACCTGTAGATTTGATGAAGAGCTTAGATCTCACTGTAGATTTGATGAAGAGCTTAGATCTCACTATAGATTTGATGAAGAGCTTAGATCTCACTGTAGACTTGATCAAATCAAAATCTGTCTTCACCAGCTTGTAGAGCACCCTTGAGAACCAATAGGGCCAAGAGGAATTATAGCAATTTGATCTGGAGTAGTAGAGATCTCATTTCTCCTTGAGAAATGTGGCACCAGCGATTTAGCGAAAATTGGCAGCTACGCTTGGCGGTTTGCGATTTTGTTTGAATGGGATGGCTAGCTATGGTTGCCTAGAATTATTTGCCCTAATAGTGCTTCTGGAGGGAGATCAAGCCCCTCTACTAGCTAGGGGTGCAAAGAGCTAGTTGAAAAGAGGTAAAAATCTTAATTATCTACTAATCCTAATTAGCCAAGTGATAATAGGCTCACAAATTGATGGATTCTAGGGCTAGGCTCTGATAATATGTTAAATTTGCAGCTATGGTGGATCAAATGCTAGAATCCACATCATTAACAAAGAGATTAGATGATAATTAAGATGTGATTAGTGAGCAATTAACTGATAGCTTAATGTAGGCATGGATAATCAAAAAACCAGCAAATTCTCATTAGGCCAATGCCTCAATTTATAGAGTTTACATCCAAGCATCTATTCCCACTGATTTCTCCTTGATTCACTCCACCTCTTTTGCTTGATTCTCTCCACCTCTTCCCAGAATATCTCCACACCTCCTAAATCTCCTCATGCTACCCTTTATTCTCTCCCAGTAGATACTTCTCACCTTTTCACAGGCTCTCTCACATTTATAGAATCTCTTTTACAGCCTATACACTTGTATATGTCAACACCTCCCCTCAAGTGAATACTCCTAGCACACCTGGACCCTATACCAAGTTTCCCTCTTACTTGATAGTCCGCGACCAGTGCCTCAAGTCCCTAAACTCATAGTCCTTGACACTCTCTCTCTCTCTATGTGTCCAAGGCTACTACAAGTGCCCGTGACCTTGACCAAAGTGCCCATACATACATCTACCACATGGCCGACATCATCGGTGGCTGAGAGGTGGTTTTACTTTGTTGGGACAGGTTACATTCGGTTGTAGGGTTTCTCTCTCTCTCTCTCTCTCTCTCTCTCTCTCTCTCTCTCTCTCTCTCTCTCTCTCTCTCTCTCAGAAAAGATGATCTGACTCCACTTCCTTAGGAGCCTCCATGAAGTTTGTTGTTGTCGTTTCTTCTCCACTGGGTTTGCTATAGCAGTCTCTTGCCATGTGTCCGGGCTTTTCCACAGTTTTGGCAAGTGATGGTCCTTCCTCCTACTCTACCTCTTTCTCGTCCTCGTCCTCGAGAGAATCCTCCTCAGGTGAAGAATGCTTCTTTTTCTCCTGCTGTTGAGTCTAGCCATTTCTTGTCTTTGCCTCTTGTCTCTTCTCTAGTAGAGCTCCTTCTATCTTTTTTAGCTTCAATTCAGGTACATTCTTTAGTGTTGCTACAATGTTTTCATATTCACCTTTGTCCACACTCTTCAGAAGCACTGTTAGTGCCTCATCATCTTCTGTCTTTTTGCCAATAGCTGCCAGTTGTTGCTTAATGCTTTTATATTTGTTCTTGTGTGATTAAAGATTCACTTTCCTTCATGTCTAATTTCTAGAATTGTATTAACAGATTTATCTTTGAATTTTTTGCTTGTGTTCCAAATAATTTTTTGAGTTCATCCAATGCATCTTTTGCCCACTGTATCCTTGTGATGTGATGAATGATTTCATCATTTAAACTGAGTGCGATAAGTCCCAATGCTTTTTCAATCCTCCCACTCATTTTTCCCTCTCACCTCTTTGCAATCATCTCTTCCCTCAACTAGCCCCCACAGATTTTTCCTCATGAGCAGATACATGGTTTTTGTCTGCCATGTGTAAAACTGCTCCCCATAAATTTGGCTCTCTTGTGCCGCCGTACTCATGATGATGTGAAGGGGGTCTTACCTCTTGATCAAATTTCAAGATTCAAGGGCAATGTCTACCCTTTTACAACTCAATATAAGGTTTAGGTGGTAATGATTACAACAGCTTTATCAGCATAAAATCACCAAAAATTACATTAAACCAAGGGTAACAAATCTGTACGGAAGGGTTGGAGTATCGAACCATCTCCGAATTGCAATCTGAAATTATAGGGATCTGTATCAGATACCAATGGTTGATTTGAACCCGTAATTGCACCGAACAATAGTGATTAGTATTGATTAATCATTGATTAGTAAACTAATAATCTATTTTGTGTGCAAAAAATAGAGTATGCGGGGAGTCCTGATCCTAGGCCTTAGAGTTCAAATGAGCTTAAATCCTTTCAAGGCTATCAATGGCAATTAGTCTAGTAGAGAATTAAGCCAAGAAAGATAAGATTTGACCAAACATTGAATGCTTAATCTCTGTTTTACCAAAATCACCTGTAGATTTGATGAAGAGCTTAGATCTCACTGTAGACTTGATCACATGAAAATCTGTCTTCACCAGCTTGTAGAGCACCCTTGAAAACCACTGGGGCCAAGAGGAATTATAGCAATTTGATCTGGAGTAGTAGAGATCTCATTTCTCCTTCAGAAATGTGGCGCCAGCGATTTAGCAAAAATTGGCAGCTACGCTTGGCGGTTTGCGATTTTGTTTGAATGGGATGGCTAGCTATGGTTGCCTAGAATTATTTGCCCTAAACTGGAGGGAGATCAAGCCCCTCTACTGGCTAGGGGTGCAAAGAGCTAGTTGAGAAGAGGTAAAAATCTTAATTATCTACTAATCCTAATTAGCCAAGTGATAATGGTCTCATAAATCGATGGATTCTAGGGCTAGGCTCTGATAATATGTTAAATTTGCAGCTATGGTGGATCAAATGCTAGAATCCACATCATTAACAAAGAGATTAGATGATAATTAAGACGTGATCAGTGAGCAATTAACTGATAGCTTAATGTAGGCATGGATAATAAAAAACCAGCAAATTCTCATTAGGCCAATGCCTCAATTTATAGAGTTTACATCCAAGCATCTATTCCCACTGATTTCTCCTTGATTCACTCCACCTCTTTTGCTTGATTCTCTCCACCTCTTCCCAAAATATCTCCACACCTCCTAAATCTCCTCATGCTACCCTTTATTCTCTCCTCGTAAATACTTCTCACCTTTTCACAGGCTCTCTCACATTTATAGATTCTCTTTTACAGCCTATTCACTTGTATATGTCAAAACCTCCCCTCAAGTGAATACTCCTAGCACACCTGGACCCTATACAAAGTTTCCCTCTTACTTGAGCTATGGTTGCCTAGAATTATTTGCCCTAATAGTGCTTCTGGAGGGAGATCAAGCCCCTCTACTGGCTAGGGGTGCAAAGAGCTAGTTGAAAAGAGGTAAAAATCTTAATTATCTACTAATCCTAATTAGCCAAGTGATAATGGGCTCACAAATTGATGGATTCTAGGGCTAGGCTCTGATAATATGTTAAATTTGCACCTATGGTGGATCAAATGCTAGAATCCACATCATTAACAAAGAGATTAGATGATAATTAAGACGTGATTAGTGAGCAATTAACTGATAGCTTAATGTAGGCATGGATAATCAAAAACCAGCAAATTCTCATTAGGCCAATGCCTCAATTTATAGAGTTTACATCCAAGCATCTATTCCCACTGATTTCTCCTTGATTCACTCCACCTCTTCTGCTTGATTCTCTCCACCTCTTCCAAGAATATCTCCTTTATTCTCTCCCAATAGATACTTCTCACCTTTTGACAAGCTCTCTCACATTTATAGATTCTCTTTTACAGCCTATTCACTTGTATATGTCAACACCTCCCCTCATGTGAATACTCCTAGCACACCTGGACCCTATACCAAGTTTCCCTCTTACTTGATAGTCCGCGACCAGTGCCTCAAGTCCCTAAACTCATAGTCCTTGACACTCTCTCTCTCTATGTGTCCAAGGTTACTACAAGTGCCCGTGACCTTGACCAAAGTGCTCATACATACATCTACCACATGGCCGACATCATCGGTGGAGAGGTGGTTTTACTTTGTTGGGACAGGTTACATTCGGTTGTAGGGTCTCTCTCTCTCTCTCTCTCTCTCTCTCTCTCTCTCTCTCTCTCTCTCTCTCTCTCTCTCTCTCTCTGAGAAAAGATGATCTGACTCCACTTCCTTAGGAGCCTCCATGAAGTTTGTTGATGTCGTTTCTTCTCTACTGGGTTTGCTGTAGCAGTCTCTTGCCATCTGTCCTGGCTTTTCCACAGTTTTGGCAAGTGATGGTCCTTCCTCGTACTCTACCTCTTTCTCGTCCTCGTCCTCGAGAGAATCCTCCTCAGGTGAAGACTGCTTTTTTTTCTCCTGCTGTTGAGTCTAGCCATTTCTTCTCTTTGCCTCTGGTCTCTTGCTCCAGTAGAGCTCCTTCTATCTTTTTTAGCTTCAATTCAGGTACATTCTTTAGTGTTGCTACAATGTTTTCATATTCACCTTTGTCCACACTCTTCAGAAGCACTGCTAGTGCCTCATCATCTTCTGTCTTTTTGCCAATAGCTGCCAGTTGTTGCTTAATCCTTTTATATTTGTTCAAGTGTGTGATTAAAGATTCACTTTCAATCATGTCTAATTTCTAGAATTGTATTAACAGATTTATCTTTGAATTTTTTGCTTGTGTTCCAAATAATTTTTTGAGTTCATCCAATGCATCTTTTGCCCACTGTAGCCTTGTGATGTGATGAATGATTTCATCATTTAAACTGAGTGCGATAAGTCCCAATGCTTTTTCAATCCTCCTCTTCCACTCATTTTTCCCTCTCACCTCTTTGCATTCATCTCTTCCCTCAACTAGCCCCCACAGATTTTTCCTCATGAGCAGATACATGGTTTTTGTCTGCCATGTTTAAAACTGCTCCCCATAAATTTGGCTATCTCTTGTGCCGCCGTACTTATGATGATGTGAAGGGGGTCTTACATCTTGATCAAATTTCAAGATTCAAGGGCAATGCCTACCCTTTTACAACTCAATATAAGGTTTAGGTGGTGATGATTACAACAGCTTTATCAGCATAAAATCACCAAAAATTACATTAAACCAAGGGTAACAAATCTGTACGGAAGGGTTGGAGTATCAAACCATCTCCGAATTGCAATCTGAAATTATAGGGATCTGTATCAGATACCGGTTGATTTGAACCCGTAATTGCACTGAAAAATAGTGATTAGTATTGATTAATCATTGATTAGTAAACTAATCATCTATTTTATGTGCAAAAAACAGAGTATGCGGGGAGTCCAGATCTAAGGCCTTAGAGTTCAAATGAGCTTAAATCCTTTCAAGGCTATCAATGGCAATTAGTCTAGTAGAGAATTAAGCCAAGAAAGACAAGATTTGACCAAACATTGAATGCTTAATCTCTGTTTTACCAAAGTCACCTGTAGATTTGATGAAGAGCTTAGATCTCACTGTAGACTTGATCAAATCAAAATCTGTCTTCACCATGTTGTAGAGCACCCTTGAAAACCACTAGGGCCAAGAGGAATTATAGCAATTTGATCTGGAGTAGTAGAGATCTCATTTCTCCTTCAGAAATGTGGCGCCAGCGATTTAGCAAAAATTGGCAGCTACGCTTGGCGGTTTGCGATTTTGTTTGAATGGGATGGCTAGCTATGGTTGCCTAGAATTATTTGCCCTAATAGTGCTTCTGGAGGGAGATCAAGCCCCTCTACTGGCTAGGGGTGCAAAGAGCTAGTTGAAAAGAGATAAAAATCTTAATTATCCACTAATCCTAATTAGCCAAGTGATAATGGGCTCACAAATTGATGGATTCTAGGGCTAGGCTCTGATAGTCCGCGACCAGTGCCTCAAGTCCCTAAACTCATAGTCCTTGACACTCTCTCTCTCTATGTGTCCAAGGCTACTACAAGTGCTCGTGACCTTGACCAAAGTGCTCATACATACATCTACCACATGGCCGACATCATCGGTGGCTGAGAGGTGGTTTTACTTTGTTGGGGCAGGTTACATTCGGTTGCAGGGTTTCTCTCTCTCTCTCTCTCTCTCTCTCTCTCTCTCTCTCTCTCTCTCTCTCTCTCTCTCTCTCTCTCTCTCAGAAAAGATGATCTGACTCCACTTCCTTAGGAGCCTACAGCTCCCCTCAAGTGAATACTCCTAGCACACCTGGACACTATACCTCGACACTATACTAAGTTTCCCTATTACTTGATGGTCCGCGACCTGTGCCTCAAGTCCCTAAACTCATAGTCCTTGACACTCTCTCTCTCTATGTGTCCAAGGCTACTACAAGTGCCCGTGACCTTGACCAAATTGCTCATACATACATCTACCACATGGCCGACATCATCGGTGGCTGAGAGGTGGTTTTACTTTGTTGGGGCAGGTTACATTCAGTTGTAGGGTTTCTCTCTGTCTCTCTCTCTCTCTCTCTCTCTCTCTCTCTCTCTCTCTCTCAAAAAAGATGATCTATCTCCACTTCCTTAGGAGCCTCCATGAAGTTTGTTGATGTGGTTTCTTTTCCACTGGGTTTGTTGTAGCAGTCTTTTGCCATGTGTCTTGGCTTTTCCACAGCTTTGGCAAGTGATGGTCCTTCCTCCTACTCTACCTCTTTCTCGTCCTCGTCCTCGAGAGAATCCTCCTCAGGTGAAGAATGCTTTTTTTTCTCCTGCTGTTGAGTCTAGCCATTTCTTCTCTTTACCTCTGGTCTCTTGCTCTAGTAGAGCTCCTTCTATCTTTTTTAGCTTCAATTCAGGTACATTCTTTAGTGTTGCTACAATGTTTTCATATTCACCTTTGTCCACACTCTTCAGAAGCACTGCTAGTGCCTCATCATCTTCTGTCTTTTTGCCAATAGCTGCCAGTTGTTGCTTAATGCTTTTATATTTGTTCAAGTTCAAGTGTGTGATTAAAGATTTACTTTCCTTCATGTCTAATTTCTAGAATTGTATTAACAGACTTATCTTTGAATTTTTTGCTTGTGTTACAAATAATTTTTTGAGTTCATCCAATGCATCTTTTGCCCACTTTATCCTTGTGATGTGATGAATGATTTCATCATTTAAACTGAGTGCGATAAGTCCCAATGCTTTTTCAATCCTCCTCTTCCACTCATTTTTCCCTCTCACCTCTTTGCATTCATCTCTTCCCTCAACTAGCCCCCACAGATTTTTCCTCATGAGCAGATACATGGTTTTTGTCTGCCATGTGTAAAACTGCTCCCCATAAATTTGGCTATCTCTTGTGCCGCCGTACTCATGATGATGTGAAGGGGGTCTTACCTCTTGGTCAAATTTCAAGATTCAAGGGCAATGTCTACCCTTTTAAAACTCAATATAAGGTTTAGGTGGTGATGATTACAACAGCTTTATCAGCATAAAATCACCAAAAATTACATTAAACCAAGGGTAACAAATCTGTACGGAAGGGTTGGAGTATCAAACCATCTCCAAATTGCAATCTGAAATTATAGGGATCTGTATCAGATACCAAATGGTTGATTTGAACCCGTAATTGCACTGAAAAATAATGATTAGTATTGATTAATCATTGATTAGTAAACAAATCATCTATTTTGTGTGCAAAGAACAGAGTATGCGGGGAGTCCAGATCTAAGGCCTTAGAGTTCAAATGAGCTTAAATCCTTTCAAGGCTATCAATCGCAGTTAGTCTAGTAGAGAATTAAGCCAAGAAAGACAAGATTTGACCAAACATTGAATGCTTAATCTCTGTTTTACCAAAGTCACGTGTAGATTTGATAAAGAGCTTAGATCTCACTGTAGATTTGATGAAGAGCTTAGATCTCACTATAGATTTGATGAAGAGCTTAGATCTCACTGTAGACTTGATCAAATCAAAATCTGTCTTCACCAGCTTGTAGAGCACCCTTGAGAACCAATAGGGCCAAGAGGAATTATAGCAATTTGATCTGGAGTAGTAGAGATCTCATTTCTCCTTGAGAAATGTGGCACCAGCGATTTAGCGAAAATTGGCAACTACGCTTGGCGGTTTGCGATTTTGTTTGAATGGGATGGCTAGCTATGGTTGCCTAGAATTATTTGCCCTAATAGTGCTTCTGGAGGGAGATCAAGCCCCTCTACTAGCTAGGGGTGCAAAGAGCTAGTTGAAAAGAGGTAAAAATCTTAATTATCTACTAATCCTAATTAGCCAAGTGATAATGGGCTCACAAATTGATGGATTCTAGGGCTAGGCTCTGATAATATGTTAAATTTGCAGCTATGGTGGATCAAATGCTAGAATCCACATCATTAACAAAGAGATTAGATGATAATTAAGATGTGATTAGTGAGCAATTAACTGATAGCTTAATGTAGGCATGGATAATCAAAAAACCAGCAAATTCTCATTAGGCCAATGCCTCAATTTATAGAGTTTACATCCAAGCATCTATTCCCACTGATTTCTCCTTGATTCACTCCACCTCTTTTGCTTGATTCTCTCCACCTCTTCCCAGAATATCTCCACACCTCCTAAATCTCCTCATGCTACCCTTTATTCTCTCCCAGTAGATACTTCTCACCTTTTCACATGCTCTCTCACATTTATAGATTCTCTTTTACAGCCTATTCACTTGTATATGTCAACACCTCCCCTCAAGTGAATACTCCTAGCACACCTGGACCCTATACCAAGTTTCCCTCTTACTTGATAGTCCGCGACCAGTGCCTCAAGTCCCTAAACTCATAGTCCTTGACACTCTCTCTCTCTCTATGTGTCCAAGGCTACTACAAGTGCCCGTGACCTTGACCAAAGTGCCCATACATACATCTACCACATGGCCGACATCATCGGTGGCTGAGAGGTGGTTTTACTTTGTTGGGACAGGTTACATTCGGTTGTAGGGTTTCTCTCTCTCTCTCTCTCTCTCTCTCTCTCTCTCTCTCTCTCTCTCTCTCTCTCTCTCAGAAAAGATGATCTGACTCCACTTCCTTAGGAGCCTCCATGAAGTTTGTTGTTGTCGTTTCTTCTCCACTGGGTTTGCTATAGCAGTCTCTTGCCATGTGTCCGGGCTTTTCCACAGTTTTGGCAAGTGATGGTCCTTCCTCCTACTCTACCTCTTTCTCGTCCTCGTCCTCGAGAGAATCCTCCTCAGGTGAAGAATGCTTCTTTTTCTCCTGCTGTTGAGTCTAGCCATTTCTTGTCTTTGCCTCTTGTCTCTTCTCTAGTAGAGCTCCTTCTATCTTTTTTAGCTTCAATTCAGGTACATTCTTTAGTGTTGCTACAATGTTTTCATATTCACCTTTGTCCACACTCTTCAGAAGCACTGTTAGTGCCTCATCATCTTCTGTCTTTTTGCCAATAGCTGCCAGTTGTTGCTTAATGCTTTTATATTTGTTCTTGTGTGATTAAAGATTCACTTTCCTTCATGTCTAATTTCTAGAATTGTATTAACAGATTTATCTTTGAATTTTTTGCTTGTGTTCTAAATAATTTTTTGAGTTCATCCAATGCATCTTTTGCCCACTGTATCCTTGTGATGTGATGAATGATTTCATCATTTAAACTGAGTGCGATAAGTCCCAATGCTTTTTCAATCCTCCCACTCATTTTTCCCTCTCACCTCTTTGCAATCATCTCTTCCCTCAACTAGCCCCCACAGATTTTTCCTCATGAGCAGATACATGGTTTTTGTCTGCCATGTGTAAAACTGCTCCCCATAAATTTGGCTCTCTTGTGCCGCCGTACTCATGATGATGTGAAGGGGGTCTTACCTCTTGATCAAATTTCAAGATTCAAGGGCAATGTCTACCCTTTTACAACTCAATATAAGGTTTAGGTGGTAATGATTACAACAGCTTTATCAGCATAAAATCACCAAAAATTACATTAAACCAAGGGTAACAAATCTGTACGGAAGGGTTGGAGTATCGAACCATCTCCGAATTGCAATCTGAAATTATAGGGATCTGTATCAGATACCAATGGTTGATTTGAACCCGTAATTGCACCGAACAATAGTGATTAGTATTGATTAATCATTGATTAGTAAACTAATAATCTATTTTGTGTGCAAAAAATAGAGTATGCGGGGAGTCCTGATCCTAGGCCTTAGAGTTCAAATGAGCTTAAATCCTTTCAAGGCTATCAATGGCAATTAGTCTAGTAGAGAATTAAGCCAAGAAAGATAAGATTTGACCAAACATTGAATGCTTAATCTCTGTTTTACCAAAATCACCTGTAGATTTGATGAAGAGCTTAGATCTCACTGTAGACTTGATCACATGAAAATCTGTCTTCACCAGCTTGTAGAGCACCCTTGAAAACCACTAGGGCCAAGAGGAATTATAGCAATTTGATCTGGAGTAGTAGAGATCTCATTTCTCCTTCAGAAATGTGGCGCCAGCGATTTAGCAAAAATTGGCAGCTACGCTTGGCGGTTTGCGATTTTGTTTGAATGGGATGGCTAGCTATGGTTGCCTAGAATTATTTGCCCTAAACTGGAGGGAGATCAAGCCCCTCTACTGGCTAGGGGTGCAAAGAGCTAGTTGAGAAGAGGTAAAAATCTTAATTATCTACTAATCCTAATTAGCCAAGTGATAATGGGCTCACAAATTGATGGATTCTAGGGCTAGGCTCTGATAATATGTTAAATTTGCACCTATGGTGGATCAAATGCTAGAATCCACATCATTAACAAAGAGATTAGATGATAATTAAGACGTGATTAGTGAGCAATTAACTGATAGCTTAATGTAGGCATGGATAATCAAAAACCAGCAAATTCTCATTAGGCCAATGCCTCAATTTATAGAGTTTACATCCAAGCATCTATTCCCACTGATTTCTCCTTGATTCACTCCACCTCTTTTGCTTGATTCTCTCCACCTCTTCCAAGAATATCTCATTTATTCTCTCCCAATAGATACTTCTCACCTTTTGACAGGCTCTCTCACATTTATAGATTCTCTTTTACAGCCTATTCACTTGTATATGTCAACACCTCCCCTCATGTGAATACTCCTAGCACACCTGGACCCTATACCAAGTTTCCCTCTTACTTGATAGTCTGCGACCAGTGCCTCAAGTCCCTAAACTCATAGTCCTTGACACTCTCTCTCTCTATGTGTCCAAGGTTACTACAAGTGCCCGTGACCTTGACCAAAGTGCTCATACATACATCTACCACATGGCCGACATCATCGGTGGAGAGGTGGTTTTACTTTGTTGGGACAGGTTACATTCGGTTGTAGGGTCTCTCTCTCTCTCTCTCTCTCTCTCTCTCTCTCTCTCTCTCTCTCTCTCTCTCTCTCTCTCTCTCTCTGAGAAAAGATGATCTGACTCCACTTCCTTAGGAGCCTCCATGAAGTTTGTTGATGTCGTTTCTTCTCTACTGGGTTTGCTGTAGCAGTCTCTTGCCATCTGTCCTGGCTTTTCCACAGTTTTGGCAAGTGATGGTCCTTCCTCGTACTCTACCTCTTTCTCGTCCTCGTCCTCGAGAGAATCCTCCTCAGGTGAAGAATGCTTTTTTTTCTCCTGCTGTTGAGTCTAGCCATTTCTTCTCTTTGCCTCTGGTCTCTTGCTCTAGTAGAGCTCCTTCTATCTTTTGTAGCTCCAATTCAGGTACATTCTTTAGTGTTGCTACAATGTTTT
Organism: Cibotium barometz; assembly: GCF_041138505.1. Lineage (NCBI taxonomy): Eukaryota > Viridiplantae > Streptophyta > Polypodiopsida > Cyatheales > Cibotiaceae > Cibotium > Cibotium barometz. The sequence goes on from NC_141047.1 coordinate 2,848,288, forward strand.
CATATTCACCTTTGTCCACACTCTTCAGAAGCACTGTTAGTGCCTCATCATCTTCTGTCTTTTTGCCAATAGCTGCCAGTTGTTGCTTAATGCTTTTATATTTGTTCAAGTGTGTGATTAAAGATTCACTTTCAATCATGTCTAATTTCTAGAATTGTATTAACAGATTTATCTTTGAATTTTTTGCTTGTGTTCCAAATAATTTTTTGAGTTCATCCAATGCATCTTTTGCCCACTGTAGCCTTGTGATGTGATGAATGATTTCATCATTTAAACTGAGTGCGATAAGTCCCAATGCTTTTTCAATCCTCCTCTTCCACTCATTTTTTCCTCTCACCTCTTTGCATTCATCTCTTCCCTCAACTAGCCCCCACGGATTTTTCCTCATGAGCAGATACATGGTTTTTGTCTGCCATGTGTAAAACTGCTCCCCATAAATTTGGCTATCTCTTGTGCCGCCGTACTCACGATGATGTGAAGGGGGTCTTACATCTTGATCAAATTTCAAGATTCAAGGGCAATGTCTACCCTTTACAACTCAATATAAGGTTTAGGTGGTGATGATTACAACAGCTTTATCAGCATAAAATCACCAAAAATTACATTAAACCAAGGGTAACAAATCTGTACGGAAGGGTTGGAGTATCAAACCATCTCCAAATTGCAATCTGAAATTATAGGGATCTGTATCAGATACCAAATGGTTGATTTGAACCCGTAATTGCACTGAAAAATAGTGATTAGTATTGATTAATCATTGATTAGTAAACTAATCATCTATTTTATGTGCAAAAAACAGAGTATGCGGGGAGTCCAGATCTAAGGCCTTAGAGTTCAAATGAGCTTAAATCCTTTCAAGGCTTTCAATGGCAATTAGTCTAGTAGAGAATTAAGCCAATAAAGACAAGATTTGACCAAACATTGAATGCTTAATCTCTGTTTTACCAAAGTCACCTGTAGATTTGATGAAGAGGTTAGATCTCATTGTAGACTTGATCAAATCAAAATCTGTCTTCACCATGTTGTAGAGCACCCTTGCAAACCACTAGGGCCAAGAGAAATTATAGCAATTTGATCTGGAGTAGTAGAGATCTCATTTCTCCTTCAGAAATGTGGCGCCAGCAATTTAGCGAAAATTGGCAGCTACGCTTGGCGGTTTGCGATTTTGTTTGAATGGGATGGCTAGCTATGGTTGCCTAGAATTATTTGCCCTAATAGTGATTCTGGAGGGAGATCAAGCCCCTCTACTGGCTAGGGGTGCAAAGAGCTAGTTGAAAAGAGGTAAAAATCTTAATTATCTACTAATCCTAATTAGCCAAGTGATAATGGTCTCATAAATCGATGGATTCTAGGGCTAGGCTCTGATAATATGTTAAATTTGCAGCTATGGTGGATCAAATGCTAGAATCCACATCATTAACAAAGAGATTAGATGATAATTAAGACGTGATCAGTGAGCAATTAACTGATAGCTTAATGTAGGCATGGATAATAAAAAACCAGCAAATTCTCATTAGGCCAATGCCTCAATTTATAGAGTTTACATCCAAGCATCTATTCCCACTGATTTCTCCTTGATTCACTCCACCTCTTTTGCTTGATTCTCTCCACCTCTTCCCAAAATATCTCCACACCTCCTAAATCTCCTCATGCTACCCTTTATTCTCTCCTCGTAAATACTTCTCACCTTTTCACAGGCTCTCTCACATTTATAGATTCTCTTTTACAGCCTATTCACTTGTATATGTCAAAACCTCCCCTCAAGTGAATACTCCTAGCACACCTGGACCCTATACAAAGTTTCCCTCTTACTTGAGCTATGGTTGCCTAGAATTATTTGCCCTAATAGTGCTTCTGGAGGGAGATCAAGCCCCTCTACTGGCTAGGGGTGCAAAGAGCTAGTTGAAAAGAGGTAAAAATCTTAATTATCTACTAATCCTAATTAGCCAAGTGATAATGGGCTCACAAATTGATGGATTCTAGGGCTAGGCTCTGATAATATGTTAAATTTGCACCTATGGTGGATCAAATGCTAGAATCCACATCATTAACAAAGAGATTAGATGATAATTAAGACGTGATTAGTGAGCAATTAACTGATAGCTTAATGTAGGCATGGATAATCAAAAACCAGCAAATTCTCATTAGGCCAATGCCTCAATTTATAGAGTTTACATCCAAGCATCTATTCCCACTGATTTCTCCTTGATTCACTCCACCTCTTTTGCTTGATTCTCTCCACCTCTTCCAAGAATATCTCCTTTATTCTCTCCCAATAGATACTTCTCACCTTTTGACAGGCTCTCTCACATTTATAGATTCTCTTTTACAGCCTATTCACTTGTATATGTCAACACCTCCCCTCATGTGAATACTCCTAGCACACCTGGACCCTATACCAAGTTTCCCTCTTACTTGATAGTCTGCGACCAGTGCCTCAAGTCCCTAAACTCATAGTCCTTGACACTCTCTCTCTCTATGTGTCCAAGGTTACTACAAGTGCCCGTGACCTTGACCAAAGTGCTCATACATACATCTACCACATGGCCGACATCATCGGTGGAGAGGTGGTTTTACTTTGTTGGGACAGGTTACATTCGGTTGTAGGGTCTCTCTCTCTCTCTCTCTCTCTCTCTCTCTCTCTCTCTCTCTCTCAGAAAAGATGATCTGACTCCACTTCCTTAGGAGCCTCCATGAAGTTTGTTGATGTCGTTTCTTCTCTACTGGGTTTGCTGTAGCAGTCTCTTGCCATCTGTCCTGGCTTTTCCACAGTTTTGGCAAGTGATGGTCCTTCCTCGTACTCTACCTCTTTCTCGTCCTCGTCCTCGAGAGAATCCTCCTCAGGTGAAGAATGCTTTTTTTTCTCCTGCTGTTGAGTCTAGCCATTTCTTCTCTTTGCCTCTGGTCTCTTGCTCCAGTAGAGCTCCTATCTTTTTTAGCTTCAATTCAGGTACATTCTTTAGTGTTGCTACAATGTTTTCATATTCACCTTTGTCCACACTCTTCAGAAGCACTGCTAGTGCCTCATCATCTTCTGTCTTTTTGCCAATAGCTGCCAGTTGTTGCTTAATCCTTTTATATTTGTTCAAGTGTGTGATTAAAGATTCACTTTCAATCATGTCCAATTTCTAGAATTGTATTCACAGATTTATCTTTGAATTTTTTGCTTGTGTTCCAAATAATTTTTTGAGTTCATCCAATGCATCTTTTGCCCACTGTAGCCTTGTGATGTGATGAATGATTTTATCATTTAAACTGAGTGCGATAAGTCCCAATGCTTTTTCAATCCTCCTCTTCCACTCATTTTTCCCTCTCACCTCTTTGCATTCATCTCTTCCCTCAACTAGCCCCCACAGATTTTTCCTCATGAGCAGATACATGGTTTTTGCCTGCCATGTTTAAAACTGCTCCCCATAAATTTGGCTATCTCTTGTGCCGCCGTACTTATGATGATGTGAAGGGGGTCTTACATCTTGATCAAATTTCAAGATTCAAGGGCAATGTCTACCCTTTTACAACTCAATATAAGGTTTAGGTGGTGATGATTACAACAGCTTTATCAGCATAAAATCATCAAAAATTACATTAAACCAAGGGTAACAAATCTGTACGGAAGGGTTGGAGTATCAAACCATCTCCGAATTGCAATCTGAAATTATAGGGATCTGTATCAGATACCGGTTGATTTGAACCCGTAATTGCACTGAAAAATAGTGATTAGTATTGATTAATCATTGATTAGTAAACTAATCATCTATTTTATGTGCAAAAAACAGAGTATGCGGGGAGTCCAGATCTAAGGCCTTAGAGTTCAAATGAGCTTAAATCCTTTCAAGGCTATCAATGGCAATTAGTCTAGTAGAGAATTAAGCCAAGAAAGATAAGATTTGACCAAACATTGAATGCTTAATCTCTGTTTTACCAAAGTCACCTGTAGATTTGATGAAGAGCTTAGATCTCACTGTAGACTTGATCAAATCAAAATCTGTCTTCACCATGTTGTAGAGCACCCTTGAAAACCACTAGGGCCAAGAGGAATTATAGCAATTTGATCTGGAGTAGTAGAGATCTCATTTCTCCTTCAGAAATGTGGCGCCAGCGATTTAGCAAAAATTGGCAGCTACGCTTGGCGGTTTGCGATTTTGTTTGAATGGGATGGCTAGCTATGGTTGCCTAGAATTATTTGCCCTAATAGTGCTTCTGGAGGGAGATCAAGCCCCTCTACTGGCTAGGGGTGCAAAGAGCTAGTTGAAAAGAGGTAAAAATCTTAATTATCCACTAATCCTAATTAGCCAAGTGATAATGGGCTCACAAATTGATGGATTCTAGGGCTAGGCTCTGATAGTCCGCGACCAGTGCCTCAAGTCCCTAAACTCATAGTCCTTGACACTCTCTCTCTCTATGTGTCCAAGGCTACTACAAGTGCTCGTGACCTTGACCAAAGTGCTCATACATACATCTACCACATGGCCGACATCATCGGTGGCTGAGAGGTGGTTTTACTTTGTTGGGGCAGGTTACATTCGGTTGTAGGGTTTCTCTCTCTCTCTCTCTCTTTCTCTCTCTCTCTCTCTCTCTCTCTCTCTCAGAAAAGATGATCTGACTCCACTTCCTTAGGAGCCTACAGCTCCCCTCAAGTGAATACTCCTAGCACACCTGGACACTATACCTCGACACTATACTAAGTTTCCCTATTACTTGATGGTCCGCGACCTGTGCCTCAAGTCCCTAAACTCATAGTCCTTGACACTCTCTCTCTCTATGTGTCCAAGGCTACTACAAGTGCCCGTGACCTTGACCAAATTGCTCATACATACATCTACCACATGGCCGACATCATCGGTGGCTGAGAGGTGGTTTTACTTTGTTGGGGCAGGTTACATTCAGTTGTAGGGTTTCTCTCTCTCTCTCTCTCTCTCTCTCTCTCTCTCTCTCTCTCTCTCAGAAAAGATGATCTATCTCCACTTCCTTAGGAGCCTCCATGAAGTTTGTTGATGTCGTTTCTTTTCCACTGGGTTTCTTGTAGCAGTCTCTTGCCATGTGTCTTGGCTTTTCCACAGCTTTGGCAAGTGATGGTCCTTCCTCCTACTCTACCTCTTTCTTGTCCTCGTCCTCGAGAGAATCCTCCTCAGGTGAAGAATGCTTTTTTTTCTCCTGCTGTTGAGTCTAGCCATTTCTTCTCTTTACCTCTGGTCTCTTGCTCTAGTAGAGCTCCTTCTATCTTTTTTAGCTTCAATTCAGGTACATTCTTTAGTGTTGCTACAATGTTTTCATATTCACCTTTGTCCACACTCTTCAGAAGCACTGCTAGTGCCTCATCATCTTCTGTCTTTTTGCCAATAGCTGCCAGTTGTTGCTTAATGCTTTTATATTTTTTCAAGTTCAAGTGTGTGATTAAAGATTTACTTTCCTTCATGTCTAATTTCTAGAATTGTATTAACAGACTTATCTTTGAATTTTTTGCTTGTGTTCCAAATAATTTTTTGAGTTCATCCAATGCATCTTTTGCCCACTTTATCCTTGTGATGTGATGAATGATTTCATCATTTAAACTGAGTGCGATAAGTCCCAATGCTTTTTCAATCCTCCTCTTCCACTCATTTTTCCCTCTCACCTCTTTGCATTCATCTCTTCCCTCAACTAGCCCCCACAGATTTTTCCTCATGAGCAGATACATGGTTTTTGTCTGCCATGTGTAAAACTGCTCCCCATAAATTTGGCTATCTCTTGTGCCGCCGTACTCATGATGATGTGAAGGGGGTCTTACATCTTGATCAAATTTCAAGATTCAAGGGCAATGTCTACCCTTGTACAACTCAATATAAGGTTTAGGTGGTGATGATTACAACAGCTTTATCAGCATAAAATCACCAAAAATTACATTAAACCAAGGGTAACAAATCTGTACGGAAGGGTTGGAGTATCAAACCATCTCCGAATTGCAATCTGAAATTATAGGGATCTGTATCAGATATCGATTGATTTGAACCCGTAATTGCACTGAAAAATAGTGATTAGTATTGATTAATCATTGATTAGTAAACTAATCATCTATTTTATGTGCAAAAAACAGAGTATGCGGGGAGTCCAGATCTAAGGCCTTAGAGTTCAAATGAGCTTAAATCGTTTCAAGGCTATAAATGGCAATTAGTCTAGTAGAGAATTAAGCCAAGAAAGACAAGATTTGACCAAACATTGAATGCTTAATCTCTGTTTTTACCAGAGTCACCTGTAGATTTGATGAAGAGCTTAGATCTCACTGTAGACTTGATCAAATCAAAATCTGTCTTCACCAGCTTGTAGAGCACCCTTGAAAACCACTAGGGCCAAGAGGAATTATAGCAATTTGATCTGGAGTAGTAGAGATCTCATTTCTCCTTTAGAAATGTGGCGCCAGCGATTTAGCAAAAATTGGCAGCTACGCTTGGCGGTTTGCGATTTTGTTTGAATGGGATGGCTAGCTATGGTTGCCTAGAATTATTTGCCCTAATAGTGCTTCTGGAGGGAGATCAAGCCCCTCTACTGGCTAGGGGTGCAAAGAGCTAGTTGAAAAGAGGTAAAAATCTTAATTATCCACTAATACTAATTAGCCAAGTGATAATGGGCTCACAAATTGATGGATTCTAGGGCTAGGCTCTGATAGTCCGCGACCAGTGCCTCAAGTCCCTAAACTCATAGTCCTTGACACTCTCTCTCTCTATGTGTCCAAGGCTACTACAAGTGCTCGTGACCTTGACCAAAGTGCTCATACATACATCTACCACATGGCCGACATCATCGGTGGCTGAGAGGTGGTTTTACTTTGTTGAGGCATGTTACATTCGGTTGTAGGGTTTCTCTCTCTCTCTCTCTCTCTCTCTCTCTCTCTCTCTCTCAAAAAAGATGATGTGACTCCACTTCCTTAGGAGCCTACAGCTCCCCTCAAGTGAATACTCCTAGCACACCTGGACACTATACCTCGACACTATACTAAGTTTCCCTATTACTTGATGGTCCGCGACCTGTGCCTCAAGTCCCTAAACTCATAGTCCTTGACACTCTCTCTCTCTATGTGTCCAAGGCTACTACAAGTGCCCGTGACCTTGACCAAATTGCTCATACATACATCTACCACATGGCCGACATCATCGGTGGCTGAGAGGTGGTTTTACTTTGTTGGAGCAGGTTACATTCAGTTGTAGGGTTTCTCTCTCTCTCTCTCTCTCTCTCTCTCTCTCTCTCTCTCTCTCTCTCTCTCTCTCTCTCTCAAAAAAGATGATCTATCTCCACTTCCTTAGGAGCCTCCATGAAGTTTGTTGATGTCGTTTCTTTTCCACTGGGTTTGTTGTAGCAGTCTCTTGCCATGTGTCTTGGCTTTTCCACAGCTTTGGCAAGTGATGGTCCTTCCTCCTACTCTACCTCTTTCTCGTCCTCGTCCTCGAGAGAATCCTCCTCAGGTGAAGAATGCTTTTTTTTCTCCTGCTGTTGAGTCTAGCCATTTCTTCTCTTTACCTCTGGTCTCTTGCTCTAGTAGAGCTCCTTCTATCTTTTTTAGCTTCAATTCAGGTACATTCTTTAGTGTTGCTACAATGTTTTCATATTCACCTTTGTCCACACTCTTCAGAAGCACTGCTAGTGCCTCATCATCTTCTGTCTTTTTGCCAATAGCTGCCAGTTGTTGCTTAATGCTTTTATATTTGTTCAAGTTCAAGTGTGTGATTAAAGATTTACTTTCCTTCATGTCTAATTTCTAGAATTGTATTAACAGACTTATCTTTGAATTTTTTGCTTGTGTTCCAAATAATTTTTTGAGTTCATCCAATGCATCTTTTGCCCACTTTATCCTTGTGATGTGATGAATGATTTCATCATTTAAACTGAGTGCGATAAGTCCCAATGCTTTTTCAATCCTCCTCTTCCACTCATTTTTCCCTCTCACCTCTTTGCATTCATCTCTTCCCTCAACTAGCCCCCACAGATTTTTCCTCATGAGCAGATACATGGTTTTTGTCTGCCATGTGTAAAACTGCTCCCCATAAATTTGGCTATCTCGTGTGCCGCCGTACTCATGATGATGTGAAGGGGGTCTTACCTCTTGGTCAAATTTCAAGATTCAAGGGCAATGTCTACCCTTTTAAAACTCAATATAAGGTTTAGGTGGTGATGATTACAACAGCTTTATCAGCATAAAATCACCAAAAATTACATTAAACCAAGGGTAACAAATCTGTACGGAAGGGTTGGAGTATCAAACCATCTCCAAATTGCAATCTGAAATTATAGGGATCTGTATCAGATACCAAATGGTTGATTTGAACCCGTAATTGCACTGAAAAATAATGATTAGTATTGATTAATCATTGATTAGTAAACTAATCATCTATTTTGTGTGCAAAGAACAGAGTATGCGGGGAGTCCAGATCTAAGGCCTTAGAGTTCAAATGAGCTTAAATCCTTTCAAGGCTATCAATCGCAGTTAGTCTAGTAGAGAATTAAGCCAAGAAAGACAAGATTTGACCAAACATTGAATGCTTAATCTCTGTTTTACCAAAGTCACCTGTAGATTTGATGAAGAGCTTAGATCTCACTGTAGATTTGATGAAGAGCTTAGATCTCACTATAGATTTGATGAAGAGGTTAGATCTCACTGTAGACTTGATCAAATCAAAATCTGTCTTCACCAGCTTGTAGAGCACCCTTGAGAACCAATAGGGCCAAGAGGAATTATAGCAATTTGATCTGGAGTAGTAGAGATCTCATTTCTCCTTGAGAAATGTGGCACCAGCGATTTAGCAAAAATTGGCAGCTACGCTTGGCGGTTTGCGATTTTGTTTGAATGGGATGGCTAGCTATGGTTGCCTAGAATTATTTGCCCTAATAGTGCTTCTGGAGGGAGATCAAGCCCCTCTACTAGCTAGGGGTGCAAAGAGCTAGTTGAAAAGAGGTAAAAATCTTAATTATCTACTAATCCTAATTAGCCAAGTGATAATGGGCTCACAAATTGATGGATTCTAGGGCTAGGCTCTGATAATATGTTAAATTTGCAGCTATGGTGGATCAAATGCTAGAATCCACATCATTAACAAAGAGATTAGATGATAATTAAGATGTGATTAGTGAGCAATTAACTGATAGCTTAATGTAGGCATGGATAATCAAAAAACCAGCAAATTCTCATTAGGCCAATGCCTCAATTTATAGAGTTTACATCCAAGCATCTATTCCCACTGATTTCTCCTTGATTCACTCCACCTCTTTTGCTTGATTCTCTCCACCTCTTCCCAGAATATCTCCACACCTCCTAAATCTCCTCATGCTACCCTTTATTCTCTCCCAGTAGATACTTCTCACCTTTTCACAGGCTCTCTCACATTTATAGATTCTCTTTTACAGCCTATTCACTTGTATATGTCAACACCTCCCCTCAAGTGAATACTCCTAGCACACCTGGACCCTATACCAAGTTTCCCTCTTACTTGATAGTCCGCGACCAGTGCCTCAAGTCCCTAAACTCATAGTCCTTGACACTCTCTCTCTCTCTATGTGTCCAAGGCTACTACAAGTGCCCGTGACCTTGACCAAAGTGCCCATACATACATCTACCACATGGCCGACATCATCGGTGGCTGAGAGGTGGTTTTACTTTGTTGGGACAGGTTACATTCGGTTGTAGGGTTTCTCTCTCTCTCTCTCTCTCTCTCTCTCTCTCTCTCTCTCTCTCTCTCTCAGAAAAGATGATCTGACTCCACTTCCTTAGGAGCCTCCATGAAGTTTGTTGTTGTCGTTTCTTCTCCACTGGGTTTGCTATAGCAGTCTCTTGCCATGTGTCCGGGCTTTTCCACAGTTTTGGCAAGTGATGGTCCTTCCTCCTACTCTACCTCTTTCTCGTCCTCGTCCTCGAGAGAATCCTCCTCAGGTGAAGAATGCTTCTTTTTCTCCTGCTGTTGAGTCTAGCCATTTCTTGTCTTTGCCTCTTGTCTCTTCTCTAGTAGAGCTCCTTCTATCTTTTATAGCTTCAATTCAGGTACATTCTTTAGTGTTGCTACAATGTTTTCATATTCACCTTTGTCCACACTCTTCAGAAGCACTGTTAGTGCCTCATCATCTTCTGTCTTTTTGCCAATAGCTGCCAGTTGTTGCTTAATGCTTTTATATTTGTTCTTGTGTGATTAAAGATTCACTTTCCTTCATGTCTAATTTCTAGAATTGTATTAACAGATTTATCTTTGAATTTTTTGCTTGTGTTCCAAATAATTTTTTGAGTTCATCCAATGCATCTTTTGCCCACTGTATCCTTGTGATGTGATGAATGATTTCATCATTTAAACTGAGTGCGATAAGTCCCAATGCTTTTTCAATCCTCCCACTCATTTTTCCCTCTCACCTCTTTGCAATCATCTCTTCCCTCAACTAGCCCCCACAGATTTTTCCTCATGAGCAGATACATGGTTTTTGTCTGCCATGTGTAAAACTGCTCCCCATAAATTTGGCTCTCTTGTGCCGCCGTACTCATGATGATGTGAAGGGGGTCTTACCTCTTGATCAAATTTCAAGATTCAAGGGCAATGTCTACCCTTTTACAACTCAATATAAGGTTTAGGTGGTAATGATTACAACAGCTTTATCAGCATAAAATCACCAAAAATTACATTAAACCAAGGGTAACAAATCTGTACGGAAGGGTTGGAGTATCGAACCATCTCCGAATTGCAATCTGAAATTATAGGGATTTGTATCAGATACCAATGGTTGATTTGAACCCGTAATTGCACCGAACAATAGTGATTAGTATTGATCAATCATTGATTAGTAAACTAATAATCTATTTTGTGTGCAAAAAATAGAGTATGCGAGGAGTCCTTATCCTAGGCCTTAGAGTTCAAATGAGCTTAAATCCTTTCAAGGCTATCAATGGCAATTAGTCTAGTAGAGAATTAAGCCAAGAAAGATAAGATTTGACCAAACATTGAATGCTTAATCTCTGTTTTACCAAAATCACCTGTAGATTTGATGAAGAGCTTAGATCTCACTGTAGACTTGATCAAATCAAAATCTGTCTTCACCAGCTTGTAGAGCACCCTTGAAAACCACTAGGGCCAAGAGGAATTATAGCAATTTGATCTGGAGTAGTAGAGATCTCATTTCTCCTTCAGAAATGTGGCGCCAGCGATTTAGCAAAAATTGGCAGCTACGCTTGGCGGTTTGCGATTTTGTTTGAATGGGATGGCTAGCTATGGTTGCCTAGAATTATTTGCCCTAAACTGGAGGGAGATCAAGCCCCTCTACTGGCTAGGGGTGCAAAGAGCTAGTTGAGAAGAGGTAAAAATCTTAATTATCTACTTATCCTAATTAGCCAAGTGATAATGGGCTCACAAATTGATGGATTCTAGGGCTAGGCTCTGATAATATGTTAAATTTGCACCTATGGTGGATCAAATGCTAGAATCCACATCATTAACAAAGAGATTAGATGATAATTAAGACGTGATTAGTGAGCAATTAACTGATAGCTTAATGTAGGCATGGATAATCAAAAACCAGCAAATTCTCATTAGGCCAATGCCTCAATTTATAGAGTTTACATCCAAGCATCTATTCCCACTGATTTCTCCTTGATTCACTCCACCTCTTTTGCTTGATTCTCTCCACCTCTTCCAAGAATATCTCATTTATTCTCTCCCAATAGATACTTCTCACCTTTTGACAGGCTCTCTCACATTTATAGATTCTCTTTTACAGCCTATTCACTTGTATATGTCAACACCTCCCCTCATGTGAATACTCCTAGCACACCTGGACCCTATACCAAGTTTCCCTCTTACTTGATAGTCTGCGACCAGTGCCTCAAGTCCCTAAACTCATAGTCCTTGACACTCTCTCTCTCTATGTGTCCAAGGTTACTACAACTGCCCGTGACCTTGACCAAAGTGCTCATACATACATCTACCACATGGCCGACATCATCGGTGGAGAGGTGGTTTTACTTTGTTGGGACAGGTTACATTCGGTTGTAGGGTCTCTCTCTCTCTCTCTCTCTCTCTCTCTCTCTGAGAAAAGATGATCTGACTCCACTTCCTTAGGAGCCTCCATGAAGCTTGTTGATGTCGTTTCTTCTCTACTGGGTTTGCTGTAGCAGTCTCTTGCCATCTGTCCTGGCTTTTCCACAGTTTTGGCAAGTGATGGTCCTTCCTCGTACTCTACCTCTTTCTCGTCCTCGTCCTCGAGAGAATCCTCCTCAGGTGAAGAATGCTTTTTTTTCTCCTGCTGTTGAGTCTAGCCATTTCTTCTCTTTGCCTCTGGTCTCTTGCTCTAGTAGAGCTCCTTCTATCTTTTGTAGCTTCAATTCAGGTACATTCTTTAGTGTTGCTACAATGTTTTCATATTCACCTTTGTCCACACTCTTCAGAAGCACTGTTAGTGCCTCATCATCTTTTGTCTTTTTGCCAATAGCTGCCAGTTGTTGCTTAATGCTTTTATATTTGTTCAAGTGTGTGATTAAAGATTCACTTTCAATCATGTCTAATTTCTAGAATTGTATTAACAGATTTATCTTTGAATTTTTTGCTTGTGTTCCAAATAATTTTTTGAGTTCATCCAATGCATCTTTTGCCCACTGTAGCCTTGTGATGTGATGAATGATTTCATCATTTAAACTGAGTGCGATAAGTCCCAATGCTTTTTCAATCCTCCTCTTCCACTCATTTTTTCCTCTCACCTCTTTGCATTCATCTCTTCCCTCAACTAGCCCCCACAGATTTTTCCTCATGAGCAGATACATGGTTTTTGTCTGCCATGTGTAAAACTGCTCCCCATAAATTTGGCTATCTCTTGTGCCGCCGTACTCACGATGATGTGAAGGGGGTCTTACATCTTGATCAAATTTCAAGATTCAAGGGCAATGTCTACCCTTTTACAACTCAATATAAGGTTTAGGTGGTGATGATTACAACAGCTTTATCAGCATAAAATCACCAAAAATTACATTAAACCAAGGGTAACAAATTTGTACGGAAGGGTTGGAGTATCAAACCATCTCCAAATTGCAATCTGAAATTATAGGGATCTGTATCAGATACCAAATGGTTGATTTGAACCCGTAATTGCACTGAAAAATAGTGATTAGTATTGATTAATCATTGGTTAGTAAACTAATCATCTATTTTATGTGCAAAAAATAGAGTATGCGGGGAGTCCAGATCTAAGGCCTTAGAGTTCAAATGAGCTTAAATCCTTTCAAGGCTTTCAATGGCAATTAGTCTAGTAGAGAATTAAGCCAATAAAGACAAGATTTGACCAAACATTGAATGCTTAATCTCTGTTTTACCAAAGTCACCTGTAGATTTGATGAAGAGGTTAGATCTCATTGTAGACTTGATCAAATCAAAATCTGTCTTCACCATGTTGTAGAGCACCCTTGCAAACCACTAGGGCCAAGAGGAATTATAGCAATTTGATCTGGAGTAGTAGAGATCTCATTTCTCCTTCAGAAATGTGGCGCCAGCAATTTAGCAAAAATTGGCAGCTACGCTTGGCGGTTTGCGATTTTGTTTGAATGGGATGGCTAGCTATGGTTGCCTAGAATTATTTGCCCTAATAGTGATTCTGGAGGGAGATCAAGCCCCTCTACTGGCTAGGGGTGCAAAGAGCTAGTTGAAAAGAGGTAAAAATCTTAATTATCTACTAATCCTAATTAGCCAAGTGATAATGGTCTCATAAATCGATGGATTCTAGGGCTAGGCTCTGATAATATGTTAAATTTGCACCTATGGTGGATCAAATGCTAGAATCCACATCATTAACAAAGAGATTAGATGATAATTAAGACGTGATCAGTGAGCAATTAACTGATAGCTTAATGTAGGCATGGATAATAAAAAACCAGCAAATTCTCATTAGGCCAATGCCTCAATTTATAGAGTTTACATCCAAGCATCTATTCCCACTGATTTCTCCTTGATTCACTCCACCTCTTTTGCTTGATTCTCTCCACCTCTTCCCAAAATATCTCCACACCTCCTAAATCTCCTCATGCTACCCTTTATTCTCTCCTCGTAAATACTTCTCACCTTTTCACAGGCTCTCTCACATTTATAGATTCTCTTTTACAGCCTATTCACTTGTATATGTCAACACCTCCCCTCAAGTGAATACTCCTAGCACACCTGGACCCTATACAAAGTTTCCCTCTTACTTGAGCTATGGTTGCCTAGAATTATTTGCCCTAATAGTGCTTCTGGAGGGAGATCAAGCCCCTCTACTGGCTAGGGGTGCAAAGAGCTAGTTGAAAAGAGGTAAAAATCTTAATTATCTACTAATCCTAATTAGCCAAGTGATAATGGGCTCACAAATTGATGGATTCTAGGGCTAGGCTCTGATAATATGTTAAATTTGCACCTATGGTGGATCAAATGCTAGAATCCACATCATTAACAAAGAGATTAGATGATAATTAAGACGTGATTAGTGAGCAATTAACTGATAGCTTAATGTAGGCATGGATAATCAAAAACCAGCAAATTCTCATTAGGCCAATGCCTCAATTTATAGAGTTTACATCCAAGCATCTATTCCCACTGATTTCTCCTTGATTCACTCCACCTCTTTTGCTTGATTCTCTCCACCTCTTCCAAGAATATCTCCTTTATTCTCTCCCAATAGATACTTCTCACCTTTTGACAGGCTCTCTCACATTTATAGATTCTCTTTTACAGCCTATTCACTTGTATATGTCAACACCTCCCCTCATGTGAATACTCCTAGCACACCTGGACCCTATACCAAGTTTCCCTCTTACTTGATAGTCTGCGACCAGTGCCTCAAGTCCCTAAACTCATAGTCCTTGACACTCTCTCTCTCTATGTGTCCAAGGTTACTACAAGTGCCCGTGACCTTGACCAAAGTGCTCATACATACATCTACCACATGGCCGACATCATCGGTGGAGAGGTGGTTTTACTTTGTTGGGACAGGTTACATTCGGTTGTAGGGTCTCTCTCTCTCTCTCTCTCTCTCTCTCTCTCTCTGAGAAAAGATGATCTGACTCCACTTCCTTAGGAGCCTCCATGAAGCTTGTTGATGTCGTTTCTTCTCTACTGGGTTTGCTGTAGCAGTCTCTTGCCATCTGTCCTGGCTTTTCCACAGTTTTGGCAAGTGATGGTCCTTCCTCGTACTCTACCTCTTTCTCGTCCTCGTCCTCGAGAGAATCCTCCTCAGGTGAAGAATGCTTTTTTTTCTCCTGCTGTTGAGTCTAGCCATTTCTTCTCTTTGCCTCTGGTCTCTTGCTCTAGTAGAGCTCCTTCTATCTTTTGTAGCTTCAATTCAGGTACATTCTTTAGTGTTGCTACAATGTTTTCATATTCACCTTTGTCCACACTCTTCAGAAGCACTGTTAGTGCCTCATCATCTTCTGTCTTTTTGCCAATAGCTGCCAGTTGTTGCTTAATGCTTTTATATTTGTTCAAGTGTGTGATTAAAGATTCACTTTCAATCATGTCTAATTTCTAGAATTGTATTAACAGATTTATCTTTGAATTTTTTGCTTGTGTTCCAAATAATTTTTTGAGTTCATCCAATGCATCTTTTGCCCACTGTAGCCTTGTGATGTGATGAATGATTTCATCATTTAAACTGAGTGCGATAAGTCCCAATGCTTTTTCAATCCTCCTCTTCCACTCATTTTTTCCTCTCACCTCTTTGCATTCATCTCTTCCCTCAACTAGCCCCCACAGATTTTTCCTCATGAGCAGATACATGGTTTTTGTCTGCCATGTGTAAAACTGCTCCCCATAAATTTGGCTATCTCTTGTGCCGCCGTACTCACGATGATGTGAAGGGGGTCTTACATCTTGATCAAATTTCAAGATTCAAGGGCAATGTCTACCCTTTTACAACTCAATATAAGGTTTAGGTGGTGATGATTACAACAGCTTTATCAGCATAAAATCACCAAAAATTACATTAAACCAAGGGTAACAAATCTGTACGGAAGGGTTGGAGTATCAAACCATCTCCAAATTGCAATCTGAAATTATAGGGATCTGTATCAGATACCAAATGGTTGATTTGAACCCGTAATTGCACTGAAAAATAGTGATTAGTATTGATTAATCATTGGTTAGTAAACTAATCATCTATTTTATGTGCAAAAAACAGAGTATGCGGGGAGTCCAGATCTAAGGCCTTAGAGTTCAAATGAGCTTAAATCCTTTCAAGGCTTTCAATGGCAATTAGTCTAGTAGAGAATTAAGCCAATAAAGACAAGATTTGACCAAACATTGAATGCTTAATCTCTGTTTTACCAAAGTCACCTGTAGATTTGATGAAGAGGTTAGATCTCATTGTAGACTTGATCAAATCAAAATCTGTCTTCACCATGTTGTAGAGCACCCTTGCAAACCACTAGGGCCAAGAGGAATTATAGCAATTTGATCTGGAGTAGTAGAGATCTCATTTCTCCTTCAGAAATGTGGCGCCAGCAATTTAGCAAAAATTGGCAGCTACGCTTGGCGGTTTGCGATTTTGTTTGAATGGGATGGCTAGCTATGGTTGCCTAGAATTATTTGCCCTAATAGTGATTCTGGAGGGAGATCAAGCCCCTCTACTGGCTAGGGGTGCAAAGAGCTAGTTGAAAAGAGGTAAAAATCTTAATTATCTACTAATCCTAATTAGCCAAGTGATAATGGTCTCATAAATCGATGGATTCTAGGGCTAGGCTCTGATAATATGTTAAATTTGCACCTATGGTGGATCAAATGCTAGAATCCACATCATTAACAAAGAGATTAGATGATAATTAAGACGTGATCAGTGAGCAATTAACTGATAGCTTAATGTAGGCATGGATAATAAAAAACCAGCAAATTCTCATTAGGCCAATGCCTCAATTTATAGAGTTTACATCCAAGCATCTATTCCCACTGATTTCTCCTTGATTCACTCCACCTCTTTTGCTTGATTCTCTCCACCTCTTCCCAAAATATCTCCACACCTCCTAAATCTCCTCATGCTACCCTTTATTCTCTCCTCGTAAATACTTCTCACCTTTTCACAGGCTCTCTCACATTTATAGATTCTCTTTTACAGCCTATTCACTTGTATATGTCAACACCTCCCCTCAAGTGAATACTCCTAGCACACCTGGACCCTATACAAAGTTTCCCTCTTACTTGAGCTATGGTTGCCTAGAATTATTTGCCCTAATAGTGCTTCTGGAGGGAGATCAAGCCCCTCTACTGGCTAGGGGTGCAAAGAGCTAGTTGAAAAGAGGTAAAAATCTTAATTATCTACTAATCCTAATTAGCCAAGTGATAATGGGCTCACAAATTGATGGATTCTAGGGCTAGGCTCTGATAATATGTTAAATTTGCACCTATGGTGGATCAAATGCTAGAATCCACATCATTAACAAAGAGATTAGATGATAATTAAGACGTGATTAGTGAGCAATTAACTGATAGCTTAATGTAGGCATGGATAATCAAAAACCAGCAAATTCTCATTAGGCCAATGCCTCAATTTATAGAGTTTACATCCAAGCATCTATTCCCACTGATTTCTCCTTGATTCACTCCACCTCTTTTGCTTGATTCTCTCCACCTCTTCCAAGAATATCTCCTTTATTCTCTCCCAATAGATACTTCTCACCTTTTGACAGGCTCTCTCACATTTATAGATTCTCTTTTACAGCCTATTCACTTGTATATGTCAACACCTCCCCTCATGTGAATACTCCTAGCACACCTGGACCCTATACCAAGTTTCCCTCTTACTTGATAGTCCGCGACCAGTGCCTCAAGTCCCTAAACTCATAGTCCTTGACACTCTCTCTCTCTATGTGTCCAAGGTTACTACAAGTGCCCGTGACCTTGACCAAAGTGCTCATACATACATCTACCACATGGCCGACATCATCGGTGGAGAGGTGGTTTTACTTTGTTGGGACAGGTTACATTCGGTTGTAGGGTCTCTCTCTCTCTCTCTCTCTCTCTCTCTCTGAGAAAAGATGATCTGACTCCACTTCCTTAGGAGCCTCCATGAAGCTTGTTGATGTCGTTTCTTCTCTACTGGGTTTGCTGTAGCAGTCTCTTGCCATCTGTCCTGGCTTTTCCACAGTTTTGGCAAGTGATGGTCCTTCCTCGTACTCTACCTCTTTCTCGTCCTCGTCCTCGAGAGAATCCTCCTCAGGTGAAGAATGCTTTTTTTTCTCCTGCTGTTGAGTCTAGCCATTTCTTCTCTTTGCCTCTGGTCTCTTGCTCTAGTAGAGCTCCTTCTATCTTTTGTAGCTTCAATTCAGGTACATTCTTTAGTGTTGCTACAATGTTTTCATATTCACCTTTGTCCACACTCTTCAGAAGCACTGTTAGTGCCTCATCATCTTCTGTCTTTTTGCCAATAGCTGCCAGTTGTTGCTTAATGCTTTTATATTTGTTCAAGTGTGTGATTAAAGATTCACTTTCAATCATGTCTAATTTCTAGAATTGTATTAACAGATTTATCTTTGAATTTTTTGCTTGTGTTCCAAATAATTTTTTGAGTTCATCCAATGCATCTTTTGCCCACTGTAGCCTTGTGATGTGATGAATGATTTCATCATTTAAACTGAGTGCGATAAGTCCCAATGCTTTTTCAATCCTCCTCTTCCACTCATTTTTTCCTCTCACCTCTTTGCATTCATCTCTTCCCTCAACTAGCCCCCACAGATTTTTCCTCATGAGCAGATACATGGTTTTTGTCTGCCATGTGTAAAACTGCTCCCCATAAATTTGGCTATCTCTTGTGCCGCCGTACTCACGATGATGTGAAGGGGGTCTTACATCTTGATCAAATTTCAAGATTCAAGGGCAATGTCTACCCTTTTACAACTCAATATAAGGTTTAGGTGGTGATGATTACAACAGCTTTATCAGCATAAAATCACCAAAAATTACATTAAACCAAGGGTAACAAATCTGTACGGAAGGGTTGGAGTATCAAACCATCTCCAAATTGCAATCTGAAATTATAGGGATCTGTATCAGATACCAAATGGTTGATTTGAACCCGTAATTGCACTGAAAAATAGTGATTAGTATTGATTAATCATTGGTTAGTAAACTAATCATCTATTTTATGTGCAAAAAACAGAGTATGCGGGGAGTCCAGATCTAAGGCCTTAGAGTTCAAATGAGCTTAAATCCTTTCAAGGCTTTCAATGGCAATTAGTCTAGTAGAGAATTAAGCCAATAAAGACAAGATTTGACCAAACATTGAATGCTTAATCTCTGTTTTACCAAAGTCACCTGTAGATTTGATGAAGAGGTTAGATCTCATTGTAGACTTGATCAAATCAAAATCTGTCTTCACCATGTTGTAGAGCACCCTTGCAAACCACTAGGGCCAAGAGGAATTATAGCAATTTGATCTGGAGTAGTAGAGATCTCATTTCTCCTTCAGAAATGTGGCGCCAGCAATTTAGCAAAAATTGGCAGCTACGCTTGGCGGTTTGCGATTTTGTTTGAATGGGATGGCTAGCTATGGTTGCCTAGAATTATTTGCCCTAATAGTGATTCTGGAGGGAGATCAAGCCCCTCTACTGGCTAGGGGTGCAAAGAGCTAGTTGAAAAGAGGTAAAAATCTTAATTATCTACTAATCCTAATTAGCCAAGTGATAATGGTCTCATAAATCGATGGATTCTAGGGCTAGGCTCTGATAATATGTTAAATTTGCACCTATGGTGGATCAAATGCTAGAATCCACATCATTAACAAAGAGATTAGATGATAATTAAGACGTGATCAGTGAGCAATTAACTGATAGCTTAATGTAGGCATGGATAATAAAAAACCAGCAAATTCTCATTAGGCCAATGCCTCAATTTATAGAGTTTACATCCAAGCATCTATTCCCACTGATTTCTCCTTGATTCACTCCACCTCTTTTGCTTGATTCTCTCCACCTCTTCCCAAAATATCTCCACACCTCCTAAATCTCCTCATGCTACCCTTTATTCTCTCCTCGTAAATACTTCTCACCTTTTCACAGGCTCTCTCACATTTATAGATTCTCTTTTACAGCCTATTCACTTGTATATGTCAACACCTCCCCTCAAGTGAATACTCCTAGCACACCTGGACCCTATACAAAGTTTCCCTCTTACTTGAGCTATGGTTGCCTAGAATTATTTGCCCTAATAGTGCTTCTGGAGGGAGATCAAGCCCCTCTACTGGCTAGGGGTGCAAAGAGCTAGTTGAAAAGAGGTAAAAATCTTAATTATCTACTAATCCTAATTAGCCAAGTGATAATGGGCTCACAAATTGATGGATTCTAGGGCTAGGCTCTGATAATATGTTAAATTTGCACCTATGGTGGATCAAATGCTAGAATCCACATCATTAACAAAGAGATTAGATGATAATTAAGACGTGATTAGTGAGCAATTAACTGATAGCTTAATGTAGGCATGGATAATCAAAAACCAGCAAATTCTCATTAGGCCAATGCCTCAATTTATAGAGTTTACATCCAAGCATCTATTCCCACTGATTTCTCCTTGATTCACTCCACCTCTTTTGCTTGATTCTCTCCACCTCTTCCAAGAATATCTCCTTTATTCTCTCCCAATAGATACTTCTCACCTTTTGACAGGCTCTCTCACATTTATAGATTCTCTTTTACAGCCTATTCACTTGTATATGTCAACACCTCCCCTCATGTGAATACTCCTAGCACACCTGGACCCTATACCAAGTTTCCCTCTTACTTGATAGTCCGCGACCAGTGCCTCAAGTCCCTAAACTCATAGTCCTTGACACTCTCTCTCTCTATGTGTCCAAGGTTACTACAAGTGCCCGTGACCTTGACCAAAGTGCTCATACATACATCTACCACATGGCCGACATCATCGGTGGAGAGGTGGTTTTACTTTGTTGGGACAGGTTACATTCGGTTGTAGGGTCTCTCTCTCTCTCTCTCTCTCTCTCTCTCTGAGAAAAGATGATCTGACTCCACTTCCTTAGGAGCCTCCATGAAGCTTGTTGATGTCGTTTCTTCTCTACTGGGTTTGCTGTAGCAGTCTCTTGCCATCTGTCCTGGCTTTTCCACAGTTTTGGCAAGTGATGGTCCTTCCTCGTACTCTACCTCTTTCTCGTCCTCGTCCTCGAGAGAATCCTCCTCAGGTGAAGAATGCTTTTTTTTCTCCTGCTGTTGAGTCTAGCCATTTCTTCTCTTTGCCTCTGGTCTCTTGCTCTAGTAGAGCTCCTTCTATCTTTTGTAGCTTCAATTCAGGTACATTCTTTAGTGTTGCTACAATGTTTTCATATTCACCTTTGTCCACACTCTTCAGAAGCACTGTTAGTGCCTCATCATCTTCTGTCTTTTTGCCAATAGCTGCCAGTTGTTGCTTAATGCTTTTATATTTGTTCAAGTGTGTGATTAAAGATTCACTTTCAATCATGTCTAATTTCTAGAATTGTATTAACAGATTTATCTTTGAATTTTTTGCTTGTGTTCCAAATAATTTTTTGAGTTCATCCAATGCATCTTTTGCCCACTGTAGCCTTGTGATGTGATGAATGATTTCATCATTTAAACTGAGTGCGATAAGTCCCAATGCTTTTTCAATCCTCCTCTTCCACTCATTTTTTCCTCTCACCTCTTTGCATTCATCTCTTCCCTCAACTAGCCCCCACAGATTTTTCCTCATGAGCAGATACATGGTTTTTGTCTGCCATGTGTAAAACTGCTCCCCATAAATTTGGCTATCTCTTGTGCCGCCGTACTCACGATGATGTGAAGGGGGTCTTACATCTTGATCAAATTTCAAGATTCAAGGGCAATGTCTACCCTTTTACAACTCAATATAAGGTTTAGGTGGTGATGATTACAACAGCTTTATCAGCATAAAATCACCAAAAATTACATTAAACCAAGGGTAACAAATCTGTACGGAAGGGTTGGAGTATCAAACCATCTCCAAATTGCAATCTGAAATTATAGGGATCTGTATCAGATACCAAATGGTTGATTTGAACCCGTAATTGCACTGAAAAATAGTGATTAGTATTGATTAATCATTGGTTAGTAAACTAATCATCTATTTTATGTGCAAAAAACAGAGTATGCGGGGAGTCCAGATCTAAGGCCTTAGAGTTCAAATGAGCTTAAATCCTTTCAAGGCTTTCAATGGCAATTAGTCTAGTAGAGAATTAAGCCAATAAAGACAAGATTTGACCAAACATTGAATGCTTAATCTCTGTTTTACCAAAGTCACCTGTAGATTTGATGAAGAGGTTAGATCTCATTGTAGACTTGATCAAATCAAAATCTGTCTTCACCATGTTGTAGAGCACCCTTGCAAACCACTAGGGCCAAGAGGAATTATAGCAATTTGATCTGGAGTAGTAGAGATCTCATTTCTCCTTCAGAAATGTGGCGCCAGCAATTTAGCAAAAATTGGCAGCTACGCTTGGCGGTTTGCGATTTTGTTTGAATGGGATGGCTAGCTATGGTTGCCTAGAATTATTTGCCCTAATAGTGATTCTGGAGGGAGATCAAGCCCCTCTACTGGCTAGGGGTGCAAAGAGCTAGTTGAAAAGAGGTAAAAATCTTAATTATCTACTAATCCTAATTAGCCAAGTGATAATGGTCTCATAAATCGATGGATTCTAGGGCTAGGCTCTGATAATATGTTAAATTTGCACCTATGGTGGATCAAATGCTAGAATCCACATCATTAACAAAGAGATTAGATGATAATTAAGACGTGATCAGTGAGCAATTAACTGATAGCTTAATGTAGGCATGGATAATAAAAAACCAGCAAATTCTCATTAGGCCAATGCCTCAATTTATAGAGTTTACATCCAAGCATCTATTCCCACTGATTTCTCCTTGATTCACTCCACCTCTTTTGCTTGATTCTCTCCACCTCTTCCCAAAATATCTCCACACCTCCTAAATCTCCTCATGCTACCCTTTATTCTCTCCTCGTAAATACTTCTCACCTTTTCACAGGCTCTCTCACATTTATAGATTCTCTTTTACAGCCTATTCACTTGTATATGTCAACACCTCCCCTCAAGTGAATACTCCTAGCACACCTGGACCCTATACAAAGTTTCCCTCTTACTTGAGCTATGGTTGCCTAGAATTATTTGCCCTAATAGTGCTTCTGGAGGGAGATCAAGCCCCTCTACTGGCTAGGGGTGCAAAGAGCTAGTTGAAAAGAGGTAAAAATCTTAATTATCTACTAATCCTAATTAGCCAAGTGATAATGGGCTCACAAATTGATGGATTCTAGGGCTAGGCTCTGATAATATGTTAAATTTGCACCTATGGTGGATCAAATGCTAGAATCCACATCATTAACAAAGAGATTAGATGATAATTAAGACGTGATTAGTGAGCAATTAACTGATAGCTTAATGTAGGCATGGATAATCAAAAACCAGCAAATTCTCATTAGGCCAATGCCTCAATTTATAGAGTTTACATCCAAGCATCTATTCCCACTGATTTCTCCTTGATTCACTCCACCTCTTTTGCTTGATTCTCTCCACCTCTTCCAAGAATATCTCCTTTATTCTCTCCCAATAGATACTTCTCACCTTTTGACAGGCTCTCTCACATTTATAGATTCTCTTTTACAGCCTATTCACTTGTATATGTCAACACCTCCCCTCATGTGAATACTCCTAGCACACCTGGACCCTATACCAAGTTTCCCTCTTACTTGATAGTCCGCGACCAGTGCCTCAAGTCCCTAAACTCATAGTCCTTGACACTCTCTCTCTCTATGTGTCCAAGGTTACTACAAGTGCCCGTGACCTTGACCAAAGTGCTCATACATACATCTACCACATGGCCGACATCATCGGTGGAGAGGTGGTTTTACTTTGTTGGGACAGGTTACATTCGGTTGTAGGGTCTCTCTCTCTCTCTCTCTCTCTCTCTCTCTGAGAAAAGATGATCTGACTCCACTTCCTTAGGAGCCTCCATGAAGCTTGTTGATGTCGTTTCTTCTCTACTGGGTTTGCTGTAGCAGTCTCTTGCCATCTGTCCTGGCTTTTCCACAGTTTTGGCAAGTGATGGTCCTTCCTCGTACTCTACCTCTTTCTCGTCCTCGTCCTCGAGAGAATCCTCCTCAGGTGAAGAATGCTTTTTTTTCTCCTGCTGTTGAGTCTAGCCATTTCTTCTCTTTGCCTCTGGTCTCTTGCTCTAGTAGAGCTCCTTCTATCTTTTGTAGCTTCAATTCAGGTACATTCTTTAGTGTTGCTACAATGTTTTCATATTCACCTTTGTCCACACTCTTCAGAAGCACTGTTAGTGCCTCATCATCTTCTGTCTTTTTGCCAATAGCTGCCAGTTGTTGCTTAATGCTTTTATATTTGTTCAAGTGTGTGATTAAAGATTCACTTTCAATCATGTCTAATTTCTAGAATTGTATTAACAGATTTATCTTTGAATTTTTTGCTTGTGTTCCAAATAATTTTTTGAGTTCATCCAATGCATCTTTTGCCCACTGTAGCCTTGTGATGTGATGAATGATTTCATCATTTAAACTGAGTGCGATAAGTCCCAATGCTTTTTCAATCCTCCTCTTCCACTCATTTTTTCCTCTCACCTCTTTGCATTCATCTCTTCCCTCAACTAGCCCCCACAGATTTTTCCTCATGAGCAGATACATGGTTTTTGTCTGCCATGTGTAAAACTGCTCCCCATAAATTTGGCTATCTCTTGTGCCGCCGTACTCACGATGATGTGAAGGGGGTCTTACATCTTGATCAAATTTCAAGATTCAAGGGCAATGTCTACCCTTTTACAACTCAATATAAGGTTTAGGTGGTGATGATTACAACAGCTTTATCAGCATAAAATCACCAAAAATTACATTAAACCAAGGGTAACAAATCTGTACGGAAGGGTTGGAGTATCAAACCATCTCCAAATTGCAATCTGAAATTATAGGGATCTGTATCAGATACCAAATGGTTGATTTGAACCCGTAATTGCACTGAAAAATAGTGATTAGTATTGATTAATCATTGATTAGTAAACTAATCATCTATTTTATGTGCAAAAAACAGAGTATGCGGGGAGTCCAGATCTAAGGCCTTAGAGTTCAAATGAGCTTAAATCCTTTCAAGGCTTTCAATGGCAATTAGTCTAGTAGAGAATTAAGCCAATAAAGACAAGATTTGACCAAACATTGAATGCTTAATCTCTGTTTTACCAAAGTCACCTGTAGATTTGATGAAGAGGTTAGATCTCATTGTAGACTTGATCAAATCAAAATCTGTCTTCACCATGTTGTAGAGCACCCTTGCAAACCACTAGGGCCAAGAGGAATTATAGCAATTTGATCTGGAGTAGTAGAGATCTCATTTCTCCTTCAGAAATGTGGCGCCAGCAATTTAGCAAAAATTGGCAGCTACGCTTGGCGGTTTGCGATTTTGTTTGAATGGGATGGCTAGCTATGGTTGCCTAGAATTATTTGCCCTAATAGTGATTCTGGAGGGAGATCAAGCCCCTCTACTGGCTAGGGGTGCAAAGAGCTAGTTGAAAAGAGGTAAAAATCTTAATTATCTACTAATCCTAATTAGCCAAGTGATAATGGTCTCATAAATCGATGGATTCTAGGGCTAGGCTCTGATAATATGTTAAATTTGCACCTATGGTGGATCAAATGCTAGAATCCACATCATTAACAAAGAGATTAGATGATAATTAAGACGTGATCAGTGAGCAATTAACTGATAGCTTAATGTAGGCATGGATAATAAAAAACCAGCAAATTCTCATTAGGCCAATGCCTCAATTTATAGAGTTTACATCCAAGCATCTATTCCCACTGATTTCTCCTTGATTCACTCCACCTCTTTTGCTTGATTCTCTCCACCTCTTCCCAAAATATCTCCACACCTCCTAAATCTCCTCATGCTACCCTTTATTCTCTCCTCGTAAATACTTCTCACCTTTTCACAGGCTCTCTCACATTTATAGATTCTCTTTTACAGCCTATTCACTTGTATATGTCAACACCTCCCCTCAAGTGAATACTCCTAGCACACCTGGACCCTATACAAAGTTTCCCTCTTACTTGAGCTATGGTTGCCTAGAATTATTTGCCCTAATAGTGCTTCTGGAGGGAGATCAAGCCCCTCTACTGGCTAGGGGTGCAAAGAGCTAGTTGAAAAGAGGTAAAAATCTTAATTATCTACTAATCCTAATTAGCCAAGTGATAATGGGCTCACAAATTGATGGATTCTAGGGCTAGGCTCTGATAATATGTTAAATTTGCACCTATGGTGGATCAAATGCTAGAATCCACATCATTAACAAAGAGATTAGATGATAATTAAGACGTGATTAGTGAGCAATTAACTGATAGCTTAATGTAGGCATGGATAATCAAAAACCAGCAAATTCTCATTAGGCCAATGCCTCAATTTATAGAGTTTACATCCAAGCATCTATTCCCACTGATTTCTCCTTGATTCACTCCACCTCTTTTGCTTGATTCTCTCCACCTCTTCCAAGAATATCTCCTTTATTCTCTCCCAATAGATACTTCTCACCTTTTGACAGGCTCTCTCACATTTATAGATTCTCTTTTACAGCCTATTCACTTGTATATGTCAACACCTCCCCTCATGTGAATACTCCTAGCACACCTGGACCCTATACCAAGTTTCCCTCTTACTTGATAGTCCGCGACCAGTGCCTCAAGTCCCTAAACTCATAGTCCTTGACACTCTCTCTCTCTATGTGTCCAAGGTTACTACAAGTGCCCGTGACCTTGACCAAAGTGCTCATACATACATCTACCACATGGCCGACATCATCGGTGGAGAGGTGGTTTTACTTTGTTGGGACAGGTTACATTCGGTTGTAGGGTCTCTCTCTCTCTCTCTCTCTCTCTCTCTCTGAGAAAAGATGATCTGACTCCACTTCCTTAGGAGCCTCCATGAAGCTTGTTGATGTCGTTTCTTCTCTACTGGGTTTGCTGTAGCAGTCTCTTGCCATCTGTCCTGGCTTTTCCACAGTTTTGGCAAGTGATGGTCCTTCCTCGTACTCTACCTCTTTCTCGTCCTCGTCCTCGAGAGAATCCTCCTCAGGTGAAGAATGCTTTTTTTTCTCCTGCTGTTGAGTCTAGCCATTTCTTCTCTTTGCCTCTGGTCTCTTGCTCTAGTAGAGCTCCTTCTATCTTTTGTAGCTTCAATTCAGGTACATTCTTTAGTGTTGCTACAATGTTTTCATATTCACCTTTGTCCACACTCTTCAGAAGCACTGTTAGTGCCTCATCATCTTCTGTCTTTTTGCCAATAGCTGCCAGTTGTTGCTTAATGCTTTTATATTTGTTCAAGTGTGTGATTAAAGATTCACTTTCAATCATGTCTAATTTCTAGAATTGTATTAACAGATTTATCTTTGAATTTTTTGCTTGTGTTCCAAATAATTTTTTGAGTTCATCCAATGCATCTTTTGCCCACTGTAGCCTTGTGATGTGATGAATGATTTCATCATTTAAACTGAGTGCGATAAGTCCCAATGCTTTTTCAATCCTCCTCTTCCACTCATTTTTTCCTCTCACCTCTTTGCATTCATCTCTTCCCTCAACTAGCCCCCACAGATTTTTCCTCATGAGCAGATACATGGTTTTTGTCTGCCATGTGTAAAACTGCTCCCCATAAATTTGGCTATCTCTTGTGCCGCCGTACTCACGATGATGTGAAGGGGGTCTTACATCTTGATCAAATTTCAAGATTCAAGGGCAATGTCTACCCTTTTACAACTCAATATAAGGTTTAGGTGGTGATGATTACAACAGCTTTATCAGCATAAAATCACCAAAAATTACATTAAACCAAGGGTAACAAATCTGTACGGAAGGGTTGGAGTATCAAACCATCTCCAAATTGCAATCTGAAATTATAGGGATCTGTATCAGATACCAAATGGTTGATTTGAACCCGTAATTGCACTGAAAAATAGTGATTAGTATTGATTAATCATTGATTAGTAAACTAATCATCTATTTTATGTGCAAAAAACAGAGTATGCGGGGAGTCCAGATCTAAGGCCTTAGAGTTCAAATGAGCTTAAATCCTTTCAAGGCTTTCAATGGCAATTAGTCTAGTAGAGAATTAAGCCAATAAAGACAAGATTTGACCAAACATTGAATGCTTAATCTCTGTTTTACCAAAGTCACCTGTAGATTTGATGAAGAGGTTAGATCTCATTGTAGACTTGATCAAATCAAAATCTGTCTTCACCATGTTGTAGAGCACCCTTGCAAACCACTAGGGCCAAGAGGAATTATAGCAATTTGATCTGGAGTAGTAGAGATCTCATTTCTCCTTCAGAAATGTGGCGCCAGCAATTTAGCAAAAATTGGCAGCTACGCTTGGCGGTTTGCGATTTTGTTTGAATGGGATGGCTAGCTATGGTTGCCTAGAATTATTTGCCCTAATAGTGATTCTGGAGGGAGATCAAGCCCCTCTACTGGCTAGGGGTGCAAAGAGCTAGTTGAAAAGAGGTAAAAATCTTAATTATCTACTAATCCTAATTAGCCAAGTGATAATGGTCTCATAAATCGATGGATTCTAGGGCTAGGCTCTGATAATATGTTAAATTTGCACCTATGGTGGATCAAATGCTAGAATCCACATCATTAACAAAGAGATTAGATGATAATTAAGACGTGATCAGTGAGCAATTAACTGATAGCTTAATGTAGGCATGGATAATAAAAAACCAGCAAATTCTCATTAGGCCAATGCCTCAATTTATAGAGTTTACATCCAAGCATCTATTCCCACTGATTTCTCCTTGATTCACTCCACCTCTTTTGCTTGATTCTCTCCACCTCTTCCCAAAATATCTCCACACCTCCTAAATCTCCTCATGCTACCCTTTATTCTCTCCTCGTAAATACTTCTCACCTTTTCACAGGCTCTCTCACATTTATAGATTCTCTTTTACAGCCTATTCACTTGTATATGTCAACACCTCCCCTCAAGTGAATACTCCTAGCACACCTGGACCCTATACAAAGTTTCCCTCTTACTTGAGCTATGGTTGCCTAGAATTATTTGCCCTAATAGTGCTTCTGGAGGGAGATCAAGCCCCTCTACTGGCTAGGGGTGCAAAGAGCTAGTTGAAAAGAGGTAAAAATCTTAATTATCTACTAATCCTAATTAGCCAAGTGATAATGGGCTCACAAATTGATGGATTCTAGGGCTAGGCTCTGATAATATGTTAAATTTGCACCTATGGTGGATCAAATGCTAGAATCCACATCATTAACAAAGAGATTAGATGATAATTAAGACGTGATTAGTGAGCAATTAACTGATAGCTTAATGTAGGCATGGATAATCAAAAACCAGCAAATTCTCATTAGGCCAATGCCTCAATTTATAGAGTTTACATCCAAGCATCTATTCCCACTGATTTCTCCTTGATTCACTCCACCTCTTTTGCTTGATTCTCTCCACCTCTTCCAAGAATATCTCCTTTATTCTCTCCCAATAGATACTTCTCACCTTTTGACAGGCTCTCTCACATTTATAGATTCTCTTTTACAGCCTATTCACTTGTATATGTCAACACCTCCCCTCATGTGAATACTCCTAGCACACCTGGACCCTATACCAAGTTTCCCTCTTACTTGATAGTCCGCGACCAGTGCCTCAAGTCCCTAAACTCATAGTCCTTGACACTCTCTCTCTCTATGTGTCCAAGGTTACTACAAGTGCCCGTGACCTTGACCAAAGTGCTCATACATACATCTACCACATGGCCGACATCATCGGTGGAGAGGTGGTTTTACTTTGTTGGGACAGGTTACATTCGGTTGTAGGGTCTCTCTCTCTCTCTCTCTCTCTCTCTCTCTGAGAAAAGATGATCTGACTCCACTTCCTTAGGAGCCTCCATGAAGCTTGTTGATGTCGTTTCTTCTCTACTGGGTTTGCTGTAGCAGTCTCTTGCCATCTGTCCTGGCTTTTCCACAGTTTTGGCAAGTGATGGTCCTTCCTCGTACTCTACCTCTTTCTCGTCCTCGTCCTCGAGAGAATCCTCCTCAGGTGAAGAATGCTTTTTTTTCTCCTGCTGTTGAGTCTAGCCATTTCTTCTCTTTGCCTCTGGTCTCTTGCTCTAGTAGAGCTCCTTCTATCTTTTGTAGCTTCAATTCAGGTACATTCTTTAGTGTTGCTACAATGTTTTCATATTCACCTTTGTCCACACTCTTCAGAAGCACTGTTAGTGCCTCATCATCTTCTGTCTTTTTGCCAATAGCTGCCAGTTGTTGCTTAATGCTTTTATATTTGTTCAAGTGTGTGATTAAAGATTCACTTTCAATCATGTCTAATTTCTAGAATTGTATTAACAGATTTATCTTTGAATTTTTTGCTTGTGTTCCAAATAATTTTTTGAGTTCATCCAATGCATCTTTTGCCCACTGTAGCCTTGTGATGTGATGAATGATTTCATCATTTAAACTGAGTGCGATAAGTCCCAATGCTTTTTCAATCCTCCTCTTCCACTCATTTTTTCCTCTCACCTCTTTGCATTCATCTCTTCCCTCAACTAGCCCCCACAGATTTTTCCTCATGAGCAGATACATGGTTTTTGTCTGCCATGTGTAAAACTGCTCCCCATAAATTTGGCTATCTCTTGTGCCGCCGTACTCACGATGATGTGAAGGGGGTCTTACATCTTGATCAAATTTCAAGATTCAAGGGCAATGTCTACCCTTTTACAACTCAATATAAGGTTTAGGTGGTGATGATTACAACAGCTTTATCAGCATAAAATCACCAAAAATTACATTAAACCAAGGGTAACAAATCTGTACGGAAGGGTTGGAGTATCAAACCATCTCCAAATTGCAATCTGAAATTATAGGGATCTGTATCAGATACCAAATGGTTGATTTGAACCCGTAATTGCACTGAAAAATAGTGATTAGTATTGATTAATCATTGATTAGTAAACTAATCATCTATTTTATGTGCAAAAAACAGAGTATGCGGGGAGTCCAGATCTAAGGCCTTAGAGTTCAAATGAGCTTAAATCCTTTCAAGGCTTTCAATGGCAATTAGTCTAGTAGAGAATTAAGCCAATAAAGACAAGATTTGACCAAACATTGAATGCTTAATCTCTGTTTTACCAAAGTCACCTGTAGATTTGATGAAGAGGTTAGATCTCATTGTAGACTTGATCAAATCAAAATCTGTCTTCACCATGTTGTAGAGCACCCTTGCAAACCACTAGGGCCAAGAGGAATTATAGCAATTTGATCTGGAGTAGTAGAGATCTCATTTCTCCTTCAGAAATGTGGCGCCAGCAATTTAGCAAAAATTGGCAGCTACGCTTGGCGGTTTGCGATTTTGTTTGAATGGGATGGCTAGCTATGGTTGCCTAGAATTATTTGCCCTAATAGTGATTCTGGAGGGAGATCAAGCCCCTCTACTGGCTAGGGGTGCAAAGAGCTAGTTGAAAAGAGGTAAAAATCTTAATTATCTACTAATCCTAATTAGCCAAGTGATAATGGTCTCATAAATCGATGGATTCTAGGGCTAGGCTCTGATAATATGTTAAATTTGCACCTATGGTGGATCAAATGCTAGAATCCACATCATTAACAAAGAGATTAGATGATAATTAAGACGTGATCAGTGAGCAATTAACTGATAGCTTAATGTAGGCATGGATAATAAAAAACCAGCAAATTCTCATTAGGCCAATGCCTCAATTTATAGAGTTTACATCCAAGCATCTATTCCCACTGATTTCTCCTTGATTCACTCCACCTCTTTTGCTTGATTCTCTCCACCTCTTCCCAAAATATCTCCACACCTCCTAAATCTCCTCATGCTACCCTTTATTCTCTCCTCGTAAATACTTCTCACCTTTTCACAGGCTCTCTCACATTTATAGATTCTCTTTTACAGCCTATTCACTTGTATATGTCAACACCTCCCCTCAAGTGAATACTCCTAGCACACCTGGACCCTATACAAAGTTTCCCTCTTACTTGAGCTATGGTTGCCTAGAATTATTTGCCCTAATAGTGCTTCTGGAGGGAGATCAAGCCCCTCTACTGGCTAGGGGTGCAAAGAGCTAGTTGAAAAGAGGTAAAAATCTTAATTATCTACTAATCCTAATTAGCCAAGTGATAATGGGCTCACAAATTGATGGATTCTAGGGCTAGGCTCTGATAATATGTTAAATTTGCACCTATGGTGGATCAAATGCTAGAATCCACATCATTAACAAAGAGATTAGATGATAATTAAGACGTGATTAGTGAGCAATTAACTGATAGCTTAATGTAGGCATGGATAATCAAAAACCAGCAAATTCTCATTAGGCCAATGCCTCAATTTATAGAGTTTACATCCAAGCATCTATTCCCACTGATTTCTCCTTGATTCACTCCACCTCTTTTGCTTGATTCTCTCCACCTCTTCCAAGAATATCTCCTTTATTCTCTCCCAATAGATACTTCTCACCTTTTGACAGGCTCTCTCACATTTATAGATTCTCTTTTACAGCCTATTCACTTGTATATGTCAACACCTCCCCTCATGTGAATACTCCTAGCACACCTGGACCCTATACCAAGTTTCCCTCTTACTTGATAGTCTGCGACCAGTGCCTCAAGTCCCTAAACTCATAGTCCTTGACACTCTCTCTCTCTATGTGTCCAAGGTTACTACAAGTGCCCGTGACCTTGACCAAAGTGCTCATACATACATCTACCACATGGCCGACATCATCGGTGGAGAGGTGGTTTTACTTTGTTGGGACAGGTTACATTCGGTTGTAGGGTCTCTCTCTCTCTCTCTCTCTCTCTCTCTCTCTCTCTGAAAAGATGATCTGACTCCACTTCCTTAGGAGCCTCCATGAAGTTTGTTGATGTCGTTTCTTC
Organism: Cibotium barometz; assembly: GCF_041138505.1. Lineage (NCBI taxonomy): Eukaryota > Viridiplantae > Streptophyta > Polypodiopsida > Cyatheales > Cibotiaceae > Cibotium > Cibotium barometz. The sequence continues at coordinate 2,881,179 of NC_141047.1, forward strand.
TCTACTGGGTTTGCTGTAGCAGTCTCTTGCCATCTGTCCTGGCTTTTCCACAGTTTTGGCAAGTGATGGTCCTTCCTCGTACTCTACCTCTTTCTCGTCCTCGTCCTCGAGAGAATCCTCCTCAGGTGAAGAATGCTTTTTTTTCTCCTGCTGTTGAGTCTAGCCATTTCTTCTCTTTGCCTCTGGTCTCTTGCTCCAGTAGAGCTCCTTCTATCTTTTTTAGCTTCAATTCAGGTACATTCTTTAGTGTTGCTACAATGTTTTCATATTCACCTTTGTCCACACTCTTCAGAAGCACTGCTAGTGCCTCATCATCTTCTGTCTTTTTGCCAATAGCTGCCAGTTGTTGCTTAATCCTTTTATATTTGTTCAAGTGTGTGATTAAAGATTCACTTTCAATCATGTCTAATTTCTAGAATTGTATTCACAGATTTATCTTTGAATTTTTTGCTTGTGTTCCAAATAATTTTTTGAGTTCATCCAATGCATCTTTTGCCCACTGTAGCCTTGTGATGTGATGAATGATTTCATCATTTAAACTGAGTGCGATAAGTCCCAATGCTTTTTCAATCCTCCTCTTCCACTCATTTTTCCCTCTCACCTCTTTGCATTCATCTCTTCCCTCAACTAGCCCCCACAGATTTTTCCTCATGAGCAGATACATGGTTTTTGTCTGCCATGTGTAAAACTGCTCCCCATAAATTTGGCTATCTCTTGTGCCGCCGTACTCATGATGATGTGAAGGGGGTCTTACATCTTGATCAAATTTCAAGATTCAAGGGCAATGTCTACCCTTTTACAACTCAATATAAGGTTTAGGTGGTGATGATTACAACAGCTTTATCAACATAAAATCACCAAAAATTACATTAAACCAAGGGTAACAAATCTGTACGGAAGGGTTGGAGTATCAAACCATCTCTGAATTGCAATCTGAAATTATAGGGATCTGTATCAGATACCAAATGGTTGATTTGAACCCGTAATTGCACTGAAAAATAGTGATTAGTATTGATTAATCATTGATTAGTAAACTAATCATCTATTTTATGTGCAAAAAACAGAGTATGCGGGGAGTCCAGATCTAAGGCCTTAGAGTTCAAATGAGCTTAAATCCTTTCAAGGCTATCAATGGCAATTAGTCTAGTAGAGAATTAAGCCAAGAAAGACAAGATTTGACCAAACATTGAATGCTTAATCTCTGTTTTACCAAAGTCACCTGTAGATTTGATGAAGAGCTTAGATCTCACTGTAGACTTGATCAAATCAAAATCTGTCTTCACCATGTTGTAGAGCACCCTTGAAAACCACTAGGGCCAAGAGGAATTATAGCAATTTGATCTGGAGTAGTAGAGATCTCATTTCTCCTTCAGAAATGTGGCGCCAGCGATTTAGCAAAAATTGGCAGCTACGCTTGGCGGTTTGCGATTTTGTTTGAATGGGATGGCTAGCTATGGTTGCCTAGAATTATTTGCCCTAATAGTGCTTCTGGAGGGAGATCAAGCCCCTCTACTGGCTAGGGGTGCAAAGAGCTAGTTGAAAAGAGGTAAAAATCTTAATTATCCACTAATCCTAATTAGCCAAGTGATAATGGGCTCACAAATTGATGGATTCTAGGGCTAGGCTCTGATAGTCCGCGACCAGTGCCTCAAGTCCCTAAACTCATAGTCCTTGACACTCTCTCTCTCTATGTGTCCAAGGCTACTACAAGTGCTCGTGACCTTGACCAAAGTGCTCATACATACATCTACCACATGGCCGACATCATCGGTGGCTGAGAGGTGGTTTTACTTTGTTGAGGCAGGTTACATTCGGTTGTAGGGTTTCTCTCTCTCTCTCTCTCTCTCTCTCTCTCTCTCTCTCTCTCAGAAAAGATGATCTGACTCCACTTCCTTAGGAGCCTACAGCTCCCCTCAAGTGAATACTCCTAGCACACCTGGACACTATACCTCGACACTATACTAAGTTTCCCTATTACTTGATGGTCCGCGACCTGTGCCTCAAGTCCCTAAACTCATAGTCCTTGACACTCTCTCTCTCTCTATGTGTCCAAGGCTACTACAAGTGCCCGTGACCTTGACCAAATTGCTCATACATACATCTACCACATGGCCGACATCATCGGTGGCTGAGAGGTGGTTTTACTTTGTTGGGGCAGGTTACATTCAGTTGTAGGGTTTCTCTCTCTCTCTCTCTCTCTCTCTCTCTCTCTCTCTGTCTCTCTCTCTCAGAAAAGATGATCTATCTCCACTTCCTTAGGAGCCTCCATGAAGTTTGTTGATGTCGTTTCTTTTCCACTGGGTTTCTTGTAGCAGTCTCTTGCCATGTGTCTTGGCTTTTCCACAGCTTTGGCAAGTGATGGTCCTTCCTCCTACTCTACCTCTTTCTTGTCCTCGTCCTCGAGAGAATCCTCCTCAGGTGAAGAATGCTTTTTTTTTCTCCTGCTGTTGAGTCTAGCCATTTCTTCTCTTTACCTCTGGTCTCTTGCTCTAGTAGAGCTCCTTCTATCTTTTTTAGCTTCAATTCAGGTACATTCTTTAGTGTTGCTACAATGTTTTCATATTCACCTTTGTCCACACTCTTCAGAAGCACTGCTAGTGCCTCATCATCTTCTGTCTTTTTGCCAATAGCTGCCAGTTGTTGCTTAATGCTTTTATATTTGTTCAAGTTCAAGTGTGTGATTAAAGATTTACTTTCCTTCATGTCTAATTTCTAGAATTGTATTAACAGACTTATCTTTGAATTTTTTGCTTGTGTTCCAAATAATTTTTTGAGTTCATCCAATGCATCTTTTGCCCACTTTATCCTTGTGATGTGATGAATGATTTCATCATTTAAACTGAGTGCGATAAGTCCCAATGCTTTTTCAATCCTCCTCTTCCACTCATTTTTCCCTCTCACCTCTTTGCATTCATCTCTTCCCTCAACTAGCCCCCACAGATTTTTCCTCATGAGCAGATACATGGTTTTTGTCTGCCATGTGTAAAACTGCTCCCCATAAATTTGGCTATCTCTTGTGCCGCCGTACTCATAATGATGTGAAGGGGGTCTTACCTCTTGGTCAAATTTCAAGATTCAAGGGCAATGTCTACCCTTTTAAAACTCAATATAAGGTTTAGGTGGTGATGATTACAACAGCTTTATCAGCATAAAATCACCAAAAATTACATTAAACCAAGGGTAACAAATCTGTACGGAAGGGTTGGAGTATCAAACCATCTCCAAATTGCAATCTGAAATTATAGGGATCTGTATCAGATACCAAATGGTTGATTTGAACCCGTAATTGCACTGAAAAATAATGATTAGTATTGATTAATCATTGATTAGTAAACTAATCATCTATTTTGTGTGCAAAGAACAGAGTATGCGGGGAGTCCAGATCTAAGGCCTTAGAGTTCAAATGAGCTTAAATCCTTTCAAGGCTATCAATCGCAGTTAGTCTAGTAGAGAATTAAGCCAAGAAAGACAAGATTTGACCAAACATTGAATGCTTAATCTCTGTTTTACCAAAGTCACCTGTAGATTTGATGAAGAGCTTAGATCTCACTGTAGATTTGATGAAGAGCTTAGATCTCACTATAGATTTGATGAAGAGCTTAGATCTCACTGTAGACTTGATCAAATCAAAATCTGTCTTCACCAGCTTGTAGAGCACCCTTGAGAACCAATAGGGCCAAGAGGATTTATAGCAATTTGATCTGGAGTAGTAGAGATCTCATTTCTCCTTGAGAAATGTGAAACCAGCGATTTAGCGAAAATTGGCAACTACGCTTGGCGGTTTGCGATTTTGTTTGAATGGGATGGCTAGCTATGGTTGCCTAGAATTATTTGCCCTAATAGTGCTTCTGGAGGGAGATCAAGCCCCTCTACTAGCTAGGGGTGCAAAGAGCTAGTTGAAAAGAGGTAAAAATCTTAATTATCTACTAATCCTAATTAGCCAAGTGATAATGGGCTCACAAATTGATGGATTCTAGGGCTAGGCTCTGATAATATGTTAAATTTGCAGCTATGGTGGATCAAATGCTAGAATCCACATCATTAACAAAGAGATTAGATGATAATTAAGATGTGATTAGTGAGCAATTAACTGATAGCTTAATGTAGGCATGGATAATCAAAAAACCAACAAATTCTCATTAGGCCAATGCCTCAATTTATAGAGTTTACATCCAAGCATCTATTCCCACTGATTTCTCCTTGATTCACTCCACCTCTTTTGCTTGATTCTCTCCACCTCTTCCCAGAATATCTCCACACCTCCTAAATCTCCTCATGCTACCCTTTATTCTCTCCCAGTAGATACTTCTCACCTTTTCACAGGCTCTCTCACATTTATAGATTCTCTTTTACAGCCTATTCACTTGTATATGTCAACACCTCCCCTCAAGTGAATACTCCTAGCACACCTCGACCCTATACCAAGTTTCCCTCTTACTTGATAGTCCGCGACCAGTGCCTCAAGTCCCTAAACTCATAGTCCTTGACACACTCTCTCTCTCTATGTGTCCAAGGTTACTACAAGTGCCCGTGACCTTGACCAAAGTGCTCATACATACATCTACCACATGGCCGACATCATCGGTGGCTGAGAGGTGGTTTTACTTTGTTGGGGCAGGTTACATTCGGTTGTAGGGTCTCTCTCTCTCTCTCTCTCTTTCTCTCTCTCTCTCTCTCTCTCTCTCTCTCTCACTCTCTCTCAGAAAAGATGATCTGACTCCACTTCCTTAGGAGCCTCCATGAAGTTTGTTGTTGTCGTTTCTTCTCCACTGGGTTTGCTATAGCAGTCTCTTGCTATGTGTCCTGGCTTTTCCACAGTTTTGGCAAGTGATGGTCCTTCCTCCTACTCTACCTCTTTCTCGTCCTTGTCCTCGAGAGAATCCTCCTCAGGTGAAGAATGCTTCTTTTTCTCCTGCTGTTGAGTCTAGCCATTTCTTGTCTTTGCCTCTTGTCTCTTGCTCTAGTAGAGCTCCTTCTATCTTTTTTAGCTTCAATTCAGGTACATTCTTTAGTGTTGCTACAATGTTTTCATATTCACCTTTGTCCACACTCTTCAGAAGCACTGTTAGTGCCTCATCATCTTCATGTCTAATTTCTAGAATTGTATTAACACACTTATCTTTGAATTTTTTGCTTGTGTTCCAAATAATTTTTTGAGTTCATCCAATGCATCTTTTGCCCACTGTATCCTTGTGATGTGATGAATGATTTCATCATTTAAACTGAGTGCGATAAGTCCCAATGCTTTTTCAATCCTCCTCTTCCACTCATTTTTCCCTCTCACCTCTTTGCAATCATCTCTTCCCTCAACTAGCCCCCACAGATTTTTCCTCATGAGCAGATACATGGTTTTTGTCTGCCATGTGTAAAACTGCTTCCCATAAATTTGGCTCTCTTGTGCCGCCGTACTCATGATGATGTGAAGGGGGTCTTACCTCTTGATCAAATTTCAAGATTCAAGGGCAATGTCTACCCTTTTACAACTCAATATAAGGTTTAGGTGGTAATGATTACAACAGCTTTATCAGCATAAAATCACCAAAAATTACATTAAACCAAGGGTAACAAATCTGTACGGAAGGGTTGGAGTATCGAACCATCTCCGAATTGCAATCTGAAATTATAGGGATCTGTATCAGATACCAAATGGTTGATTTGAACCCGTAATTGTACCGAACAATAGTGATTAGTATTGATTAATCATTGATTAGTAAACTAATCATCTATTTTGTGTGCAAAAAATAGAGTATGTGGGGAGTCCAGATTTTAGGCCTTAGAGTTCAAATGAGCTTAAATCCTTTCAAGGCTATCAATGGCAATTAGTCTAGTAGAGAATTAAGCCAAGAAAGACAAGATTTGACCAAACATTGAATGCTTAATCTCTGTTTTACCAAAGTCACCTGTAGATTTGATGAAGAGCTTAGATCTCACTGTAGACTTGATCAAATCAAAATCTGTCTTCACCAGCTTGTAGAGCACCCTTGAAAACCACTAGGGCCAAGAGGAATTATAGCAATTTGATCTGGAGTAGTAGAGATCTCATTTCTCCTTCAGAAATGTGGCGCCAGCGATTTAGCAAAAATTGGCAGCTACGCTTGGCGGTTTGCGATTTTGTTTGAATGGGATGGCTAGCTATGGTTGCCTAGAATTATTTGCCCTAATAGTGCTTCTGGAGGGAGATCAAGCCCCTCTACTGGCTAGGGGTGCAAAGAGCTAGTTGAAAAGAGGTAAAAATCTTAATTATCTACTAATCCTAATTAGCCAAGTGATAATGGGCTCACAAATCGATGTATTCAAGGGCTAGGCTCTGATAATATGTTAAATTTGCACCTATGGTGGATCAAATGCTAGAATCCACATCATTAACAAAGAGATTAGATGATAATTAAGACGTGATTAGTGAGAAATTAACTGATAGCTTAATGTAGGCATGGATAATCAAACCCAGCAAATTCTCATTAGGCCAATGCCTCAATTTATAGAGTTTACATCCAAGCATCTATTCCCACTGATTTCTCCTTGATTCACTCCACCTCTTTTGCTTGATTCTCTCCACCTCTTCCAAGAATATCTCCTTTATTCTCTCCCAATAGATACTTCTCACCTTTTGACAGGCTCTCTCACATTTATAGATTCTCTTTTACAGCCTATTCACTTGTATATGTCAACACCTCCCCTCATGTGAATACTCCTAGCACACCTGGACCCTATACCAAGTTTCCCTCTTACTTGATAGTCCGCGACCAGTGCCTCAAGTCCCTAAACTCATAGTCCTTGACACTCTCTCTCTCTATGTGTCCAAGGTTACTACAAGTGCCCGTGACCTTGACCAAAGTGCTCATACATACATCTACCACATGGCCGACATCATCGGTGGAGAGGTGGTTTTACTTTGTTGGGACAGGTTACATTCGGTTGTAGGGTCTCTCTCTCTCTCTCTCTCTCTCTCTCTCTCTCTCTCTCTCTCTCTCTCTCTCTCTGAGAAAAGATGATCTGACTCCACTTCCTTAGGAGCCTCCATGAAGTTTGTTGATGTCGTTTCTTCTCTACTGGGTTTGCTGTAGCAGTCTCTTGCCATCTGTCCTGGCTTTTCCACAGTTTTGGCAAGTGATGGTCCTTCCTCGTACTCTACCTCTTTCTCGTCCTCGTCCTCGAGAGAATCCTCCTCAGGTGAAGAATGCTTTTTTTTCTCCTGCTGTTGAGTCTAGCCATTTCTTCTCTTTGCCTCTGGTCTCTTGCTCCAGGAGAGCTCCTTCTATCTTTTTTAGCTTCAATTCAGGTACATTCTTTAGTGTTGCTACAATGTTTTCATATTCACCTTTGTCTACACTCTTCAGAAGCACTGCTAGTGCCTCATCATCTTCTGTCTTTTTGCCAATAGCTGCCAGTTGTTGCTTAATGCTTTTATATTTGTTCAAGTGTGTGATTAAAGATTCACTTTCCTTCATGTCTAATTTCTAGAATTGTATTCACAGATTTATCTTTGAATTTTTTGCTTGTGTTCCAAATAATTTTTTGAGTTCATCCAATGCATCTTTTGCCCACTGTAGCCTTGTGATGTGATGAATGATTTCATCATTTAAACTGAGTGCGATAAGTCCCAATGCTTTTTCAATCCTCCTCTTCCACTCATTTTTCCCTCTCACCTCTTTGCATTCATCTCTTCCCTCAACTAGCCCCCACAGATTTTTCCTCATGAGCAGATACATGGTTTTTGTCTGCCATGTGTAAAACTGCTCCCCATAAATTTGGCTATCTCTTGTGCCGCCGTACTCATGATGATGTGAAGGGGGTCTTACATCTTGATCAAATTTCAAGATTCAAGGGCAATGTCTACCCTTTTACAACTCAATATAAGGTTTAGGTGGTGATGATTACAACAGCTTTATCAGCATAAAATCACCAAAAATTACATTAAACCAAGGGTAACAAATCTGTACGGAAGGGTTGGAGTATCAAACCATCTCCGAATTGCAATCTAAAATTATAGGGATCTGTATCAGATACCAAATGGTTGATTTGAACCCGTAATTGCACTGAAAAATAGTGATTAGTATTGATTAATCATTGATTAGTAAACTAATCATCTATTTTATGTGCAAAAAACAGAGTATGCGGGGAGTCCAGATCTAAGGCCTTAGAGTTCAAATGAGCTTAAATCCTTTCAAGGCTATCAATGGCAATTAGTCTAGTAGAGAATTAAGCCAAGAAAGACAAGATTTGACCAAACATTGAATGCTTAATCTCTGTTTTACCAAAGTCACCTGTAGATTTGATGAAGAGCTTAGATCTCATTGTAGACTTGATCAAATCAAAATCTGTCTTCACCATGTTGTAGAGCACCCTTGCAAACCACTAGGGCCAAGAGGAATTATAGCAATTTGATCTGGAGTAGTAGAGATCTCATTTCTCCTTCAGAAATGTGGCGCCAGCAATTTAGCAAAAATTGGCAGCTACGCTTGGCGGTTTGCGATTTTGTTTGAATGGGATGGCTAGCTATGGTTGCCTAGAATTATTTGCCCTAATAGTGCTTCTGGAGGGAGATCAAGCCCCTCTACTGGCTAGGGGTGCAAAGAGCTAGTTGAAAAGAGGTAAAAATCTTAATTATCTACTAATCCTAATTAGCCAAGTGATAATGGGCTCACAAATCGATGGATTCAAGGGCTAGGCTCTGATAATATGTTAAATTTGCAGCTATGGTGGATCAAATGCTAGAATCCACATCATTAACAAAGAGATTAGATGATAATTAAGACGTGATCAGTGAGCAATTAACTGATAGCTTAATGTAGGCATGGATAATAAAAAACCAGCAAATTCTCATTAGGCCAATGCCTCAATTTATAGAGTTTACATCCAAGCATCTATTCCCATTGATTTCTCCTTGATTCACTCCACCTCTTTTGCTTGATTCTCTCCACCTCTTCCCAGAATATCTCCACACCTCCTAAATCTCCTCATGCTACCCTTTATTCTCTCCTTGTAAATACTTCTCACCTTTTCACAGGCTCTCTCACATTTATAGATTCTCTTTTACAGCCTATTCACTTGTATATGTCAACACCTCCCCTCAAGTGAATACTCCTAGCACACCTGGACCCTATACAAAGTTTCCCTCTTACTTGATAGTCCGCGACCAGTGCCTCAAGTCCCTAAACTCATACTCCTTGACACTCTCTCTCTCTATGTGTCCAAGGCTACTACAAGTGCCCGTGACCTTGACCAAAGTGCCCATACATACATCTACCACATGGCCGACATCATCGGTGGCTGAGAGGTGGTTTTACTTTGTTGGGGCAGGTTACATTCGGTTGTAGGGTTTCTCTCTCTCTCTCTCTCTCTCTCTCTCTCTCTGAAAAGATGATCTGACTCCACTTCCTTAGGAGCTTCCATGAAGTTTGTTGATGTCGTTTCTTATCCACTGGGTTTGCTGTAGTAGTGTCTTGCCATGTGTCCTGGATTTTCCACAGTTTTGGAAAGTGATGGTCCTTCCTCGTACTCTACCTCTTTCTCGTCATCGTCCTCGAGAGAATCCTCCTCAGGTGAAGAATGCTTTTTTTTCTCGTGCTGTTGAGTCTAGCCATTTCTTCTCTTTGCCTCTGGTCTCTTGCTCTAATAGAGCTCCTTCTATCTTTTTTAGCTTCAATTCAGGTACATTCTTTGGTGTTGCTACAATGTTTTCATATTCACCTTTGTCCACACTCTTCAGAAGAACTGTTAGTGCCTCATCATCTTCTGTCTTTTTGCCAATAGCTGCCAGTTGTTGCTTAATGCTTTTATATTTGTTCAAGTGTGTGATTAGAGATTCACTTTCCTTCATGTCTAATTTCTAGAATTGTATTAACAGATTTATCTTTGAATTTTTTGCTTGTGTTCCAAATAATTTTTTAAGTTCATCCAATGCATCTTTTGCCCACTGTATCCTTGTGATGTGATGAATGATTTCATCATTTAAACTGAGTGCGATAAGTCCCAATGCTTTTTCAATCCTCCTCTTCCACTCATTTTTCCCTCTCACCTCTTTGCATTCATCTCTTCCCGCAACTAGCCCCCACAGATTTTTCCTCATGAGCAGATACATGGTTTTTGTCTGCGATGTGTAAAACTGCTCCCCATAAATTTGGCTATCTCTTGTGCCGCCGTACTCATGATGATGTGAAGGGGATCTTACCTCTTGATCAAATTTCAAGATTCAAGGGCAATGTCTACCCTTTTACAACTCAATATAAGGTTTAGGTGGTGATGATTACAACAGCTTTATCAGCATAAAATCACCAAAAATTACATTAAACCAAGGGTAACAAATCTGTACGGAAGGGTTGGAGTATTGAACCATCTCCGAATTGCAATTTGAAATTATAGGGATCTGTATCAGATACCAAATGGTTGATTTGAACCCGTAATTGCACTGAAAAATAGTGATTAGTATTGATTAATCATTGATTAGTAAACTAATCATCTATTTTGTGTGCAAAAAACAGAGTATGCGGGGAGTCCAGATCTAAGGCCTTAGAGTTCAAATGAGCTTAAATCCTTTCAAGGCTATCAATGGCAATTAGTCTAGTAGAGAATTAAGCCAAGAAAGACAAGATTTGACCAAACATTGAATGCTTAATCTCTGTTTTACCAAAGTCACCTGTAGATTTGATGAAGAGCTTAGATCTCACTGTAGACTTGATCAAATCAAAATCTGTCTTCACCATGTTGTAGAGCACCCTTGAAAACCACTAGGGCCAAGAGGAATTATAGCAATTTGATCTGGAGTAGTAGAGATCTCATTTCTCCTTCAGAAATGTGGCGCCAACGATTTAGCAAAAATTGGCAGCTACGCTTGGCGGTTTGTGATTTTGTTTGAATGGGATGGCTAGCTATGGTTGCCTAGAATTATTTGCCCTAATAGTGATTCTGGAGGGAGATCAAGCCCCTCTACTGGCTAGGGGTGCAAAGAGCTAGTTGAAAAGAGGTAAAAATCTTAATTATCCACTAATCCTAATTAGCCAAGTGATAATGGGCTCACAAATTGATGGATTCTAGGGCTAGGCTCTGATAGTCCGTGACCAGTGCCTCAAGTCCCTAAACTCATAGTCCTTGACACTCTCTCTCTCTATGTGTCCAAGGCTACTACAAGTGCTCGTGACCTTGACCAAAGTGCTCATACATACATCTACCACATGGCCGACATCATCGGTGGCTGAGAGGTGGTTTTACTTTGTTGGGGAGGTTACATTCGGTTGTAGGGTTTCTCTCTCTCTCTCTCTCTCTCTCTCTCTCTCTCTCTCAGAAAAGATGATCTGACTCCACTTCCTTAGGAGCCTACAGCTCCCCTCAAGTGAATACTCCTAGCACACCTGGACACTATACCTGGACACTATACTAAGTTTCCCTATTACTTGATGGTCCGCGACCAGTGCCTCAAGTCCCTAAACTCATAGTCCTTGACACTCTCTCTCTCTATGTGTCCAAGGCTACTACAAGTGCCCGTGACCTTGACCAAATTGCTCATACATACATCTACCACATGGCCGACATCATCGGTGGCTGAGAGGTGGTTTTACTTTGGTGGGGCAGGTTACAATCAGTTGTAGGGTTTCTCTCTCTCTCTCTCTCTCTCTCTCTCTCTCTCTCTCTCTCTCTCTCTCTCTCTCTCTCTCAGAAAAGATGATCTATCTCCACTTTCTTAGGAGCCTCCATGAAGTTTGTTGATGTCGTTTCTTTTCCACTGGGTTTGCTGTAGTAGTCTCTTGCCATGTGTCTTGGCTTTTCCACAGCTTTGGCAAGTGATGGTCCTTCCTCCTACTCTACCTCTTTCTCGTCCTCGTCCTCGAGAGAATCCTCCTCAGGTGAAGAATGCTTTTTTTTCTCCTGCTGTTGAGTCTAGCCATTTCTTCTCTTTGCCTCTGGTCTCTTGCTCTAGTAGAGCTCCTTTTATCTTTTTTAGCTTCAATTCAGGTACATTCTTTAGTGTTGCTACAATGTTTTCATATTCACCTTTGTCCACACTCTTCAGAAGCACTGCTAGTGCCTCATCATCTTCTGTCTTTTTGCCAATAGCTGCCAGTTGTTGCTTAATGCTTTTATATTTGTTCAAGTTCAAGTGTGTGATTAAAGATTTACTTTCCTTCATGTCTAATTTCTAGAATTGTATTAACAGACTTATCTTTGAATTTTTTGCTTGTGTTCCAAATAATTTTTTGAGTTCATCCAATGCATCTTTTGCCCACTGTAGCCTTGTGATGTGATGAATGATTTCATCATTTAAACTGAGTGCGATAAGTCCTAATGCTTTTTCAATCCTCCTCTTCCACTCATTTTTCCCTCTCACCTCTTTGCATTCATCTCTTCCCTCAACTAGCCCCCACAGATTTTTCCTCATGAGCAGATACATGGTTTTTGTCTGCCATGTGTAAAACTGCTCCCCATAAATTTGGCTATCTCTTGTGCCGCCGTACTCATGATGATGTGAAGGGGGTCTTACCTCTTGGTCAAATTTCAAGATTCAAGGGCAATGTCTACCCTTTTAAAACTCAATATAAGGTTTAGGTGGTGATGATTACAACAGCTTTATCAGCATAAAATCACCAAAAATTACATTAAACCAAGGGTAACAAATCTGTACGGAAGGGTTGGAGTATCAAACCATCTCCAAATTGCAATCTGAAATTATAGGGATCTGTATCAGATACCAAATGGTTGATTTGAACCCGTAATTGCACTGAAAAATAATGATTAGTATTGATTAATCATTGATTAGTAAACTAATCATCTATTTTGTGTGCAAAAAACAGAGTATGCGGGGAGTCCAGATCTAAGGCCTTAGAGTTCAAATGAGCTTAAATCCTTTCAAGGCTATCAATCGCAGTTAGTCTAGTAGAGAATTAAGCCAAGAAAGACAAGATTTGACCAAACATTGAATGCTTAATCTCTGTTTTACCAAAGTCACCTGTAGATTTGATGAAGAGCTTAGATCTCACTGTAGATTTGATGAAGAGCTTAGATCTCACTATAGATTTGATGAAGAGCTTAGATCTCACTGTAGACTTGATCAAATCAAAATCTGTCTTCACCAGCTTGTAGAGCACCCTTGAAAACCAATAGGGCCAAGAGGAATTATAGCAATTTGATCTAGAGTAGTAGAGATCTCATTTCTCCTTGAGAAATGTGGCACCAGCGATTTAGCGAAAATTGGCAGCTACGCTTGGCGGTTTGCGATTTTGTTTGAATGGGATGGCTAGCTATGGTTGCCTAGAATTATTTGCCCTAATAGCGCTTCTGGAGGGAGGTCAAGCCCCTCTACTAGCTAGGGGTGCAAAGAGCTAGTTGAAAGGAGGTAAAAATCTTAATTATCTACTAATCCTAATTAGCCAAGTGATAATGGGCTCACAAATTGATGGATTCTAGGGCTAGGCTCTGATAATATGTTAAATTTGCAGCTATGCTGGATCAAATGCTAGAATCCACATCATTAACAAAGAGATTAGATGATAATTAAGATGTGATTAGTGAGCAATTAACTGATAGCTTAATGTAGGCATGGATAATCAAAAAACCAGCAAATTCTCATTAGGCCAATGCCTCAATTTATAGAGTTTACATCCAAGCATCTATTCGCACTGATTTCTCCTTGATTCACTCCACCTCTTTTGCTTGATTCTCTCCACCTCTTCCCAGAATATCTCCACACCTCCTAAATCTCCTCATGCTACCCTTTATTCTCTCCCAGTAGATACTTCTCACCTTTTCACAGGCTCTCTCACATTTATAGATTCTCTTTTACAGCCTATTCACTTGTATATGTCAACACCTCCCCTCAAGTGAATACTCCTAGCACACCTGGACCCTATACCAAGTTTCCCTCTTACTTGATAGTCCGCGACCAGTGCCTCAAGTCCCTAAACTCATAGTCCTAAACACTCTCTCTCTCTATGTGTCCAAGGTTACTACAAGTGCCCGTGACCTTGACCAAAGTGCTCATACATACATCTACCACATGGCCGACATCATCGGTGGCTGAGAGGTGGTTTTACTTTGTTGGGGCAGGTTACATTCGCGATTGTAGGGTCTCTCTCTCTCTCTCTCTCTCTCTCTCTCTCTCTCTCTCTCTCAGAAAAGATGATCTGACTCCACTTCCTTAGGAGCCTCCATGAAGTTTGTTGTTGTCGTTTCTTCTCCACTGGATTTGCTATAGCAGTCTCTTGCCATGTGTCCTGGCTTTTCCACAGTTTTGGCAAGTGATGGTCCTTCCTCCTACTCTACCTCTTTCTCGTCCTTGTCCTCGAGAGAATCCTCCTCAGGTGAAGAATGCTTCTTTTTCTCCTGCTGTTGAGTCTAGCCATTTCTTGTCTTTGCCTCTTGTCTCTTGCTCTAGTAGAGCTCCTTCTATCTTTTTTAGCTTCAATTCAGGTACATTCTTTAGTGTTGCTACAATGTTTTCATATTCACCTTTGTCCACACTCTTCAGAAGCACTGTTAGTGCCTCATCATCTTCATGTCTAATTTCTAGAATTGTATTAACACACTTATCTTTGAATTTTTTGCTTGTGTTCCAAATAATTTTTTGAGTTCATCCAATGCATCTTTTGCCCACTGTATCCTTGTGATGTGATGAATGATTTCATCATTTAAACTGAGTGCGATAAGTCCCAATGCTTTTTCAATCCTCCTCTTCCACTCATTTTTCCCTCTCACCTCTTTGCAATCATCTCTTCCCTCAACTAGCCCCCACAGATTTTTCCTCATGAGCAGATACATGGTTTTTGTCTGCCATGTGTAAAACTGCTTCCCATAAATTTGGCTCTCTTGTGCCGCCGTACTCATGATGATGTGAAGGGGGTCTTACCTCTTGATCAAATTTCAAGATTCAAGGGCAATGTCTACCCTTTTACAACTCAATATAAGGTTTAGGTGGTAATGATTACAACAGCTTTATCAGCATAAAATCACCAAAAATTACATTAAACCAAGGGTAAGAAATCTGTACGGAAGGGTTGGAGTATCAAACCATCTCCAAATTGCAATCTAAAATTATAGGGATCTGTATCAGATACCAAATGGTTGATTTGAACCCGTAATTGCACTGAAAAATAATGATTAGTATTGATTAATCATTGATTAGTAAACTAATCATCTATTTTGTGTGCAAAAAACAGAGTATGCGGGGAGTCCAGATCTAAGGCCTTAGAGTTCAAATGAGCTTAAATCCTTTCAAGGCTATCAATCGCAGTTAGTCTAGTAGAGAATTAAGCCAAGAAAGACAAGATTTGACCAAACATTGAATGCTTAATCTCTGTTTTACCAAAGTCACCTGTAGATTTGATGAAGAGCTAAGATCTCACTGTAGATTTGATAAAGAGCTTAGATCTCACTGTAGATTTGATGAAGAGCTTAGATCTCACTGTAGACTTGATCAAATCAAAATCTGTCTTCACCAGCTTGTAGAGCACCCTTGAAAACCAATAGGGCCAAGAGGAATTATAGCAATTTGATCTGGAGTAGTAGAGATCTCATTTCTCCTTGAGAAATGTGGCACCAGCGATTTAGCGAAAATTGGCAGCTACGCTTGGCGGTTTGCGATTTTGTTTGAATGGGATGGCTAGCTATGGTTGCCTAGAATTATTTGCCCTAATAGTGCTTCTGGAGGGAGATCAAGCCCCTCTACTGGCTAGGGGTGCAAAGAGCTAGTTGAAAAGAGGTAAAAATCTTAATTATCTACTAATCCTAATTAGCCAAGTGATAATGGACTCACAAATTGATGGATTCTAGGGCTAGGCTCTGATAATATGTTAAATTTGCAGCTATGGTGGATCAAATGCTAGAATCCACATCATTAACAAAGAGATTAGATGATAATTAAGATGTGATTATTGAGCAATTAACTGATAGCTTAATGTAGGCATGGATAATCAAAAAACCAGCAAATTCTCATTAGGCCAATGCCTCAATTTATAGAGTTTACATCCAAGCATCTATTCCCACTGATTTCTCCTTGATTCACTCCACCTCTTTTGCTTGATTCTCTCCACCTCTTCCCAGAATATCTCCACACCTCCTAAATCACCAAAAATTACATTAAACCAAGGGTAACAAATCTGTACGGAAGGGTTGGAGTATCAAACCATCTCCGAATTGCAATCTGAAATTATAGGGATCTGTATCAAATACCAAATGGTTGATTTGAACCCGTAATTGCACCGAACAATAGTGATTAGTATTGATTAATCATTGATTAGTAAACTAATCATCTATTTTGTGTGCAAAAAATAGAGTATGTGGGGAGTCCAGACCTAAGGCCTTAGAGTTCAAATGAGCTTAAATCCTTTCAAGGCTATCAATGGCAATTAGTCTAGTAGAGAATTAAGCCAAGAAAGATAAGATTTGACCAAACATTGAATGCTTAATCTCTGTTTTACCAAAGTCACCTGTAGATTTGATGAAGAGCTTAGATCTCACTCTAGACTTGATCAAATCAAAATCTGTCTTCACCAGCTTGTAGAGCACCCTTGAAAACCACTAGGGCCAAGAGGAATTATAGCAATTTGATCTGGAGTAGTAGAGATCTCATTTCTCCTTCAGAAATGTGGCGCCAGCGATTTAGCAAAAATTGGCAGCTACGCTTGGCGGTTTGCGATTTTGTTTGAATGGGATGGCTAGCTATGGTTACCTAGAATTATTTGCCCTAATAGTGCTTCTGGAGGGAGATCAAGCCCCTCTACTGGCTAGGGGTGCAAAGAGCTAGTTGAAAAGAGGTAAAAATCTTAATTATCTACTAATCCTAATTAGCCAAGTGATAATGGGCTCACAAATTGATGGATTCTAGGGCTAGGCTCTGATAATATGTTAAATTTGCACCTATGGTGGATCAAATGCTAGAATCCACATCATTAACAAAGAGATTAGATGATAATTAAGACGTGATTAGTGAGAAATTAACTGATAGCTTAATGTAGGCATGGATAATCAAACCCAGCAAATTCTCATTAGGCCAATGCCTCAATTTATAGAGTTTACATCCAAGCATCTATTCCCACTGATTTCTCCTTGATTCACTCCACCTCTTTTGCTTGATTCTCTCCACCTCTTCCAAGAATATCTCCTTTATTCTCTCCCAATAGATACTTCTCACCTTTTGACAGGCTCTCTCACATTTATAGATTCTCTTTTACAGCCTATTCACTTGTATATGTCAACACCTCCCCTCATGTGAATACTCCTAGCACACCTGGACCCTATACCAAGTTTCCCTCTTACTTGATAGTCCGCGACCAGTGCCTCAAGTCCCTAAACTCATAGTCCTTGACACTCTCTCTCTCTATGTGTCCAAGGTTACTACAAGTGCCCGTGACCTTGACCAAAGTGCTCATACATACATCTACCACATGGCCGACATCATCGGTGGAGAGGTGGTTTTACTTTGTTGGGACAGGTTACATTCGGTTGTAGGGTCTCTCTCTCTCTCTCTCTCTCTCTCTCTCTCTCTCTCTCTCTCTCTCTCTCTCTCTCTCTCTCTCTCTCTCTCTCTCTGAGAAAAGATGATCTGACTCCACTTCCTTAGGAGCCTCCATGAAGTTTGTTGATGTCGTTTCTTCTCTACTGGGTTTGCTGTAGCAGTCTCTTGCCATCTGTCCTGGCTTTTCCACAGTTTTGGCAAGTGATGGTCCTTCCTCGTACTCTACCTCTTTCTCGTCCTCGTCCTCGAGAGAATCCTCCTCAGGTGAAGAATGCTTTTTTTTCTCCTGCTGTTGAGTCTAGCCATTTCTTCTCTTTGCCTCTGGTCTCTTGCTCCAGGAGAGCTCCTTCTATCTTTTTTAGCTTCAATTCAGGTACATTCTTTAGTGTTGCTACAATGTTTTCATATTCACCTTTGTCCACACTCTTTCGAAGCACTGCTAGTGCCTCATCATCTTCTGTCTTTTTGCCAATAGCTGCCAGTTGTTGCTTAATGCTTTTATATTTGTTCAAGTGTGTGATTAAAGATTCACTTTCAATCATGTCTAATTTCTAGAATTGTATTCACAGATTTATCTTTGAATTTTTTGCTTGTGTGCCAAATAATTTTTTGAGTTCATCCAATGCATCTTTTGCCCACTGTAGCCTTGTGATGTGATGAATGATTTCATCATTTAAACTGAGTGCGATAAGTCCCAATGCTTTTTCAATCCTCCTCTTCCACTCATTTTTCCCTCTCACCTCTTTGCATTCATCTCTTCCCTCAACTAGCCCCCACAGATTTTTCCTCATGAGCAGATACATGGTTTTTGTCTGCCATGTGTAAAACTGCTCCCCATAAATTTGGCTATCTCTTGTGCCGCCGTACTCATGATGATGTGAAGGGGGTCTTACTTCTTGATCAAATTTCAAGATTCAAGGGCAATGTCTACCCTTTTACAACTCAATATAAGGTTTAGGTGGTGATGATTACAACAGCTTTATCAGCATAAAATCACCAAAAATTACATTAAACCAAGGGTAACAAATCTGTACGGAAGGGTTGGAGTATCAAACCATCTCCGAATTGCAATTTGAAATTATAGGGATCTGTATCAGATACCAAATGGTTGATTTGAACCCGTAATTGCACTGAAAAATAGTGATTAGTATTGATTAATCATTGATTAGTAAACTAATCATCTATTTTAAGTGCAAAAAACAGAGTATGCGGGGAGTCCAGATCTAAGGCCTTAGAGTTCAAATGAGCTTAAATCCTTTCAAGGCTATCAATGGCAATTAGTCTAGTAGAGAATTAAGCCAAGAAAGACAAGATTTGACCAAACATTGAATGCTTAATCTCTGTTTTACCAAAGTCACCTGTAGATTTGATGAAGAGCTTAGATCTCATTGTAGACTTGATCAAATCAAAATCTGTCTTCACCATGTTGTAGAGCACCCTTGCAAACCACCAGGGACAAGAGGAATTATAGCAATTTGATCTGGAGTAGTAGAGATCTCATTTCTCCTTCAGAAATGTGGCGCCAACAATTTAGCAAAAATTGGCAGCTATGCTTGGCGGTTTGCGATTTTGTTTGAATGGGATGGCTAGCTATGGTTGCCTAGAATTATTTGTCCTAATAGTGCTTCTGGAGGGAGATCAAGCCCCTCTACTGGCTAGTTGAAAAGAGGTAAAAATCTTAATTATCTACTAATCCTAATTAGCCAAGTGATAATGGGCTCACAAATCGATGGATTCTAGGGCTAGGCTCTGATAATATGTTAGCAAAGAGCTAGTTGAAAAGAGGTAAAAATCTTAATTATCTACTAATCCTAATTAGCCAAGTGATAATGGGCTCACAAATCGATGGATTCTAGGGCTAGGCTCTGATAATATGTTAAATTTGCACCTATGGTGGATCAAATGCTAGAATCCACATCATTAACAAAGAGATTAGATGATAATTAAGACGTGATCAGTGAGCAATTAACTGATAGCTTAATGTAGGCATGGATAATGAAAAACTAGCAAATTCTCATTAGGCCAATGCCTCAATTTATAGAGTTTACATCCAAGCATCTATTCCCACTGATTTCTCCTTGATTCACTCCACCTCTTTTGCTTGATTCTCTCCACCTCTTCCCAGAATATCTCCACACCTCCTAAATCTCCTCATGCTACCCTTTATTCTCTCCTTGTAAATACTTCTCACATTTTCACAGGCTCTCTTACATTTATAGATTCTCTTTTACAGCCTATTCACTTGTATATGTCAACACCTCCCCTCAAGTGAATACTCCTAGCACACCTGGACCCTATACAAAGTTTTCCTCTTACTTGATAGTCTGCGACCAGTGCCTCAAGTCCCTAAACTCATTCTTCTTGACACTCTCTCTCTCTATGTGTCCAAGGCTACGACAAGTGCCCGTGACCTTGACCAAAGTGCCCATACATACATCTACCACATGGCCGACATCATCGGTGGCTGAGAGGTGGTTTTACTTTGTTGGGGCAGGTTACATTCGGTTGTAGGGTTTCTCTCTCTCTCTCTCTCTCTCTCTCTCTCTCTCTCTCTCTCTCTAAAAAGATGATCTGACTCCACTTCCTTAGGAGCTTCCATGAAGTTTGTTGATGTCGTTTCTTATCCACTGGGTTTGCTGTAGCAGTCTCTTGCCATGTGTCCTGGCTTTTCCACAGTTTTGGAAAGTGATGATCCTTCCTCGTACTCTACCTCTTTCTCGTCATCGTCCTCGAGAGAATCCTCCTCAGGTGAAGAATGCTTTTTTTTCTCGTGCTGTTGAGTCTAGCCTTTTCTTCTCTTTGCCTCTGGTCTCTTGCTCTAGTAGAGCTCCTTCTATCTTTTTTAGCTTCAATTCAGGTACATTCTTTAGTGTTGCTACAATGTTTTCATATTCACCTTTGTCCACACTCTTCAGAAGCACTGTTAGTGCCTCATCATCTTCTGTCTTTTTGCCAATAGCTGCCAGTTGTTGCTTAATGCTTTTATATTTGTTCAAGTGTGTGATTAAAGATTCACTTTCCTTCATGTCCAATTTCTAGAATTGTATTAACGGATTTATCTTTGAATTTTTTGCTTGTGTTCCAAATAATTTTTTAAGTTCATCCAATGCATCTTTTGCCCACTGTATCCTTGTGATGTGATGAATGATTTCATCATTTAAACTGAGTGCGATAAGTCCCAATGCTTTTTCAATCCTCCTCTTCCACTCATTTTTCCCTCTCACCTCTTTGCATTCATCTCTTCCCTCAACTAGCCCCCACAGATTTTTCCTCACGAGCAGATACATGGTTTTTGTCTGCCATGTGTAAAACTGCTCCCCATAAATTTGGCTATCTCTTGTGCCGCCGTACTCATGATGATGTGAAGGGGATCTTACCTCTTGATCAAATTTCAAGATTCAAGGGCAATGTCTACCCTTTTACAACTCAATATAAGGTTTAGGTGGTGATGATTGCAACAGCTTTATCAGCATAAAATCACCAAAAATTACATTAAACCAAGGGTAACAAATCTGTACGGAAGGGTTGGAGTATTGAACCATCTCCGAATTGCAATTTGAAATTATAGGGATCTGTATCAGATAGCAAATGGTTGATTTGAACCCGTAATTGCACTGAAAAATAGTGATTAGTATTGATTAATCATTGATTAGTAAACTAATCATCTATTTTGTGTGCAAAAAACAGAGTATGCGGGGAGTCCAGATCTAAGGCCTTAGAGTTCAAATGAGCTTAAATCCTTTCAAGGCTATCAATGGCAATTAGTCTAGTAGAGAATTAAGCCAAGAAAGACAAGATTTGACCAAACATTGAATGCTTAATCTCTGTTTTACCAAAGTCACCTGTAGATTTGATGAAGAGCTTAGATCTCACTCTAGACTTGATCAAATCAAAATCTGTCTTCACCAGCTTGTAGAGCACCCTTGAAAACCACTAGGGCCAAGAGGAATTATAGCAATTTGATCTGGAGTAGTAGAGATCTCATTTCTCCTTCAGAAATGTGGCGCCAACGATTTAGCAAAAATTGGCAGCTACGCTTGGCGGTTTGCGATTTTGTTTGAATGGGATGGCTAGCTATGGTTGCCTAGAATTATTTGTCCTAATAGTGCTTCTGGAGGGAGATCAAGCCCCTCTACTGGCTAGGGGTGCAAAGAGCTAGTTGAAAAGAGGTAAAAATCTTAATTATCCACTAATCCTAATTAGCCAAGTGATAATGGGCTCACAAATTGATGGATTCTAGGGCTAGGCTCTGATAGTCCGTGACCAGTGCCTCAAGTCCCTAAACTCATAGTCCTTGACACACTCTCTCTCTATGTGTCCAAGGCTACTACAAGTGCTCGTGACCTTGACCAAAGTGCTCATACATACATCTACCACATGGCCGACATCATCGGTGGCTGAGAGGTGGTTTTACTTTGTTGGGGCAGGTTACATTCGGTTGCAGGGTTTCTCTCTCTCTCTCTCTCTCTCTCTCTCTCTCTCTCTCTCTCTCTCTCTCTCTCTCTCTCTCTCTCTCTCTCTCTCTCTCTCTCTCTCTCTCTTAGAAAAGATGATCTGACTCCACTTCCTTAGGAGCCTACAGCTCCCCTCAAGTGAATACTCCTAGCACACCTGGACACTATACCTGGACACTATACTAAGTTTTCCTATTACTTGATGGTCCGCGACCAGTGCCTCAAGTCCCTAAACTCATAGTCCTTGACACTCTCTCTCTCTATGTGTCCAAGGCTACTACAAGTGCCCGTGACCTTGACCAAATTGCTCATACATACATCTACCACATGGCCGACATCATCGGTGGCTGAGAGGTGGTTTTACTTTGTTGGGGCAGGTTACATTCAGTTGTAGGGTTCTCTCTCTCTCTCTCTCTCTCTCTCTCTCTCTCTCTCTCTCTCTCTCTCTCTCTCTCTCTCTCTCTCTCTCTCAGAAAAGATGATCTATCTCCACTTCCTTAGGAGCCTCCATGAAGTTTGTTGATGTCGTTTCTTTTCCACTGGGTTTGCTGTAGCAGTCTCTTGCCATGTGTCTTGGCTTTTCCACAGCTTTGGCAAGTGATGGTCCTTCCTCCTACTCTACCTCTTTCTCGTCCTCGTCCTCGAGAGAATCCTCCTCAGGTGAAGAATGCTTTTCTTTCTCCTGCTGTTGAGTCTAGCCATTTCTTCTCTTTACCTCTGGTCTCTTGCTCTAGTAGAGCTCCTTCTATCTTTTTTAGCTTCAATTCAGGTACATTCTTTAGTGTTGCTACAATGTTTTCATATTCACCTTTGTCCACACTCTTCAGAAGCACTGCTAGTGCCTCATCATCTTCTGTCTTTTTGCCAATAGCTGCCAGTTGTTGCTTAATGCTTTTATATTTGTTCAAGTTCAAGTGTGTGATTAAAGATTTACTTTCCTTCATGTCTAATTTCTAGAATTGTATTAACAGACTTATCTTTGAATTTTTTGCTTGTGTTCCAAATAATTTTTTGAGTTCATCCAATGCATCTTTTGCCCACTTTATCCTTGTGATGTGATGAATGATTTCATCATTTAAACTGAGTGCGATAAGTCCCAATGCTTTTTCAATCCTCCTCTTCCACTCATTTTTCCCTCTCACCTCTTTGCATTCATCTCTTCCCTCAACTAGCCCCCACAGATTTTTCCTCATGAGCAGATACATGGTTTTTGTCTGCCATGTGTAAAACTGCTCCCCATAAATTTGGCTATCTCTTGTGCCACCGTACTCATGATGATGTGAAGGGGGTCTTACCTCTTGGTCAAATTTCAAGATTCAAGGGCAATGTCTACCCTTTTAAAACTCAATATAAGGTTTAGGTGGTGATGATTACAACAGCTTTATCAGCATAAAATCACCAAAAATTACATTAAACCAAGGGTAACAAATCTGTACGGAAGGGTTGGAGTATCAAACCATCTCCAAATTGCAATCTAAAATTATAGGGATCTGTATCAGATACCAAATGGTTGATTTGAACCCGTAATTGTACTGAAAAATAATGATTAGTATTGATTAATCATTGATTAGTAAACTAATAATCTATTTTGTGTGCAAAAAACAGAGTATGCGGGGAGTCCAGATCTAAGGCCTTAGAGTTCAAATGAGCTTAAATCCTTTCAAGGCTATCAATCGCAGTTAGTCTAGTAGAGAATTAAGCCAAGAAAGACAAGATTTGACCAAACATTGAATGCTTAATCTCTGTTTTACCAAAGTCACCTGTAGATTTGATGAAGAGCTTAGATCTCACTGTAGACTTGATCAAATCAAAATCTGTCTTCACCAGCTTGTAGAGCACCCTTGAAAACCAATAGGGCCAAGAGGAATTATAGCAATTTGATCTAGAGTAGTAGAGATCTCATTTCTCCTTGAGAAATGTGGCACCAGTGATTTAGCAAAAATTGGCAGCTACGCTTGGCGGTTTGCGATTTTGTTTGAATGGGATGGCTAGCTATGGTTGCCTAGAATTATTTGCCCTAATAGTGCTTCTGGAGGGAGATCAAGCCCCTCTACTGGCTAGGGGTGCAAAGAGCTAGTTGAAAAGAGGTAAAAATCTTAATTATCTACTAATCCTAATTAGCCAAGTGATAATGGGCTCACAAATCGATGGATTCTAGGGCTAGGCTCTGATAATATGTTAAATTTGCAGCTATGGTGGATCAAATGCTAGAATCCACATCATTAACAAAGAGATTAGATGATAATTAAGATGTGATTAGTGAGCAATTAACTGATAGCTTAATGTAGGCATGGATAATCAAAAAACCAGCAAATTCTCATTAGGCCAATGCCTCAATTTATAGAGTTTACATCCAAGCATCTATTCCCACTGATTTCTCCTTGATTCACTCCACCTCTTTTGCTTGATTCTCTCCACCTCTTCCCAGAATATCTCCACACCTCCTAAATCTCCTCATGCTACCCTTTACTCTCTCCCAGTAGATACTTCTCACCTTTTCACAGGCTCTCTCACATTTATAGATTCTCTTTTACAGCCTATTCACTTGTATATGTCAACACCTCCCCTCAAGTGAATACTCCTAGCACACCTGGACCCTATACCAAGTTTCCCTCTTACTTGATAGTCCGCGACCAGTGCCTCAAGTCCCTAAACTCATAGTCCTTGACACTCTCTCTCTCTATGTGTCCAAGGCTACTACAAGTGCCCGTGACCTTGACCAAAGTGCTCATACATACATCTACCACATGGCCGACATCCGGTGGCTAAGAGGTGGTTTTACTTTGTTGGGGCAGGTTACATTCGGTTGTAGGCTCTCTCTCTCTCTCTCTCTCTCTCTCTCTCTCTCTCTCTCTCTCTCTCTCTCTCTCTCTCTCTCTCTCAAAAGATGATCTGACTCCACTTCCTTAGGAGCCTCCATGAAGTTTGTTGATGTCGTTTCTTCTCCACTGGGTTTGCTGTAGCAGTCTGTTGCTATGTGTCCTGGCTTTTCCACAGTTTTGGCAAGTGATGGTCCTTCCTCCTACTCTACCTCTTTCTCGTCCTAGTCCTCGAGAGAATCCTCCTCAGGTAAAGAATGCTTTTTTTTCTCCTGCTGTTGAGTCTAGCCATTTCTTCTCTTTGCCTCTTGTCTCTTGCTCTAGTAGAGCTCCTTCTATCTTTTTTAGTTTCAATTCAGGTACATTCTTTAGTGTTGCTACAATGTTTTCATATTCACCTTTGTCCACACTCTTCAGAAGCACTCCTAGTGCCTCATCATCTTCTGTCTTTTTGCCAATAGCTGCCAGTTGTTGCTTAATGCTTTTATATTTGTTCAAGTGTGTGATTAAAGATTCACTTTCCTTCATGTCTAATTTCTAGAATTGTATTAACAGATTTATCTTTGAATTTTTTGCTTCTGTTCCAAATAATTTTTTGAGTTCATCCAATGCATCTTTTGCCCACTGTATCCTTGTGATGTGATGAATGATCTCATCATTTGAACTGAGTGCGATAAGTCCCAATGCTTTTTCAATCCTCCTCTTCCACTCATTTTTCCCTCTCACCTCTTTGCATTCATCTCTTCTCTCAACTAGCCCCCACAGATTTTTCCTCATGAGCAGATACATGGTTTTTGTCTGCCATGTGTAAAACTGCTCCCCATAAATTTGGCTGTCTCTTGTGCCGCCGTACTCATGATGATGTGAAGGGGGTCTTACCTCTTGATCAAATTTCAAGATTCAAGGACAATGTCTACCCTTTTACAACTCAATATAAGGTTTAGGTGGTGATGATTACAACAGCTTTATCAGCATAAAATCACCAAAAATTACATTAAACCAAGGGTAACAAATCTGTACGGAAGGGTTGGAGTATCGAACCATCTCCGAATTGCAATATGAAATTATAGGGATCTATATCAGATACCAAATGGTTGATTTGAACCCGTAATTGCACCGAACTAGGCTCTGATAATATGTTAAATTTACAGCTATGGTGGATCAACAAATGCTAGAATCCACATCATTAACAAAGAGATTAGATGATAATTAAGACGTGATTAGTGAGCAATTAACTGATAGCTTAATGTAGGCATGGATAATTAAAAACCAGCAAATTCTCACTAGGCCAATGCCTCAATTTATAGAGTTTACATCCAAGCATCTATTCCCACTGATTTCTCCTTGATTCACTCCACCTCTTTTGCTTGATTCTCTCCACCTCTTCCCAGAATATCTCCTTTATTCTCTCCCAGTAGATACTTCTCACCTTTTCACAGGCTCTCTCACATTTATAGATTCTCTTTTACAGCCTATTCACTTGTATATGTCAACACCTCCCCTCATGTGAATACTCCTAGCACACCTGGACTCTATACCAAGTTTCCCTCTTACTTGATAGTCTGCGACCAGTGCCTCAAGTCCCTAAACTCATAGTCCTTGACACACTCTCTCTCTCTATGTGTCCAAGGCTACTACAAGTGCCCGTGACCTTGACCAAAGTGCTCATACATACATCTACCACATGGTCGACATCATCGGTGGGGAGGTGGTTTTACTTTGTAGGGTCTCTCTCTCTCTCTCTCTCTCTCTCTCTCTCTCTCTCTCTCTCTCTCTCTCTCTCTCTCTCAGAAAAGATGATCTGACTCCACTTCCTTAGGAGCCTCCATGAAGTTTGTTGATGTCGTTTCTTCTCTACTAGGTTTGCTGTAGCAGTCTCTTGCCATCTGTCCTGGCTTTTCCACAGTTTTGGCAAGTGATGGTCCTTCCTCGTACTCTACCTCTTTCTCGTCCTCGTCCTCGAGAGAATCCTCCTCAGGTGAAGAATGCTTTCTTTTCTCCTGCTGTTGAGTCTAGCCATTTCTTCTCTTTGCCTCTGGTCTCTTGCTCTAGTAGAGCTCCTTCTATCTTTTTTAGCTTCAATTCAGGTACATTCTTTAGTGTTGCTACAATGTTTTCATATTCACCTTTGTCCACACTCTTCAGAAGCACTGCTAGTGCCTCATCATCTTCTATCTTTTTGCCAATAGCTGCCAGTTGTTGCTTAATGCTTTTATATTTGTTCAAGTGTGTGATTAAAGATTCACTTTCCTTCATGTCTAATTTTTAGAATTGTATTAACAGATTTATCTTTGAATTTTTTGCTTGTGTTCCAAATAATTTTTTGAGTTCATCCAATGCATCTTTTGCCCACTGTAGCCTTGTGATGTGATGAATGATTTCATCATTTAAACTGAGTGCGATAAGTCCCAATGCTTTTTCAATCCTCCTCTTCCACTCATTTTTTCCTCTCACCTCTTTGCATTCATCTCTTCCCTCAACTAGCCCCCACAGATTTTTCCTCATGAGCAGATACATGGTTTTTGTCTGAAAACTGCTCCCCCATAAATTTGGCTATTTCTTGTGCCGCCGTACTCATGATGATGTGAAGGGGGTCTTACCTCTTGATCAAATTTCAAGATTCAAGGGCAATGTCTACCCTTTTACAACTCAATATAAGGTTTAGGTGGTGATGATTACAACAGCTTTATCAGCATAAAATCACCAAAAATTACATTAAACCAAGGGTAACAAATCTGTACGGAAGGGTTGGAGTATCGAACCATCTCCGAATTGCAATCTGAAATTATAGGGATCTGTATCAGATACCAAATGCTTGATTTGAACCCGTTTAATTGCACGGAAAAATAGTGATTAATATTGATTAATCATTGATTAGTAAACTAATCATCTATTTTATGTGCAAAAAACAGAGTATGCGGGGAGTCCAGATCTAAGGCCTTAGAGTTCAAATGAGCTTAAATCCTTTCAAGGCTATCAATGGCAATTAGTCTAGTAGAGAATTAAGCCAAGAAAGACAAGATTTGACCAAACATTGAATGCTTAATCTCTGTTTTACCAAAGTCACCTGTAGATTTGATGAAGAGCTTAGATCTCATTGTAGACTTGATCAAATCAAAATCTGTCTTCACCAGCTTGTAGAGCACCCTTGAAAACCACTAGGGCCAAGAGGAATTATAGCAATTTGATCTGGAGTAGTAGAGATCTCATTTCTCCTTCAGAAATGTGGCGCCAGCGATTTAGCAAAAATTGGCAGCTACGCTTGGCGGTTTGCGATTTTGTTTGAATGGGATGGCTAGCTATGGTTGCCTAGAATTATTTGCCCTAATAGTGCTTCTGGAGGGAGATCAAGCCCCTCTACTGGCTAGGGGTGCAAAGAGCTAGTTGAGAAGAGGTAAAAATCTTAATTATCTACTAATCCTAATTAGCCAAGTGATAATGGGCTCACAAATTGATGGATTCTAGGGCTAGGCTCTGATAATATGTTAAATTTGCACCTATGGTGGATCAAATGCTAGAATCCACATCATTAACAAAGAGATTAGATGATAATTAAGATGTGATTAGTGCGCAATTAACTGATAGCTTAATGTAGGCATGGATAATCAAAAACCAGCAAATTCTCATTAGGTCAATGCCTCAATTTATAGAGTTTACATCCAAGCATCTATTCCCACTGATTTCTCCTTGATTCACTCCACCTCTTTTGCTTGATTCTCTCCACCTCTTCCAAGAATATCTCCTTTATTCTCTCCCAATAGATACTTCTCACCTTTTGACAGGCTCTCTCACATTTATAGATTCTCTTTTACAGCCTATTCACTTGTATATGTCAACACCTCCCCTCATGTGAATACTCCTAGCACACCTGGACCCTATACCAAGTTTCCCTCTTACTTGATAGTCCGCGACCAGTGCCTCAAGTCCCTAAACTCATAGTCCTTGACACTCTCTCTCTCTATGTGTCCAAGGTTACTACAAGTGCCCGTGACCTTGACCAAAGTGCTCATACATACATCTACCACATGGCCGACATCATCGGTGGAGAGGTGGTTTTACTTTGTTGGGACAGGTTACATTCGGTTGTAGGGTCTCTCTCTCTCTCTCTCTCTCTCTCTCTCTCTCTCTCTCTCTCTCTCTCTGAGAAAAGATGATCTGACTCCACTTCCTTAGGAGCCTCCGTGAAGTTTGTTGATGTCGTTTCTTCTCTACTGGGTTTGCTGTAGCAGTCTCTTGCCATCTGTCCTGGCTTTTCCACAGTTTTGGCAAGTGATGGTCCTTCCTCGTACTCTACCTCTTTCTCGTCCTCGTCCTCGAGAGAATCCTCCTCAGGTGAAGACTGCTTTTTTTTCTCCTGCTGTTGAGTCTAGCCATTTCTTCTCTTTGCCTCTGGTCTCTTGCTCCAGTAGAGCTCCTTCTATCTTTTTTAGCTTCAATTCAGGTACATTCTTTAGTGTTGCTACAATGTTTTCATATTCACCTTTGTCCACACTCTTCAGAAGCACTGTTAGTGCCTCATCATCTTCATGTCTAATTTCTAGAATTGTATTAACACACTTATCTTTGAATTTTTTGCTTGTGTTCCAAATAATTTTTTGAGTTCATCCAATGCATCTTTTGCCCACTGTATCCTTGTGATGTGATGAATGATTTCATCATTTAAACTGAGTGCGATAAGTCCCAATGCTTTTTCAATCCTCCTCTTCCACTCATTTTTCCCTCTCACCTCTTTGCAATCATCTCTTCCCTCAACTAGCCCCCACAGATTTTTCCTCATGAGCAGATACATGGTTTTTGTCTGCCATGTGTAAAACTGCTTCCCATAAATTTGGCTCTCTTGTGCCGCCGTACTCATGATGATGTGAAGGGGGTCTTACCTCTTGATCAAATTTCAAGATTCAAGGGCAATGTCTACCCTTTTACAACTCAATATAAGGTTTAGGTGGTAATGATTACAACAGCTTTATCAGCATAAAATCACCAAAAATTACATTAAACCAAGGGTAAGAAATCTGTACGGAAGGGTTGGAGTATCAAACCATCTCCAAATTGCAATCTAAAATTATAGGGATCTGTATCAGATACCAAATGGTTGATTTGAACCCGTAATTGCACTGAAAAATAATGATTAGTATTGATTAATCATTGATTAGTAAACTAATCATCTATTTTGTGTGCAAAAAACAGAGTATGCGGGGAGTCCAGATCTAAGGCCTTAGAGTTCAAATGAGCTTAAATCCTTTCAAGGCTATCAATCGCAGTTAGTCTAGTAGAGAATTAAGCCAAGAAAGACAAGATTTGACCAAACATTGAATGCTTAATCTCTGTTTTACCAAAGTCACCTGTAGATTTGATGAAGAGCTAAGATCTCACTGTAGATTTGATAAAGAGCTTAGATCTCACTGTAGATTTGATGAAGAGCTTAGATCTCACTGTAGACTTGATCAAATCAAAATCTGTCTTCACCAGCTTGTAGAGCACCCTTGAAAACCAATAGGGCCAAGAGGAATTATAGCAATTTGATCTGGAGTAGTAGAGATCTCATTTCTCCTTGAGAAATGTGGCACCAGCGATTTAGCGAAAATTGGCAGCTACGCTTGGCGGTTTGCGATTTTGTTTGAATGGGATGGCTAGCTATGGTTGCCTAGAATTATTTGCCCTAATAGTGCTTCTGGAGGGAGATCAAGCCCCTCTACTGGCTAGGGGTGCAAAGAGCTAGTTGAAAAGAGGTAAAAATCTTAATTATCTACTAATCCTAATTAGCCAAGTGATAATGGACTCACAAATTGATGGATTCTAGGGCTAGGCTCTGATAATATGTTAAATTTGCAGCTATGGTGGATCAAATGCTAGAATCCACATCATTAACAAAGAGATTAGATGATAATTAAGATGTGATTAGTGAGCAATTAACTGATAGCTTAATGTAGGCATGGATAATCAAAAAACCAGCAAATTCTCATTAGGCCAATGCCTCAATTTATAGAGTTTACATCCAAGCATCTATTCCCACTGATTTCTCCTTGATTCACTCCACCTCTTTTGCTTGATTCTCTCCACCTCTTCCCAGAATATCTCCACACCTCCTAAATCACCAAAAATTACATTAAACCAAGGGTAACAAATCTGTACGGAAGGGTTGGAGTATCAAACCATCTCCGAATTGCAATCTGAAATTATAGGGATCTGTATCAAATACCAAATGGTTGATTTGAACCCGTAATTGCACCGAACAATAGTGATTAGTATTGATTAATCATTGATTAGTAAACTAATCATCTATTTTGTGTGCAAAAAATAGAGTATGTGGGGAGTCCAGATCTAAGGCCTTAGAGTTCAAATGAGCTTAAATCCTTTCAAGGCTATCAATGGCAATTAGTCTAGTAGAGAATTAAGCCAAGAAAGATAAGATTTGACCAAACATTGAATGCTTAATCTCTGTTTTACCAAAGTCACCTGTAGATTTGATGAAGAGCTTAGATCTCACTCTAGACTTGATCAAATCAAAATCTGTCTTCACCAGCTTGTAGAGCACCCTTGAAAACCACTAGGGCCAAGAGGAATTATAGCAATTTGATCTGGAGTAGTAGAGATCTCATTTCTCCTTCAGAAATGTGGCGCCAGCGATTTAGCAAAAATTGGCAGCTATGCTTGGCGGTTTGCGATTTTGTTTGAATGGGATGGCTAGCTATGGTTGCCTAGAATTATTTGCCCTAATAGTGCTTCTGGAGGGAGATCAAGCCCCTCTACTGGCTAGGGGTGCAAAGAGCTAGTTGAAAAGAGGTAAAAATCTTAATTATCTACTAATCCTAATTAGCCAAGTGATAATGGGCTCACAAATTGATGGATTCTAGGGCTAGGCTCTGATAATATGTTAAATTTGCACCTATGGTGGATCAAATGCTAGAATCCACATCATTAACAAAGAGATTAGATGATAATTAAGACGTGATTAGTGAGAAATTAACTGATAGCTTAATGTAGGCATGGATAATCAAACCCAGCAAATTCTCATTAGGCCAATGCCTCAATTTATAGAGTTTACATCCAAGCATCTATTCCCATTGATTTCTCCTTGATTCACTCCACCTCTTTTGCTTGATTCTCTCCACCTCTTCCAAGAATATCTCCTTTATTCTCTCCCAATAGATACTTCTCACCTTTTGACAGGCTCTCTCACATTTATAGATTCTCTTTTACAGCCTATTCACTTGTATATGTCAACACCTCCCCTCATGTGAATACTCCTAGCACACCTGGACCCTATACCAAGTTTCCCTCTTACTTGATAGTCCGCGACCAGTGCCTCAAGTCCCTAAACTCATAGTCCTTGACACTCTCTCTCTCTATGTGTCCAAGGTTACTACAAGTGCCCGTGACCTTGACCAAAGTGCTCATACATACATCTACCACATGGCCGACATCATCGGTGGAGAGGTGGTTTTACTTTGTTGGGACAGGTTACATTCGGTTGTAGGGTCTCTCTCTCTCTCTCTCTCTCTCTCTCTCTCTCTCTCTCTCTCTCTCTCTCTCTCTCTCTGAGAAAAGATGATCTGACTCCACTTCCTTAGGAGCCTCCATGAAGTTTGTTGATGTCGTTTCTTCTCTACTGGGTTTGCTGTAGCAGTCTCTTGCCATCTGTCCTGGCTTTTCCACAGTTTTGGCAAGTGATGGTCCTTCCTCGTACTCTACCTCTTTCTCGTCCTCGTCCTCGAGAGAATCCTCCTCAGGTGAAGAATGCTTTTTTTTCTCCTGCTGTTGAGTCTAGCCATTTCTTCTCTTTGCCTCTGGTCTCTTGCTCCAGGAGAGCTCCTTCTATCTTTTTTAGCTTCAATTCAGGTACATTCTTTAGTGTTGCTACAATGTTTTCATATTCACCTTTGTCCACACTCTTTCGAAGCACTGCTAGTGCCTCATCATCTTCTGTCTTTTTGCCAATAGCTGCCAGTTGTTGCTTAATGCTTTTATATTTGTTCAAGTGTGTGATTAAAGATTCACTTTCAATCATGTCTAATTTCTAGAATTGTATTCACAGATTTATCTTTGAATTTTTTGCTTGTGTTCCAAATAATTTTTTGAGTTCATCCAATGCATCTTTTGCCCACTGTAGCCTTGTGATGTGATGAATGATTTCATCATTTAAACTGAGTGCGATAAGTCCCAATGCTTTTTCAATCCTCCTCTTCCACTCATTTTTCCCTCTCACCTCTTTGCATTCATCTCTTCCCTCAACTAGCCCCCACAGATTTTTCCTCATGAGCAGATACATGGTTTTTGTCTGCCATGTGTAAAACTGCTCCCCATAAATTTGGCTATCTCTTGTGCCGCCGTACTCATGATGATGTGAAGGGGGTCTTACTTCTTGATCAAATTTCAAGATTCAAGGGCAATGTCTACCCTTTTACAACTCAATATAAGGTTTAGGTGGTGATGATTACAACAGCTTTATCAGCATAAAATCACCAAAAATTACATTAAACCAAGGGTAACAAATCTGTACGGAAGGGTTGGAGTATCAAACCATCTCCGAATTGCAATTTGAAATTATAGGGATCTGTATCAGATACCAAATGGTTGATTTGAACCCGTAATTGCACTGAAAAATAGTGATTAGTATTGATTAATCATTGATTAGTAAACTAATCATCTATTTTAAGTGCAAAAAACAGAGTATGCGGGGAGTCCAGATCTAAGGCCTTAGAGTTCAAATGAGCTTAAATCCTTTCAAGGCTATCAATGGCAATTAGTCTAGTAGAGAATTAAGCCAAGAAAGACAAGATTTGACCAAACATTGAATGCTTAATCTCTGTTTTACCAAAGTCACCTGTAGATTTGATGAAGAGCTTAGATCTCATTGTAGACTTAATCAAATCAAAATCTGTCTTCACCATGTTGTAGAGCACCCTTGCAAACCACCAGGGGCAAGAGGAATTATAGCAATTTGATCTGGAGTAGTAGAGATCTCATTTCTCCTTCAGAAATGTGGCGCCAACAATTTAGCAAAAATTGGCAGCTACGCTTGGCGGTTTGCGATTTTGTTTGAATGGGATGGCTAGCTATGGTTGCCTAGAATTATTTGTCCTAATAGTGCTTCTGGAGGGAGATCAAGCCCCTCTACTGGCTAGTTGAAAAGAGGTAAAAATCTTAATTATCTACTAATCCTAATTAGCCAAGTGATAATGGGCTCACAAATCGATGGATTCTAGGGCTAGGCTCTGATAATATGTTAGCAAAGAGCTAGTTGAAAAGAGGTAAAAATCTTAATTATCTACTAATCCTAATTAGCCAAGTGATAATGGGCTCACAAATCGATGGATTCTAGGGCTAGGCTCTGATAATATGTTAAATTTGCACCTATGGTGGATCAAATGCTAGAATCCACATCATTAACAAAGAGATTAGATGATAATTAAGACGTGATCAGTGAGCAATTAACTGATAGCTTAATGTAGGCATGGATAATGAAAAACTAGCAAATTCTCATTAGGCCAATGCCTCAATTTATAGAGTTTACATCCAAGCATCTATTCCCACTGATTTCTCCTTGATTCACTCCACCTCTTTTGCTTGATTCTCTCCACCTCTTCCCAGAATATCTCCACACCTCCTAAATCTCCTCATGCTACCCTTTATTCTCTCCTTGTAAATACTTCTCACATTTTCACAGGCTCTCTTACATTTATAGATTCTCTTTTACAGCCTATTCACTTGTATATGTCAACACCTCCCCTCAAGTGAATACTCCTAGCACACCTGGACCCTATACAAAGTTTTCCTCTTACTTGATAGTCTGCGACCAGTGCCTCAAGTCCCTAAACTCATTCTTCTTGACACTCTCTCTCTCTATGTGTCCAAGGCTACGACAAGTGCCCGTGACCTTGACCAAAGTGCCCATACATACATCTACCACATGGCCGACATCATCGGTGGCTGAGAGGTGGTTTTACTTTGTTGGGGCAGGTTACATTCGGTTGTAGGGTTTCTCTCTCTCTCTCTCTCTCTCTCTCTCTCTCTCTCTCTCTCTAAAAAGATGATCTGACTCCACTTCCTTAGGAGCCTCCATGAAGTTTGTTGATGTCGTTTCTTATCCACTGGGTTTGCTGTAGCAGTCTCTTGCCATGTGTCCTGGCTTTTCCACAGTTTTGGAAAGTGATGATCCTTCCTCGTACTCTACCTCTTTCTCGTCATCGTCCTCGAGAGAATCCTCCTCAGGTGAAGAATGCTTTTTTTTCTCGTGCTGTTGAGTCTAGCCTTTTCTTCTCTTTGCCTCTGGTCTCTTGCTCTAGTAGAGCTCCTTCTATCTTTTTTAGCTTCAATTCAGGTACATTCTTTAGTGTTGCTACAATGTTTTCATATTCACCTTTGTCCACACTCTTCAGAAGCACTGTTAGTGCCTCATCATCTTCTGTCTTTTTGCCAATAGCTGCCAGTTGTTGCTTAATGCTTTTATATTTGTTCAAGTGTGTGATTAAAGATTCACTTTCCTTCATGTCCAATTTCTAGAATTGTATTAACGGATTTATCTTTGAATTTTTTGCTTGTGTTCCAAATAATTTTTTAAGTTCATCCAATGCATCTTTTGCCCACTGTATCCTTATGATGTGATGAATGATTTCATCATTTAAACTGAGTGCGATAAGTCCCAATGCTTTTTCAATCCTCCTCTTTCACTCATTTTTCCCTCTCACCTCTTTGCATTCATCTCTTCCCTCAACTAGCCCCCACAGATTTTTCCTCACGAGCAGATACATGGTTTTTGTCTGCCATGTGTAAAACTGCTCCCCATAAATTTGGCTATCTCTTGTGCCGCCGTACTCATGATGATGTGAAGGGGATCTTACCTCTTGATCAAATTTCAAGATTCAAGGGCAATGTCTACCCTTTTACAACTCAATATAAGGTTTAGGTGGTGATGATTGCAACAGCTTTATCAGCATAAAATCACCAAAAATTACATTAAACCAAGGGTAACAAATCTGTACGGAAGGGTTGGAGTATTGAACCATCTCCGAATTGCAATTTGAAATTATAGGGATCTGTATCAGATAGCAAATGGTTGATTTGAACCCGTAATTGCACTGAAAAATAGTGATTAGTATTGATTAATCATTGATTAGTAAACTAATCATCTATTTTGTGTGCAAAAAACAGAGTATGCGGGGAGTCCAGATCTAAGGCCTTAGAGTTCAAATGAGCTTAAATCCTTTCAAGGCTATCAATGGCAATTAGTCTAGTAGAGAATTAAGCCAAGAAAGACAAGATTTGACCAAACATTGAATGCTTAATCTCTGTTTTACCAAAGTCACCTGTAGATTTGATGAAGAGCTTAGATCTCACTCTAGACTTGATCAAATCAAAATCTGTCTTCACCAGCTTGTAGAGCACCCTTGAAAACCACTAGGGCCAAGAGGAATTATAGCAATTTGATCTGGAGTAGTAGAGATCTCATTTCTCCTTCAGAAATGTGGCGCCAACGATTTAGCAAAAATTGGCAGCTACGCTTGACGGTTTGCGATTTTGTTTGAATGGGATGGCTAGCTATGGTTGCCTAGAATTATTTGTCCTAATAGTGCTTCTGGAGGGAGATCAAGCCCCTCTACTGGCTAGGGGTGCAAAGAGCTAGTTGAAAAGAGGTAAAAATCTTAATTATCCACTAATCCTAATTAGCCAAGTGATAATGGGCTCACAAATTGATGGATTCTAGGGCTAGGCTCTGATAGTCCGTGACCAGTGCCTCAAGTCCCTAAACTCATAGTCCTTGACACACTCTCTCTCTATGTGTCCAAGGCTACTACAAGTGCTCGTGACCTTGACCAAAGTGCTCATACATACATCTACCACATGGCCGACATCATCGGTGGCTGAGAGGTGGTTTTACTTTGTTGGGGCAGGTTACATTCGGTTGCAGGGTTTCTCTCTCTCTCTCTCTCTCTCTCTCTCTCTCTCTCTCTCTCTCTCTCTCTCTCTCTCTCAGAAAAGATGATCTGACTCCACTTCCTTAGGAGCCTACAGCTCCCCTCAAGTGAATACTCCTAGCACACCTGGACACTATACCTGGACACTATACTAAGTTTTCCTATTACTTGATGGTCCGCGACCAGTGCCTCAAGTCCCTAAACTCATAGTCCTTGACACTCTCTCTCTCTATGTGTCCAAGGCTACTACAAGTGCCCGTGACCTTGACCAAATTGCTCATACATACATCTACCACATGGCCGACATCATCGGTGGCTGAGAGGTGGTTTTACTTTGTTGGGGCAGGTTACATTCAGTTGTAGGGTTTCTCTCTCTCTCTCTCTCTCTCTCTCTCTCTCTCTCTCTCTCTCAGAAAAGATGATCTATCTCCACTTCCTTAGGAGCCTCCATGAAGTTTGTTGATGTCGTTTCTTTTCCACTGGGTTTGCTGTAGCAGTCTCTTGCCATGTGTCTTGGCTTTTCCACAGCTTTGGCAAGTGATGGTCCTTCCTCCTACTCTACCTCTTTCTCGTCCTCGTCCTCGAGAGAATCCTCCTCAGGTGAAGAATGCTTTTCTTTCTCCTGCTGTTGAGTCTAGCCATTTCTTCTCTTTACCTCTGGTCTCTTGCTCTAGTAGAGCTCCTTCTATCTTTTTTAGCTTCAATTCAGGTACATTCTTTAGTGTTGCTACAATGTTTTCATATTCACCTTTGTCCACACTCTTCAGAAGCACTGCTAGTGCCTCATCATCTTCTGTCTTTTTGCCAATAGCTGCCAGTTGTTGCTTAATGCTTTTATATTTGTTCAAGTTCAAGTGTGTGATTAAAGATTTACTTTCCTTCATGTCTAATTTCTAGAATTGTATTAACAGACTTATCTTTGAATTTTTTGCTTGTGTTCCAAATAATTTTTTGAGTTCATCCAATGCATCTTTTGCCCACTTTATCCTTGTGATGTGATGAATGATTTCATCATTTAAACTGAGTGCGATAAGTCCCAATGCTTTTTCAATCCTCCTCTTCCACTCATTTTTCCCTCTCACCTCTTTGCATTCATCTCTTCCCTCAACTAGCCCCCACAGATTTTCCTCATGAGCAGATACATGGTTTTTGTCTGCCATGTGTAAAACTGCTCCCCATAAATTTGGCTATCTCTTGTGCCACCGTACTCATGATGATGTGAAGGGGGTCTTACCTCTTGGTCAAATTTCAAGATTCAAGGGCAATGTCTACCCTTTTAAAACTCAATATAAGGTTTAGGTGGTGATGATTACAACAGCTTTATCAGCATAAAATCACCAAAAATTACATTAAACCAAGGGTAACAAATCTGTACGGAAGGGTTGGAGTATCAAACCATCTCCAAATTGCAATCTAAAATTATAGGGATCTGTATCAGATACCAAATGGTTGATTTGAACCCGTAATTGTACTGAAAAATAATGATTAGTATTGATTAATCATTGATTAGTAAACTAATAATCTATTTTGTGTGCAAAAAACAGAGTATGCGGGGAGTCCAGATCTAAGGCCTTAGAGTTCAAATGAGCTTAAATCCTTTCAAGGCTATCAATCGCAGTTAGTCTAGTAGAGAATTAAGCCAAGAAAGACAAGATTTGACCAAACATTGAATGCTTAATCTCTGTTTTACCAAAGTCACCTGTAGATTTGATGAAGAGCTTAGATCTCACTGTAGACTTGATCAAATCAAAATCTGTCTTCACCAGCTTGTAGAGCACCCTTGAAAACCAATAGGGCCAAGAGGAATTATAGCAATTTGATCTAGAGTAGTAGAGATCTCATTTCTCCTTGAGAAATGTGGCACCAGTGATTTAGCAAAAATTGGCAGCTACGCTTGGCGGTTTGCGATTTTGTTTGAATGGGATGGCTAGCTATGGTTGCCTAGAATTATTTGCCCTAATAGTGCTTCTGGAGGGAGATCAAGCCCCTCTACTGGCTAGGGGTGCAAAGAGCTAGTTGAAAAGAGGTAAAAATCTTAATTATCTACTAATCCTAATTAGCCAAGTGATAATGGGCTCACAAATCGATGGATTCTAGGGCTAGGCTCTGATAATATGTTAAATTTGCAGCTATGGTGGATCAAATGCTAGAATCCACATCATTAACAAAGAGATTAGATGATAATTAAGATGTGATTAGTGAGCAATTAACTGATAGCTTAATGTAGGCATGGATAATCAAAAAACCAGCAAATTCTCATTAGGCCAATGCCTCAATTTATAGAGTTTACATCCAAGCATCTATTCCCACTGATTTCTCCTTGATTCACTCCACCTCTTTTGCTTGATTCTCTCCACCTCTTCCCAGAATATCTCCACACCTCCTAAATCTCCTCATGCTACCCTTTACTCTCTCCCAGTAGATACTTCTCACCTTTTCACAGGCTCTCTCACATTTATAGATTCTCTTTTACAGCCTATTCACTTGTATATGTCAACACCTCCCCTCAAGTGAATACTCCTAGCACACCTGGACCCTATACCAAGTTTCCCTCTTACTTGATAGTCCGCGACCAGTGCCTCAAGTCCCTAAACTCATAGTCCTTGACACTCTCTCTCTCTATGTGTCCAAGGCTACTACAAGTGCCCGTGACCTTGACCAAAGTGCTCATACATACATCTACCACATGGCCGACATCCGGTGGCTAAGAGGTGGTTTTACTTTGTTGGGGCAGGTTACATTCGGTTGTAGGCTCTCTCTCTCTCTCTCTCTCTCTCTCTCTCTCTCTCTCTCTCTCTCTCAAAAGATGATCTGACTCCACTTCCTTAGGAGCCTCCATGAAGTTTGTTGATGTCGTTTCTTCTCCACTGGGTTTGCTGTAGCAGTCTGTTGCTATGTGTCCTGGCTTTTCCACAGTTTTGGCAAGTGATGGTCCTTCCTCCTACTCTACCTCTTTCTCGTCCTAGTCCTCGAGAGAATCCTCCTCAGGTAAAGAATGCTTTTTTTTCTCCTGCTGTTGAGTCTAGCCATTTCTTCTCTTTGCCTCTTGTCTCTTGCTCTAGTAGAGCTCCTTCTATCTTTTTTAGTTTCAATTCAGGTACATTCTTTAGTGTTGCTACAATGTTTTCATATTCACCTTTGTCCACACTCTTCAGAAGCACTCCTAGTGCCTCATCATCTTCTGTCTTTTTGCCAATAGCTGCCAGTTGTTGCTTAATGCTTTTATATTTGTTCAAGTGTGTGATTAAAGATTCACTTTCCTTCATGTCTAATTTCTAGAATTGTATTAACAGATTTATCTTTGAATTTTTTGCTTCTGTTCCAAATAATTTTTTGAGTTCATCCAATGCATCTTTTGCCCACTGTATCCTTGTGATGTGATGAATGATCTCATCATTTGAACTGAGTGCGATAAGTCCCAATGCTTTTTCAATCCTCCTCTT
This sequence comes from Cibotium barometz, assembly GCF_041138505.1. Classification (NCBI taxonomy): domain Eukaryota; kingdom Viridiplantae; phylum Streptophyta; class Polypodiopsida; order Cyatheales; family Cibotiaceae; genus Cibotium; species Cibotium barometz. Next base: position 2,921,253 of record NC_141047.1, read on the forward strand.
CCACTCATTTTTCCCTCTCACCTCTTTGCATTCATCTCTTCTCTCAACTAGCCCCCACAGATTTTTCCTCATGAGCAGATACATGGTTTTTGTCTGCCATGTGTAAAACTGCTCCCCATAAATTTGGCTGTCTCTTGTGCCGCCGTACTCATGATGATGTGAAGGGGGTCTTACCTCTTGATCAAATTTCAAGATTCAAGGACAATGTCTACCCTTTTACAACTCAATATAAGGTTTAGGTGGTGATGATTACAACAGCTTTATCAGCATAAAATCACCAAAAATTACATTAAACCAAGGGTAACAAATCTGTACGGAAGGGTTGGAGTATCGAACCATCTCCGAATTGCAATATGAAATTATAGGGATCTGTATCAGATACCAAATGGTTGATTTGAACCCGTAATTGCACCGAACTAGGCTCTGATAATATGTTAAATTTACAGCTATGGTGGATCAACAAATGCTAGAATCCACATCATTAACAAAGAGATTAGATGATAATTAAGACGTGATTAGTGAGCAATTAACTGATAGCTTAATGTAGGCATGGATAATTAAAAACCAGCAAATTCTCACTAGGCCAATGCCTCAATTTATAGAGTTTACATCCAAGCATCTATTCCCACTGATTTCTCCTTGATTCACTCCACCTCTTTTGCTTGATTCTCTCCACCTCTTCCCAGAATATCTCCTTTATTCTCTCCCAGTAGATACTTCTCACCTTTTCACAGGCTCTCTCACATTTATAGATTCTCTTTTACAGCCTATTCACTTGTATATGTCAACACCTCCCCTCATGTGAATACTCCTAGCACACCTGGACTCTATACCAAGTTTCCCTCTTACTTGATAGTCTGCGACCAGTGCCTCAAGTCCCTAAACTCATAGTCCTTGACACACTCTCTCTCTCTATGTGTCCAAGGCTACTACAAGTGCCCGTGACCTTGACCAAAGTGCTCATACATACATCTACCACATGGTCGACATCATCGGTGGGGAGGTGGTTTTACTTTGTAGGGTCTCTCTCTCTCTCTCTCTCTCTCTCTCTCTCTCTCTCTCTCTCTCTCTCTCTCTCTCTCTCAGAAAAGATGATCTGACTCCACTTCCTTAGGAGCCTCCATGAAGTTTGTTGATGTCGTTTCTTCTCTACTAGGTTTGCTGTAGCAGTCTCTTGCCATCTGTCCTGGCTTTTCCACAGTTTTGGCAAGTGATGGTCCTTCCTCGTACTCTACCTCTTTCTCGTCCTCGTCCTCGAGAGAATCCTCCTCAGGTGAAGAATGCTTTCTTTTCTCCTGCTGTTGAGTCTAGCCATTTCTTCTCTTTGCCTCTGGTCTCTTGCTCTAGTAGAGCTCCTTCTATCTTTTTTAGCTTCAATTCAGGTACATTCTTTAGTGTTGCTACAATGTTTTCATATTCACCTTTGTCCACACTCTTCAGAAGCACTGCTAGTGCCTCATCATCTTCTATCTTTTTGCCAATAGCTGCCAGTTGTTGCTTAATGCTTTTATATTTGTTCAAGTGTGTGATTAAAGATTCACTTTCCTTCATGTCTAATTTTTAGAATTGTATTAACAGATTTATCTTTGAATTTTTTGCTTGTGTTCCAAATAATTTTTTGAGTTCATCCAATGCATCTTTTGCCCACTGTAGCCTTGTGATGTGATGAATGATTTCATCATTTAAACTGAGTGCGATAAGTCCCAATGCTTTTTCAATCCTCCTCTTCCACTCATTTTTTCCTCTCACCTCTTTGCATTCATCTCTTCCCTCAACTAGCCCCCACAGATTTTTCCTCATGAGCAGATACATGGTTTTTGTCTGAAAACTGCTCCCCCATAAATTTGGCTATTTCTTGTGCCGCCGTACTCATGATGATGTGAAGGGGGTCTTACCTCTTGATCAAATTTCAAGATTCAAGGGCAATGTCTACCCTTTTACAACTCAATATAAGGTTTAGGTGGTGATGATTACAACAGCTTTATCAGCATAAAATCACCAAAAATTACATTAAACCAAGGGTAACAAATCTGTACGGAAGGGTTGGAGTATCGAACCATCTCCGAATTGCAATCTGAAATTATAGGGATCTGTATCAGATACCAAATGCTTGATTTGAACCCGTTTAATTGCACGGAAAAATAGTGATTAATATTGATTAATCATTGATTAGTAAACTAATCATCTATTTTATGTGCAAAAAACAGAGTATGCGGGGAGTCCAGATCTAAGGCCTTAGAGTTCAAATGAGCTTAAATCCTTTCAAGGCTATCAATGGCAATTAGTCTAGTAGAGAATTAAGCCAAGAAAGACAAGATTTGACCAAACATTGAATGCTTAATCTCTGTTTTACCAAAGTCACCTGTAGATTTGATGAAGAGCTTAGATCTCATTGTAGACTTGATCAAATCAAAATCTGTCTTCACCAGCTTGTAGAGCACCCTTGAAAACCACTAGGGCCAAGAGGAATTATAGCAATTTGATCTGGAGTAGTAGAGATCTCATTTCTCCTTCAGAAATGTGGCGCCAGCGATTTAGCAAAAATTGGCAGCTACGCTTGGCGGTTTGCGATTTTGTTTGAATGGGATGGCTAGCTATGGTTGCCTAGAATTATTTGCCCTAATAGTGCTTCTGGAGGGAGATCAAGCCCCTCTACTGGCTAGGGGTGCAAAGAGCTAGTTGAGAAGAGGTAAAAATCTTAATTATCTACTAATCCTAATTAGCCAAGTGATAATGGGCTCACAAATTGATGGATTCTAGGGCTAGGCTCTGATAATATGTTAAATTTGCACCTATGGTGGATCAAATGCTAGAATCCACATCATTAACAAAGAGATTAGATGATAATTAAGATGTGATTAGTGCGCAATTAACTGATAGCTTAATGTAGGCATGGATAATCAAAAACCAGCAAATTCTCATTAGGTCAATGCCTCAATTTATAGAGTTTACATCCAAGCATCTATTCCCACTGATTTCTCCTTGATTCACTCCACCTCTTTTGCTTGATTCTCTCCACCTCTTCCAAGAATATCTCCTTTATTCTCTCCCAATAGATACTTCTCACCTTTTGACAGGCTCTCTCACATTTATAGATTCTCTTTTACAGCCTATTCACTTGTATATGTCAACACCTCCCCTCATGTGAATACTCCTAGCACACCTGGACCCTATACCAAGTTTCCCTCTTACTTGATAGTCCGCGACCAGTGCCTCAAGTCCCTAAACTCATAGTCCTTGACACTCTCTCTCTCTATGTGTCCAAGGTTACTACAAGTGCCCGTGACCTTGACCAAAGTGCTCATACATACATCTACCACATGGCCGACATCATCGGTGGAGAGGTGGTTTTACTTTGTTGGGACAGGTTACATTCGGTTGTAGGGTCTCTCTCTCTCTCTCTCTCTCTCTCTCTCTCTCTCTCTCTCTCTCTCTCTCTCTCTCTCTCTCTCTCTGAGAAAAGATGATCTGACTCCACTTCCTTAGGAGCCTCCGTGAAGTTTGTTGATGTCGTTTCTTCTCTACTGGGTTTGCTGTAGCAGTCTCTTGCCATCTGTCCTGGCTTTTCCACAGTTTTGGCAAGTGATGGTCCTTCCTCGTACTCTACCTCTTTCTCGTCCTCGTCCTCGAGAGAATCCTCCTCAGGTGAAGACTGCTTTTTTTTCTCCTGCTGTTGAGTCTAGCCATTTCTTCTCTTTGCCTCTGGTCTCTTGCTCCAGTAGAGCTCCTTCTATCTTTTTTAGCTTCAATTCAGGTACATTCTTTAGTGTTGCTACAATGTTTTCATATTCACCTTTGTCCACACTCTTCAGAAGCACTGTTAGTGCCTCATCATCTTCATGTCTAATTTCTAGAATTGTATTAACACACTTATCTTTGAATTTTTTGCTTGTGTTCCAAATAATTTTTTGAGTTCATCCAATGCATCTTTTGCCCACTGTATCCTTGTGATGTGATGAATGATTTCATCATTTAAACTGAGTGCGATAAGTCCCAATGCTTTTTCAATCCTCCTCTTCCACTCATTTTTCCCTCTCACCTCTTTGCAATCATCTCTTCCCTCAACTAGCCCCCACAGATTTTTCCTCATGAGCAGATACATGGTTTTTGTCTGCCATGTGTAAAACTGCTTCCCATAAATTTGGCTCTCTTGTGCCGCCGTACTCATGATGATGTGAAGGGGGTCTTACCTCTTGATCAAATTTCAAGATTCAAGGGCAATGTCTACCCTTTTACAACTCAATATAAGGTTTAGGTGGTGATGATTACAACAGCTTTATCAGCATAAAATCACCAAAAATTACATTAAACCAAGGGTAAGAAATCTGTACGGAAGGGTTGGAGTATCAAACCATCTCCAAATTGCAATCTAAAATTATAGGGATCTGTATCAGATACCAAATGGTTGATTTGAACCCGTAATTGCACTGAAAAATAATGATTAGTATTGATTAATCATTGATTAGTAAACTAATCATCTATTTTGTGTGCAAAAAACAGAGTATGCGGGGAGTCCAGATCTAAGGCCTTAGAGTTCAAATGAGCTTAAATCCTTTCAAGGCTATCAATCGCAGTTAGTCTAGTAGAGAATTAAGCCAAGAAAGACAAGATTTGACCAAACATTGAATGCTTAATCTCTGTTTTACCAAAGTCACCTGTAGATTTGATGAAGAGCTAAGATCTCACTGTAGATTTGATAAAGAGCTTAGATCTCACTGTAGATTTGATGAAGAGCTTAGATCTCACTGTAGACTTGATCAAATCAAAATCTGTCTTCACCAGCTTGTAGAGCACCCTTGAAAACCAATAGGACCAAGAGGAATTATAGCAATTTGATCTGGAGTAGTAGAGATCTCATTTCTCCTTGAGAAATGTGGCACCAGCGATTTAGCGAAAATTGGCAGCTACGCTTGGCGGTTTGCGATTTTGTTTGAATGGGATGGCTAGCTATGGTTGCCTAGAATTATTTGCCCTAATAGTGCTTCTGGAGGGAGATCAAGCCCCTCTACTGGCTAGGGGTGCAAAGAGCTAGTTGAAAAGAGGTAAAAATCTTAATTATCTACTAATCCTAATTAGCCAAGTGATAATGGACTCACAAATTGATGGATTCTAGGGCTAGGCTCTGATAATATGTTAAATTTGCAGCTATGGTGGATCAAATGCTAGAATCCACATCATTAACAAAGAGATTAGATGATAATTAAGATGTGATTAGTGAGCAATTAACTGATAGCTTAATGTAGGCATGGATAATCAAAAAACCAGCAAATTCTCATTAGGCCAATGCCTCAATTTATAGAGTTTACATCCAAGCATCTATTCCCACTGATTTCTCCTTGATTCACTCCACCTCTTTTGCTTGATTCTCTCCACCTCTTCCCAGAATATCTCCACACCTCCTAAATCACCAAAAATTACATTAAACCAAGGGTAACAAATCTGTACGGAAGGGTTGGAGTATCAAACCATCTCCGAATTGCAATCTGAAATTATAGGGATCTGTATCAAATACCAAATGGTTGATTTGAACCCGTAATTGCACCGAACAATAGTGATTAGTATTGATTAATCATTGATTAGTAAACTAATCATCTATTTTGTGTGCAAAAAATAGAGTATGTGGGGAGTCCAGATCTAAGGCCTTAGAGTTCAAATGAGCTTAAATCCTTTCAAGGCTATCAATGGCAATTAGTCTAGTAGAGAATTAAGCCAAGAAAGATAAGATTTGACCAAACATTGAATGCTTAATCTCTGTTTTACCAAAGTCACCTGTAGATTTGATGAAGAGCTTAGATCTCACTCTAGACTTGATCAAATCAAAATCTGTCTTCACCAGCTTGTAGAGCACCCTTGAAAACCACTAGGGCCAAGAGGAATTATAGCAATTTGATCTGGAGTAGTAGAGATCTCATTTCTCCTTCAGAAATGTGGCGCCAGCGATTTAGCAAAAATTGGCAGCTATGCTTGGCGGTTTGCGATTTTGTTTGAATGGGATGGCTAGCTATGGTTGCCTAGAATTATTTGCCCTAATAGTGCTTCTGGAGGGAGATCAAGCCCCTCTACTGGCTAGGGGTGCAAAGAGCTAGTTGAAAAGAGGTAAAAATCTTAATTATCTACTAATCCTAATTAGCCAAGTGATAATGGGCTCACAAATTGATGGATTCTAGGGCTAGGCTCTGATAATATGTTAAATTTGCACCTATGGTGGATCAAATGCTAGAATCCACATCATTAACAAAGAGATTAGATGATAATTAAGACGTGATTAGTGAGAAATTAACTGATAGCTTAATGTAGGCATGGATAATCAAACCCAGCAAATTCTCATTAGGCCAATGCCTCAATTTATAGAGTTTACATCCAAGCATCTATTCCCACTGATTTCTCCTTGATTCACTCCACCTCTTTTGCTTGATTCTCTCCACCTCTTCCAAGAATATCTCCTTTATTCTCTCCCAATAGATACTTCTCACCTTTTGACAGGCTCTCTCACATTTATAGATTCTCTTTTACAGCCTATTCACTTGTATATGTCAACACCTCCCCTCATGTGAATACTCCTAGCACACCTGGACCCTATACCAAGTTTCCCTCTTACTTGATAGTCCGCGACCAGTGCCTCAAGTCCCTAAACTCATAGTCCTTGACACTCTCTCTCTCTATGTGTCCAAGGTTACTACAAGTGCCCGTGACCTTGACCAAAGTGCTCATACATACATCTACCACATGGCCGACATCATCGGTGGAGAGGTGGTTTTACTTTGTTGGGACAGGTTACATTCGGTTGTAGGGTCTCTCTCTCTCTCTCTCTCTCTCTCTCTCTCTCTCTCTCTCTCTCTCTCTCTCTCTCTCTCTGAGAAAAGATGATCTGACTCCACTTCCTTAGGAGCCTCCATGAAGTTTGTTGATGTCGTTTCTTCTCTACTGGGTTTGCTGTAGCAGTCTCTTGCCATCCACCTCCACATCTACATCTACATCTACATGCATACATCCATATCTCCATTCCCATCTACATCTATACATCTACATCTACATGCATCCATCTACCTCCACATCCACATCTACATCTATACATCTACATCTACATGTATACATCCACCTCCACATCTACATCTACATCTATACATCTACATCTACATGCAAACATCCACATCTCCATGCATAATAAAATTCTTTTAATTAATCTAGGATGATAGTTCCTAGAATATGGTAGGAAGTCCTCTTTTTATGCTTTGAATGAATTTATTTTATGCGTAATTTCTATAAAAATTTTGCCATAGCTCCGCTACTATGACTGATAAATCTCAATTTTTTTCTAAGGGATAAAGCTCATTATTAAAGAAATAATTAGAATGGTCTCTAATTGGATCATCAATCCATAATGGTCTCTAATTGGATCATTAAGAAAACAATTAGAATGGTCTCTAATTGGGTCATCAATCCATAATGGTCTCTAATTGGATCATTAAGAAAACAATTAGAATGGTCTCTAATTGGATCATCAATCCATAATGGTCTCTAATTGGATCATTAAGAAAACAATTAGAATGGTCTCTAATTGGGTCATCAATCCATAATGGATTGAATCATCAATGTGCATAAACTCAAAGCATAGCAAAAGCCATTAATTTGGCCTCAAGCATAGCTTAATCTTGGATTAAGGAAAAGCTTTATGAAAAGCTTCATTTGGATTGAGAATGGGTCATGAGTATGACCATTCTTGAGTGAGAGAGAGAAATTATAAAAACCATTAGAATTTAAATATAAGTGGAAATTAACTTCTATAGCATTTATTAAATTATGTAACTCTTCACTACTATTCACCAATTAACTTCAATAGCATTTAAAAAAAACCATACCAATTAAACTTCTCAAGCTTGAGAGGGGTTGAGAAGAGAGAATCATTGAGAAATCATAGAAAAGATCAAAATTCAATATACTTACCTTATGATTTGCTTGATTCTTTATTCACGGTAGAGGCCCCCAACCAATCAATTGGTTTAGTATGTTGATGGAGCCACCAATGGGGATTGAAGAAAGAGAGAAGTATCAAAAACTAGTGAATTATTAAAGAATTCACAACTCTTGGCTTAGGTAGAGTAGAGTAACAATGCATAAGACACTCTATATTTTGGCTTAGGTGGAGTAGAGTAACAAGCATAAGACTCTATCTAATTTGGCTTAGGTGGAGTAGAGTGACAAAGCATAAGACTCTATCTAATTTGGCTTAGGTGGAGTAGAGTGACAAAGCATAAGACACTATCTAATTTGGCTTAGGTGGAGTAGAGTGACAAAGCATAAGACACTATCTAATTTGGCTTAGGTGGAGTAGAGTGACAAAGCATAAGACACTATCTAATTTGGCTTAGGTGGAGTAGAGTGACAAAGCATAAGACACTATATTTTTTTCTACAAGGGGAGGCTTCTATTTATAGGAAAATTTGAGCTCCTAACCAAACAAACTGATTCTAGAATTTTCCAAGTCAGTTTGGTTGAATTTGGACTAGATTTGGACCTAGTTTGGTTACTTTTTGATTCGGTTTGGTTTCATTTTGATTTGGTTTGGTTCAAGAGAGATGAGAGATAAAAATATCACATTATTTTTGAGTTTAAAACTCATTCAAGCATGTGAAATATGCACCTCCTTTAAAGAATTTCCCTTCCTTACATATGTGTCAAAATTTTATTGCTCATAGTTTTTTACTAATAAACCTTGTACATTTTCAACTCTTCATCTTATGTGAAATATGCACCTCCTTTAAAGAACTCCTCTTCCTTACATATGTGTCATAGTTTTTTTTACTAATAAGCCTTGTACATTTTCAACTCTTCATCTTATGTGAAATATGCACCTCCTTTAAAGAACTCCCCTTCCTTACATATGTGTTTATTTACTAATAAACCTTGTACATTTTCAACTCTTCATCTTATGTGAAATGTGCACCTCCTTTAAAGAACTCCCCTTCCTTACATATGTGTTTATTTACTAATAAACCTTGTACATTTTCAACTCTTCATCTTATGTGAGCATTTACTCATTTTTGGATACCCAAAATATCTCATATTTTTAATATTGCTCATAGTTTTTTTACTAATAAATCTTGTACATTTTCCACTCTTCATCTTATGTGAGCATTTACTCATTTTTGGGTATCTTCTTTTACAAATTGGATTTATCTCCTCCCTACACATGGATTGATGCTATTGGCCCATAGGAACCTTAATTGGACCATAATCTAAAAATTTCTGAAAATCTAGGCCCTTAGACTAAGGTTCTTTATACTTATTTCCATTTAATTCCAATTGCACATTGGAAAATTCTTTTTGAATTTATATTTCAGGGGAACTTATTTTAATAAGATGAGTTAATTTTCTATCCAAAAATATTCATAATCTGAATATTCTCTCTCTAGCATATTTTCTCTCTCTAGATTAAAACAGCCACAAACAAGATCTCTTATATTTCAGAAAAGGAATTGATTACAGGGGAATATACTAGACATCAAAAAGGGGTTGGGGGAGGAATCTTACATTCTACCCCACTTAAAAAACGCGAGATGTCCTCATCTCGCAACTTGGAATAATTTCGCAAGATGCACGAATATGAGACTTAGAGAAAAATTTTAATCAAGATTAACCACCAAGAAAAGTCTTAAAGAGAGCAAGATTCAAAATAAGAACAAGATTTAAACTTTATTCATTCTCGGAACTTATACATTAAAGATAGAAGAACTCTTTACACTTCCATAAGCCCGTCCATCATATGGTCACAAAAGCAGTCTTCACAAGCTGCACAAGTATAGGGTAACTCATCTATGGGAATGATTCTGCTGGTTATTGCCGCACCTATCTCAGTGGTATGAGGTGATCCAACAAAAGGACCTCTGAGAGGCAAGCCAAAAACGGGGTAAAGGCATATCTTCTCATGAGGAAGAAAACACGCCAGTAAGAAGACCCGCTCAAAAAACCCAAGATGCCTTGATCTCATGACGCAGTAGTATCGGGGACCCAAACCCAAGGCTTCGATAACCATGGCCAAGCGGACATTGTTACAAAAGTGCTGCTGACCCCAGGGTGTTACCCTAGTTATGTTTTGATAGGTCCGCCATTTGGTCTACGCTACAGAAGTTCCTAGGTGAGGAAAAAGTGAGCGCTCATACTGTTCTATAAAGTCTTTCTTCACAGACTCTCTTGCGTCTTGAAGGTGAGAAATCATCATGGATAAAACTAGTTCTTGTTGCCAAGCCATGAAGGAGATTAAGAAAGAAAGGAGATTGACGGGAGTAAGATTACTGTGAGCGACAAGTAAAAGTTACGACTTATATAGAGGAAGGAGCTAGCGTAACCTAGAAGCCAACGGTAACTTGCCACTGAAGTTTTACCGTCTTTCCATGATTTGAGTTTGACACATTTTTCTATAGAAGGCATTAAGAATTTTGAGATGAGGAGATAAAAGAAACTTGTAGGCTAAGTCACCTACTTTCATTGAATTCAGATATAAGGGTCACAATATCTGGGGGATAATTTCTTATACTCCCCAAGAGATAAAGAACTTCTTTTGGGTCGTACTCGAATGAAAACCAAAACCTTGGTATCCAAAACACTGATTCTCACTTCTGAACTCATTGTTCTAAATCCTTAAAATAGGCGTGACTCCTGAGAAGTATTCTAGGAAAAGGGTCTTCCTTTTTTTTAAACAGAAATTTTCTTTTATTTTAGAGAGGGAATAATTATAAGATCAGAAAGGAAGATTCTTACTCCAGTATACCTCGAAGGTTGGGGAGGAATCTTACATTCTACCCCACTTAGAAAGTGCGAGATGTCCTCATCTCGCAAGGTAGAGGACAGCTCTTTTTCTTAAGATCCAATTTTATTCTGGGTTCCTTATATTCTGGTCAACCCAACAGAACACTGGGATAAATATCCCTTATATAAAACTCATCATTACATATCAATTCATTCAGATCATATCATTCATATCTTTAACATGATAAAGGTCCATTAGACCGAAAAGTTTCCTTCGGAACATTCCTCCACACGAAAATTTGAGTCAAGCAAGTTCTCAATTTGACATCCCTTAACTTGATCTACCGGTCAAGTATTAACAGTAGCAATCTGACAGCACAACTCACTAATCTCATAGTGATTTGCTGAATTCATTATCATCATTCTAGTTATGAATATCATCACAGGGACTCGTCCCATTCCCCCTCATTGTGGTTTCATTATATTTCAACTAATTTTTTAAAAATCAACATTTTTTTTTTCAATCAGCATTTTCAATCAGCATTTTCAATCAGAATCCAAATCAATTCATCAATTCTCAAACAGAATTATAAATCATATCAATCACATTCAAAATCATCATCTAGATAGCATTAACGCTTATAATTTCAAGTCTTAGATTTACTCGTATATACTGTCAGTAAAGAGCTGCAGTATACTCTCGGTATATACGGGTAGCCACGGCCCTTGGAATTATAAGGTAAATACTATCATGTCTAGGCCTCAAGCAAGTCAGGGTTTCTATATAATTGCGGTACTTCCATCTGAAGACCCAACTACCAAATTACGAATTTCAGTTTGAATATCAAATTGTATGAATTATATCACACAATTATAACCTTTTGGTGTTTCTTGATAATTTTTTTGACATATTTGTCTTCTCAGTTGATCTTTATTAACCAAATGCTCTGATACCAACTGTAAGATCCCTGTTCCCACCGAGCAACGGATTCGGGGTACTGGCAGCAGAAGTAGCGCTTCTCGCGCGGGACAGGGGTCCCACACTCGGGGCCTCGCCCACGGATATCCGGATAAGAGACTAATCCGTCGGTTGTTCCAAAACCGAACCCGAAAAAACTTCCTTTACCGGAAAGCACGGGCGATTCCACCAGGATAACTTTTTACTCTAACGTAGTCAAGATCATTTCTGATCGAGATGATCCGATTACATCTATAAGATACTTAGTCAGTTCAAGGAAGAAACTTGCACTTGGATCATTGGGATCAACGCTTTTTTCCCCATTCAAAAGGCACAGCCGTTGATTCCTATCCATAGAACAGTTTCTGTCCGGGATTTATTTTTTTTTTCTATCGTAAAAACAAAAGTTTGAGTCTCGATTTACGGATCCATCAGTCCAGCCTAACCCCATCCAATCCCATGGGTTAGCCAACCGCCCAACCACTGTAGTGATGGGATCCAATTAAAAATTTGGTTAGGTTTTGTCCCGGGTACCAAGGAAAAGAGTTCCAAGGCCCCCTAGCCGGATGTTCATGCAAAATAAAACTAGTCACACCACTCACACACCCAATATGAAATTGCCTTTTTCAACCAGATTCAACCAATTTAAAACAATCCTTTAATAAAACCATAGTATCATTGATCACCATCTTCCAATTTATCCAATTGATTCTTAATTTCCCATCATTCCTTCATCAGAGTATCTATGGCATCATTGGCAACTAGAACGCTCAGGAGCCGTTTCGATAGTTCCTAGCCCATAATACTTGGCAATATAATCACTTAACAAGATGGACTCTCGTTGAAGATCAGCAAGATCAACCAACAGATCCATATAAGGGGCCATGGACTCATCCATTGAAGACCAGCAAGGTCAATCAACCAGATCCATGCCCGATTTCAGAAAACAACTCCAACTCTGTTCCAATATCTTCCTCGACGCACGCGTGGGTATCCTAGGCAACCCAGAGCCCGAGCACCGTATGGTCAGCACCCTCTAGGATCCTTCGCAGGTAACCTAGCGCTTCACGCATAGGCCGCTTCCTTGGCCCCTCATCCACCGTACCGGAAGCTCACCATTTTAATCGCACCGAGGCTGGTCAAGACCTCGGCCGACCTTGCTACGCGAGACGTCCTTCATTGACTCCCCGTCAGCAGTTGCAACTTTACCATCACGACTTTAATCACAAGACGGTCAAAATGCTCCCCCCAGCATTCTTGACATAAAACAATCATTTACAAACAGCATTTACAAACAGTATTTACAAACAGTTTACAACACAATTTCTATTTTAACTTTCATTTTTCCACATTATCCTTCATCAATCTACATTACTTATTCTATATTCCATTTATATGTATACTCATCCCATCACATCATTTCTATCTCATCACTTCAGATTCCCTCACATCGCATATCGTATATTCACATCCATACATCCACATCTATATGCGTACATTCACATCTACATGCATACATCTACATCTCTATGCATACATCCACATCCACATTCACATTCACCTCCATACATCTACATCTACATGCATACATCCACATCTCCATTCACATCTACATCTATACATCTACATCTACATGCATCCATCCACCTCCACATCCACATCTACATCTACATGCATACATCCATATCTCCATTCCCATCTACATCTATACATCTACATCTACATGCATCCATCTACCTCCACATCCACATCTACATCTATACATCTACATCTACATGTATACATCCACCTCCACATCCACATCCGTATCTATACATCTACATCTATATGTATACATCCACATCCACATCTATACATCTACATCTACATCTACATGCATACATCCACATCTCCATTCACATCTACATCTATACATCTACATCTACATGCATCCATCCACCTCCACATCTACATCTACATCTACATGCATACATCCATATCTCCATTCCCATCTACATCTATACATCTACATCTACATGCATCCATCTACCTCCACATCCACATCTACATCTATACATCTACATCTACATGTATACATCCACCTCCACATCTACATCTACATCTATACATCTACATCTACATGCAAACATCCACATCTCCATGCATAATAAAATTCTTTTAATTAATCTAGGATGATAGTTCCTAGAATATGGTAGGAAGTCCTCTTTTTATGCTTTGAATGAATTTATTTTATGCGTAATTTCTATAAAAATTTTGCCATAGCTCCGCTACTATGACTGATAAATCTCAATTTTTTTCTAAGGGATAAAGCTCATTATTAAAGAAATAATTAGAATGGTCTCTAATTGGATCATCAATCCATAATGGTCTCTAATTGGATCATTAAGAAAACAATTAGAATGGTCTCTAATTGGGTCATCAATCCATAATGGTCTCTAATTGGATCATTAAGAAAACAATTAGAATGGTCTCTAATTGGATCATCAATCCATAATGGTCTCTAATTGGATCATTAAGAAAACAATTAGAATGGTCTCTAATTGGGTCATCAATCCATAATGGATTGAATCATCAATGTGCATAAACTCAAAGCATAGCAAAAGCCATTAATTTGGCCTCAAGCATAGCTTAATCTTGGATTAAGGAAAAGCTTTATGAAAAGCTTCATTTGGATTGAGAATGGGTCATGAGTATGACCATTCTTGAGTGAGAGAGAGAAATTATAAAAACCATTAGAATTTAAATATAAGTGGAAATTAACTTCTATAGCATTTATTAAATTATGTAACTCTTCACTACTATTCACCAATTAACTTCAATAGCATTTAAAAAAAACCATACCAATTAAACTTCTCAAGCTTGAGAGGGGTTGAGAAGAGAGAATCATTGAGAAATCATAGAAAAGATCAAAATTCAATATACTTACCTTATGATTTGCTTGATTCTTTATTCACGGTAGAGGCCCCCAACCAATCAATTGGTTTAGTATGTTGATGGAGCCACCAATGGGGATTGAAGAAAGAGAGAAGTATCAAAAACTAGTGAATTATTAAAGAATTCACAACTCTTGGCTTAGGTAGAGTAGAGTAACAATGCATAAGACACTCTATATTTTGGCTTAGGTGGAGTAGAGTAACAAGCATAAGACTCTATCTAATTTGGCTTAGGTGGAGTAGAGTGACAAAGCATAAGACTCTATCTAATTTGGCTTAGGTGGAGTAGAGTGACAAAGCATAAGACACTATCTAATTTGGCTTAGGTGGAGTAGAGTGACAAAGCATAAGACACTATCTAATTTGGCTTAGGTGGAGTAGAGTGACAAAGCATAAGACACTATATTTTTTTCTACAAGGGGAGGCTTCTATTTATAGGAAAATTTGAGCTCCTAACCAAACAAACTGATTCTAGAATTTTCCAAGTCAGTTTGGTTGAATTTGGACTAGATTTGGACCTAGTTTGGTTACTTTTTGATTCGGTTTGGTTTCATTTTGATTTGGTTTGGTTCAAGAGAGATGAGAGATAAAAATATCACATTATTTTTGAGTTTAAAACTCATTCAAGCATGTGAAATATGCACCTCCTTTAAAGAATTTCCCTTCCTTACATATGTGTCAAAATTTTATTGCTCATAGTTTTTTACTAATAAACCTTGTACATTTTCAACTCTTCATCTTATGTGAAATATGCACCTCCTTTAAAGAACTCCTCTTCCTTACATATGTGTCATAGTTTTTTTTACTAATAAGCCTTGTACATTTTCAACTCTTCATCTTATGTGAAATATGCACCTCCTTTAAAGAACTCCCCTTCCTTACATATGTGTTTATTTACTAATAAACCTTGTACATTTTCAACTCTTCATCTTATGTGAAATGTGCACCTCCTTTAAAGAACTCCCCTTCCTTACATATGTGTTTATTTACTAATAAACCTTGTACATTTTCAACTCTTCATCTTATGTGAGCATTTACTCATTTTTGGATACCCAAAATATCTCATATTTTTAATATTGCTCATAGTTTTTTTACTAATAAATCTTGTACATTTTCCACTCTTCATCTTATGTGAGCATTTACTCATTTTTGGGTATCTTCTTTTACAAATTGGATTTATCTCCTCCCTACACATGGATTGATGCTATTGGCCCATAGGAACCTTAATTGGACCATAATCTAAAAATTTCTGAAAATCTAGGCCCTTAGACTAAGGTTCTTTATACTTATTTCCATTTAATTCCAATTGCACATTGGAAAATTCTTTTTGAATTTATATTTCAGGGGAACTTATTTTAATAAGATGAGTTAATTTTCTATCCAAAAATATTCATAATCTGAATATTCTCTCTCTAGCATATTTTCTCTCTCTAGGTTAAAACAGCCACAAACAAGATCTCTTATATTTCAGAAAAGGAATTGATTACAGGGGAATATACTAGACATCAAAAAGGGGTTGGGGGAGGAATCTTACATTCTACCCCACTTAAAAAACGCGAGATGTCCTCATCTCGCAACTTGGAATAATTTCGCAAGATGCACGAATATGAGACTTAGAGAAAAATTTTAATCAAGATTAACCACCAAGAAAAGTCTTAAAGAGAGCAAGATTCAAAATAAGAACAAGATTTAAACTTTATTCATTCTCGGAACTTATACATTAAAGATAGAAGAACTCTTTACACTTCCATAAGCCCGTCCATCATATGGTCACAAAAGCAGTCTTCACAAGCTGCACAAGTATAGGGTAACTCATCTATGGGAATGATTCTGCTGGTTATTGCCGCACCTATCTCAGTGGTATGAGGTGATCCAACAAAAGGACCTCTGAGAGGCAAGCCAAAAACGGGGTAAAGGCATATCTTCTCATGAGGAAGAAAACACGCCAGTAAGAAGACCCGCTCAGAAAACCCAAGATGCCTTGATCTCATGACGCAGTAGTATCGGGGACCCAAACCCAAGGCTTCGATAACCATGGCCAAGCGGACATTGTTACGAAAGTGCTGCTGACCCCAGGGTGTTACCCTAGTTATGTTTTGATAGGTCCGCCATTTGGTCTACGCTACAGAAGTTCCTAGGTGAGGAAAAAGTGAGCGCTCATACTGTTCTATAAAGTCTTTCTTCACAGACTCTCTTGCGTCTTGAAGGTGAGAAATCATCATGGATAAAACTAGTTCTTGTTGCCAAGCCATGAAGGAGATTAAGAAAGAAAGGAGATTGACGGGAGTAAGATTACTGTGAGCGACAAGTAAAAGTTACGACTTATATAGAGGAAGGAGCTAGCGTAACCTAGAAGCCAACGGTAACTTGCCACTGAAGTTTTACCGTCTTTCCATGATTTGAGTTTGACACATTTTTCTATAGAAGGCATTAAGAATTTTGAGATGAGGAGATAAAAGAAACTTGTAGGCTAAGTCACCTACTTTCATTGAATTCAGATATAAGGGTCACAATATCTGGGGGATAATTTCTTATACTCCCCAAGAGATAAAGAACTTCTTTTGGGTCGTACTCGAATGAAAACCAAAACCTTGGTATCCAAAACACTGATTCTCACTTCTGAACTCATTGTTCTAAATCCTTAAAATAGGCGTGACTCCTGAGAAGTATTCTAGGAAAAGGGTCTTCCTTTTTTTTAAACAGAAATTTTCTTTTATTTTAGAGAGGGAATAATTATAAGATCAGAAAGGAAGATTCTTACTCCAGTATACCTCGAAGGTTGGGGAGGAATCTTACATTCTACCCCACTTAGAAAGTGCGAGATGTCCTCATCTCGCAAGGTAGAGGACAGCTCTTTTTCTTAAGATCCAATTTTATTCTGGGTTCCTTATATTCTGGTCAACCCAACAGAACACTGGGATAAATATCCCTTATATAAAACTCATCATTACATATCAATTCATTCAGATCATATCATTCATATCTTTAACATGATAAAGGTCCATTAGACCGAAAAGTTTCCTTCGGAACATTCCTCCACACGAAAATTTGAGTCAAGCAAGTTCTCAATTTGACATCCCTTAACTTGATCTACCGGTCAAGTATTAACAGTAGCAATCTGACAGCACAACTCACTAATCTCATAGTGATTTGCTGAATTCATTATCATCATTCTAGTTATGAATATCATCACAGGGACTCGTCCCATTCCCCCTCATTGTGGTTTCATTATATTTCAACTAATTTTTTAAAAATCAACATTTTTTTTTTCAATCAGCATTTTCAATCAGCATTTTCAATCAGAATCCAAATCAATTCATCAATTCTCAAACAGAATTATAAATCATATCAATCACATTCAAAATCATCATCTAGATAGCATTAACGCTTATAATTTCAAGTCTTAGATTTACTCGTATATACTGTCAGTAAAGAGCTGCAGTATACTCTCGGTATATACGGGTAGCCACGGCCCTTGGAATTATAAGGTAAATACTATCATGTCTAGGCCTCAAGCAAGTCAGGGTTTCTATATAATTGCGGTACTTCCATCTGAAGACCCAACTACCAAATTACGAATTTCAGTTTGAATATCAAATTGTATGAATTATATCACACAATTATAACCTTTTGGTGTTTCTTGATAATTTTTTTGACATATTTGTCTTCTCAGTTGATCTTTATTAACCAAATGCTCTGATACCAACTGTAAGATCCCTGTTCCCACCGAGCAACGGATTCGGGGTACTGGCAGCAGAAGTAGCGCTTCTCGCGCGGGACAGGGGTCCCACACTCGGGGCCTCGCCCACGGATATCCGGATAAGAGACTAATCCGTCGGTTGTTCCAAAACCGAACCCGAAAAAACTTCCTTTACCGGAAAGCACGGGCGATTCCACCAGGATAACTTTTTACTCTAACGTAGTCAAGATCATTTCTGATCGAGATGATCCGATTACATCTATAAGATACTTAGTCAGTTCAAGGAAGAAACTTGCACTTGGATCATTGGGATCAACGCTTTTTTCCCCATTCAAAAGGCACAGCCGTTGATTCCTATCCATAGAACAGTTTCTGTCCGGGATTTATTTTTTTTTTCTATCGTAAAAACAAAAGTTTGAGTCTCGATTTACGGATCCATCAGTCCAGCCTAACCCCATCCAATCCCATGGGTTAGCCAACCGCCCAACCACTGTAGTGATGGGATCCAATTAAAAATTTGGTTAGGTTTTGTCCCGGGTACCAAGGAAAAGAGTTCCAAGGCCCCCTAGCCGGATGTTCATGCAAAATAAAACTAGTCACACCACTCACACACCCAATATGAAATTGCCTTTTTCAACCAGATTCAACCAATTTAAAACAATCCTTTAATAAAACCATAGTATCATTGATCACCATCTTCCAATTTATCCAATTGATTCTTAATTTCCCATCATTCCTTCATCAGAGTATCTATGGCATCATTGGCAACTAGAACGCTCAGGAGCCGTTTCGATAGTTCCTAGCCCATAATACTTGGCAATATAATCACTTAACAAGATGGACTCTCGTTGAAGATCAGCAAGATCAACCAACAGATCCATATAAGGGGCCATGGACTCATCCATTGAAGACCAGCAAGGTCAATCAACCAGATCCATGCCCGATTTCAGAAAACAACTCCAACTCTGTTCCAATATCTTCCTCGACGCACGCGTGGGTATCCTAGGCAACCCAGAGCCCGAGCACCGTATGGTCAGCACCCTCTAGGATCCTTCGCAGGTAACCTAGCGCTTCACGCATAGGCCGCTTCCTTGGCCCCTCATCCACCGTACCGGAAGCTCACCATTTTAATCGCACCGAGGCTGGTCAAGACCTCGGCCGACCTTGCTACGCGAGACGTCCTTCATTGACTCCCCGTCAGCAGTTGCAACTTTACCATCACGACTTTAATCACAAGACGGTCAAAATGCTCCCCCCAGCATTCTTGACATAAAACAATCATTTACAAACAGCATTTACAAACAGTATTTACAAACAGTTTACAACACAATTTCTATTTTAACTTTCATTTTTCCACATTATCCTTCATCAATCTACATTACTTATTCTATATTCCATTTATATGTATACTCATCCCATCACATCATTTCTATCTCATCACTTCAGATTCCCTCACATCGCATATCGTATATTCACATCCATACATCCACATCTATATGCGTACATTCACATCTACATGCATACATCTACATCTCTATGCATACATCCACATCCACATTCACATTCACCTCCATACATCTACATCTACATGCATACATCCACATCTCCATTCACATCTACATCTATACATCTACATCTACATGCATCCATCCACCTCCACATCCACATCTACATCTACATGCATACATCCATATCTCCATTCCCATCTACATCTATACATCTACATCTACATGCATCCATCTACCTCCACATCCACATCTACATCTATACATCTACATCTACATGTATACATCCACCTCCACATCCACATCCGTATCTATACATCTACATCTATATGTATACATCCACATCCACATCTATACATCTACATCTACATCTACATGCATACATCCACATCTCCATTCACATCTACATCTATACATCTACATCTACATGCATCCATCCACCTCCACATCTACATCTACATCTACATGCATACATCCATATCTCCATTCCCATCTACATCTATACATCTACATCTACATGCATCCATCTACCTCCACATCCACATCTACATCTATACATCTACATCTACATGTATACATCCACCTCCACATCTACATCTACATCTATACATCTACATCTACATGCAAACATCCACATCTCCATGCATAATAAAATTCTTTTAATTAATCTAGGATGATAGTTCCTAGAATATGGTAGGAAGTCCTCTTTTTATGCTTTGAATGAATTTATTTTATGCGTAATTTCTATAAAAATTTTGCCATAGCTCCGCTACTATGACTGATAAATCTCAATTTTTTTCTAAGGGATAAAGCTCATTATTAAAGAAATAATTAGAATGGTCTCTAATTGGATCATCAATCCATAATGGTCTCTAATTGGATCATTAAGAAAACAATTAGAATGGTCTCTAATTGGGTCATCAATCCATAATGGTCTCTAATTGGATCATTAAGAAAACAATTAGAATGGTCTCTAATTGGATCATCAATCCATAATGGTCTCTAATTGGATCATTAAGAAAACAATTAGAATGGTCTCTAATTGGGTCATCAATCCATAATGGATTGAATCATCAATGTGCATAAACTCAAAGCATAGCAAAAGCCATTAATTTGGCCTCAAGCATAGCTTAATCTTGGATTAAGGAAAAGCTTTATGAAAAGCTTCATTTGGATTGAGAATGGGTCATGAGTATGACCATTCTTGAGTGAGAGAGAGAAATTATAAAAACCATTAGAATTTAAATATAAGTGGAAATTAACTTCTATAGCATTTATTAAATTATGTAACTCTTCACTACTATTCACCAATTAACTTCAATAGCATTTAAAAAAAACCATACCAATTAAACTTCTCAAGCTTGAGAGGGGTTGAGAAGAGAGAATCATTGAGAAATCATAGAAAAGATCAAAATTCAATATACTTACCTTATGATTTGCTTGATTCTTTATTCACGGTAGAGGCCCCCAACCAATCAATTGGTTTAGTATGTTGATGGAGCCACCAATGGGGATTGAAGAAAGAGAGAAGTATCAAAAACTAGTGAATTATTAAAGAATTCACAACTCTTGGCTTAGGTAGAGTAGAGTAACAATGCATAAGACACTCTATATTTTGGCTTAGGTGGAGTAGAGTAACAAGCATAAGACTCTATCTAATTTGGCTTAGGTGGAGTAGAGTGACAAAGCATAAGACTCTATCTAATTTGGCTTAGGTGGAGTAGAGTGACAAAGCATAAGACACTATCTAATTTGGCTTAGGTGGAGTAGAGTGACAAAGCATAAGACACTATCTAATTTGGCTTAGGTGGAGTAGAGTGACAAAGCATAAGACACTATATTTTTTTCTACAAGGGGAGGCTTCTATTTATAGGAAAATTTGAGCTCCTAACCAAACAAACTGATTCTAGAATTTTCCAAGTCAGTTTGGTTGAATTTGGACTAGATTTGGACCTAGTTTGGTTACTTTTTGATTCGGTTTGGTTTCATTTTGATTTGGTTTGGTTCAAGAGAGATGAGAGATAAAAATATCACATTATTTTTGAGTTTAAAACTCATTCAAGCATGTGAAATATGCACCTCCTTTAAAGAATTTCCCTTCCTTACATATGTGTCAAAATTTTATTGCTCATAGTTTTTTACTAATAAACCTTGTACATTTTCAACTCTTCATCTTATGTGAAATATGCACCTCCTTTAAAGAACTCCTCTTCCTTACATATGTGTCATAGTTTTTTTTACTAATAAGCCTTGTACATTTTCAACTCTTCATCTTATGTGAAATATGCACCTCCTTTAAAGAACTCCCCTTCCTTACATATGTGTTTATTTACTAATAAACCTTGTACATTTTCAACTCTTCATCTTATGTGAAATGTGCACCTCCTTTAAAGAACTCCCCTTCCTTACATATGTGTTTATTTACTAATAAACCTTGTACATTTTCAACTCTTCATCTTATGTGAGCATTTACTCATTTTTGGATACCCAAAATATCTCATATTTTTAATATTGCTCATAGTTTTTTTACTAATAAATCTTGTACATTTTCCACTCTTCATCTTATGTGAGCATTTACTCATTTTTGGGTATCTTCTTTTACAAATTGGATTTATCTCCTCCCTACACATGGATTGATGCTATTGGCCCATAGGAACCTTAATTGGACCATAATCTAAAAATTTCTGAAAATCTAGGCCCTTAGACTAAGGTTCTTTATACTTATTTCCATTTAATTCCAATTGCACATTGGAAAATTCTTTTTGAATTTATATTTCAGGGGAACTTATTTTAATAAGATGAGTTAATTTTCTATCCAAAAATATTCATAATCTGAATATTCTCTCTCTAGCATATTTTCTCTCTCTAGGTTAAAACAGCCACAAACAAGATCTCTTATATTTCAGAAAAGGAATTGATTACAGGGGAATATACTAGACATCAAAAAGGGGTTGGGGGAGGAATCTTACATTCTACCCCACTTAAAAAACGCGAGATGTCCTCATCTCGCAACTTGGAATAATTTCGCAAGATGCACGAATATGAGACTTAGAGAAAAATTTTAATCAAGATTAACCACCAAGAAAAGTCTTAAAGAGAGCAAGATTCAAAATAAGAACAAGATTTAAACTTTATTCATTCTCGGAACTTATACATTAAAGATAGAAGAACTCTTTACACTTCCATAAGCCCGTCCATCATATGGTCACAAAAGCAGTCTTCACAAGCTGCACAAGTATAGGGTAACTCATCTATGGGAATGATTCTGCTGGTTATTGCCGCACCTATCTCAGTGGTATGAGGTGATCCAACAAAAGGACCTCTGAGAGGCAAGCCAAAAACGGGGTAAAGGCATATCTTCTCATGAGGAAGAAAACACGCCAGTAAGAAGACCCGCTCAGAAAACCCAAGATGCCTTGATCTCATGACGCAGTAGTATCGGGGACCCAAACCCAAGGCTTCGATAACCATGGCCAAGCGGACATTGTTACGAAAGTGCTGCTGACCCCAGGGTGTTACCCTAGTTATGTTTTGATAGGTCCGCCATTTGGTCTACGCTACAGAAGTTCCTAGGTGAGGAAAAAGTGAGCGCTCATACTGTTCTATAAAGTCTTTCTTCACAGACTCTCTTGCGTCTTGAAGGTGAGAAATCATCATGGATAAAACTAGTTCTTGTTGCCAAGCCATGAAGGAGATTAAGAAAGAAAGGAGATTGACGGGAGTAAGATTACTGTGAGCGACAAGTAAAAGTTACGACTTATATAGAGGAAGGAGCTAGCGTAACCTAGAAGCCAACGGTAACTTGCCACTGAAGTTTTACCGTCTTTCCATGATTTGAGTTTGACACATTTTTCTATAGAAGGCATTAAGAATTTTGAGATGAGGAGATAAAAGAAACTTGTAGGCTAAGTCACCTACTTTCATTGAATTCAGATATAAGGGTCACAATATCTGGGGGATAATTTCTTATACTCCCCAAGAGATAAAGAACTTCTTTTGGGTCGTACTCGAATGAAAACCAAAACCTTGGTATCCAAAACACTGATTCTCACTTCTAAACTCATTGTTCTAAATCCTTAAAATAGGCGTGACTCCTGAGAAGTATTCTAGGAAAAGGGTCTTCCTTTTTTTTAAACAGAAATTTTCTTTTATTTTAGAGAGGGAATAATTATAAGATCAGAAAGGAAGATTCTTACTCCAGTATACCTCGAAGGTTGGGGAGGAATCTTACAAGTCTAGTAGAGAATTAAGCCAAGAAAGACAAGATTTGACCAAACATTGAATGCTTAATCTCTGTTTTACCAAAGTCACCTGTAGATTTGATGAAGAGCTTAGATCTCATTGTAGACTTGATCAAATCAAAATCTGTCTTCACCAGCTTGTAGAGCACCCTTGAAAACCACTAGGGCCAAGAGGAATTATAGCAATTTGATCTGGAGTAGTAGAGATCTCATTTCTCCTTCAGAAATGTGGCGCCAGCGATTTAGCAAAAATTGGCAGCTACGCTTGGCGGTTTGCGATTTTGTTTGAATGGGATGGCTAGCTATGGTTACCTAGAATTATTTGCCCTAATAGTGCTTCTGGAGGGAGATCAAGCCCCTCTACTGGCTAGGGGTGCAAAGAGCTAGTTGAAAAGAGGTAAAAATCTTAATTATCTACTAATCCTAATTAGCCAAGTGATAATGGGCTCACAAATCGATGGATTCAAGGGCTAGGCTCTGATAATATGTTAAATTTGCAGCTATGGTGGATCAAATGCTAGAATCCACATCATTAACAAAGAGATTAGATGATAATTAAGACGTGATTAGTGAGAAATTAACTGATAGCTTAATGTAGGCATGGATAATCAAACCCAGCAAATTCTCATTAGGCCAATGCCTCAATTTATAGAGTTTACATCCAAGCATCTATTCCCACTGATTTCTCCTTGATTCACTCCACCTCTTTTGCTTGATTCTCTCCACCTCTTCCAAGAATATCTCCTTTATTCTCTCCCAATAGATACTTCTCACCTTTTGACAGGCTCTCTCACATTTATAGATTCTCTTTTACAGCCTATTCACTTGTATATGTCAACACCTCCCCTCATGTGAATACTCCTAGCACACCTGGACCCTATACCAAGTTTCCCTCTTACTTGATAGTCCGCGACCAGTGCCTCAAGTCCCTAAACTCATAGTCCTTGACACTCTCTCTCTCTATGTGTCCAAGGTTACTACAAGTGCCCGTGACCTTGACCAAAGTGCTCATACATACATCTACCACATGGCCGACATCATCGGTGGAGAGGTGGTTTACTTTGTTGGGACAGGTTACATTCGGTTGTAGGGTCTCTCTCTCTCTCTCTCCTCTCTCTCTCTCTCTCTCTCTCTCTCTCTCTCTCTCTCCTCTCTCTCTGAGAAAAGATGATCTGACTCCACTTCCTTAGGAGCCTCCATGAAGTTTGTTGATGTCGTTTCTTCTCTACTGGGTTTGCTGTAGCAGTCTCTTGCCATCTGTCCTGGCTTTTCCACAGTTTTGGCAAGTGATGGTCCTTCCTCGTACTCTACCTCTTTCTCGTCCTCGTCCTCGAGAGAATCCTCCTCAGGTGAAGAATGCTTTTTTTCTCCTGCTGTTGAGTCTAGCCATTTCTTCTCTTTGCCTCTGGTCTCTTGCTCCAGGAGAGCTCCTTCTATCTTTTTTAGCTTCAATTCAGGTACATTCTTTAGTGTTGCTACAATGTTTTCATATTCACCTTTGTCCACACTCTTTCGAAGCACTGCTAGTGCCTCATCATCTTCTGTCTTTTTGCCAATAGCTGCCAGTTGTTGCTTAATGCTTTTATATTTGTTCAAGTGTGTGATTAAAGATTCACTTTCAATCATGTCTAATTTCTAGAATTGTATTCACAGATTTATCTTTGAATTTTTTGCTTGTGTTCCAAATAATTTTTTGAGTTCATCCAATGCATCTTTTGCCCACTGTAGCCTTGTGATGTGATGAATGATTTCATCATTTAAACTGAGTGCGATAAGTCCCAATGCTTTTTCAATCCTCCTCTTCCACTCATTTTTCCCTCTCACCTCTTTGCATTCATCTCTTCCCTCAACTAGCCCCCACAGATTTTTCCTCATGAGCAGATACATGGTTTTTGTCTGCCATGTGTAAAACTGCTCCCCATAAATTTGGCTATCTCTTGTGCCGCCGTACTCATGATGATGTGAAGGGGGTCTTACTTCTTGATCAAATTTCAAGATTCAAGGGCAATGTCTACCCTTTTACAACTCAATATAAGGTTTAGGTGGTGATGATTACAACAGCTTTATCAGCATAAAATCACCAAAAATTACATTAAACCAAGGGTAACAAATCTGTACGGAAGGGTTGGAGTATCAAACCATCTCCGAATTGCAATTTGAAATTATAGGGATCTGTATCAGATACCAAATGGTTGATTTGAACCCGTAATTGCACTGAAAAATAGTGATTAGTATTGATTAATCATTGATTAGTAAACTAATCATCTATTTTAAGTGCAAAAAACAGAGTATGCGGGGAGTCCAGATCTAAGGCCTTAGAGTTCAAATGAGCTTAAATCCTTTCAAGGCTATCAATGGCAATTAGTCTAGTAGAGAATTAAGCCAAGAAAGACAAGATTTGACCAAACATTGAATGCTTAATCTCTGTTTTACCAAAGTCACCTGTAGATTTGATGAAGAGCTTAGATCTCATTGTAGACTTGATCAAATCAAAATCTGTCTTCACCATGTTGTAGAGCACCCTTGCAAACCACCAGGGGCAAGAGGAATTATAGCAATTTGATCTGGAGTAGTAGAGATCTCATTTCTCCTTCAGAAATGTGGCGCCAACAATTTAGCAAAAATTGGCAGCTACGCTTGGCGGTTTGCGATTTTGTTTGAATGGGATGGCTAGCTATGGTTGCCTAGAATTATTTGTCCTAATAGTGCTTCTGGAGGGAGATCAAGCCCCTCTACTGGCTAGTTGAAAAGAGGTAAAATCTTAATTATCTACTAATCCTAATTAGCCAAGTGATAATGGGCTCACAAATCGATGGATTCTAGGGCTAGGCTCTGATAATATGTTAGCAAAGAGCTAGTTGAAAAGAGGTAAAAATCTTAATTATCTACTAATCCTAATTAGCCAAGTGATAATGGGCTCACAAATCGATGGATTCTAGGGCTAGGCTCTGATAATATGTTAAATTTGCACCTATGGTGGATCAAATGCTAGAATCCACATCATTAACAAAGAGATTAGATGATAATTAAGACGTGATCAGTGAGCAATTAACTGATAGCTTAATGTAGGCATGGATAATGAAAAACTAGCAAATTCTCATTAGGCCAATGCCTCAATTTATAGAGTTTACATCCAAGCATCTATTCCCACTGATTTCTCCTTGATTCACTCCACCTCTTTTGCTTGATTCTCTCCACCTCTTCCCAGAATATCTCCACACCTCCTAAATCTCCTCATGCTACCCTTTATTCTCTCCTTGTAAATACTTCTCACATTTTCACAGGCTCTCTTACATTTATAGATTCTCTTTTACAGCCTATTCACTTGTATATGTCAACACCTCCCCTCAAGTGAATACTCCTAGCACACCTGGACCCTATACAAAGTTTTCCTCTTACTTGATAGTCCTGCGACCAGTGCCTCAAGTCCCTAAACTCATTCTTCTTGACACTCTCTCTCTCTATGTGTCCAAGGCTACGACAAGTGCCCGTGACCTTGACCAAAGTGCCCATACATACATCTACCACATGGCCGACATCATCGGTGGCTGAGAGGTGGTTTTACTTTGTTGGGGCAGGTTACATTCGGTTGTAGGGTTTCTCTCTCTCTCTCTCTCTCTCTCTCTCTCTCTCTCTCTCTCTCTCTCTCTCTCTCTCTCTAAAAAGATGATCTGACTCCACTTCCTTAGGAGCTTCCATGAAGTTTGTTGATGTCGTTTCTTATCCACTGGGTTTGCTGTAGCAGTCTCTTGCCATGTGTCCTGGCTTTTCCACAGTTTTGGAAAGTGATGATCCTTCCTCGTACTCTACCTCTTTCTCGTCATCGTCCTCGAGAGAATCCTCCTCAGGTGAAGAATGCTTTTTTTTCTCGTGCTGTTGAGTCTAGCCTTTTCTTCTCTTTGCCTCTGGTCTCTTGCTCTAGTAGAGCTCCTTCTATCTTTTTTAGCTTCAATTCAGGTACATTCTTTAGTGTTGCTACAATGTTTTCATATTCACCTTTGTCCACACTCTTCAGAAGCACTGTTAGTGCCTCATCATCTTCTGTCTTTTTGCCAATAGCTGCCAGTTGTTGCTTAATGCTTTTATATTTGTTCAAGTGTGTGATTAAAGATTCACTTTCCTTCATGTCCAATTTCTAGAATTGTATTAACGGATTTATCTTTGAATTTTTTGCTTGTGTTCCAAATAATTTTTTAAGTTCATCCAATGCATCTTTTGCCCACTGTATCCTTGTGATGTGATGAATGATTTCATCATTTAAACTGAGTGCGATAAGTCCCAATGCTTTTTCAATCCTCCTCTTCCACTCATTTTTCCCTCTCACCTCTTTGCATTCATCTCTTCCCTCAACTAGCCCCCACAGATTTTTCCTCACGAGCAGATACATGGTTTTTGTCTGCCATGTGTAAAACTGCTCCCCATAAATTTGGCTATCTCTTGTGCCGCCGTACTCATGATGATGTGAAGGGGATCTTACCTCTTGATCAAATTTCAAGATTCAAGGGCAATGTCTACCCTTTTACAACTCAATATAAGGTTTAGGTGGTGATGATTGCAACAGCTTTATCAGCATAAAATCACCAAAAATTACATTAAACCAAGGGTAACAAATCTGTACGGAAGGGTTGGAGTATTGAACCATCTCCGAATTGCAATTTGAAATTATAGGGATCTGTATCAGATAGCAAATGGTTGATTTGAACCCGTAATTGCACTGAAAAATAGTGATTAGTATTGATTAATCATTGATTAGTAAACTAATCATCTATTTTGTGTGCAAAAAACAGAGTATGCGGGGAGTCCAGATCTAAGGCCTTAGAGTTCAAATGAGCTTAAATCCTTTCAAGGCTATCAATGGCAATTAGTCTAGTAGAGAATTAAGCCAAGAAAGACAAGATTTGACCAAACATTGAATGCTTAATCTCTGTTTTACCAAAGTCACCTGTAGATTTGATGAAGAGCTTAGATCTCACTCTAGACTTGATCAAATCAAAATCTGTCTTCACCAGCTTGTAGAGCACCCTTGAAAACCACTAGGGCCAAGAGGAATTATAGCAATTTGATCTGGAGTAGTAGAGATCTCATTTCTCCTTCAGAAATGTGGCGCCAACGATTTAGCAAAAATTGGCAGCTACGCTTGGCGGTTTGCGATTTTGTTTGAATGGGATGGCTAGCTATGGTTGCCTAGAATTATTTGTCCTAATAGTGCTTCTGGAGGGAGATCAAGCCCCTCTACTGGCTAGGGGTGCAAAGAGCTAGTTGAAAAGAGGTAAAAATCTTAATTATCCACTAATCCTAATTAGCCAAGTGATAATGGGCTCACAAATTGATGGATTCTAGGGCTAGGCTCTGATAGTCCGTGACCAGTGCCTCAAGTCCCTAAACTCATAGTCCTTGACACACTCTCTCTCTATGTGTCCAAGGCTACTACAAGTGCTCGTGACCTTGACCAAAGTGCTCATACATACATCTACCACATGGCCGACATCATCGGTGGCTGAGAGGTGGTTTTACTTTGTTGGGGCAGGTTACATTCGGTTGCAGGGTTTCTCTCTCTCTCTCTCTCTCTCTCTCTCTCTCTCTCTCTCTCTCTCTCTCTCTCTCTCTCTCTCTCTCTCTCTCTCTCTCTCTCTCTCAGAAAAGATGATCTGACTCCACTTCCTTAGGAGCCTACAGCTCCCCTCAAGTGAATACTCCTAGCACACCTGGACACTATACCTGGACACTATACTAAGTTTTCCTATTACTTGATGGTCCGCGACCAGTGCCTCAAGTCCCTAAACTCATAGTCCTTGACACTCTCTCTCTCTATGTGTCCAAGGTTACTACAAGTGCCCGTGACCTTGACCAAAGTGCTCATACATACATCTACCACATGGCCGACATCATCGGTGGAGAGGTGGTTTTACTTTGTTGGGACAGGTTACATTCGGTTGTAGGGTCTCTCTCTCTCTCTCTCTCTCTCTCTCTCTCTCTCTCTCTCTCTCTCTCTCTCTCTCTCTCTCTGAGAAAAGATGATCTGACTCCACTTCCTTAGGAGCCTCCATGAAGTTTGTTGATGTCGTTTCTTCTCTACTGGGTTTGCTGTAGCAGTCTCTTGCCATCTGTCCTGGCTTTTCCACAGTTTTGGCAAGTGATGGTCCTTCCTCGTACTCTACCTCTTTCTCGTCCTCGTCCTCGAGAGAATCCTCCTCAGGTGAAGAATGCTTTTTTTTCTCCTGCTGTTGAGTCTAGCCATTTCTTCTCTTTGCCTCTGGTCTCTTGCTCCAGGAGAGCTCCTTCTATCTTTTTTAGCTTCAATTCAGGTACATTCTTTAGTGTTGCTACAATGTTTTCATATTCACCTTTGTCCACACTCTTTCGAAGCACTGCTAGTGCCTCATCATCTTCTGTCTTTTTGCCAATAGCTGCCAGTTGTTGCTTAATGCTTTTATATTTGTTCAAGTGTGTGATTAAAGATTCACTTTCAATCATGTCTAATTTCTAGAATTGTATTCACAGATTTATCTTTGAATTTTTTGCTTGTGTTCCAAATAATTTTTTGAGTTCATCCAATGCATCTTTTGCCCACTGTAGCCTTGTGATGTGATGAATGATTTCATCATTTAAACTGAGTGCGATAAGTCCCAATGCTTTTTCAATCCTCCTCTTCCACTCATTTTTCCCTCTCACCTCTTTGCATTCATCTCTTCCCTCAACTAGCCCCCACAGATTTTTCCTCATGAGCAGATACATGGTTTTTGTCTGCCATGTGTAAAACTGCTCCCCATAAATTTGGCTATCTCTTGTGCCGCCGTACTCATGATGATGTGAAGGGGGTCTTACTTCTTGATCAAATTTCAAGATTCAAGGGCAATGTCTACCCTTTTACAACTCAATATAAGGTTTAGGTGGTGATGATTACAACAGCTTTATCAGCATAAAATCACCAAAAATTACATTAAACCAAGGGTAACAAATCTGTACGGAAGGGTTGGAGTATCAAACCATCTCCGAATTGCAATTTGAAATTATAGGGATCTGTATCAGATACCAAATGGTTGATTTGAACCCGTAATTGCACTGAAAAATAGTGATTAGTATTGATTAATCATTGATTAGTAAACTAATCATCTATTTTAAGTGCAAAAAACAGAGTATGCGGGGAGTCCAGATCTAAGGCCTTAGAGTTCAAATGAGCTTAAATCCTTTCAAGGCTATCAATGGCAATTAGTCTAGTAGAGAATTAAGCCAAGAAAGACAAGATTTGACCAAACATTGAATGCTTAATCTCTGTTTTACCAAAGTCACCTGTAGATTTGATGAAGAGCTTAGATCTCATTGTAGACTTGATCAAATCAAAATCTGTCTTCACCATGTTGTAGAGCACCCTTGCAAACCACCAGGGGCAAGAGGAATTATAGCAATTTGATCTGGAGTAGTAGAGATCTCATTTCTCCTTCAGAAATGTGGCGCCAACAATTTAGCAAAAATTGGCAGCTACGCTTGGCGGTTTGCGATTTTGTTTGAATGGGATGGCTAGCTATGGTTGCCTAGAATTATTTGTCCTAATAGTGCTTCTGGAGGGAGATCAAGCCCCTCTACTGGCTAGTTGAAAAGAGGTAAAAATCTTAATTATCTACTAATCCTAATTAGCCAAGTGATAATGGGCTCACAAATCGATGGATTCTAGGGCTAGGCTCTGATAATATGTTAGCAAAGAGCTAGTTGAAAAGAGGTAAAAATCTTAATTATCTACTAATCCTAATTAGCCAAGTGATAATGGGCTCACAAATCGATGGATTCTAGGGCTAGGCTCTGATAATATGTTAAATTTGCACCTATGGTGGATCAAATGCTAGAATCCACATCATTAACAAAGAGATTAGATGATAATTAAGACGTGATCAGTGAGCAATTAACTGATAGCTTAATGTAGGCATGGATAATGAAAAACTAGCAAATTCTCATTAGGCCAATGCCTCAATTTATAGAGTTTACATCCAAGCATCTATTCCCACTGATTTCTCCTTGATTCACTCCACCTCTTTTGCTTGATTCTCTCCACCTCTTCCCAGAATATCTCCACACCTCCTAAATCTCCTCATGCTACCCTTTATTCTCTCCTTGTAAATACTTCTCACATTTTCACAGGCTCTCTTACATTTATAGATTCTCTTTTACAGCCTATTCACTTGTATATGTCAACACCTCCCCTCAAGTGAATACTCCTAGCACACCTGGACCCTATACAAAGTTTTCCTCTTACTTGATAGTCTGCGACCAGTGCCTCAAGTCCCTAAACTCATTCTTCTTGACACTCTCTCTCTCTATGTGTCCAAGGCTACGACAAGTGCCCGTGACCTTGACCAAAGTGC
The DNA here is from genome assembly GCF_041138505.1 of Cibotium barometz. Classification (NCBI taxonomy): domain Eukaryota; kingdom Viridiplantae; phylum Streptophyta; class Polypodiopsida; order Cyatheales; family Cibotiaceae; genus Cibotium; species Cibotium barometz. Next base: position 2,953,693 of record NC_141047.1, read on the forward strand.
CCATACATACATCTACCACATGGCCGACATCATCGGTGGCTGAGAGGTGGTTTTACTTTGTTGGGGCAGGTTACATTCGGTTGTAGGGTTTCTCTCTCTCTCTCTCTCTCTCTCTCTCTCTCTCTCTCTCTCTCTCTCTCTCTCTCTCTCTCTCTCTAAAAAGATGATCTGACTCCACTTCCTTAGGAGCTTCCATGAAGTTTGTTGATGTCGTTTCTTATCCACTGGGTTTGCTGTAGCAGTCTCTTGCCATGTGTCCTGGCTTTTCCACAGTTTTGGAAAGTGATGATCCTTCCTCGTACTCTACCTCTTTCTCGTCATCGTCCTCGAGAGAATCCTCCTCAGGTGAAGAATGCTTTTTTTTCTCGTGCTGTTGAGTCTAGCCTTTTCTTCTCTTTGCCTCTGGTCTCTTGCTCTAGTAGAGCTCCTTCTATCTTTTTTAGCTTCAATTCAGGTACATTCTTTAGTGTTGCTACAATGTTTTCATATTCACCTTTGTCCACACTCTTCAGAAGCACTGTTAGTGCCTCATCATCTTCTGTCTTTTTGCCAATAGCTGCCAGTTGTTGCTTAATGCTTTTATATTTGTTCAAGTGTGTGATTAAAGATTCACTTTCCTTCATGTCCAATTTCTAGAATTGTATTAACGGATTTATCTTTGAATTTTTTGCTTGTGTTCCAAATAATTTTTTAAGTTCATCCAATGCATCTTTTGCCCACTGTATCCTTGTGATGTGATGAATGATTTCATCATTTAAACTGAGTGCGATAAGTCCCAATGCTTTTTCAATCCTCCTCTTCCACTCATTTTTCCCTCTCACCTCTTTGCATTCATCTCTTCCCTCAACTAGCCCCCACAGATTTTTCCTCACGAGCAGATACATGGTTTTTGTCTGCCATGTGTAAAACTGCTCCCCATAAATTTGGCTATCTCTTGTGCCGCCGTACTCATGATGATGTGAAGGGGATCTTACCTCTTGATCAAATTTCAAGATTCAAGGGCAATGTCTACCCTTTTACAACTCAATATAAGGTTTAGGTGGTGATGATTGCAACAGCTTTATCAGCATAAAATCACCAAAAATTACATTAAACCAAGGGTAACAAATCTGTACGGAAGGGTTGGAGTATTGAACCATCTCCGAATTGCAATTTGAAATTATAGGGATCTGTATCAGATAGCAAATGGTTGATTTGAACCCGTAATTGCACTGAAAAATAGTGATTAGTATTGATTAATCATTGATTAGTAAACTAATCATCTATTTTGTGTGCAAAAAACAGAGTATGCGGGGAGTCCAGATCTAAGGCCTTAGAGTTCAAATGAGCTTAAATCCTTTTAAGGCTATCAATGGCAATTAGTCTAGTAGAGAATTAAGCCAAGAAAGACAAGATTTGACCAAACATTGAATGCTTAATCTCTGTTTTACCAAAGTCACCTGTAGATTTGATGAAGAGCTTAGATCTCACTCTAGACTTGATCAAATCAAAATCTGTCTTCACCAGCTTGTAGAGCACCCTTGAAAACCACTAGGGCCAAGAGGAATTATAGCAATTTGATCTGGAGTAGTAGAGATCTCATTTCTCCTTCAGAAATGTGGCGCCAACGATTTAGCAAAAATTGGCAGCTACGCTTGGCGGTTTGCGATTTTGTTTGAATGGGATGGCTAGCTATGGTTGCCTAGAATTATTTGTCCTAATAGTGCTTCTGGAGGGAGATCAAGCCCCTCTACTGGCTAGGGGTGCAAAGAGCTAGTTGAAAAGAGGTAAAAATCTTAATTATCCACTAATCCTAATTAGCCAAGTGATAATGGGCTCACAAATTGATGGATTCTAGGGCTAGGCTCTGATAGTCCGTGACCAGTGCCTCAAGTCCCTAAACTCATAGTCCTTGACACACTCTCTCTCTATGTGTCCAAGGCTACTACAAGTGCTCGTGACCTTGACCAAAGTGCTCATACATACATCTACCACATGGCCGACATCATCGGTGGCTGAGAGGTGGTTTTACTTTGTTGGGGCAGGTTACATTCGGTTGCAGGGTTTCTCTCTCTCTCTCTCTCTCTCTCTCTCTCTCTCTCTCTCTCTCTCTCTCTCTCTCTCTCTCTCTCTCTCTCTCTCTCTCTCTCTCTCTCTCTCTCAGAAAAGATGATCTGACTCCACTTCCTTAGGAGCCTACAGCTCCCCTCAAGTGAATACTCCTAGCACACCTGGACACTATACCTGGACACTATACTAAGTTTTCCTATTACTTGATGGTCCGCGACCAGTGCCTCAAGTCCCTAAACTCATAGTCCTTGACACTCTCTCTCTCTATGTGTCCAAGGCTACTACAAGTGCCCGTGACCTTGACCAAATTGCTCATACATACATCTACCACATGGCCGACATCATCGGTGGCTGAGAGGTGGTTTTACTTTGTTGGGGCAGGTTACATTCAGTTGTAGGGTTTCTCTCTCTCTCTCTCTCTCTCTCTCTCTCTCTCTCTCTCTCTCAGAAAAGATGATCTATCTCCACTTCCTTAGGAGCCTCCATGAAGTTTGTTGATGTCGTTTCTTTTCCACTGGGTTTGCTGTAGCAGTCTCTTGCCATGTGTCTTGGCTTTTCCACAGCTTTGGCAAGTGATGGTCCTTCCTCCTACTCTACCTCTTTCTCGTCCTCGTCCTCGAGAGAATCCTCCTCAGGTGAAGAATGCTTTTCTTTCTCCTGCTGTTGAGTCTAGCCATTTCTTCTCTTTACCTCTGGTCTCTTGCTCTAGTAGAGCTCCTTCTATCTTTTTTAGCTTCAATTCAGGTACATTCTTTAGTGTTGCTACAATGTTTTCATATTCACCTTTGTCCACACTCTTCAGAAGCACTGCTAGTGCCTCATCATCTTCTGTCTTTTTGCCAATAGCTGCCAGTTGTTGCTTAATGCTTTTATATTTGTTCAAGTTCAAGTGTGTGATTAAAGATTTACTTTCCTTCATGTCTAATTTCTAGAATTGTATTAACAGACTTATCTTTGAATTTTTTGCTTGTGTTCCAAATAATTTTTTGAGTTCATCCAATGCATCTTTTGCCCACTTTATCCTTGTGATGTGATGAATGATTTCATCATTTAAACTGAGTGCGATAAGTCCCAATGCTTTTTCAATCCTCCTCTTCCACTCATTTTTCCCTCTCACCTCTTTGCATTCATCTCTTCCCTCAACTAGCCCCCACAGATTTTTCCTCATGAGCAGATACATGGTTTTTGTCTGCCATGTGTAAAACTGCTCCCCATAAATTTGGCTATCTCTTGTGCCACCGTACTCATGATGATGTGAAGGGGGTCTTACCTCTTGGTCAAATTTCAAGATTCAAGGGCAATGTCTACCCTTTTAAAACTCAATATAAGGTTTAGGTGGTGATGATTACAACAGCTTTATCAGCATAAAATCACCAAAAATTACATTAAACCAAGGGTAACAAATCTGTACGGAAGGGTTGGAGTATCAAACCATCTCCAAATTGCAATCTAAAATTATAGGGATCTGTATCAGATACCAAATGGTTGATTTGAACCCGTAATTGTACTGAAAAATAATGATTAGTATTGATTAATCATTGATTAGTAAACTAATAATCTATTTTGTGTGCAAAAAACAGAGTATGCGGGGAGTCCAGATCTAAGGCCTTAGAGTTCAAATGAGCTTAAATCCTTTCAAGGCTATCAATCGCAGTTAGTCTAGTAGAGAATTAAGCCAAGAAAGACAAGATTTGACCAAACATTGAATGCTTAATCTCTGTTTTACCAAAGTCACCTGTAGATTTGATGAAGAGCTTAGATCTCACTGTAGACTTGATCAAATCAAAATCTGTCTTCACCAGCTTGTAGAGCACCCTTGAAAACCAATAGGGCCAAGAGGAATTATAGCAATTTGATCTAGAGTAGTAGAGATCTCATTTCTCCTTGAGAAATGTGGCACCAGTGATTTAGCAAAAATTGGCAGCTACGCTTGGCGGTTTGCGATTTTGTTTGAATGGGATGGCTAGCTATGGTTGCCTAGAATTATTTGCCCTAATAGTGCTTCTGGAGGGAGATCAAGCCCCTCTACTGGCTAGGGGTGCAAAGAGCTAGTTGAAAAGAGGTAAAAATCTTAATTATCTACTAATCCTAATTAGCCAAGTGATAATGGGCTCACAAATCGATGGATTCTAGGGCTAGGCTCTGATAATATGTTAAATTTGCAGCTATGGTGGATCAAATGCTAGAATCCACATCATTAACAAAGAGATTAGATGATAATTAAGATGTGATTAGTGAGCAATTAACTGATAGCTTAATGTAGGCATGGATAATCAAAAAACCAGCAAATTCTCATTAGGCCAATGCCTCAATTTATAGAGTTTACATCCAAGCATCTATTCCCACTGATTTCTCCTTGATTCACTCCACCTCTTTTGCTTGATTCTCTCCACCTCTTCCCAGAATATCTCCACACCTCCTAAATCTCCTCATGCTACCCTTTACTCTCTCCCAGTAGATACTTCTCACCTTTTCACAGGCTCTCTCACATTTATAGATTCTCTTTTACAGCCTATTCACTTGTATATGTCAACACCTCCCCTCAAGTGAATACTCCTAGCACACCTGGACCCTATACCAAGTTTCCCTCTTACTTGATAGTCCGCGACCAGTGCCTCAAGTCCCTAAACTCATAGTCCTTGACACTCTCTCTCTCTATGTGTCCAAGGCTACTACAAGTGCCCGTGACCTTGACCAAAGTGCTCATACATACATCTACCACATGGCCGACATCCGGTGGCTAAGAGGTGGTTTTACTTTGTTGGGGCAGGTTACATTCGGTTGTAGGCTCTCTCTCTCTCTCTCTCTCTCTCTCTCTCTCTCTCTCTCAAAAGATGATCTGACTCCACTTCCTTAGGAGCCTCCATGAAGTTTGTTGATGTCGTTTCTTCTCCACTGGGTTTGCTGTAGCAGTCTGTTGCTATGTGTCCTGGCTTTTCCACAGTTTTGGCAAGTGATGGTCCTTCCTCCTACTCTACCTCTTTCTCGTCCTAGTCCTCGAGAGAATCCTCCTCAGGTAAAGAATGCTTTTTTTTCTCCTGCTGTTGAGTCTAGCCATTTCTTCTCTTTGCCTCTTGTCTCTTGCTCTAGTAGAGCTCCTTCTATCTTTTTTAGTTTCAATTCAGGTACATTCTTTAGTGTTGCTACAATGTTTTCATATTCACCTTTGTCCACACTCTTCAGAAGCACTCCTAGTGCCTCATCATCTTCTGTCTTTTTGCCAATAGCTGCCAGTTGTTGCTTAATGCTTTTATATTTGTTCAAGTGTGTGATTAAAGATTCACTTTCCTTCATGTCTAATTTCTAGAATTGTATTAACAGATTTATCTTTGAATTTTTTGCTTCTGTTCCAAATAATTTTTTGAGTTCATCCAATGCATCTTTTGCCCACTGTATCCTTGTGATGTGATGAATGATCTCATCATTTGAACTGAGTGCGATAAGTCCCAATGCTTTTTCAATCCTCCTCTTCCACTCATTTTTCCCTCTCACCTCTTTGCATTCATCTCTTCTCTCAACTAGCCCCCACAGATTTTTCCTCATGAGCAGATACATGGTTTTTGTCTGCCATGTGTAAAACTGCTCCCCATAAATTTGGCTGTCTCTTGTGCCGCCGTACTCATGATGATGTGAAGGGGGTCTTACCTCTTGATCAAATTTCAAGATTCAAGGACAATGTCTACCCTTTTACAACTCAATATAAGGTTTAGGTGGTGATGATTACAACAGCTTTATCAGCATAAAATCACCAAAAATTACATTAAACCAAGGGTAACAAATCTGTACGGAAGGGTTGGAGTATCGAACCATCTCCGAATTGCAATCTGAAATTATAGGGATCTGTATCAGATACCAAATGGTTGATTTGAACCCGTAATTGCACCGAACTAGGCTCTGATAATATGTTAAATTTACAGCTATGGTGGATCAACAAATGCTAGAATCCACATCATTAACAAAGAGATTAGATGATAATTAAGACGTGATTAGTGAGCAATTAACTGATAGCTTAATGTAGGCATGGATAATTAAAAACCAGCAAATTCTCACTAGGCCAATGCCTCAATTTATAGAGTTTACATCCAAGCATCTATTCCCACTGATTTCTCCTTGATTCACTCCACCTCTTTTGCTTGATTCTCTCCACCTCTTCCCAGAATATCTCCTTTATTCTCTCCCAGTAGATACTTCTCACCTTTTCACAGGCTCTCTCACATTTATAGATTCTCTTTTACAGCCTATTCACTTGTATATGTCAACACCTCCCCTCATGTGAATACTCCTAGCACACCTGGACTCTATACCAAGTTTCCCTCTTACTTGATAGTCTGCGACCAGTGCCTCAAGTCCCTAAACTCATAGTCCTTGACACACTCTCTCTCTATGTGTCCAAGGCTACTACAAGTGCCCGTGACCTTGACCAAAGTGCTCATACATACATCTACCACATGGTCGACATCATCGGTGGGGAGGTGGTTTTACTTTGTAGGGTCTCTCTCTCTCTCTCTCTCTCTCTCTCTCTCTCTCTCTCTCTCTCTCAGAAAAGATGATCTGACTCCACTTCCTTAGGAGCCTCCATGAAGTTTGTTGATGTCGTTTCTTCTCTACTAGGTTTGCTGTAGCAGTCTCTTGCCATCTGTCCTGGCTTTTCCACAGTTTTGGCAAGTGATGGTCCTTCCTCGTACTCTACCTCTTTCTCGTCCTCGTCCTCGAGAGAATCCTCCTCAGGTGAAGAATGCTTTCTTTTCTCCTGCTGTTGAGTCTAGCCATTTCTTCTCTTTGCCTCTGGTCTCTTGCTCTAGTAGAGCTCCTTCTATCTTTTTTAGCTTCAATTCAGGTACATTCTTTAGTGTTGCTACAATGTTTTCATATTCACCTTTGTCCACACTCTTCAGAAGCACTGCTAGTGCCTCATCATCTTCTATCTTTTTGCCAATAGCTGCCAGTTGTTGCTTAATGCTTTTATATTTGTTCAAGTGTGTGATTAAAGATTCACTTTCCTTCATGTCTAATTTTTAGAATTGTATTAACAGATTTATCTTTGAATTTTTTGCTTGTGTTCCAAATAATTTTTTGAGTTCATCCAATGCATCTTTTGCCCACTGTAGCCTTGTGATGTGATGAATGATTTCATCATTTAAACTGAGTGCGATAAGTCCCAATGCTTTTTCAATCCTCCTCTTCCACTCATTTTTCCCTCTCACCTCTTTGCATTCATCTCTTCCCTCAACTAGCCCCCACAGATTTTTCCTCATGAGCAGATACATGGTTTTTGTCTGAAAACTGCTCCCCCATAAATTTGGCTATTTCTTGTGCCGCCGTACTCATGATGATGTGAAGGGGGTCTTACCTCTTGATCAAATTTCAAGATTCAAGGGCAATGTCTACCCTTTTACAACTCAATATAAGGTTTAGGTGGTGATGATTACAACAGCTTTATCAGCATAAAATCACCAAAAATTACATTAAACCAAGGGTAACAAATCTGTACGGAAGGGTTGGAGTATCGAACCATCTCCGAATTGCAATCTGAAATTATAGGGATCTGTATCAGATACCAAATGCTTGATTTGAACCCGTTTAATTGCACTGAAAAATAGTGATTAATATTGATTAATCATTGATTAGTAAACTAATCATCTATTTTATGTGCAAAAAACAGAGTATGCGGGGAGTCCAGATCTAAGGCCTTAGAGTTCAAATGAGCTTAAATCCTTTCAAGGCTATCAATGGCAATTAGTCTAGTAGAGAATTAAGCCAAGAAAGACAAGATTTGACCAAACATTGAATGCTTAATCTCTGTTTTACCAAAGTCACCTGTAGATTTGATGAAGAGCTTAGATCTCATTGTAGACTTGATCAAATCAAAATCTGTCTTCACCAGCTTGTAGAGCACCCTTGAAAACCACTAGGGACAAGAGGAATTATAGCAATTTGATCTGGAGTAGTAGAGATCTCATTTCTCCTTCAGAAATGTGGCGCCAGCGATTTAGCAAAAATTGGCAGCTACGCTTGGCGGTTTGCGATTTTGTTTGAATGGGATGGCTAGCTATGGTTGCCTAGAATTATTTGCCCTAATAGTGCTTCTGGAGGGAGATCAAGCCCCTCTACTGGCTAGGGGTGCAAAGAGCTAGTTGAGAAGAGGTAAAAATCTTAATTATCTACTAATCCTAATTAGCCAAGTGATAATGGGCTCACAAATTGATGGATTCTAGGGCTAGGCTCTGATAATATGTTAAATTTGCACCTATGGTGGATCAAATGCTAGAATCCATATCATTAACAAAGAGATTAGATGATAATTAAGATGTGATTAGTGAGCAATTAACTGATAGCTTAATGTAGGCATGGATAATCAAAAACCAGCAAATTCTCATTAGGTCAATGCCTCAATTTATAGAGTTTACATCCAAGCATCTATTCCCACTGATTTCTCCTTGATTCACTCCACCTCTTTTGCTTGATTCTCTCCACCTCTTCCAAGAATATCTCCTTTATTCTCTCCCAATAGATACTTCTCACCTTTTGACAGGCTCTCTCACATTTATAGATTCTCTTTTACAGCCTATTCACTTGTATATGTCAACACCTCCCCTCATGTGAATACTCCTAGCACACCTGGACCCTATACCAAGTTTCCCTCTTACTTGATAGTCCGCGACCAGTGCCTCAAGTCCCTAAACTCATAGTCCTTGACACTCTCTCTCTCTATGTGTCCAAGGTTACTACAAGTGCCCGTGACCTTGACCAAAGTGCTCATACATACATCTACCACATGGCCGACATCATCGGTGGAGAGGTGGTTTTACTTTGTTGGGACAGGTTACATTCGGTTGTAGGGTCTCTCTCTCTCTCTCTCTCTCTCTCTCTCTCTCTCTCTCTCTCTCTCTGAGAAAAGATGATCTGACTCCACTTCCTTAGGAGCCTCCGTGAAGTTTGTTGATGTCGTTTCTTCTCTACTGGGTTTGCTGTAGCAGTCTCTTGCCATCTGTCCTGGCTTTTCCACAGTTTTGGCAAGTGATGGTCCTTCCTCGTACTCTACCTCTTTCTCGTCCTCGTCCTCGAGAGAATCCTCCTCAGGTGAAGACTGCTTTTTTTTCTCCTGCTGTTGAGTCTAGCCATTTCTTCTCTTTGCCTCTGGTCTCTTGCTCCAGTAGAGCTCCTTCTATCTTTTTTAGCTTCAATTCAGGTACATTCTTTAGTGTTGCTACAATGTTTTCATATTCACCTTTGTCCACACTCTTCAGAAGCACTGCTAGTGCCTCATCATCTTCTGTCTTTTTGCCAATAGCTGCCAGTTGTTGCTTAATGCTTTTATATTTGTTCAAGTGTGTGATTAAAGATTCACTTTCAATCATGTCTAATTTCTAGAATTGTATTCACAGATTTATCTTTGAATTTTTTGCTTGTATTCCAAATAATTTTTTGAGTTCATCCAATGCATCTTTTGCCCACTGTAGCCTTGTGATGTGATGAATGATTTCATCATTTAAACTGAGTGCGATAAGTCCCAATGCTTTTTCAATCCTCCTCTTCCACTCATTTTTCCCTCTCACCTCTTTGCATTCATCTCTTCCCTCAACTAGCCCCCACAGATTTTTCCTCATGAGCAGATACATGGTTTTTGTCTGCCATGTGTAAAACTGCTCCCCATAAATTTGGCTATCTCTTGTGCCGCCGTACTCATGATGATGTGAAGGGGGTCTTACATCTTGATCAAATTTCAAGATTCAAGGGCAATGTCTACCCTTTTACAACTCAATATAAGGTTTAGGTGGTGATGATTACAACAGCTTTATCAGCATAAAATCACCAAAAATTACATTAAACCAAGGGTAACAAATCTGTACGGAAGGGTTGGAGTATCAAACCATCTCTGAATTGCAATCTGAAATTATAGGGATCTGTATCAGATACCAAATGGTTGATTTGAACCCGTAATTGCACTGAAAAATAGTGATTAGTATTGATTAATCATTGATTAGTAAACTAATCATCTATTTTATGTGCAAAAAACAGAGTATGCGGGGAGTCCAGATCTAAGGCCTTAGAGTTCAAATGAGCTTAAATCCTTTCAAGGCTATCAATGGCAATTAGTCTAGTAGAGAATTAAGCCAAGAAAGACAAGATTTGACCAAACATTGAATGCTTAATCTCTGTTTTACCAAAGTCACCTGTAGATTTGATGAAGAGCTTAGATCTCATTGTAGACTTGATCAAATCAAAATCTGTCTTCACCAGCTTGTAGAGCACCCTTGAAAACCACTAGGGCCAAGAGGAATTATAGCAATTTGATCTGGAGTAGTAGAGATCTCATTTCTCCTTCAGAAATGTGGCGCCAGCGATTTAGCAAAAATTGGCAGCTACGCTTGGCGGTTTGCGATTTTGTTTGAATGGGATGGCTAGCTATGGTTGCCTAGAATTATTTGCCCTAATAGTGCTTCTGGAGGGAGATCAAGCCCCTCTACTGGCTAGGGGTGCAAAGAGCTAGTTGAAAAGAGGTAAAAATCTTAATTATCCACTAATCCTAATTAGCCAAGTGATAATGGGCTCACAAATTGATGGATTCTAGGGCTAGGCTCTGATAGTCCGCGACCAGTGCCTCAAGTCCCTAAACTCATAGTCCTTGACACTCTCTCTCTCTATGTGTCCAAGGCTACTACAAGTGCTCGTGACCTTGACCAAAGTGCTCATACATACATCTACCACATGGCCGACATCATCGGTGGCTGAGAGGTGGTTTTACTTTGTTGGGGAGGTTACATTCGGTTGTAGGGTTTCTCTCTCTCTCTCTCTCTCTCTCTCTCTCTCTCTCTCTCTCTCTCTCTCTCAGAAAAGATGATCTGACTCCACTTCCTTAGGAGCCTATAGCTCCCCTCAAGTGAATACTCCTAGCACACCTGGACACTATACCTGGACACTATACTAAGTTTCCCTATTACTTGATGGTCCGCGACCAGTGCCTCAAGTCCCTAAACTCATAGTCCTTGACACTCTCTCTCTCTATGTGTCCAAGGCTACTACAAGTGCCCGTGACCTTGACCAAATTGCTCATACATACATCTACCACATGGCCGACATCATCGGTGGCTGAGAGGTGGTTTTACTTTGTTGGGGCAGGTTACAATCAGTTGTAGGGTTCTCTCTCTCTCTCTCTCTCTCTCTCTCTCTCTCTCTCTCTCTCTCTCTCTCTCTCTCTCTCTCTCTCTCTCTCTCTCTCTCAGAAAAGATGATCTATCTCCACTTTCTTAGGAGCCTCCATGAAGTTTGTTGATGTCGTTTCTTTTCCACTGGGTTTGCTGTAGTAGTCTCTTGCCATGTGTCTTGGCTTTTCCACAGCTTTGGCAAGTGATGGTCCTTCCTCCTACTCTACCTCTTTCTCGTCCTCGTCCTCGAGAGAATCCTCCTCAGGTGAAGAATGCTTTTTTTTCTCCTGCTGTTGAGTCTAGCCATTTCTTCTCTTTGCCTCTGGTCTCTTGCTCTAGTAGAGCTCCTTTTATCTTTTTTAGCTTCAATTCAGGTACATTCTTTAGTGTTGCTACAATGTTTTCATATTCACCTTTGTCCACACTCTTCAGAAGCACTGCTAGTGCCTCATCATCTTCTGTCTTTTTGCCAATAGCTGCCAGTTGTTGCTTAATGCTTTTATATTTGTTCAAGTTCAAGTGTGTGATTAAAGATTTACTTTCCTTCATGTCTAATTTCTAGAATTGTATTAACAGACTTATCTTTGAATTTTTTGCTTGTGTTCCAAATAATTTTTTGAGTTCATCCAATGCATCTTTTGCCCACTGTAGCCTTGTGATGTGATGAATGATTTCATCATTTAAACTGAGTGCGATAAGTCCCAATGCTTTTTCAATCCTCCTCTTCCACTCATTTTTCCCTCTCACCTCTTTGCAATCATCTCTTCCCTCAACTAGCCCCCACAGATTTTTCCTCATGAGCAGATACATGGTTTTTGTCTGCCATGTGTAAAACTGCTTCCCATAAATTTGGCTCTCTTGTGCCGCCGTACTCATGATGATGTGAAGGGGGTCTTACCTCTTGATCAAATTTCAAGATTCAAGGGCAATGTCTACCCTTTTACAACTCAATATAAGGTTTAGGTGGTAATGATTACAACAGCTTTATCAGCATAAAATCACCAAAAATTACATTAAACCAAGGGTAACAAATCTGTACGGAAGGGTTGGAGTATCAAACCATCTCCAAATTGCAATCTGAAATTATAGGGATCTGTATCAGATACCAAATGGTTGATTTGAACCCGTAATTGCACTGAAAAATAATGATTAGTATTGATTAATCATTGATTAGTAAACTAATCATCTATTTTGTGTGCAAAAAACAGAGTATGCGGGGAGTCCAGATCTAAGGCCTTAGAGTTCAAATGAGCTTAAATCCTTTCAAGGCTATCAATCGCAGTTAGTCTAGTAGAGAATTAAGCCAAGAAAGACAAGATTTGACCAAACATTGAATGCTTAATCTCTGTTTTACCAAAGTCACCTGTAGATTTGATGAAGAGCTTAGATCTCACTGTAGATTTGATGAAGAGCTTAGATCTCACTGTAGACTTGATCAAATCAAAATCTGTCTTCACCAGCTTGTAGAGCACCCTTGAAAACCAATAGGGCCAAGAGGAATTATAGCAATTTGATCTGGAGTAGTAGAGATCTCATTTCTCCTTGAGAAATGTGGCACCAGCGATTTAGCGAAAATTGGCAGCTACGCTTGGCGGTTTGCGATTTTGTTTGAATGGGATGGCTAGCTATGGTTGCCTAGAATTATTTGCCCTAATAGTGCTTCTGGAGGGAGATCAAGCCCCTCTACTGGCTAGGGGTGCAAAGAGCTAGTTGAAAAGAGGTAAAAATCTTAATTATCTACTAATCCTAATTAGCCAAGTGATAATGGGCTCACAAATCGATGGATTCTAGGGCTAGGCTCTGATAATATGTTAAATTTGCACCTATGGTGGATCAAATGCTAGAATCCACATCATTAACAAAGAGATTAGATGATAATTAAGATGTGATTAGTGAGCAATTAACTGATAGCTTAATGTAGGCATGGATAATCAAAAAACCAGCAAATTCTCATTAGGCCAATGCCTCAATTTATAGAGTTTACATCCAAGCATCTATTCCCACTGATTTCTCCTTGATTCACTCCACCTCTTTTGCTTGATTCTCTCCACCTCTTCCCAGAATATCTCCACACCTCCTAAATCACCAAAAATTACATTAAACCAAGGGTAACAAATCTGTACGGAAGGGTTGGAGTATCAAACCATCTCCGAATTGCAATCTGAAATTATAGGGATCTGTATCAAATACCAAATGGTTGATTTGAACCCGTAATTGCACCGAACAATAGTGATTAGTATTGATTAATCATTGATTAGTAAACTAATCATCTATTTTGTGTGCAAAAAATAGAGTATGTGGGGAGTCCAGATCTAAGGCCTTAGAGTTCAAATGAGCTTAAATCCTTTCAAGGCTATCAATGGCAATTAGTCTAGTAGAGAATTAAGCCAAGAAAGACAAGATTTGACCAAACATTGAATGCTTAATCTCTGTTTTACCAAAGTCACCTGTAGATTTGATGAAGAGCTTAGATCTCACTCTAGACTTGATCAAATAAAAATCTGTCTTCACCAGCTTGTAGAGCACCCTTGAAAACCACTAGGGCCAAGAGGAATTATAGCAATTTGATCTGGAGTAGTAGAGATCTCATTTCTCCTTCAGAAATGTGGCGCCAGCGATCTAGCAAAAATTGGCAGCTACGCTTGGCGGTTTGCGATTTTGTTTGAATGGGATGGCTAGCTATGGTTGCCTAGAATTATTTGCCCTAATAGTGCTTCTGGAGGGAGATCAAGCCCCTCTACTGGCTAGGGGTGCAAAGAGCTAGTTGAAAAGAGGTAAAAATCTTAATTATCTACTAATCCTAATTAGCCAAGTGATAATGGGCTCACAAATCGATGGATTCTAGGGCTAGGCTCTGATAATATGTTAAATTTGCACCTATGGTGGATCAAATGCTAGAATCCACATCATTAACAAAGAGATTAGATGATAATTAAGATGTGATTAGTGAGAAATTAACTGATAGCTTAATGTAGGCATGGATAATCAAACCCAGCAAATTCTCATTAGGCCAATGCCTCAATTTATAGAGTTTACATCCAAGCATCTATTCCCACTGATTTCTCCTTGATTCACTCCACCTCTTTTGCTTGATTCTCTCCACCTCTTCCAAGAATATCTCCTTTATTCTCTCCCAATAGATACTTCTCACCTTTTGACAGGCTCTCTCACATTTATAGATTCTCTTTTACAGCCTATTCACTTGTATATGTCAACACCTCCCCTCATGTGAATACTCCTAGCACACCTGGACCCTATACCAAGTTTCCCTCTTACTTGATAGTCCGCGACCAGTGCCTCAAGTCCCTAAACTCATAGTCCTTGACACTCTCTCTCTCTATGTGTCCAAGGTTACTACAAGTGCCCGTGACCTTGACCAAAGTGCTCATACATACATCTACCACATGGCCGACATCATCGGTGGAGAGGTGGTTTTACTTTGTTGGGACAGGTTACATTCGGTTGTAGGGTCTCTCTCTCTCTCTCTCTCTCTCTCTCTCTCTCTCTCCCTCTCTCTCTCTCTCTCTCTCTCTCTCTCTCTCTCTCTCTCTCTCTCTCTCTCTCTGAGAAAAGATGATCTGACTCCACTTCCTTAGGAGCCTCCATGAAGTTTGTTGATGTCGTTTCTTCTCTACTGGGTTTGCTGTAGCAGTCTCTTGCCATCTGTCCTGGCTTTTCCACAGTTTTGGCAAGTGATGGTCCTTCCTCGTACTCTACCTCTTTCTCGTCCTCGTCCTCGAGAGAATCCTCCTCAGGTGAAGAATGCTTTTTTTTCTCCTGCTGTTGAGTCTAGCCATTTCTTCTCTTTGCCTCTGGTCTCTTGCTCCAGGAGAGCTCCTTCTATCTTTTTTAGCTTCAATTCAGGTACATTCTTTAGTGTTGCTACAATGTTTTCATATTCACCTTTGTCCACACTCTTTCGAAGCACTGCTAGTGCCTCATCATCTTCTGTCTTTTTGCCAATAGCTGCCAGTTGTTGCTTAATGCTTTTATATTTGTTCAAGTGTGTGATTAAAGATTCACTTTCAATCATGTCTAATTTCTAGAATTGTATTCACAGATTTATCTTTGAATTTTTTGCTTGTGTTCCAAATAATTTTTTGAGTTCATCCAATGCATCTTTTGCCCACTGTAGCCTTGTGATGTGATGAATGATTTCATCATTTAAACTGAGTGCGATAAGTCCCAATGCTTTTTCAATCCTCCTCTTCCACTCATTTTTCCCTCTCACCTCTTTGCATTCATCTCTTCCCTCAACTAGCCCCCATAGATTTTTCCTCATGAGCAGATACATGGTTTTTGTCTGCCATGTGTAAAACTGCTCCCCATAAATTTGGCTATCTCTTGTGCCGCCGTACTCATGATGATGTGAAGGGGGTCTTACTTCTTGATCAAATTTCAAGATTCAAGGGCAATGTCTACCCTTTTACAACTCAATATAAGGTTTAGGTGGTGATGATTACAACAGCTTTATCAGCATAAAATCACCAAAAATTACATTAAACCAAGGGTAACAAATCTGTACGGAAGGGTTGGAGTATCAAACCATCTCCGAATTGCAATCTGAAATTATAGGGATCTGTATCAGATACCAAATGGTTGATTTGAACCCGTAATTGCACTGAAAAATAGTGATTAGTATTGATTAATCATTGATTAGTAAACTAATCATCTATTTTAAGTGCAAAAAACAGAGTATGCGGGGAGTCCAGATCTAAGGCCTTAGAGTTCAAATGAGCTTAAATCCTTTCAAGGCTATCAATGGCAATTAGTCTAGTAGAGAATTAAGCCAAGAAAGACAAGATTTGACCAAACATTGAATGCTTAATCTCTGTTTTACCAAAGTCACCTGTAGATTTGATGAAGAGCTTAGATCTCATTGTAGACTTGATCAAATCAAAATCTGTCTTCACCATGTTGTAGAGCACCCTTGCAAACCACCAGGGGCAAGAGGAATTATAGCAATTTGATCTGGAGTAGTAGAGATCTCATTTCTCCTTCAGAAATGTGGCGCCAGCAATTTAGCAAAAATTGGCAGCTACGCTTGGCGGTTTGCGATTTTGTTTGAATGGGATGGCTAGCTATGGTTGCCTAGAATTATTTGTCCTAATAGTGCTTCTGGAGGGAGATCAAGCCCCTCTACTGGCTAGGGGTGCAAAGAGCTAGTTGAAAAGAGGTAAAAATCTTAATTATCTACTAATCCTAATTAGCCAAGTGATAATGGGCTCACAAATCGATGGATTCTAGGGCTACGCTCTGATAATATGTTAAATTTGCACCTATGGTGGATCAAATGCTAGAATCCACATCATTAACAAAGAGATTAGATGATAATTAAGACGTGATCAGTGAGCAATTAACTGATAGCTTAATGTAGGCATGGATAATGAAAAACTAGCAAATTCTCATTAGGCCAATGCCTCAATTTATAGAGTTTACATCCAAGCATCTATTCCCACTGATTTCTCCTTGATTCACTCCACCTCTTTTGCTTGATTCTCTCCACCTCTTCCCAGAATATCTCCACACCTCCTAAATCTCCTCATGCTACCCTTTATTCTCTCCTTGTAAATACTTCTCACATTTTCACAGGCTCTCTTACATTTATAGATTCTCTTTTACAGCCTATTCACTTGTATATGTCAACACCTCCCCTCAAGTGAATACTCCTAGCACACCTGGACCCTATACAAAGTTTTCCTCTTACTTGATAGTCTGCGACCAGTGCCTCAAGTCCCTAAACTCATTCTTCTTGACACTCTCTCTCTCTATGTGTCCAAGGCTACGACAAGTGCCCGTGACCTTGACCAAAGTGCCCATACATACATCTACCACATGGCCGACATCATCGGTGGCTGAGAGGTGGTTTTACTTTGTTGGGGCAGGTTACATTCGGTTGTAGGGTTTCTCTCTCTCTCTCTCTCTCTCTCTCTCTCTCTCTAAAAAGATGATCTGACTCCACTTCCTTAGGAGCTTCCATGAAGTTTGTTGATGTCGTTTCTTATCCACTGGGTTTGCTGTAGCAGTCTCTTGCCATGTGTCCTGGCTTTTCCACAGTTTTGGAAAGTGATGGTCCTTCCTCGTACTCTACCTCTTTCTCGTCATCGTCCTCGAGAGAATCCTCCTCAGGTGAAGAATGCTTTTTTTTCTCGTGCTGTTGAGTCTAGCCTTTTCTTCTCTTTGCCTCTGGTCTCTTGCTCTAGTAGAGCTCCTTCTATCTTTTTTAGCTTCAATTCAGGTACATTCTTTAGTGTTGCTACAATGTTTTCATATTCACCTTTGTCCACACTCTTCAGAAGCACTGTTAGTGCCTCATCATCTTCTGTCTTTTTGCCAATAGCTGCCAGTTGTTGCTTAATGCTTTTATATTTGTTCAAGTGTGTGATTAAAGATTCACTTTCCTTCATGTCCAATTTCTAGAATTGTATTAACGGATTTATCTTTGAATTTTTTGCTTGTGTTCCAAATAATTTTTTAAGTTCATCCAATGCATCTTTTGCCCACTGTATCCTTGTGATGTGATGAATGATTTCATCATTTAAACTGAGTGCGATAAGTCCCAATGCTTTTTCAATCCTCCTCTTCCACTCATTTTTCCCTCTCACCTCTTTGCATTCATCTCTTCCCTCAACTAGCCCCCACAGATTTTTCCTCACGAGCAGATACATGGTTTTTGTCTGCCATGTGTAAAACTGCTCCCCATAAATTTGGCTATCTCTTGTGCCGCCGTACTCATGATGATGTGAAGGGGATCTTACCTCTTGATCAAATTTCAAGATTCAAGGGCAATGTCTACCCTTTTACAACTCAATATAAGGTTTAGGTGGTGATGATTGCAACAGCTTTATCAGCATAAAATCACCAAAAATTACATTAAACCAAGGGTAACAAATCTGTACGGAAGGGTTGGAGTATTGAACCATCTCCGAATTGCAATTTGAAATTATAGGGATCTGTATCAGATAGCAAATGGTTGATTTGAACCCGTAATTGCACTGAAAAATAGTGATTAGTATTGATTAATCATTGATTAGTAAACTAATCATCTATTTTAAGTGCAAAAAACAGAGTATGCGGGGAGTCCAGATCTAAGGCCTTAGAGTTCAAATGAGCTTAAATCCTTTCAAGGCTATCAATGGCAATTAGTCTAGTAGAGAATTAAGCCAAGAAAGACAAGATTTGACCAAACATTGAATGCTTAATCTCTGTTTTACCAAAGTCACCTGTAGATTTGATGAAGAGCTTAGATCTCACTCTAGACTTGATCAAATCAAAATCTGTCTTCACCAGCTTGTAGAGCACCCTTGAAAA
The DNA here is from genome assembly GCF_041138505.1 of Cibotium barometz. Classification (NCBI taxonomy): domain Eukaryota; kingdom Viridiplantae; phylum Streptophyta; class Polypodiopsida; order Cyatheales; family Cibotiaceae; genus Cibotium; species Cibotium barometz. The sequence goes on from NC_141047.1 coordinate 2,972,199, forward strand.
CCACTAGGGCCAAGAGGAATTATAGCAATTTGATCTGGAGTAGTAGAGATCTCATTTCTCCTTCAGAAATGTGGCGCCAACGATTTAGCAAAAATTGGCAGCTACGCTTGGCGGTTTGCGATTTTGTTTGAATGGGATGGCTAGCTATGGTTGCCTAGAATTATTTGTCCTAATAGTGCTTCTGGAGGGAGATCAAGCCCCTCTACTGGCTAGGGGTGCAAAGAGCTAGTTGAAAAGAGGTAAAAATCTTAATTATCCACTAATCCTAATTAGCCAAGTGATAATGGGCTCACAAATTGATGGATTCTAGGGCTAGGCTCTGATAGTCCGTGACCAGTGCCTCAAGTCCCTAAACTCATAGTCCTTGACACACTCTCTCTCTATGTGTCCAAGGCTACTACAAGTGCTCGTGACCTTGACCAAAGTGCTCATACATACATCTACCACATGGCCGACATCATCGGTGGCTGAGAGGTGGTTTTACTTTGTTGGGGCAGGTTACATTCGGTTGCAGGGTTTCTCTCTCTCTCTCTCTCTCTCTCTCTCTCTCTCTCTCTCTCTCTCTCTCTCTCTCTCTCTCAGAAAAGATGATCTGACTCCACTTCCTTAGGAGCCTACAGCTCCCCTCAAGTGAATACTCCTAGCACACCTGGACACTATACCTGGACACTATACTAAGTTTTCCTATTACTTGATGGTCCGCGACCAGTGCCTCAAGTCCCTAAACTCATAGTCCTTGACACTCTCTCTCTCTATGTGTCCAAGGCTACTACAAGTGCCCGTGACCTTGACCAAATTGCTCATACATACATCTACCACATGGCCGACATCATCGGTGGCTGAGAGGTGGTTTTACTTTGTTGGGGCAGGTTACATTCAGTTGTAGGGTTTCTCTCTCTCTCTCTCTCTCTCTCTCTCTCTCTCTCTCTCTCTCTCTCTCTCTCTCTCTCTCAGAAAAGATGATCTATCTCCACTTCCTTAGGAGCCTCCATGAAGTTTGTTGATGTCGTTTCTTTTCCACTGGGTTTGCTGTAGCAGTCTCTTGCCATGTGTCTTGGCTTTTCCACAGCTTTGGCAAGTGATGGTCCTTCCTCCTACTCTACCTCTTTCTCGTCCTCATCCTCGAGAGAATCCTCCTCAGGTGAAGAATGCTTTTTTTTTCTCCTGCATTTGAGTCTAGCCATTTCTTCTCTTTACCTCTGGTCTCTTGCTCTAGTAGAGCTCCTTCTATCTTTTTTAGCTTCAATTCAGGTACATTCTTTAGTGTTGCTACAATGTTTTCATATTCACCTTTGTCCACACTCTTCAGAAGCACTGCTAGTGCCTCATCATCTTCTGTCTTTTTGCCAATAGCTGCCAGTTGTTGCTTAATGCTTTTATATTTGTTCAAGTTCAAGTGTGTGATTAAAGATTTACTTTCCTTCATGTCTAATTTCTAGAATTGTATTAACAGACTTATCTTTGAATTTTTTGCTTGTGTTCCAAATAATTTTTTGAGTTCATCCAATGCATCTTTTGCCCACTTTATCCTTGTGATGTGATGAATGATTTCATCATTTAAACTGAGTGCGATAAGTCCCAATGCTTTTTCAATCCTCCTCTTCCACTCATTTTTCCCTCTCACCTCTTTGCATTCATCTCTTCCCTCAACTAGCCGCCACAGATTTTTCCTCATGAGCAGATACATGGTTTTTGTCTGCCATGTGTAAAACTGCTCCCCATAAATTTGGCTATCTCTTGTGCCACCGTACTCATGATGATGTGAAGGGGGTCTTACCTCTTGGTCAAATTTCAAGATTCAAGGGCAATGTCTACCCTTTTAAAACTCAATATAAGGTTTAGGTGGTGATGATTACAACAGCTTTATCAGCATAAAATCACCAAAAATTACATTAAACCAAGGGTAACAAATCTGTACGGAAGGGTTGGAGTATCAAACCATCTCCAAATTGCAATCTAAAATTATAGGGATCTGTATCAGATACCAAATGGTTGATTTGAACCCGTAATTGTACTGAAAAATAATGATTAGTATTGATTAATCATTGATTAGTAAACTAATCATCTATTTTGTGTGCAAAAAACAGAGTATGCGGGGAGTCCAGATCTAAGGCCTTAGAGTTCAAATGAGCTTAAATCCTTTCAAGGCTATCAATCGCAGTTAGTCTAGTAGAGAATTAAGCCAAGAAAGACAAGATTTGACCAAACATTGAATGCTTAATCTCTGTTTTACCAAAGTCACCTGTAGATTTGATGAAGAGCTTAGATCTCACTGTAGACTTGATCAAATCAAAATCTGTCTTCACCAGCTTGTAGAGCACCCTTGAAAACCAATAGGGCCAAGAGGAATTATAGCAATTTGATCTAGAGTAGTAGAGATCTCATTTCTCCTTGAGAAATGTGGCACCAGTGATTTAGCAAAAATTGGCAGCTACGCTTGGCGGTTTGCGATTTTGTTTGAATGGGATGGCTAGCTATGGTTGCCTAGAATTATTTGCCCTAATAGTGCTTCTGGAGGGAGATCAAGCCCCTCTACTGGCTAGGGGTGCAAAGAGCTAGTTGAAAAGAGGTAAAAATCTTAATTATCTACTAATCCTAATTAGCCAAGTGATAATGGGCTCACAAATCGATGGATTCTAGGGCTAGGCTCTGATAATATGTTAAATTTGCAGCTATGGTGGATCAAATGCTAGAATCCACATCATTAACAAAGAGATTAGATGATAATTAAGATGTGATTAGTGAGCAATTAACTGATAGCTTAATGTAGGCATGGATAATCAAAAAACCAGCAAATTCTCATTAGGCCAATGCCTCAATTTATAGAGTTTACATCCAAGCATCTATTCCCACTGATTTCTCCTTGATTCACTCCACCTCTTTTGCTTGATTCTCTCCACCTCTTCCCAGAATATCTCCACACCTCCTAAATCTCCTCATGCTACCCTTTACTCTCTCCCAGTAGATACTTCTCACCTTTTCACAGGCTCTCTCACATTTATAGATTCTCTTTTACAGCCTATTCACTTGTATATGTCAACACCTCCCCTCAAGTGAATACTCCTAGCACACCTGGACCCTATACCAAGTTTCCCTCTTACTTGATAGTCCGCGACCAGTGCCTCAAGTCCCTAAACTCATAGTCCTTGACACTCTCTCTCTCTATGTGTCCAAGGCTACTACAAGTGCCCGTGACCTTGACCAAAGTGCTCATACATACATCTACCACATGGCCGACATCCGGTGGCTAAGAGGTGGTTTTACTCTGTTGGGGCAGGTTACATTCGGTTGTAGGCTCTCTCTCTCTCTCTCTCTCTCTCTCTCTCTCTCTCTCTCTCTCTCAAAAGATGATCTGACTCCACTTCCTTAGGAGCCTCCATGAAGTTTGTTGATGTCGTTTCTTCTCCACTGGGTTTGCTGTAGCAGTCTGTTGCTATGTGTCCTGGCTTTTCCACGGTTTTGGCAAGTGATGGTCCTTCCTCCTACTCTACCTCTTTCTCGTCCTAGTCCTCGAGAGAATCCTCCTCAGGTAAAGAATGCTTTTTTTTCTCCTGCTGTTGAGTCTAGCCATTTCTTCTCTTTGCCTCTTGTCTCTTGCTCTAGTAGAGCTCCTTCTATCTTTTTTAGTTTCAATTCAGGTACATTCTTTAGTGTTGCTGCAATGTTTTCATATTCACCTTTGTCCACACTCTTCAGAAGCACTCCTAGTGCCTCATCATCTTCTGTCTTTTTGCCAATAGCTGCCAGTTGTTGCTTAATGCTTTTATATTTGTTCAAGTGTGTGATTAAAGATTCACTTTCCTTCATGTCTAATTTCTAGAATTGTATTAACAGATTTATCTTTGAATTTTTTGCTTCTGTTCCAAATAATTTTTTGAGTTCATCCAATGCATCTTTTGCCCACTGTATCCTTGTGATGTGATGAATGATCTCATCATTTGAACTGAGTGCGATAAGTCCCAATGCTTTTTCAATCCTCCTCTTCCACTCATTTTTCCCTCTCACCTCTTTGCATTCATTTCTTCTCTCAACTAGCCCCCACAGATTTTTCCTCATGAGCAGATACATGGTTTTTGTCTGCCATGTGTAAAACTGCTCCCCATAAATTTGGCTGTCTCTTGTGCCGCCGTACTCATGATGATGTGAAGGGGGTCTTACCTCTTGATCAAATTTCAAGATTCAAGGGCAATGTCTACCCTTTTACAACTCAATATAAGGTTTAGGTGGTGATGATTACAACAGCTTTATCAGCATAAAATCACCAAAAATTACATTAAACCAAGGGTAACAAATCTGTACGGAAGGGTTGGAGTATCGAACCATCTCCGAATTGCAATCTGAAATTATAGGGATCTGTATCAGATACCAAATGGTTGATTTGAACCCGTAATTGCACCGAACTAGGCTCTGATAATATGTTAAATTTACAGCTATGGTGGATCAACAAATGCTAGAATCCACATCATTAACAAAGAGATTAGATGATAATTAAGACGTGATTAGTGAGCAATTAACTGATAGCTTAATGTAGGCATGGATAATTAAAAACCAGCAAATTCTCACTAGGCCAATGCCTCAATTTATAGAGTTTACATCCAAGCATCTATTCCCACTGATTTCTCCTTGATTCACTCCACCTCTTTTGCTTGATTCTCTCCACCTCTTCCAAGAATATCTCCTTTATTCTCTCCCAGTAGATACTTCTCACCTTTTCACAGGCTCTCTCACATTTATAGATTCTCTTTTACAGCCTATTCACTTGTATATGTCAACACCTCCCCTCATGTGAATACTCCTAGCACACCTGGACTCTATACCAAGTTTCCCTCTTACTTGATAGTCTGCGACCAGTGCCTCAAGTCCCTAAACTCATAGTCCTTGACACACTCTCTCTCTATGTGTCCAAGGCTACTACAAGTGCCCGTGACCTTGACCAAAGTGCTCATACATACATCTACCACATGGTCGACATCATCGGTGGGGAGGTGGTTTTACTTTGTAGGGTCTCTCTCTCTCTCTCTCTCTCTCTCTCTCTCTCTCTCTCTCTCTCTCTCTCTCAGAAAAGATGATCTGACTCCACTTCCTTAGGAGCCTCCATGAAGTTTGTTGATGTCGTTTCTTCTCTACTAGGTTTGCTGTAGCAGTCTCTTGCCATCTGTCCTGGCTTTTCCACAGTTTTGGCAAGTGATGGTCCTTCCTCGTACTCTACCTCTTTCTCGTCCTCGTCCTCGAGAGAATCCTCCTCAGGTGAAGAATGCTTTCTTTTCTCCTGCTGTTGAGTCTAGCCATTTCTTCTCTTTGCCTCTGGTCTCTTGCTCTAGTAGAGCTCCTTCTATCTTTTTTAGCTTCAATTCAGGTACATTCTTTAGTGTTGCTACAATGTTTTCATATTCACCTTTGTCCACACTCTTCAGAAGCACTGCTAGTGCCTCATCATCTTCTATCTTTTTGCCAATAGCTGCCAGTTGTTGCTTAATGCTTTTATATTTGTTCAAGTGTGTGATTAAAGATTCACTTTCCTTCATGTCTAATTTTTAGAATTGTATTAACAGATTTATCTTTGAATTTTTTGCTTGTGTTCCAAATAATTTTTTGAGTTCATCCAATGCATCTTTTGCCCACTGTAGCCTTGTGATGTGATGAATGATTTCATCATTTAAACTGAGTGCGATAAGTCCCAATGCTTTTTCAATCCTCCTCTTCCACTCATTTTTCCCTCTCACCTCTTTGCATTCATCTCTTCCCTCAACTAGCCCCCACAGATTTTTCCTCATGAGCAGATACATGGTTTTTGTCTGAAAACTGCTCCCCCATAAATTTGGCTATTTCTTGTGCCGCCGTACTCATGATGATGTGAAGGGGGTCTTACCTCTTGATCAAATTTCAAGATTCAAGGGCAATGTCTACCCTTTTACAACTCAATATAAGGTTTAGGTGGTGATGATTACAACAGCTTTATCAGCATAAAATCACCAAAAATTACATTAAACCAAGGGTAACAAATCTGTACGGAAGGGTTGGAGTATCGAACCATCTCCGAATTGCAATCTGAAATTATAGGGATCTGTATCAGATACCAAATGCTTGATTTGAACCCGTTTAATTGCACTGAAAAATAGTGATTAATATTGATTAATCATTGATTAGTAAACTAATCATCTATTTTATGTGCAAAAAACAGAGTATGCGGGGAGTCCAGATCTAAGGCCTTAGAGTTCAAATGAGCTTAAATCCTTTCAAGGCTATCAATGGCAATTAGTCTAGTAGAGAATTAAGCCAAGAAAGACAAGATTTGACCAAACATTGAATGCTTAATCTCTGTTTTACCAAAGTCACCTGTAGATTTGATGAAGAGCTTAGATCTCATTGTAGACTTGATCAAATCAAAATCTGTCTTCACCAGCTTGTAGAGCACCCTTGAAAACCACTAGGGCCAAGAGGAATTATAGCAATTTGATCTGGAGTAGTAGAGATCTCATTTCTCCTTCAGAAATGTGGCGCCAGCGATTTAGCAAAAATTGGCAGCTACGCTTGGCGGTTTGCGATTTTGTTTGAATGGGATGGCTAGCTATGGTTGCCTAGAATTATTTGCCCTAATAGTGCTTCTGGAGGGAGATCAAGCCCCTCTACTGGCTAGGGGTGCAAAGAGCTAGTTGAGAAGAGGTAAAAATCTTAATTATCTACTAATCCTAATTAGCCAAGTGATAATGGGCTCACAAATTGATGGATTCTAGGGCTAGGCTCTGATAATATGTTAAATTTGCACCTATGGTGGATCAAATGCTAGAATCCACATCATTAACAAAGAGATTAGATGATAATTAAGACGTGATTAGTGAGCAATTAACTGATAGCTTAATGTAGGCATGGATAATAAAAAACCAGCAAATTCTCATTAGGTCAATGCCTCAATTTATAGAGTTTACATCCAAGCATCTTTTGCTTGATTCTCTCCACCTCTTCCAAGAATATCTCCTTTATTCTCTCCCAATAGATACTTCTCACCTTTTGACAGGCTCTCTCACATTTATAGATTCTCTTTTACAGCCTATTCACTTGTATATGTCAACACCTCCCCTCATGTGAATACTCCTAGCACACCTGGACCCTATACCAAGTTTCCCTCTTACTTGATAGTCCGCGACCAGTGCCTCAAGTCCCTAAACTCATAGTCCTTGACACTCTCTCTCTCTATGTGTCCAAGGTTACTACAAGTGCCCGTGACCTTGACCAAAGTGCTCATACATACATCTACCACATGGCCGACATCATCGGTGGAGAGGTGGTTTTACTTTGTTGGGACAGGTTACATTCGGTTGTAGGGTCTCTCTCTCTCTCTCTCTCTCTCTCTCTCTCTCTCTCTCTCTCTCTCTCTCTCTCTCTCTCTCTGAGAAAAGATGATCTGACTCCACTTCCTTAGGAGCCTCCATGAAGTTTGTTGATGTCGTTTCTTCTCTACTGGGTTTGCTGTAGCAGTCTCTTGCCATCTGTCCTGGCTTTTCCACAGTTTTGGCAAGTGATGGTCCTTCCTCGTACTCTACCTCTTTCTCGTCCTCGTCCTCGAGAGAATCCTCCTCAGGTGAAGACTGCTTTTTTTTCTCCTGCTGTTGAGTCTAGCCATTTCTTCTCTTTGCCTCTGGTCTCTTGCTCCAGTAGAGCTCCTTCTATCTTTTTTAGCTTCAATTCAGGTACATTCTTTAGTGTTGCTACAATGTTTTCATATTCACCTTTGTCCACACTCTTCAGAAGCACTGCTAGTGCCTCATCATCTTCTGTCTTTTTGCCAATAGCTGCCAGTTGTTGCTTAATGCTTTTATATTTGTTCAAGTGTGTGATTAAAGATTCACTTTCAATCATGTCTAATTTCTAGAATTGTATTCACAGATTTATCTTTGAATTTTTTGCTTGTATTCCAAATAATTTTTTGAGTTCATCCAATGCATCTTTTGCCCACTGTAGCCTTGTGATGTGATGAATGATTTCATCATTTAAACTGAGTGCGATAAGTCCCAATGCTTTTTCAATCCTCCTCTTCCACTCATTTTTCCCTCTCACCTCTTTGCATTCATCTCTTCCCTCAACTAGCCCCCACAGATTTTTCCTCATGAGCAGATACATGGTTTTTGTCTGCCATGTGTAAAACTGCTCCCCATAAATTTGGCTATCTCTTGTGCCGCCGTACTCATGATGATGTGAAGGGGGTCTTACATCTTGATCAAATTTCAAGATTCAAGGGCAATGTCTACCCTTTTACAACTCAATATAAGGTTTAGGTGGTGATGATTACAACAGCTTTATCAGCATAAAATCACCAAAAATTACATTAAACCAAGGGTAACAAATCTGTACGGAAGGGTTGGAGTATCAAACCATCTCTGAATTGCAATCTGAAATTATAGGGATCTGTATCAGATACCAAATGGTTGATTTGAACCCGTAATTGCACTGAAAAATAGTGATTAGTATTGATTAATCATTGATTAGTAAACTAATCATCTATTTTATGTGCAAAAAACAGAGTATGCGGGGAGTCCAGATCTAAGGCCTTAGAGTTCAAATGAGCTTAAATCCTTTCAAGGCTATCAATGGCAATTAGTCTAGTAGAGAATTAAGCCAAGAAAGACAAGATTTGACCAAACATTGAATGCTTAATCTCTGTTTTACCAAAGTCACCTGTAGATTTGATGAAGAGATTAGATCTCACTGTAGACTTGATCAAATCAAAATCTGTCTTCACCATGTTGTAGAGCACCCTTGAAAACCACTAGGGCCAAGAGGAATTATAGCAATTTGATCTGGAGTAGTAGAGATCTCATTTCTCCTTTAGAAATGTGGCGCCAGCGATTTAGCAAAAATTGGCAGCTACGCTTGGCGGTTTGCGATTTTGTTTGAATGGGATGGCTAGCTATGGTTGCCTAGAATTATTTGCCCTAATAGTGCTTCTGGAGGGAGATCAAGCCCCTCTACTGGCTAGGGGTGCAAAGAGCTAGTTGAAAAGAGGTAAAAATCTTAATTATCCACTAATCCTAATTAGCCAAGTGATAATGGGCTCACAAATTGATGGATTCTAGGGCTAGGCTCTGATAGTCCGCGACCAGTGCCTCAAGTCCCTAAACTCATAGTCCTTGACACTCTCTCTCTCTATGTGTCCAAGGCTACTACAAGTGCTCGTGACCTTGACCAAAGTGCTCATACATACATCTACCACATGGCCGACATCATCGGTGGCTGAGAGGTGGTTTTACTTTGTTGAGGCAGGTTACATTCGGTTGTAGGGTTTCTCTCTCTCTCTCTCTCTCTCTCTCTCTCTCTCTCTCTCTCTCTCAAAAAAGATGATCTGACTCCACTTCCTTAGGAGCCTACAGCTCCCCTCAAGTGAATACTCCTAGCACACCTGGACACTATACCTCGACACTATACTAAGTTTCCCTATTACTTGATGGTCCGCGACCTGTGCCTCAAGTCCCTAAACTCATAGTCCTTGACACTCTCTCTCTCTATGTGTCCAAGGCTACTACAAGTGCCCGTGACCTTGACCGAATTGCTCATACATACATCTACCACATGGCCGACATCATCGGTGGCTGAGAGGTGGTTTTACTTTGTTGGGGCAGGTTACATTCAGTTGTAGGGTTTCTCTCTCTCTCTCTCTCTCTCTCTCTCTCTCTCTCTCTCTCTCTCTCTGAAAAGATGATCTATCTCCACTTCCTTAGGAGCCTCCACGAAGTTTGTTGATGTCGTTTCTTTTCCACTGGGTTTGTTGTAGCAGTCTCTTGCCATGTGTCTTGGCTTTTCCACAGCTTTGGCAAGTGATGGTCCTTCCTCCTACTCTACCTCTTTCTCGTCCTCGTCCTCGAGAGAATCCTCCTCAGGTGAAGAATGCTTTTTTTTCTCCTGCATTTGAGTCTAGCCATTTCTTCTCTTTACCTCTGGTCTCTTGCTCTAGTAGAGCTCCTTCTATCTTTTTTAGCTTCAATTCAGGTACATTCTTTAGTGTTGCTACAATTTTTTCATATTCACCTTTGTCCACACTCTTCAGAAGCACTGCTAGTGCCTCATCATCTTCTGTCTTTTTGCCAATAGCTGCCAGTTGTTGCTTAATGCTTTTATATTTGTTCAAGTTCAAGTGTGTGATTAAAGATTCACTTTCCTTCATGTCTAATTTCTAGAATTGTATTAACAGACTTATGTTTGAATTTTTTGCTTGTGTTCCAAATAATTTTTTGAGTTCATCCAATGCATCTTTTGCCCACTTTATCCTTGTGATGTGATGAATGATTTCATCATTTAAACTGAGTGCGATAAGTCCCAATGCTTTTTCAATCCTCCTCTTCCACTCATTTTTCCCTCTCACCTCTTTGCATTCATCTCTTCCCTCAACTAGCCCCCACAGATTTTTCCTCATGAGCAGATACATGGTTTTTGTCTGCCATGTGTAAAACTGCTCCCCATAAATTTGGCTACCTCTTGTGCCGCCGTACTCATAATGATGTGAAGGGGGTCTTACCTCTTGGTCAAATTTCAAGATTCAAGGGCAATGTCTACCCTTTTAAAACTCAATATAAGGTTTAGGTGGTGATGATTACAACAGCTTTATCAGCATAAAATCACCAAAAATTACATTAAACCAAGGGTAACAAATCTGTACGGAAGGGTTGGAGTATCAAACCATCTCCAAATTGCAATCTGAAATTATAGGGATCTGTATCAGATACCAAATGGTTGATTTGAACCCGTAATTGCACTGAAAAATAATGATTAGTATTGATTAATCATTGATTAGTAAACTAATCATCTATTTTGTGTGCAAAGAACAGAGTATGCGGGGAGTCCAGATCTAAGGCCTTAGAGTTCAAATGAGCTTAAATCCTTTCAAGGCTATCAATCGCAGTTAGTCTAGTAGAGAATTAAGCCAAGAAAGACAAGATTTGACCAAACATTGAATGCTTAATCTCTGTTTTACCAAAGTCACCTGTAGATTTGATGAAGAGCTTAGATCTCACTATAGATTTGATGAAGAGCTTAGATCTCACTATAGATTTGATGAAGAGCTTAGATCTCACTGTAGACTTGATCAAATCAAAATCTGTCTTCACCAGCTTGTAGAGCACCCTTGAGAACCAATAGGGCCAAGAGGAATTATAGCAATTTGATCTGGAGTAGTAGAGATCTCATTTCTCCTTGAGAAATGTGGCACCAGCGATTTAGCGAAAATTGGCAACTACGCTTGGCGGTTTGCGATTTTGTTTGAATGGGATGGCTAGCTATGGTTGCCTAGAATTATTTGCCCTAATAGTGCTTCTGGAGGGAGATCAAGCCCCTCTACTGGCTAGGGGTGCAAAGAGCTAGTTGAAAAGAGGTAAAAATCTTTATTATCTACTAATCCTAATTAGCCAAGTGATAATGGGCTCACAAATCGATGGATTCTAGGGCTAGGCTCTGATAATATGTTAAATTTGCAGCTATGGTGGATCAAATGCTAGAATCCACATCATTAACAAAGAGATTAGATGATAATTAAGATGTGATTAGTGAGCAATTAACTGATAGCTTAATGTAGGCATGGATAATCAAAAAACCAGCAAATTCTCATTAGGCCAATGCCTCAATTTATAGAGTTTACATCCAAGCATCTATTCCCACTGATTTCTCCTTGATTCACTCCACCTCTTTTGCTTGATTCTCTCCACCTCTTCCCAGAATATCTCCACACCTCCTAAATCTCCTCATGCTACCCTTTATTCTCTCCCAGTAGATACTTCTCACCTTTTCACAGGCTCTCTCACATTTATAGATTCTCTTTTACAGCCTATTCACTTGTATATGTCAACACCTCCCCTCATGTGAATACTCCTAGCACACCTGGACCCTATACCAAGTTTCCCTCTTACTTGATAGTCCGCGACCAGTGCCTCAAGTCCCTAAACTCATAGTCCTTGACACTCTCTCTCTCTATGTGTCCAAGGTTACTACAAGTGCCCGTGACCTTGACCAAAGTGCTCATACATACATCTACCACATGGCCGACATCATCGGTGGAGAGGTGGTTTTACTTTGTTGGGACAGGTTACATTCGGTTGTAGGGTCTCTCTCTCTCTCTCTCTCTCTCTCTCTCTCTCTCTCTCTCTCTCTCTCTCTCTCTCTCTCTCTCAGAAAAGATGATCTGACTCCACTTCCTTAGGAGCCTCCATGAAGTTTGTTGATGTCGTTTCTTCTCTACTGGGTTTGCTGTAGCAGTCTCTTGCCATCTGTCCTGGCTTTTCCACAGTTTTGGCAAGTGATGGTCCTTCCTCGTACTCTACCTCTTTCTCGTCCTCGTCCTCGAGAGAATCCTCCTCAGGTGAAGACTGCTTTTTTTTCTCCTGCTGTTGAGTCTAGCCATTTCTTCTCTTTGCCTCTGGTCTCTTGCTCCAGTAGAGCTCCTTCTATCTTTTTTAGCTTCAATTCAGGTACATTCTTTAGTGTTGCTACAATGTTTTCATATTCACCTTTGTCTACACTCTTCAGAAGCACTGCTAGTGCCTCATCATCTTCTGTCTTTTTGCCAATAGCTGCCAGTTGTTGCTTAATGCTTTTATATTTGTTCAAGTGTGTGATTAAAGATTCACTTTCAATCATGTCTAATTTCTAGAATTGTATTCACAGATTTATCTTTGAATTTTTTGCTTGTGTTCCAAATAATTTTTTGAGTTCATCCAATGCATCTTTTGCCCACTGTAGCCTTGTGATGTGATGAATGATTTCATCATTTAAACTGAGTGCGATAAGTCCCAATGCTTTTTCAATCCTCCTCTTCCACTCATTTTTCCCTCTCACCTCTTTGCATTCATCTCTTCCCTTAACTAGCCCCCACAGATTTTTCCTCATGAGCAGATACATGGTTTTTGTCTGCCATGTGTAAAACTGCTCCCCATAAATTTGGCTATCTCTTGTGCCGCCGTACTCATGATGATGTGAAGGGGGTCTTACATCTTGATCAAATTTCAAGATTCAAGGGCAATGTCTACCCTTTTACAACTCAATATAAGGTTTAGGTGGTGATGATTACAACAGCTTTATCAGCATAAAATCACCAAAAATTACATTAAACCAAGGGTAACAAATCTGTACGGAAGGGTTGGAGTATCAAACCATCTCCGAATTGCAATCTGAAATTATAGGGATCTGTATCAGATACCAAATGGTTGATTTGAACCCGTAATTGCACTGAAAAATAGTGATTAGTATTGATTAATCATTGATTAGTAAACTAATCATCTATTTTATGTGCAAAAAACAGAGTATGCGGGGAGTCCAGATCTAAGGCCTTAGAGTTCAAATGAGCTTAAATCCTTTCAAGGCTATCAATGGCAATTAGTCTAGTAGAGAATTAAGCCAAGAAAGACAAGATTTGACCAAACATTGAATGCTTAATCTCTGTTTTACCAAAGTCACCTGTAGATTTGATGAAGAGCTTAGATCTCATTGTAGACTTGATCAAATCAAAATCTGTCTTCACCATGTTGTAGAGCACCCTTGCAAACCACTAGGGCCAAGAGGAATTATAGCAATTTGATCTGGAGTAGTAGAGATCTCATTTCTCCTTCAGAAATGTGGCGCCAGCAATTTAGCAAAAATTGGCAGCTACGCTTGGCGGTTTGCGATTTTGTTTGAATGGGATGGCTAGCTATGGTTGCCTAGAATTATTTGTCCTAATAGTGCTTCTGGAGGGAGATCAAGCCCCTCTACTGGCTAGGGGTGCAAAGAGCTAGTTGAAAAGAGGTAAAAATCTTAATTATCTACTAATCCTAATTAGCCAAGTGATAATGGGCTCACAAATCGATGGATTCTAGGGCTAGGCTCTGATAATATGTTAAATTTGCAGCTATGGTGGATCAAATGCTAGAATCCACATCATTAACAAAGAGATTAGATGATAATTAAGACGTGATCAGTGAGCAATTAACTGATAGCTTAATGTAGGCATGGATAATGAAAAACCAGCAAATTCTCATTAGGCCAATGCCTCAATTTATAGAGTTTACATCCAAGCATCTATTCCCACTGATTTCTCCTTGATTCACTCCACCTCTTTTGCTTGATTCTCTCCACCTCTTCCCAGAATATCTCCACACCTCCTAAATCTCCTCATGCTACCCTTTATTCTCTCCTTGTAAATACTTCTCACCTTTTCACAGGCTCTCTCACATTTGTAGATTCTCTTTTATAGCCTATTCACTTGTATATGTCAACACCTCCCCTCAAGTGAATACTCCTAGCACACCTGGACCCTATACAAAGTTTCCCTCTTACTTGATAGTCCGCGACCAGTGCCTCAAGTCCCTAAACTCATACTCCTTGACACTCTCTCTCTCTATGTGTCCAAGGCTACTACAAGTGCCCGTGACCTTGACCAAAGTGCCCATACATACATCTACCACATGGCCGACATCATCGGTGGCTGAGAGGTGGTTACATTCTGTTGTAGGGTTTCTCTCTCTCTCTCTCTCTCTCTCTCTCTCTCTCTCTCTCTCTCTCTCTCTCTCTCTCTGAAAAGATGATCTGACTCCACTTCCTTAGGAGCTTCCATGAAGTTTGTTGATGTCGTTTCTTATCCACTGGGTTTGCTGTAGTAGTGTCTTGCCATGTGTCCTGGATTTTCCACAGTTTTGGAAAGTGATGGTCCTTCCTCGTACTCTACCTCTTTCTCGTCATCGTCCTCGAGAGAATCCTCCTCAGGTGAAGAATGCTTTTTTTTCTTGTGCTCTAATAGAGCTCCTTCTATCTTTTTTAGCTTCAATTCAGGTACATTCTTTAGTGTTGCTACAATGTTTTCATATTCACCTTTGTCCACACTCTTCAGAAGAACTGTTAGTGCCTCATCATCTTCTGTCTTTTTGCCAATAGCTGCCAGTTGTTGCTTAATGCTTTTATATTTGTTCAAGTGTGTGATTAAAGATTCACTTTCCTTCATGTCTAATTTCTAGAATTGTATTAACAGATTTATCTTTGAATTTTTTGCTTGTGTTCCAAATAATTTTTTAAGTTCATCCAATGCATCTTTTGCCCACTGTATCCTTGTGATGTGATGAATGATTTCATCATTTAAACTGAGTGCGATAAGTCCCAATGCTTTTTCAATCCTCCTCTTCCACTCATTTTTCCCTCTCACCTCTTTGCATTCATCTCTTCCCTCAACTAGCCCCCACAGATTTTTCCTCATGAGCAGATACATGGTTTTTGTCTGCGATGTGTAAAACTGCTCCCCATAAATTTGGCTATCTCTTGTGCCGCCGTACTCATGATGACGTGAAGGGGATCTTACCTCTTGATCAAATTTCAAGATTCAAGGGCAATGTCTACCCTTTTACAACTCAATATAAGGTTTAGGTGGTGATGATTACAACAGCTTTATCAGCATAAAATCACCAAAAATTACATTAAACCAAGGGTAACAAATCTGTACGGAAGGGTTGGAGTATTGAACCATCTCCGAATTGCAATTTGAAATTATAGGGATCTGTATCAGATACCAAATGGTTGATTTGAACCCGTAATTGCACTGAAAAATAGTGATTAGTATTGATTAATCATTGATTAGTAAACTAATCATCTATTTTGTGTGCAAAAAACAGAGTATGCGGGGAGTCCAGATTTAAGGCCTTAGAGTTCAAATGAGCTTAAATCCTTTCAAGGCTATCAATGGCAATCAGTCTAGTAGAGAATTAAGCCAAGAAAGACAAGATTTGACCAAACATTGAATGCTTAATCTCTGTTTTACCAAAGTCACCTGTAGATTTGATGAAGAGCTTAGATCTCACTGTAGACTTGATCAAATCAAAATCTGTCTTCACCATGTTGTAGAGCACCCTTGAAAACCACTAGGGCCAAGAGGAATTATAGCAATTTGATCTGGAGTAGTAGAGATCTCATTTCTCCTTCAGAAATGTGGCGCCAGCGATTTAGCAAAAATTGGCAGCTACGCTTGGCGGTTTGCGATTTTGTTTGAATGGGATGGCTAGCTATGGTTGCCTAGAATTATTTGCCCTAATAGTGCTTCTGGAGGGAGATCAAGCCCCTCTACTGGCTAGGGGTGCAAAGAGCTAGTTGAAAAGAGGTAAAAATCTTAATTATCCACTAATCCTAATTAGCCAAGTGATAATGGGCTCACAAATTGATGGATTCTAGGGCTAGGCTCTGATAGTCCGCGACCAGTGCCTCAAGTCCCTAAACTCATAGTCCTTGACACTCTCTCTCTCTATGTGTCCAAGGCTACTACAAGTGCTCGTGACCTTGACCAAAGTGCTCATACATACATCTACCACATGGCCGACATCATCGGTGGCTGAGAGGTGGTTTTACTTTGTTGGGGAGGTTACATTCGGTTGTAGGGTTTCTCTCTCTCTCTCTCTCTCTCTCTCTCTCTCTCAGAAAAGATGATCTGACTCCATTTCCTTAGGAGCCTACAGCTCCCCTCAAGTGAATACTCCTAGCACACCTGGACACTATACCTCGACACTATATTAAGTTTCCCTATTACTTGATGGTCCGCGACCAGTGCCTCAAGTCCCTAAACTCATAGTCCTTGACACTCTCTCTCTCTATGTGTCCAAGGCTACTACAAGTGCCCGTGACCTTGACCAAATTGCTCATACATACATCTACCACATGGCCGACATCATCGGTGGCTGAGAGGTGGTTTTACTTTGTTGGGGCAGGTTACAATCAGTTGTAGGGTTTCTCTCTCTCTCTCTCTCTCTCTCTCTCTCTCTCTCTCTCTCTCTCTCTCTCTCTCTCTCTCAGAAAAGATGATCTATCTCCACTTCCTTAGGAGCCTCCATGAAGTTTGTTGATGTCGTTTCTTTTCCACTGGGTTTGCTGTAGTAGTCTCTTGCCATGTGTCTTGGCTTTTCCACAGCTTTGGCAAGTGATGGTCCTTCCTCCTACTCTACCTCTTTCTCGTCCTCGTCCTCGAGAGAATCCTCCTCAGGTGAAGAATGCTTTTTTTTCTCCTGCTGTTGAGTCTAGCAATTTCTTCTCTTTGCCTCTGGTCTCTTGCTCTAGTAGAGCTCCTTCTATCTTTTTTAGCTTCAATTTAGGTACATTCTTTAGTGTTGCTACAATGTTTTCATATTCACCTTTGTCCACACTCTTCAGAAGCACTGCTAGTGCCTCATCATCTTCTGTCTTTTTGCCAATAGCTGCCAGTTGTTGCTTAATGCTTTTATATTTGTTCAAGTTCAAGTGTGTGATTAAAGATTTACTTTCCTTCATGTCTAATTTCTAGAATTGTATTAACAGACTTATGTTTGAATTTTTTGCTTGTGTTCCAAATAATTTTTTGAGTTCATCCAATGCATCTTTTGCCCACTGTAGCCTTGTGATGTGATGAATGATTTCATCATTTAAACTGAGTGCGATAAGTCCCAATGCTTTTTCAATCCTCCTCTTCCACTCATTTTTCCCTCTCACCTCTTTGCATTCATCTCTTCCCTCAACTAGCCCCCACAGATTTTTCATCATGAGCAGATACATGGTTTTTGTCTGCCATGTGTAAAACTGCTCCCCATAAATTTGGCTATCTCTTGTGCCGCCGTACTCATGATGATGTGAAGGGGGTCTTACCTCTTGGTCAAATTTCAAGATTCAAGGGCAATGTCTACCCTTTTAAAACTCAATATAAGGTTTAGGTGGTGATGATTACAACAGCTTTATCAGCATAAAATCACCAAAAATTACATTAAACCAAGGGTAACAAATCTGTACGGAAGGGTTGGAGTATCAAACCATCTCCAAATTGCAATCTGAAATTATAGGGATCTGTATCAGATACCAAATGGTTGATTTGAACCCGTAATTGCACTGAAAAATAATGATTAGTATTGATTAATCATTGATTAGTAAACTAATCATCTATTTTGTGTGCAAAAAACAGAGTATGCGGGGAGTCCAGATCTAAGGCCTTAGAGTTCAAATGAGCTTAAATCCTTTCAAGGCTATCAATCGCAGTTAGTCTAGTAGAGAATTAAGCCAAGAAAGACAAGATTTGACCAAACATTGAATGCTTAATCTCTGTTTTACGAAAGTCACTTGTAGATTTGATGAAGAGCTTAGATCTCACTGTAGATTTGATGAAGAGCTTAGATCTCACTGTAGATTTGATGAAGAGCTTAGATCTCATTGTAGACTTGATCAAATCAAAATCTGTCTTCACCAGCTTGTAGAGCACCCTTGAAAACCAATAGGGCCAAGAGGAATTATAGCAATTTGATCTAGAGTAGTAGAGATCTCATTTCTCCTTGAGAAATGTGGCACCAGCGATTTAGCGAAAATTGGCAGCTACGCTTGGCGGTTTGCGATTTTGTTTGAATGGGATGGCTAGCTATGGTTGCCTAGAATTATTTGCCCTAATAGTGCTTCTGGAGGGAGATCAAGCCCCTCTACTAGCTAGGGGTGCAAAGAGCTAGTTGAAAAGAGGTAAAAATCTTAATTATCTACTAATACTAATTAGCCAAGTGATAATGGGCTCACAAATTTATGGATTCTAGGGCTAGGCTCTGATAATATGTTAAATTTGCAGCTATGGTGGATCAAATGCTAGAATCCACATCATTAACAAAGAGATTAGATGATAATTAAGATGTGATTAGTGAGCAATTAACTGATAGCTTAATGTAGGCATGGATAATCAAAAAACCAGCAAATTCTCATTAGGCCAATGCCTCAATTTATAGAGTTTACATCCAAGCATCTATTCCCACTGATTTCTCCTTGATTCACTCCACCTCTTTTGCTTGATTCTCTCCACCTCTTCCCAGAATATCTCCACACCTCCTAAATCTCCTCATGCTACCCTTTATTCTCTCCCAGTAGATACTTCTCACCTTTTCACAAGCTCTCTCACATTTATAGATTCTCTTTTACAGCCTATTCACTTGTATATGTCAACACCTCCCCTCAAGTGAATACTCCTAGCACACCTGGACCCTATACCAAGTTTCCCTCTTACTTGATAGTCCGCGACCAGTGCCTCAAGTCCCTAAACTCATAGTCCTTGACACTCTCTCTCTCTATGTGTCCAAGGTTACTACAAGTGCCCGTGACCTTGACCAAAGTGCTCATACATACATCTACCACATGGCCTACATCATCGGTGGCTGAGAGGTGGTTTTACTTTGTTGGGGCAGGTTACATTCGCGATTGTAGGGTCTCTCTCTCTCTCTCTCTCTCTCTCTCTCTCTCTCTCTCTCTCTCTCTCTCTCTCTCTTTCTCTCAGAAATGATGATCTGACTCCACTTCCTTAGGAGCCTCCATGAAGTTTGTTGTTGTCGTTTCTTCTCCACTGGGTTTGCTATAGCAGTCTCTTGCCATGTGTCTTGGCTTTTCCACAGTTTTGGCAAGTGATGGTCCTTCCTCCTACTCTACCTCTTTCTCGTCCTTGTCCTCGAGAGAATCCTCCTCAGGTGAAGAATGCTTCTTTTTCTCCTGCTGTTGAGTCTAGCCATTTCTTGTCTTTGTCTCTTGTCTCTTGCTCTAGTAGAGCTCCTTCTATCTTTTTTAGCTTCAATTCAGGTACATTCTTTAGTGTTGCTACAATGTTTTCATATTCACCTTTGTCCACACTCTTCAGAAGCACTGTTAGTGCCTCATCATCTTCATGTCTAATTTCTAGAATTGTATTAACACACTTATCTTTGAATTTTTTGCTTGTGTTCCAAATAATTTTTTGAGTTCATCCAATGCATCTTTTGCCCACTGTATCCTTGTGATGTGCTGAATGATTTCATCATTTAAACTGAGTGCGATAAGTCCCAATACTTTTTCAATCCTCCTCTTCCACTCATTTTTCCCTCTCACCTCTTTGCAATCATCTCTTCCCTCAACTAGCCCCCACAGATTTTTCCTCATGAGCAGATACATGGTTTTTGTCTGCCATGTGTAAAACTGCTTCCCATAAATTTGGCTCTCTTGTGCCGCCGTACTCATGATGATGTGAAGGGGGTCTTACCTCTTGATCAAATTTCAAGATTCAAGGGCAATGTCTACCCTTTTACAACTCAATATAAGGTTTAGGTGGTAATGATTACAACAGCTTTATCAGCATAAAATCACCAAAAATTACATTAAACCAAGGGTAACAAATCTGTACGGAAGGGTTGGAGTATCAAACCATCTCCGAATTGCAATCTGAAATTATAGGGATCTGTATCAAATACCAAATGGTTGATTTGAACCCGTAATTGCACCGAACAATAGTGATTAGTATTGATTAATCATTGATTAGTAAACTAATCATCTATTTTGTGTGCAAAAAATAGAGTATGTGGGGAGTCCAGATCTAAGGCCTTAGAGTTCAAATGAGCTTAAATCCTTTCAAGGCTATCAATGGCAATTAGTCTAGTAGAGAATTAAGCCAAGAAAGACAAGATTTGACCAAACATTGAATGCTTAATCTCTGTTTTACCAAAGTCACCTGTAGATTTGATGAAGAGCTTACATCTCACTCTAGACTTGATCAAATCAAAATCTGTCTTCACCAGCTTGTAGAGCACCCTTGAAAACCACTAGGGCCAAGAGGAATTATAGCAATTTGATCTGGAGTAGTAGAGATCTCATTTCTCCTTCAGAAATGTGGCGCCAGCGATTTAGCAAAAATTGGCAGCTACGCTTGGCGGTTTGCCATTTTGTTTGAATGGGATGGCTAGCTATGGTTGCCTAGAATTATTTGCCCTAATAGTGCTTCTGGAGGGAGATCAAGCCCCTCTACTGGCTAGGGGTGCAAAGAGCTAGTTGAAAAGAGGTAAAAAATCTTAATTATCTACTAATCCTAATTAGCCAAGTGATAATGGGCTCACAAATTGATGGATTCTAGGGCTAGGCTCTGATAATATGTTAAATTTGCACCTATGGTGGATCAAATGCTAGAATCCACATCATTAACAAAGAGATTAGATGATAATTAAGACGTGATTAGTGAGCAATTAACTGATAGCTTAATGTAGGCATGGATAATCAAACCCAGCAAATTCTCATTAGGCCAATGCCTCAATTTATAGAGTTTACATCCAAGCATCTATTCCCACTGATTTCTCCTTGATTCACTCCACCTCTTTTGCTTGATTCTCTCCACCTCTTCCAAGAATATCTCCTTTATTCTCTCCCAATAGATACTTCTCACCTTTTGACAGGCTCTCTCACATTTATAGATTCTCTTTTACAGCCTATTCACTTGTATATGTCAACACCTCCCCTCATGTGAATACTCCTAGCACACCTGGACCCTATACCAAGTTTCCCTCTTACTTGATAGTCCGCGACCAGTGCCTCAAGTCCCTAAACTCATAGTCCTTGACACTCTCTCTCTCTATGTGTCCAAGGTTACTACAAGTGCCCGTGACCTTGACCAAAGTGCTCATACATACATCTACCACATGGCCGACATCATCGGTGGAGAGGTGGTTTTACTTTGTTGGGACAGGTTACATTCGGTTGTAGGGTCTCTCTCTCTCTCTCTCTCTCTCTCTCTCTCTCTCTCTCTCTCTCTCTCTCTCTCTCAGAAAAGATGATCTGACTCCACTTCCTTAGGAGCCTCCATGAAGTTTGTTGATGTCGTTTCTTCTCTACTGGGTTTGCTGTAGCAGTCTCTTGCCATCTGTCCTGGCTTTTCCACAGTTTTGGCAAGTGATGGTCCTTCCTCGTACTCTACCTCTTTCTCGTCCTCGTCCTCGAGAGAATCCTCCTCAGGTGAAGAATGCTTTTTTTTCTCCTGCTGTTGAGTCTAGCCATTTCTTCTCTTTGCCTCTGGTCTCTTGCTCCAGGAGAGCTCCTTCTATCTTTTTTAGCTTCAATTCAGGTACATTCTTTAGTGTTGCTACAATGTTTTCATATTCACCTTTGTCCACACTCTTTAGAAGCACTGCTAGTGCCTCATCATCTTCTGTCTTTTTGCCAATAGCTGCCAGTTGTTGCTTAATGCTTTTATATTTGTTCAAGTGTGTGATTAAAGATTCACTTTCAATCATGTCTAATTTCTAGAATTGTATTCACAGATTTATCTTTGAATTTTTTGCTTGTGTTGCAAGTAATTTTTTGAGTTCATCCAATGCATCTTTTGCCCACTGTAGCCTTGTGATGTGATGAATGATTTCATCATTTAAACTGAGTGCGATAAGTCCCAATGCTTTTTCAATCCTCCTCTTCCACTCATTTTTCCCTCTCACCTCTTTGCATTCATCTCTTCCCTCAACTAGCCCCCACAGATTTTTCCTCATGAGCAGATACATGGTTTTTGTCTGCCATGTGTAAAACTGCTCCCCATAAATTTGGCTATCTCTTGTGCCACCGTACTCATGATGATGTGAAGGGGGTCTTACCTCTTGGTCAAATTTCAAGATTCAAGGGCAATGTCTACCCTTTTAAAACTCAATATAAGGTTTAGGTGGTGATGATTACAACAGCTTTATCAGCATAAAATCACCAAAAATTACATTAAACCAAGGGTAACAAATCTGTACGGAAGGGTTGGAGTATCAAACCATCTCCAAATTGCAATCTAAAATTATAGGGATATGTATCAGATACCAAATGGTTGATTTGAACCCGTAATTGTACTGAAAAATAATGATTAGTATTGATTAATCATTGATTAGTAAACTAATAATCTATTTTGTGTGCAAAAAACAGAGTATGCGGGGAGTCCAGATCTAAGGCCTTAGAGTTCAAATGAGCTTAAATCCTTTCAAGGCTATCAATCGCAGTTAGTCTAGTAGAGAATTAAGCCAAGAAAGACAAGATTTGACCAAACATTGAATGCTTAATCTCTGTTTTACCAAAGTCACCTGTAGATTTGATGAAGAGCTTAGATCTCACTGTAGACTTGATCAAATCAAAATCTGTCTTCACCAGCTTGTAGAGCACCCTTGAAAACCAATAGGGCCAAGAGGAATTATAGCAATTTGATCTAGAGTAGTAGAGATCTCATTTCTCCTTGAGAAATGTGGCACCAGTGATTTAGCAAAAATTGGCAGCTACGCTTGGCGGTTTGCGATTTTGTTTGAATGGGATGGCTAGCTATGGTTGCCTAGAATTATTTGCCCTAATAGTGCTTCTGGAGGGAGATCAAGCCCCTCTACTGGCTAGGGGTGCAAAGAGCTAGTTGAAAAGAGGTAAAAATCTTAATTATCTACTAATCCTAATTAGCCAAGTGATAATGGGCTCACAAATCGATGGATTCTAGGGCTAGGCTCTGATAATATGTTAAATTTGCAGCTATGGTGGATCAAATGCTAGAATCCACATCATTAACAAAGAGATTAGATGATAATTAAGATGTGATTAGTGAGCAATTAACTGATAGCTTAATGTAGGCATGGATAATCAAAAAACCAGCAAATTCTCATTAGGCCAATGCCTCAATTTATAGAGTTTACATCCAAGCATCTATTCCCACTGATTTCTCCTTGATTCACTCCACCTCTTTTGCTTGATTCTCTCCACCTCTTCCCAGAATATCTCCACACCTCCTAAATCTCCTCATGCTACCCTTTACTCTCTCCCAGTAGATACTTCTCACCTTTTCACAGGCTCTCTCACATTTATAGATTCTCTTTTACAGCCTATTCACTTGTATATGTCAACACCTCCCCTCAAGTGAATACTCCTAGCACACCTGGACCCTATACCAAGTTTCCCTCTTACTTGATAGTCCGCGACCAGTGCCTCAAGTCCCTAAACTCATAGTCCTTGACACTCTCTCTCTCTATGTGTCCAAGGCTACTACAAGTGCCCGTGACCTTGACCAAAGTGCTCATACATACATCTACCACATGGCCGACATCCGGTGGCTAAGAGGTGGTTTTACTTTGTTGGGGCAGGTTACATTCGGTTGTAGGCTCTCTCTCTCTCTCTCTCTCTCTCTCTCTCTCTCTCTCTCTCTCTCAAAAGATGATCTGACTCCACTTCCTTAGGAGCCTCCATGAAGTTTGTTGATGTCGTTTCTTCTCCACTGGGTTTGCTGTAGCAGTCTGTTGCTATGTGTCCTGGCTTTTCCACGGTTTTGGCAAGTGATGGTCCTTCCTCCTACTCTACCTCTTTCTCGTCCTAGTCCTCGAGAGAATCCTCCGCAGGTAAAGAATGCTTTTTTTTCTCCTGCTGTTGAGTCTAGCCATTTCTTCTCTTTGCCTCTTGTCTCTTGCTCTAGTAGAGCTCCTTCTATCTTTTTTAGTTTCAATTCAGGTACATTCTTTAGTGTTGCTACAATGTTTTCATATTCACCTTTGTCCACACTCTTCAGAAGCACTCCTAGTGCCTCATCATCTTCTGTCTTTTTGCCAATAGCTGCCAGTTGTTGCTTAATGCTTTTATATTTGTTCAAGTGTGTGATTAAAGATTCACTTTCCTTCATGTCTAATTTCTAGAATTGTATTAACAGATTTATCTTTGAATTTTTTGCTTCTGTTCCAAATAATTTTTTGAGTTCATCCAATGCATCTTTTGCCCACTGTATCCTTGTGATGTGATGAATGATCTCATCATTTGAACTGAGTGCGATAAGTCCCAATGCTTTTTCAATCCTCCTCTTCCACTCATTTTTCCCTCTCACCTCTTTGCATTCATTTCTTCTCTCAACTAGCCCCCACAGATTTTTCCTCATGAGCAGATACATGGTTTTTGTCTGCCATGTGTAAAACTGCTCCCCATAAATTTGGCTGTCTCTTGTGCCGCCGTACTCATGATGATGTGAAGGGGGTCTTACCTCTTGATCAAATTTCAAGATTCAAGGGCAATGTCTACCCTTTTACAACTCAATATAAGGTTTAGGTGGTGATGATTACAACAGCTTTATCAGCATAAAATCACCAAAAATTACATTAAACCAAGGGTAACAAATCTGTACGGAAGGGTTGGAGTATCGAACTATCTCCGAATTGCAATCTGAAATTATAGGGATCTGTATCAGATACCAAATGGTTGATTTGAACCCGTAATTGCACCGAACTAGGCTCTGATAATATGTTAAATTTACAGCTATGGTGGATCAACAAATGCTAGAATCCACATCATTAACAAAGAGATTAGATGATAATTAAGACATGATTAGTGAGCAATTAACTGATAGCTTAATGTAGGCATGGATAATTAAAAACCAGCAAATTCTCACTAGGCCAATGCCTCAATTTATAGAGTTTACATCCAAGCATCTATTCCCACTGATTTCTCCTTGATTCACTCCACCTCTTTTGCTTGATTCTCTCCACCTCTTCCAAGAATATCTCCTTTATTCTCTCCCAGTAGATACTTCTCACCTTTTCACAGGCTCTCTCACATTTATAGATTCTCTTTTACAGCCTATTCACTTGTATATGTCAACACCTCCCCTCATGTGAATACTCCTAGCACACCTGGACTCTATACCAAGTTTCCCTCTTACTTGATAGTCTGCGACCAGTGCCTCAAGTCCCTAAACTCATAGTCCTTGACACACTCTCTCTCTATGTGTCCAAGGCTACTACAAGTGCCCGTGACCTTGACCAAAGTGCTCATACATACATCTACCACATGGTCGACATCATCGGTGGGGAGGTGGTTTTACTTTGTAGGGTCTCTCTCTCTCTCTCTCTCTCTCTCTCTCTCTCTCTCTCTCTCTCTCAGAAAAGATGATCTGACTCCACTTCCTTAGGAGCCTCCATGAAGTTTGTTGATGTCGTTTCTTCTCTACTAGGTTTGCTGTAGCAGTCTCTTGCCATCTGTCCTGGCTTTTCCACAGTTTTGGCAAGTGATGGTCCTTCCTCGTACTCTACCTCTTTCTCGTCCTCGTCCTCGAGAGAATCCTCCTCAGGTGAAGAATGCTTTCTTTTCTCCTGCTGTTGAGTCTAGCCATTTCTTCTCTTTGCCTCTGGTCTCTTGCTCTAGTAGAGCTCCTTCTATCTTTTTTAGCTTCAATTCAGGTACATTCTTTAGTGTTGCTACAATGTTTTCATATTCACCTTTGTCCACACTCTTCAGAATCACTGCTAGTGCCTCATCATCTTCTATCTTTTTGCCAATAGCTGCCAGTTGTTGCTTAATGCTTTTATATTTGTTCAAGTGTGTGATTAAAGATTCACTTTCCTTCATGTCTAATTTTTAGAATTGTATTAACAGATTTATCTTTGAATTTTTTGCTTGTGTTCCAAATAATTTTTTGAGTTCATCCAATGCATCTTTTGCCCACTGTAGCCTTGTGATGTGATGAATGATTTCATCATTTAAACTGAGTGCGATAAGTCCCAATGCTTTTTCAATCCTCCTCTTCCACTCATTTTTCCCTCTCACCTCTTTGCATTCATCTCTTCCCTCAACTAGCCCCCACAGATTTTTCCTCATGAGCAGATACATGGTTTTTGTCTGAAAACTGCTCCCCCATAAATTTGGCTATTTCTTGTGCCGCCGTACTCATGATGATGTGAAGGGGGTCTTACCTCTTGATCAAATTTCAAGATTCAAGGGCAATGTCTACCCTTTTACAACTCAATATAAGGTTTAGGTGGTGATGATTACAACAGCTTTATCAGCATAAAATCACCAAAAATTACATTAAACCAAGGGTAACAAATCTGTACGGAAGGGTTGGAGTATCGAACCATCTCCGAATTGCAATCTGAAATTATAGGGATCTGTATCAGATACCAAATGCTTGATTTGAACCCGTTTAATTGCACTGAAAAATAGTGATTAATATTGATTAATCATTGATTAGTAAACTAATCATCTATTTTATGTGCAAAAAACAGAGTATGCGGGGAGTCCAGATCTAAGGCCTTAGAGTTCAAATGAGCTTAAATCCTTTCAAGGCTATCAATGGCAATTAGTCTAGTAGAGAATTAAGCCAAGAAAGACAAGATTTGACCAAACATTGAATGCTTAATCTCTGTTTTACCAAAGTCACCTGTAGATTTGATGAAGAGCTTAGATCTCATTGTAGACTTGATCAAATCAAAATCTGTCTTCACCAGCTTGTAGAGCACCCTTGAAAACCACTAGGGCCAAGAGGAATTATAGCAATTTGATCTGGAGTAGTAGAGATCTCATTTCTCCTTCAGAAATGTGGCGCCAGCGATTTAGCAAAAATTGGCAGCTACGCTTGGCGGTTTGCGATTTTGTTTGAATGGGATGGCTAGCTATGGTTGCCTAGAATTATTTGCCCTAATAGTGCTTCTGGAGGGAGATCAAGCCCCTCTACTGGCTAGGGGTGCAAAGAGCTAGTTGAGAAGAGGTAAAAATCTTAATTATCTACTAATCCTAATTAGCCAAGTGATAATGGGCTCACAAATTGATGGATTCTAGGGCTAGGCTCTGATAATATGTTAAATTTGCACCTATGGTGGATCAAATGCTAGAATCCACATCATTAACAAAGAGATTAGATGATAATTAAGACGTGATTAGTGAGCAATTAACTGATAGCTTAATGTAGGCATGGATAATAAAAAACCAGCAAATTCTCATTAGGTCAATGCCTCAATTTATAGAGTTTACATCCAAGCATCTTTTGCTTGATTCTCTCCACCTCTTCCAAGAATATCTCCTTTATTCTCTCCCAATAGATACTTCTCACCTTTTGACAGGCTCTCTCACATTTATAGATTCTCTTTTACAGCCTATTCACTTGTATATGTCAACACCTCCCCTCATGTGAATACTCCTAGCACACCTGGACCCTATACCAAGTTTCCCTCTTACTTGATAGTCCGCGACCAGTGCCTCAAGTCCCTAAACTCATAGTCCTTGACACTCTCTCTCTCTATGTGTCCAAGGTTACTACAAGTGCCCGTGACCTTGACCAAAGTGCTCATACATACATCTACCACATGGCCGACATCATCGGTGGAGAGGTGGTTTTACTTTGTTGGGACAGGTTACATTCGGTTGTAGGGTCTCTCTCTCTCTCTCTCTCTCTCTCTCTCTCTCTCTCTCTGAGAAAAGATGATCTGACTCCACTTCCTTAGGAGCCTCCATGAAGTTTGTTGATGTCGTTTCTTCTCTACTGGGTTTGCTGTAGCAGTCTCTTGCCATCTGTCCTGGCTTTTCCACAGTTTTGGCAAGTGATGGTCCTTCCTCGTACTCTACCTCTTTCTCGTCCTCGTCCTCGAGAGAATCCTCCTCAGGTGAAGACTGCTTTTTTTTCTCCTGCTGTTGAGTCTAGCCATTTCTTCTCTTTGCCTCTGGTCTCTTGCTCCAGTAGAGCTCCTTCTATCTTTTTTAGCTTCAATTCAGGTACATTCTTTAGTGTTGCTACAATGTTTTCATATTCACCTTTGTCCACACTCTTCAGAAGCACTGCTAGTGCCTCATCATCTTCTGTCTTTTTGCCAATAGCTGCCAGTTGTTGCTTAATGCTTTTATATTTGTTCAAGTGTGTGATTAAAGATTCACTTTCAATCATGTCTAATTTCTAGAATTGTATTCACAGATTTATCTTTGAATTTTTT
Organism: Cibotium barometz; assembly: GCF_041138505.1. Classification (NCBI taxonomy): domain Eukaryota; kingdom Viridiplantae; phylum Streptophyta; class Polypodiopsida; order Cyatheales; family Cibotiaceae; genus Cibotium; species Cibotium barometz. The sequence continues at coordinate 3,000,647 of NC_141047.1, forward strand.
GCTTGTATTCCAAATAATTTTTTGAGTTCATCCAATGCATCTTTTGCCCACTGTAGCCTTGTGATGTGATGAATGATTTCATCATTTAAACTGAGTGCGATAAGTCCCAATGCTTTTTCAATCCTCCTCTTCCACTCATTTTTCCCTCTCACCTCTTTGCATTCATCTCTTCCCTCAACTAGCCCCCACAGATTTTTCCTCATGAGCAGATACATGGTTTTTGTCTGCCATGTGTAAAACTGCTCCCCATAAATTTGGCTATCTCTTGTGCCGCCGTACTCATGATGATGTGAAGGGGGTCTTACATCTTGATCAAATTTCAAGATTCAAGGGCAATGTCTACCCTTTTACAACTCAATATAAGGTTTAGGTGGTGATGATTACAACAGCTTTATCAGCATAAAATCACCAAAAATTACATTAAACCAAGGGTAACAAATCTGTACGGAAGGGTTGGAGTATCAAACCATCTCTGAATTGCAATCTGAAATTATAGGGATCTGTATCAGATACCAAATGGTTGATTTGAACCCGTAATTGCACTGAAAAATAGTGATTAGTATTGATTAATCATTGATTAGTAAACTAATCATCTATTTTATGTGCAAAAAACAGAGTATGCGGGGAGTCCAGATCTAAGGCCTTAGAGTTCAAATGAGCTTAAATCCTTTCAAGGCTATCAATGGCAATTAGTCTAGTAGAGAATTAAGCCAAGAAAGACAAGATTTGACCAAACATTGAATGCTTAATCTCTATTTTACCAAAGTCACCTGTAGATTTGATGAAGAGATTAGATCTCACTGTAGACTTGATCAAATCAAAATCTGTCTTCACCATGTTGTAGAGCACCCTTGAAAACCACTAGGGCCAAGAGGAATTATAGCAATTTGATCTGGAGTAGTAGAGATCTCATTTCTCCTTTAGAAATGTGGCGCCAGCGATTTAGCAAAAATTGGCAGCTACGCTTGGCGGTTTGCGATTTTGTTTGAATGGGATGGCTAGCTATGGTTGCCTAGAATTATTTGCCCTAATAGTGCTTCTGGAGGGAGATCAAGCCCCTCTACTGGCTAGGGGTGCAAAGAGCTAGTTGAAAAGAGGTAAAAATCTTAATTATCCACTAATCCTAATTAGCCAAGTGATAATGGGCTCACAAATTGATGGATTCTAGGGCTAGGCTCTGATAGTCCGCGACCAGTGCCTCAAGTCCCTAAACTCATAGTCCTTGACACTCTCTCTCTCTATGTGTCCAAGGCTACTACAAGTGCTCGTGACCTTGACCAAAGTGCTCATACATACATCTACCACATGGCCGACATCATCGGTGGCTGAGAGGTGGTTTTACTTTGTTGAGGCAGGTTACATTCGGTTGTAGGGTTTCTCTCTCTCTCTCTCTCTCTCTCTCTCTCTCTCTCTCTCTCTCTCAAAAAAGATGATCTGACTCCACTTCCTTAGGAGCCTACAGCTCCCCTCAAGTGAATACTCCTAGCACACCTGGACACTATACCTCGACACTATACTAAGTTTCCCTATTACTTGATGGTCCGCGACCTGTGCCTCAAGTCCCTAAACTCATAGTCCTTGACACTCTCTCTCTCTATGTGTCCAAGGCTACTACAAGTGCCCGTGACCTTGACCGAATTTCTCATACATACATCTACCACATGGCCGACATCATCGGTGGCTGAGAGGTGGTTTTACTTTGTTGGGGCAGGTTACATTCAGTTGTAGGGTTTCTCTCTCTCTCTCTCTCTCTCTCTCTCTCTCTCTCTCTCTCTCTCTCTCTCTCTCTCTCTCTCTCTCTCTCTCTCTCTCTCTCTGAAAAGATGATCTATCTCCACTTCCTTAGGAGCCTCCACGAAGTTTGTTGATGTCGTTTCTTTTCCACTGGGTTTGTTGTAGCAGTCTCTTGCCATGTGTCTTGGCTTTTCCACAGCTTTGGCAAGTGATGGTCCTTCCTCCTACTCTACCTCTTTCTCGTCCTCGTCCTCGAGAGAATCCTCCTCAGGTGAAGAATGCTTTTTTTTCTCCTGCATTTGAGTCTAGCCATTTCTTCTCTTTACCTCTGGTCTCTTGCTCTAGTAGAGCTCCTTCTATCTTTTTTAGCTTCAATTCAGGTACATTCTTTAGTGTTGCTACAATTTTTTCATATTCACCTTTGTCCACACTCTTCAGAAGCACTGCTAGTGCCTCATCATCTTCTGTCTTTTTGCCAATAGCTGCCAGTTGTTGCTTAATGCTTTTATATTTGTTCAAGTTCAAGTGTGTGATTAAAGATTCACTTTCCTTCATGTCTAATTTCTAGAATTGTATTAACAGACTTATGTTTGAATTTTTTGCTTGTGTTCCAAATAATTTTTTGAGTTCATCCAATGCATCTTTTGCCCACTTTATCCTTGTGATGTGATGAATGATTTCATCATTTAAACTGAGTGCGATAAGTCCCAATGCTTTTTCAATCCTCCTCTTCCACTCATTTTTCCCTCTCACCTCTTTGCATTCATCTCTTCCCTCAACTAGCCCCCACAGATTTTTCCTCATGAGCAGATACATGGTTTTTGTCTGCCATGTGTAAAACTGCTCCCCATAAATTTGGCTACCTCTTGTGCCGCCGTACTCATAATGATGTGAAGGGGGTCTTACCTCTTGGTCAAATTTCAAGATTCAAGGGCAATGTCTACCCTTTTAAAACTCAATATAAGGTTTAGGTGGTGATGATTACAACAGCTTTATCAGCATAAAATCACCAAAAATTACATTAAACCAAGGGTAACAAATCTGTACGGAAGGGTTGGAGTATCAAACCATCTCCAAATTGCAATCTGAAATTATAGGGATCTGTATCAGATACCAAATGGTTGATTTGAACCCGTAATTGCACTGAAAAATAATGATTAGTATTGATTAATCATTGATTAGTAAACTAATCATCTATTTTGTGTGCAAAGAACAGAGTATGCGGGGAGTCCAGATCTAAGGCCTTAGAGTTCAAATGAGCTTAAATCCTTTCAAGGCTATCAATCGCAGTTAGTCTAGTAGAGAATTAAGCCAAGAAAGACAAGATTTGACCAAACATTGAATGCTTAATCTCTGTTTTACCAAAGTCACCTGTAGATTTGATGAAGAGCTTAGATCTCACTATAGATTTGATGAAGAGCTTAGATCTCACTATAGATTTGATGAAGAGCTTAGATCTCACTGTAGACTTGATCAAATCAAAATCTGTCTTCACCAGCTTGTAGAGCACCCTTGAGAACCAATAGGGCCAAGAGGAATTATAGCAATTTGATCTGGAGTAGTAGAGATCTCATTTCTCCTTGAGAAATGTGGCACCAGCGATTTAGCGAAAATTGGCAACTACGCTTGGCGGTTTGCGATTTTGTTTGAATGGGATGGCTAGCTATGGTTGCCTAGAATTATTTGCCCTAATAGTGCTTCTGGAGGGAGATCAAGCCCCTCTACTGGCTAGGGGTGCAAAGAGCTAGTTGAAAAGAGGTAAAAATCTTTATTATCTACTAATCCTAATTAGCCAAGTGATAATGGGCTCACAAATCGATGGATTCTAGGGCTAGGCTCTGATAATATGTTAAATTTGCAGCTATGGTGGATCAAATGCTAGAATCCACATCATTAACAAAGAGATTAGATGATAATTAAGATGTGATTAGTGAGCAATTAACTGATAGCTTAATGTAGGCATGGATAATCAAAAAACCAGCAAATTCTCATTAGGCCAATGCCTCAATTTATAGAGTTTACATCCAAGCATCTATTCCCACTGATTTCTCCTTGATTCACTCCACCTCTTTTGCTTGATTCTCTCCACCTCTTCCCAGAATATCTCCACACCTCCTAAATCTCCTCATGCTACCCTTTATTCTCTCCCAGTAGATACTTCTCACCTTTTCACAGGCTCTCTCACATTTATAGATTCTCTTTTACAGCCTATTCACTTGTATATGTCAACACCTCCCCTCATGTGAATACTCCTAGCACACCTGGACCCTATACCAAGTTTCCCTCTTACTTGATAGTCCGCGACCAGTGCCTCAAGTCCCTAAACTCATAGTCCTTGACACTCTCTCTCTCTATGTGTCCAAGGTTACTACAAGTGCCCGTGACCTTGACCAAAGTGCTCATACATACATCTACCACATGGCCGACATCATCGGTGGAGAGGTGGTTTTACTTTGTTGGGACAGGTTACATTCGGTTGTAGGGTCTCTCTCTCTCTCTCTCTCTCTCTCTCTCTCTCTCTCTCTCTCTCTCTCTCTCTCTCTCTCTCTCAGAAAAGATGATCTGACTCCACTTCCTTAGGAGCCTCCATGAAGTTTGTTGATGTCGTTTCTTCTCTACTGGGTTTGCTGTAGCAGTCTCTTGCCATCTGTCCTGGCTTTTCCACAGTTTTGGCAAGTGATGGTCCTTCCTCGTACTCTACCTCTTTCTCGTCCTCGTCCTCGAGAGAATCCTCCTCAGGTGAAGACTGCTTTTTTTTCTCCTGCTGTTGAGTCTAGCCATTTCTTCTCTTTGCCTCTGGTCTCTTGCTCCAGTAGAGCTCCTTCTATCTTTTTTAGCTTCAATTCAGGTACATTCTTTAGTGTTGCTACAATGTTTTCATATTCACCTTTGTCTACACTCTTCAGAAGCACTGCTAGTGCCTCATCATCTTCTGTCTTTTTGCCAATAGCTGCCAGTTGTTGCTTAATGCTTTTATATTTGTTCAAGTGTGTGATTAAAGATTCACTTTCAATCATGTCTAATTTCTAGAATTGTATTCACAGATTTATCTTTGAATTTTTTGCTTGTGTTCCAAATAATTTTTTGAGTTCATCCAATGCATCTTTTGCCCACTGTAGCCTTGTGATGTGATGAATGATTTCATCATTTAAACTGAGTGCGATAAGTCCCAATGCTTTTTCAATCCTCCTCTTCCACTCATTTTTCCCTCTCACCTCTTTGCATTCATCTCTTCCCTTAACTAGCCCCCACAGATTTTTCCTCATGAGCAGATACATGGTTTTTGTCTGCCATGTGTAAAACTGCTCCCCATAAATTTGGCTATCTCTTGTGCCGCCGTACTCATGATGATGTGAAGGGGGTCTTACATCTTGATCAAATTTCAAGATTCAAGGGCAATGTCTACCCTTTTACAACTCAATATAAGGTTTAGGTGGTGATGATTACAACAGCTTTATCAGCATAAAATCACCAAAAATTACATTAAACCAAGGGTAACAAATCTGTACGGAAGGGTTGGAGTATCAAACCATCTCCGAATTGCAATCTGAAATTATAGGGATCTGTATCAGATACCAAATGGTTGATTTGAACCCGTAATTGCACTGAAAAATAGTGATTAGTATTGATTAATCATTGATTAGTAAACTAATCATCTATTTTATGTGCAAAAAACAGAGTATGCGGGGAGTCCAGATCTAAGGCCTTAGAGTTCAAATGAGCTTAAATCCTTTCAAGGCTATCAATGGCAATTAGTCTAGTAGAGAATTAAGCCAAGAAAGACAAGATTTGACCAAACATTGAATGCTTAATCTCTGTTTTACCAAAGTCACCTGTAGATTTGATGAAGAGCTTAGATCTCATTGTAGACTTGATCAAATCAAAATCTGTCTTCACCATGTTGTAGAGCACCCTTGCAAACCACTAGGGCCAAGAGGAATTATAGCAATTTGATCTGGAGTAGTAGAGATCTCATTTCTCCTTCAGAAATGTGGCGCCAGCAATTTAGCAAAAATTGGCAGCTACGCTTGGCGGTTTGCGATTTTGTTTGAATGGGATGGCTAGCTATGGTTGCCTAGAATTATTTGTCCTAATAGTGCTTCTGGAGGGAGATCAAGCCCCTCTACTGGCTAGGGGTGCAAAGAGCTAGTTGAAAAGAGGTAAAAATCTTAATTATCTACTAATCCTAATTAGCCAAGTGATAATGGGCTCACAAATCGATGGATTCTAGGGCTAGGCTCTGATAATATGTTAAATTTGCAGCTATGGTGGATCAAATGCTAGAATCCACATCATTAACAAAGAGATTAGATGATAATTAAGACGTGATCAGTGAGCAATTAACTGATAGCTTAATGTAGGCATGGATAATGAAAAACCAGCAAATTCTCATTAGGCCAATGCCTCAATTTATAGAGTTTACATCCAAGCATCTATTCCCACTGATTTCTCCTTGATTCACTCCACCTCTTTTGCTTGATTCTCTCCACCTCTTCCCAGAATATCTCCACACCTCCTAAATCTCCTCATGCTACCCTTTATTCTCTCCTTGTAAATACTTCTCACCTTTTCACAGGCTCTCTCACATTTGTAGATTCTCTTTTATAGCCTATTCACTTGTATATGTCAACACCTCCCCTCAAGTGAATACTCCTAGCACACCTGGACCCTATACAAAGTTTCCCTCTTACTTGATAGTCCGCGACCAGTGCCTCAAGTCCCTAAACTCATACTCCTTGACACTCTCTCTCTCTCTATGTGTCCAAGGCTACTACAAGTGCCCGTGACCTTGACCAAAGTGCCCATACATACATCTACCACATGGCCGACATCATCGGTGGCTGAGAGGTGGTTACATTCTGTTGTAGGGTTTCTCTCTCTCTCTCTCTCTCTCTCTCTCTCTCTCTCTCTCTCTCTCTCTCTCTCTCTCTCTCTCTCTGAAAAGATGATCTGACTCCACTTCCTTAGGAGCTTCCATGAAGTTTGTTGATGTCGTTTCTTATCCACTGGGTTTGCTGTAGTAGTGTCTTGCCATGTGTCCTGGATTTTCCACAGTTTTGGAAAGTGATGGTCCTTCCTCGTACTCTACCTCTTTCTCGTCATCGTCCTCGAGAGAATCCTCCTCAGGTGAAGAATGCTTTTTTTTCTTGTGCTCTAATAGAGCTCCTTCTATCTTTTTTAGCTTCAATTCAGGTACATTCTTTAGTGTTGCTACAATGTTTTCATATTCACCTTTGTCCACACTCTTCAGAAGAACTGTTAGTGCCTCATCATCTTCTGTCTTTTTGCCAATAGCTGCCAGTTGTTGCTTAATGCTTTTATATTTGTTCAAGTGTGTGATTAAAGATTCACTTTCCTTCATGTCTAATTTCTAGAATTGTATTAACAGATTTATCTTTGAATTTTTTGCTTGTGTTCCAAATAATTTTTTAAGTTCATCCAATGCATCTTTTGCCCACTGTATCCTTGTGATGTGATGAATGATTTCATCATTTAAACTGAGTGCGATAAGTCCCAATGCTTTTTCAATCCTCCTCTTCCACTCATTTTTCCCTCTCACCTCTTTGCATTCATCTCTTCCCTCAACTAGCCCCCACAGATTTTTCCTCATGAGCAGATACATGGTTTTTGTCTGCGATGTGTAAAACTGCTCCCCATAAATTTGGCTATCTCTTGTGCCGCCGTACTCATGATGACGTGAAGGGGATCTTACCTCTTGATCAAATTTCAAGATTCAAGGGCAATGTCTACCCTTTTACAACTCAATATAAGGTTTAGGTGGTGATGATTACAACAGCTTTATCAGCATAAAATCACCAAAAATTACATTAAACCAAGGGTAACAAATCTGTACGGAAGGGTTGGAGTATTGAACCATCTCCGAATTGCAATTTGAAATTATAGGGATCTGTATCAGATACCAAATGGTTGATTTGAACCCGTAATTGCACTGAAAAATAGTGATTAGTATTGATTAATCATTGATTAGTAAACTAATCATCTATTTTGTGTGCAAAAAACAGAGTATGCGGGGAGTCCAGATTTAAGGCCTTAGAGTTCAAATGAGCTTAAATCCTTTCAAGGCTATCAATGGCAATCAGTCTAGTAGAGAATTAAGCCAAGAAAGACAAGATTTGACCAAACATTGAATGCTTAATCTCTGTTTTACCAAAGTCACCTGTAGATTTGATGAAGAGCTTAGATCTCACTGTAGACTTGATCAAATCAAAATCTGTCTTCACCATGTTGTAGAGCACCCTTGAAAACCACTAGGGCCAAGAGGAATTATAGCAATTTGATCTGGAGTAGTAGAGATCTCATTTCTCCTTCAGAAATGTGGCGCCAGCGATTTAGCAAAAATTGGCAGCTACGCTTGGCGGTTTGCGATTTTGTTTGAATGGGATGGCTAGCTATGGTTGCCTAGAATTATTTGCCCTAATAGTGCTTCTGGAGGGAGATCAAGCCCCTCTACTGGCTAGGGGTGCAAAGAGCTAGTTGAAAAGAGGTAAAAATCTTAATTATCCACTAATCCTAATTAGCCAAGTGATAATGGGCTCACAAATTGATGGATTCTAGGGCTAGGCTCTGATAGTCCGCGACCAGTGCCTCAAGTCCCTAAACTCATAGTCCTTGACACTCTCTCTCTCTATGTGTCCAAGGCTACTACAAGTGCTCGTGACCTTGACCAAAGTGCTCATACATACATCTACCACATGGCCGACATCATCGGTGGCTGAGAGGTGGTTTTACTTTGTTGGGGAGGTTACATTCGGTTGTAGGGTTTCTCTCTCTCTCTCTCTCTCTCTCTCTCTCTCTCTCTCTCTCTCTCTCTCTCTCTCTCTCAGAAAAGATGATCTGACTCCATTTCCTTAGGAGCCTACAGCTCCCCTCAAGTGAATACTCCTAGCACACCTGGACACTATACCTCGACACTATATTAAGTTTCCCTATTACTTGATGGTCCGCGACCAGTGCCTCAAGTCCCTAAACTCATAGTCCTTGACACTCTCTCTCTCTATGTGTCCAAGGCTACTACAAGTGCCCGTGACCTTGACCAAATTGCTCATACATACATCTACCACATGGCCGACATCATCGGTGGCTGAGAGGTGGTTTTACTTTGTTGGGGCAGGTTACAATCAGTTGTAGGGTTTCTCTCTCTCTCTCTCTCTCTCTCTCTCTCTCTCTCTCTCTCTCTCTCTCTCTCAGAAAAGATGATCTATCTCCACTTCCTTAGGAGCCTCCATGAAGTTTGTTGATGTCGTTTCTTTTCCACTGGGTTTGCTGTAGTAGTCTCTTGCCATGTGTCTTGGCTTTTCCACAGCTTTGGCAAGTGATGGTCCTTCCTCCTACTCTACCTCTTTCTCGTCCTCGTCCTCGAGAGAATCCTCCTCAGGTGAAGAATGCTTTTTTTTCTCCTGCTGTTGAGTCTAGCAATTTCTTCTCTTTGCCTCTGGTCTCTTGCTCTAGTAGAGCTCCTTCTATCTTTTTTAGCTTCAATTTAGGTACATTCTTTAGTGTTGCTACAATGTTTTCATATTCACCTTTGTCCACACTCTTCAGAAGCACTGCTAGTGCCTCATCATCTTCTGTCTTTTTGCCAATAGCTGCCAGTTGTTGCTTAATGCTTTTATATTTGTTCAAGTTCAAGTGTGTGATTAAAGATTTACTTTCCTTCATGTCTAATTTCTAGAATTGTATTAACAGACTTATGTTTGAATTTTTTGCTTGTGTTCCAAATAATTTTTTGAGTTCATCCAATGCATCTTTTGCCCACTGTAGCCTTGTGATGTGATGAATGATTTCATCATTTAAACTGAGTGCGATAAGTCCCAATGCTTTTTCAATCCTCCTCTTCCACTCATTTTTCCCTCTCACCTCTTTGCATTCATCTCTTCCCTCAACTAGCCCCCACAGATTTTTCATCATGAGCAGATACATGGTTTTTGTCTGCCATGTGTAAAACTGCTCCCCATAAATTTGGCTATCTCTTGTGCCGCCGTACTCATGATGATGTGAAGGGGGTCTTACCTCTTGGTCAAATTTCAAGATTCAAGGGCAATGTCTACCCTTTTAAAACTCAATATAAGGTTTAGGTGGTGATGATTACAACAGCTTTATCAGCATAAAATCACCAAAAATTACATTAAACCAAGGGTAACAAATCTGTACGGAAGGGTTGGAGTATCAAACCATCTCCAAATTGCAATCTGAAATTATAGGGATCTGTATCAGATACCAAATGGTTGATTTGAACCCGTAATTGCACTGAAAAATAATGATTAGTATTGATTAATCATTGATTAGTAAACTAATCATCTATTTTGTGTGCAAAAAACAGAGTATGCGGGGAGTCCAGATCTAAGGCCTTAGAGTTCAAATGAGCTTAAATCCTTTCAAGGCTATCAATCGCAGTTAGTCTAGTAGAGAATTAAGCCAAGAAAGACAAGATTTGACCAAACATTGAATGCTTAATCTCTGTTTTACGAAAGTCACTTGTAGATTTGATGAAGAGCTTAGATCTCACTGTAGATTTGATGAAGAGCTTAGATCTCACTGTAGATTTGATGAAGAGCTTAGATCTCATTGTAGACTTGATCAAATCAAAATCTGTCTTCACCAGCTTGTAGAGCACCCTTGAAAACCAATAGGGCCAAGAGGAATTATAGCAATTTGATCTAGAGTAGTAGAGATCTCATTTCTCCTTGAGAAATGTGGCACCAGCGATTTAGCGAAAATTGGCAGCTACGCTTGGCGGTTTGCGATTTTGTTTGAATGGGATGGCTAGCTATGGTTGCCTAGAATTATTTGCCCTAATAGTGCTTCTGGAGGGAGATCAAGCCCCTCTACTAGCTAGGGGTGCAAAGAGCTAGTTGAAAAGAGGTAAAAATCTTAATTATCTACTAATACTAATTAGCCAAGTGATAATGGGCTCACAAATTTATGGATTCTAGGGCTAGGCTCTGATAATATGTTAAATTTGCAGCTATGGTGGATCAAATGCTAGAATCCACATCATTAACAAAGAGATTAGATGATAATTAAGATGTGATTAGTGAGCAATTAACTGATAGCTTAATGTAGGCATGGATAATCAAAAAACCAGCAAATTCTCATTAGGCCAATGCCTCAATTTATAGAGTTTACATCCAAGCATCTATTCCCACTGATTTCTCCTTGATTCACTCCACCTCTTTTGCTTGATTCTCTCCACCTCTTCCCAGAATATCTCCACACCTCCTAAATCTCCTCATGCTACCCTTTATTCTCTCCCAGTAGATACTTCTCACCTTTTCACAAGCTCTCTCACATTTATAGATTCTCTTTTACAGCCTATTCACTTGTATATGTCAACACCTCCCCTCAAGTGAATACTCCTAGCACACCTGGACCCTATACCAAGTTTCCCTCTTACTTGATAGTCCGCGACCAGTGCCTCAAGTCCCTAAACTCATAGTCCTTGACACTCTCTCTCTCTATGTGTCCAAGGTTACTACAAGTGCCCGTGACCTTGACCAAAGTGCTCATACATACATCTACCACATGGCCTACATCATCGGTGGCTGAGAGGTGGTTTTACTTTGTTGGGGCAGGTTACATTCGCGATTGTAGGGTCTCTCTCTCTCTCTCTCTCTCTCTCTCTCTCTCTCTCTCTCTCTCTCTCTCTCTCTCTCTGTCTCTCTTTCTCTCAGAAATGATGATCTGACTCCACTTCCTTAGGAGCCTCCATGAAGTTTGTTGTTGTCGTTTCTTCTCCACTGGGTTTGCTATAGCAGTCTCTTGCCATGTGTCTTGGCTTTTCCACAGTTTTGGCAAGTGATGGTCCTTCCTCCTACTCTACCTCTTTCTCGTCCTTGTCCTCGAGAGAATCCTCCTCAGGTGAAGAATGCTTCTTTTTCTCCTGCTGTTGAGTCTAGCCATTTCTTGTCTTTGTCTCTTGTCTCTTGCTCTAGTAGAGCTCCTTCTATCTTTTTTAGCTTCAATTCAGGTACATTCTTTAGTGTTGCTACAATGTTTTCATATTCACCTTTGTCCACACTCTTCAGAAGCACTGTTAGTGCCTCATCATCTTCATGTCTAATTTCTAGAATTGTATTAACACACTTATCTTTGAATTTTTTGCTTGTGTTCCAAATAATTTTTTGAGTTCATCCAATGCATCTTTTGCCCACTGTATCCTTGTGATGTGCTGAATGATTTCATCATTTAAACTGAGTGCGATAAGTCCCAATACTTTTTCAATCCTCCTCTTCCACTCATTTTTCCCTCTCACCTCTTTGCAATCATCTCTTCCCTCAACTAGCCCCCACAGATTTTTCCTCATGAGCAGATACATGGTTTTTGTCTGCCATGTGTAAAACTGCTTCCCATAAATTTGGCTCTCTTGTGCCGCCGTACTCATGATGATGTGAAGGGGGTCTTACCTCTTGATCAAATTTCAAGATTCAAGGGCAATGTCTACCCTTTTACAACTCAATATAAGGTTTAGGTGGTAATGATTACAACAGCTTTATCAGCATAAAATCACCAAAAATTACATTAAACCAAGGGTAACAAATCTGTACGGAAGGGTTGGAGTATCAAACCATCTCCGAATTGCAATCTGAAATTATAGGGATCTGTATCAAATACCAAATGGTTGATTTGAACCCGTAATTGCACCGAACAATAGTGATTAGTATTGATTAATCATTGATTAGTAAACTAATCATCTATTTTGTGTGCAAAAAATAGAGTATGTGGGGAGTCCAGATCTAAGGCCTTAGAGTTCAAATGAGCTTAAATCCTTTCAAGGCTATCAATGGCAATTAGTCTAGTAGAGAATTAAGCCAAGAAAGACAAGATTTGACCAAACATTGAATGCTTAATCTCTGTTTTACCAAAGTCACCTGTAGATTTGATGAAGAGCTTACATCTCACTCTAGACTTGATCAAATCAAAATCTGTCTTCACCAGCTTGTAGAGCACCCTTGAAAACCACTAGGGCCAAGAGGAATTATAGCAATTTGATCTGGAGTAGTAGAGATCTCATTTCTCCTTCAGAAATGTGGCGCCAGCGATTTAGCAAAAATTGGCAGCTACGCTTGGCGGTTTGCCATTTTGTTTGAATGGGATGGCTAGCTATGGTTGCCTAGAATTATTTGCCCTAATAGTGCTTCTGGAGGGAGATCAAGCCCCTCTACTGGCTAGGGGTGCAAAGAGCTAGTTGAAAAGAGGTAAAAAATCTTAATTATCTACTAATCCTAATTAGCCAAGTGATAATGGGCTCACAAATTGATGGATTCTAGGGCTAGGCTCTGATAATATGTTAAATTTGCACCTATGGTGGATCAAATGCTAGAATCCACATCATTAACAAAGAGATTAGATGATAATTAAGACGTGATTAGTGAGCAATTAACTGATAGCTTAATGTAGGCATGGATAATCAAACCCAGCAAATTCTCATTAGGCCAATGCCTCAATTTATAGAGTTTACATCCAAGCATCTATTCCCACTGATTTCTCCTTGATTCACTCCACCTCTTTTGCTTGATTCTCTCCACCTCTTCCAAGAATATCTCCTTTATTCTCTCCCAATAGATACTTCTCACCTTTTGACAGGCTCTCTCACATTTATAGATTCTCTTTTACAGCCTATTCACTTGTATATGTCAACACCTCCCCTCATGTGAATACTCCTAGCACACCTGGACCCTATACCAAGTTTCCCTCTTACTTGATAGTCCGCGACCAGTGCCTCAAGTCCCTAAACTCATAGTCCTTGACACTCTCTCTCTCTATGTGTCCAAGGTTACTACAAGTGCCCGTGACCTTGACCAAAGTGCTCATACATACATCTACCACATGGCCGACATCATCGGTGGAGAGGTGGTTTTACTTTGTTGGGACAGGTTACATTCGGTTGTAGGGTCTCTCTCTCTCTCTCTCTCTCTCTCTCTCTCTCTCTCTCTCTCTCTCTCTCTCTCTCTCTCTGAGAAAAGATGATCTGACTCCACTTCCTTAGGAGCCTCCATGAAGTTTGTTGATGTCGTTTCTTCTCTACTGGGTTTGCTGTAGCAGTCTCTTGCCATCTGTCCTGGCTTTTCCACAGTTTTGGCAAGTGATGGTCCTTCCTCGTACTCTACCTCTTTCTCGTCCTCGTCCTCGAGAGAATCCTCCTCAGGTGAAGAATGCTTTTTTTTCTCCTGCTATTGAGTCTAGCCATTTCTTCTCTTTGCCTCTGGTCTCTTGCTCCAGGAGAGCTCCTTCTATCTTTTTTAGCTTCAATTCAGGTACATTCTTTAGTGTTGCTACAATGTTTTCATATTCACCTTTGTCCACACTCTTTAGAAGCACTGCTAGTGCCTCATCATCTTCTGTCTTTTTGCCAATAGCTGCCAGTTGTTGCTTAATGCTTTTATATTTGTTCAAGTGTGTGATTAAAGATTCACTTTCAATCATGTCTAATTTCTAGAATTGTATTCACAGATTTATCTTTGAATTTTTTGCTTGTGTTGCAAGTAATTTTTTGAGTTCATCCAATGCATCTTTTGCCCACTGTAGCCTTGTGATGTGATGAATGATTTCATCATTTAAACTGAGTGCGATAAGTCCCAATGCTTTTTCAATCCTCCTCTTCCACTCATTTTTCCCTCTCACCTCTTTGCATTCATCTCTTCCCTCAACTAGCCCCCACAGATTTTTCCTCATGAGCAGATACATGGTTTTTGTCTGCCATGTGTAAAACTGCTCCCCATAAATTTGGCTATCTCTTGTGCCGCCGTACTCATGATGATGTGAAGGGGGTCTTACTTCTTGATCAAATTTCAAGATTCAAGGGCAATGTCTACCCTTTTACAACTCAATATAAGGTTTAGGTGGTGATGATTACAACAGCTTTATCAGCATAAAATCACCAAAAATTACATTAAACCAAGGGTAACAAATCTGTACGGAAGGGTTGGAGTATCAAACCATCTCCGAATTGCAATCTGAAATTATAGGGATCTGTATCAGATACCAAATGGTTGATTTGAACCCGTAATTGCACTGAAAAATAATGATTAGTATTGATTAATCATTGATTAGTAAACTAATCATCTGTTTTGTGTGCAAAAAACAGAGTATGCGGGGAGTCCAGATCTAAGGCCTTAGAGTTCAAATGAGCTTAAATCCTTTCAAGGCTATCAATCGCAGTTAGTCTAGTAGAGAATTAAGCCAAGAAAGACAAGATTTGACCAAACATTGAATGCTTAATCTCTGTTTTACCAAAGTCACCTGTAGATTTGATGAAGAGCTTAGATCTCACTGTAGACTTGATCAAATCAAAATCTGTCTTCACCAGCTTGTAGAGCACCCCTGAAAACCAATAGGGCCAAGAGGAATTATAGCAATTTGATCTGGAGTAGTAGAGATCTCATTTCTCCTTGAGAAATATGGCACCAGCGATTTAGCAAAAATTGGCAGCTACGCTTGGCGGTTTGCGATTTTGTTTGAATGGGATGGCTAGCTATGGTTGCCTAGAATTATTTGCCCTAATAGTGCTTCTGGAGGGAGATCAAGCCCCTCTACTGGCTAGGGGTGCAAAGAGCTAGTTGAAAAGAGGTAAAAATCTTAATTATCTACTAATCCTAATTAGCCAAGTGATAATGGGCTCACAAATCGATGGATTCTAGGGCTAGGCTCTGATAATATGTTAAATTTGCACCTATGGTGGATCAAATGCTAGAATCCACATCATTAACAAAGAGATTAGATGATAATTAAGACGTGATCAGTGAGCAATTAACTGGTAGCTTAATGTAGGCATGGATAATGAAAAACTAGCAAATTCTCATTAGGCCAATGCCTCAATTTATAGAGTTTACATCCAAGCATCTATTCCCACTGATTTCTCCTTGATTCACTCCACCTCTTTTGCTTGATTCTCTCCACCTCTTCCCAGAATATCTCCACACCTCCTAAATCTTCTCATGCTACCCTTTATTCGCTCCTTGTAAATACTTCTCACCTTTTCACAGGCTCTCTTACATTTATAGATTCTCTTTTACAGCCTATTCACTTGTATATGTCAACACCTCCCCTCAAGTGAATACTCCTAGCACACCTGGACCCTATACAAAGTTTCCCTCTTACTTGATAGTCTGCGACCAGTGCCTCAAGTCCCTAAACTCATACTCCTTGACACTCTCTCTCTCTATGTATCCAAGGCTACTACAAGTGCCCGTGACCTTGACCAAAGTGCCCATACATACATCTACCACATGGCCGACATCATCGGTGGCTGAGAGGTGGTTTTACTTTGTTGGGGCAGGTTACATTCGGTTGTAGGGTTTCTCTCTCTCTCTCTCTCTCTCTCTCTCTCTCTCTCTCTCTCTCTCTCTCTCTCTCTCTGAAAAGATGATCTGACTCCACTTCCTTAGGAGCTTCCATGAAGTTTGTTGATGTCGTTTCTTATCCACTGGGTTTGCTGTAGCAGTCTCTTGCCATGTGTCCTGGCTTTTCCACAGTTTTGGAAAGTGATGGTCCTTCCTCGTACTCTACCTCTTTCTCGTCATCGTCCTCGAGAGAATCCTCCTCAGGTGAAGAATGCTTTTTTTTCTCGTGCTGTTGAGTCTAGCCTTTTCTTCTCTTTGCCTCTGGTCTCTTGCTCTAGTAGAGCTCCTTCTATCTTTTTTAGCTTTAATTCAGGTACATTCTTTAGTGTTGCTACAATGTTTTCATATTCACCTTTGTCCACACTCTTCAGAAGCACTGTTAGTGCCTCATCATCTTCTGTCTTTTTGCCAATAGCTGCCAGTTGTTGCTTAATGCTTTTATATTTGTTCAAGTGTGTGATTAAAGATTCACTTTCCTTCATGTCCAATTTCTAGAATTGTATTAACAGATTTATCTTTGAATTTTTTGCTTGTGTTCCAAATAATTTTTTAAGTTCATCCAATGCATCTTTTGCCCACTGTATCCTTGTGATGTGATGAATGATTTCATCATTTAAACTGAGTGCGATAAGTCCCAATGCTTTTTCAATCCTCCTTTTCCACTCATTTTTCCCTCTCACCTCTTTGCATTCATCTCTTCCCTCAACTAGCCCCCACAGATTTTTCCTCATGAGCAGATACATGGTTTTTGTCTGCCATGTGTAAAACTGCTCCCCATAAATTTGGCTATCTCTTGTGCCGCCGTACTCATGATGATGTGAAGGGGATCTTACCTCTTGATCAAATTTCAAGATTCAAGGGCAATGTCTACCCTTTTACAACTCAATATAAGGTTTAGGTGGTGATGATTACAACAGCTTTATCAGCATAAAATCACCAAAAATTACATTAAACCAAGGGTAACAAATCTGTACGGAAGGGTTGGAGTATTGAACCATCTCCGAATTGCAATTTGAAATTATAGGGATCTGTATCAGATACCAAATGGTTGATTTGAACCCGTAATTGCACTGAAAAATAGTGATTAGTATTGATTAATCATTGATTAGTAAACTAATCATCTATTTTAAGTGCAAAAAACAGAGTATGCGGGGAGTCCAGATCTAAGGCCTTAGAGTTCAAATGAGCTTAAATCCTTTCAAGGCTATCAATGGCAATTAGTCTAGTAGAGAATTAAGCCAAGAAAGACAAGATTTGACCAAACATTGAATGCTTAATCTCTGTTTTACCAAAGTCACCTGTAGATTTGATGAAGAGCTTAGATCTCATTGTAGACTTGATCAAATCAAAATCTGTCTTCACCATGTTGTAGAGCACCCTTGCAAACCACCAGGGGCAAGAGGAATTATAGCAATTTGATCTGGAGTAGTAGAGATCTCATTTCTCCTTCAGAAATGTGGCGCCAGCAATTTAGCAAAAATTGGCAGCTACGCTTGGCGGTTTGCGATTTTGTTTGAATGGGATGGCTAGCTATGGTTGCCTAGAATTATTTGTCCTAATAGTGCTTCTGGAGGGAGATCAAGCCCCTCTACTGGCTAGGGGTGCAAAGAGCTAGTTGAAAAGAGGTAAAAATCTTAATTATCTACTAATCCTAATTAGCCAAGTGATAATGGGCTCACAAATCGATGGATTCTAGGGCTAGGCTCTGATAATATGTTAAATTTGCACCTATGGTGGATCAAATGCTAGAATCCACATCATTAACAAAGAGATTAGATGATAATTAAGACGTGATCAGTGAGCAATTAACTGGTAGCTTAATGTAGGCATGGATAATGAAAAACTAGCAAATTCTCATTAGGCCAATGCCTCAATTTATAGAGTTTACATCCAAGCATCTATTCCCACTGATTTCTCCTTGATTCACTCCACCTCTTTTGCTTGATTCTCTCCACCTCTTCCCAGAATATCTCCACACCTCCTAAATCTCCTCATGCTACCCTTTATTCTCTCCTTGTAAATACTTCTCACCTTTTCACAGGCTCTCTTACATTTATAGATTCTCTTTTACAGCCTATTCACTTGTATATGTCAACACCTCCCCTCAAGTGAATACTCCTAGCACACCTGGACCCTATACAAAGTTTCCCTCTTACTTGATAGTCTGCGACCAGTGCCTCAAGTCCCTAAACTCATACTCCTTGACACTCTCTCTCTCTATGTGTCCAAGGCTACTACAAGTGCCCGTGACCTTGACCAAAGTGCCCATACATACATCTACCACATGGCCGACATCATCGGTGGCTGAGAGGTGGTTTTACTTTGTTGGGGCAGGTTACATTCGGTTGTAGGGTTTCTCTCTCTCTCTCTCTCTCTCTCTCTCTCTCTCTCTCTCTCTCTCTCTCTCTCTCTCTCTCTCTCTGAAAAGATGATCTGACTCCACTTCCTTAGGAGCTTCCATGAAGTTTGTTGATGTCGTTTCTTATCCACTGGGTTTGCTGTAGCAGTCTCTTGCCATGTGTCCTGGCTTTTCCACAGTTTTGGAAAGTGATGGTCCTTCCTCGTACTCTACCTCTTTCTCGTCATCGTCCTCGAGAGAATCCTCCTCAGGTGAAGAATGCTTTTTTTTCTCGTGCTGTTGAGTCTAGCCTTTTCTTCTCTTTGCCTCTGGTCTCTTGCTCTAGTAGAGCTCCTTCTATCTTTTTTAGCTTCAATTCAGGTACATTCTTTAGTGTTGCTACAATGTTTTCATATTCACCTTTGTCCACACTCTTCAGAAGCACTGTTAGTGCCTCATCATCTTCTGTCTTTTTGCCAATAGCTGCCAGTTGTTGCTTAATGCTTTTATATTTGTTCAAGTGTGTGATTAAAGATTCACTTTCCTTCATGTCCAATTTCTAGAATTGTATTAACAGATTTATCTTTGAATTTTTTGCTTGTGTTCCAAATAATTTTTTAAGTTCATCCAATGCATCTTTTGCCCACTGTATCCTTGTGATGTGATGAATGATTTCATCATTTAAACTGAGTGCGATAAGTCCCAATGCTTTTTCAATCCTCCTCTTCCACTCATTTTTCCCTCTCACCTCTTTGCATTCATCTCTTCCCTCAACTAGCCCCCACAGATTTTTCCTCATGAGCAGATACATGGTTTTTGTCTGCCATGTGTAAAACTGCTCCCCATAAATTTGGCTATCTCTTGTGCCGCCGTACTCATGATGATGTGAAGGGGATCTTACCTCTTGATCAAATTTCAAGATTCAAGGGCAATGTCTACCCTTTTACAACTCAATATAAGGTTTAGGTGGTGATGATTACAACAGCTTTATCAGCATAAAATCACCAAAAATTACATTAAACCAAGGGTAACAAATCTGTACGGAAGGGTTGGAGTATTGAACCATCTCCGAATTGCAATTTGAAATTATAGGGATCTGTATCAGATACCAAATGGTTGATTTGAACCCGTAATTGCACTGAAAAATAGTGATTAGTATTGATTAATCATTGATTAGTAAACTAATCATCTATTTTAAGTGCAAAAAACAGAGTATGCGGGGAGTCCAGATCTAAGGCCTTAGAGTTCAAATGAGCTTAAATCCTTTCAAGGCTATCAATGGCAATTAGTCTAGTAGAGAATTAAGCCAAGAAAGACAAGATTTGACCAAACATTGAATGCTTAATCTCTGTTTTACCAAAGTCACCTGTAGATTTGATGAAGAGCTTAGATCTCATTGTAGACTTGATCAAATCAAAATCTGTCTTCACCATGTTGTAGAGCACCCTTGCAAACCACCAGGGGCAAGAGGAATTATAGCAATTTGATCTGGAGTAGTAGAGATCTCATTTCTCCTTCAGAAATGTGGCGCCAGCAATTTAGCAAAAATTGGCAGCTACGCTTGGCGGTTTGCGATTTTGTTTGAATGGGATGGCTAGCTATGGTTGCCTAGAATTATTTGTCCTAATAGTGCTTCTGGAGGGAGATCAAGCCCCTCTACTGGCTAGGGGTGCAAAGAGCTAGTTGAAAAGAGGTAAAAATCTTAATTATCTACTAATCCTAATTAGCCAAGTGATAATGGGCTCACAAATCGATGGATTCTAGGGCTAGGCTCTGATAATATGTTAAATTTGCACCTATGGTGGATCAAATGCTAGAATCCACATCATTAACAAAGAGATTAGATGATAATTAAGACGTGATCAGTGAGCAATTAACTGGTAGCTTAATGTAGGCATGGATAATGAAAAACTAGCAAATTCTCATTAGGCCAATGCCTCAATTTATAGAGTTTACATCCAAGCATCTATTCCCACTGATTTCTCCTTGATTCACTCCACCTCTTTTGCTTGATTCTCTCCACCTCTTCCCAGAATATCTCCACACCTCCTAAATCTCCTCATGCTACCCTTTATTCTCTCCTTGTAAATACTTCTCACCTTTTCACAGGCTCTCTTACATTTATAGATTCTCTTTTACAGCCTATTCACTTGTATATGTCAACACCTCCCCTCAAGTGAATACTCCTAGCACACCTGGACCCTATACAAAGTTTCCCTCTTACTTGATAGTCTGCGACCAGTGCCTCAAGTCCCTAAACTCATACTCCTTGACACTCTCTCTCTCTATGTGTCCAAGGCTACTACAAGTGCCCGTGACCTTGACCAAAGTGCCCATACATACATCTACCACATGGCCGACATCATCGGTGGCTGAGAGGTGGTTTTACTTTGTTGGGGCAGGTTACATTCGGTTGTAGGGTTTCTCTCTCTCTCTCTCTCTCTCTCTCTCTCTCTCTCTCTCTCTCTCTCTCTCTCTCTCTCTCTCTCTCTCTCTCTCTGAAAAGATGATTTGACTCCACTTCCTTAGGAGCTTCCATGAAGTTTGTTGATGTCGTTTCTTATCCACTGGGTTTGCTGTAGCAGTCTCTTGCCATGTGTCCTGGCTTTTCCACAGTTTTGGAAAGTGATGGTCCTTCCTCGTACTCTACCTCTTTCTCGTCATCGTCCTCGAGAGAATCCTCCTCAGGTGAAGAATGCTTTTTTTTCTCGTGCTGTTGAGTCTAGCCTTTTCTTCTCTTTGCCTCTGGTCTCTTGCTCTAGTAGAGCTCCTTCTATCTTTTTTAGCTTCAATTCAGGTACATTCTTTAGTGTTGCTACAATGTTTTCATATTCACCTTTGTCCACACTCTTCAGAAGCACTGTTAGTGCCTCATCATCTTCTGTCTTTTTGCCAATAGCTGCCAGTTGTTGCTTAATGCTTTTATATTTGTTCAAGTGTGTGATTAAAGATTCACTTTCCTTCATGTCCAATTTCTAGAATTGTATTAACAGATTTATCTTTGAATTTTTTGCTTGTGTTCCAAATAATTTTTTAAGTTCATCCAATGCATCTTTTGCCCACTGTATCCTTGTGATGTGATGAATGATTTCATCATTTAAACTGAGTGCGATAAGTCCCAATGCTTTTTCAATCCTCCTCTTCCACTCATTTTTCCCTCTCACCTCTTTGCATTCATCTCTTCCCTCAACTAGCCCCCACAGATTTTTCCTCATGAGCAGATACATGGTTTTTGTCTGCCATGTGTAAAACTGCTCCCCATAAATTTGGCTATCTCTTGTGCCGCCGTACTCATGATGATGTGAAGGGGATCTTACCTCTTGATCAAATTTCAAGATTCAAGGGCAATGTCTACCCTTTTACAACTCAATATAAGGTTTAGGTGGTGATGATTACAACAGCTTTATCAGCATAAAATCACCAAAAATTACATTAAACCAAGGGTAACAAATCTGTACGGAAGGGTTGGAGTATTGAACCATCTCCGAATTGCAATTTGAAATTATAGGGATCTGTATCAGATACCAAATGGTTGATTTGAACCCGTAATTGCACTGAAAAATAGTGATTAGTATTGATTAATCATTGATTAGTAAACTAATCATCTATTTTAAGTGCAAAAAACAGAGTATGCGGGGAGTCCAGATCTAAGGCCTTAGAGTTCAAATGAGCTTAAATCCTTTCAAGGCTATCAATGGCAATTAGTGTAGTAGAGAATTAAGCCAAGAAAGACAAGATTTGACCAAACATTGAATGCTTAATCTCTGTTTTACCAAAGTCACCTGTAGATTTGATGAAGAGCTTAGATCTCATTGTAGACTTGATCAAATCAAAATCTGTCTTCACCATGTTGTAGAGCACCCTTGCAAACCACCAGGGGCAAGAGGAATTATAGCAATTTGATCTGGAGTAGTAGAGATCTCATTTCTCCTTCAGAAATGTGGCGCCAGCAATTTAGCAAAAATTGGCAGCTACGCTTGGCGGTTTGCGATTTTGTTTGAATGGGATGGCTAGCTATGGTTGCCTAGAATTATTTGTCCTAATAGTGCTTCTGGAGGGAGATCAAGCCCCTCTACTGGCTAGGGGTGCAAAGAGCTAGTTGAAAAGAGGTAAAAATCTTAATTATCTACTAATCCTAATTAGCCAAGTGATAATGGGCTCACAAATCGATGGATTCTAGGGCTAGGCTCTGATAATATGTTAAATTTGCACCTATGGTGGATCAAATGCTAGAATCCACATCATTAACAAAGAGATTAGATGATAATTAAGACGTGATCAGTGAGCAATTAACTGGTAGCTTAATGTAGGCATGGATAATGAAAAACTAGCAAATTCTCATTAGGCCAATGCCTCAATTTATAGAGTTTACATCCAAGCATCTATTCCCACTGATTTCTCCTTGATTCACTCCACCTCTTTTGCTTGATTCTCTCCACCTCTTCCCAGAATATCTCCACACCTCCTAAATCTCCTCATGCTACCCTTTATTCTCTCCTTGTAAATACTTCTCACCTTTTCACAGGCTCTCTTACATTTATAGATTCTCTTTTACAGCCTATTCACTTGTATATGTCAACACCTCCCCTCAAGTGAATACTCCTAGCACACCTGGACCCTATACAAAGTTTCCCTCTTACTTGATAGTATGCGACCAGTGCCTCAAGTCCCTAAACTCATACTCCTTGACACTCTCTCTCTCTATGTGTCCAAGGCTACTACAAGTGCCCGTGACCTTGACCAAAGTGCCCATACATACATCTACCACATGGCCGACATCATCGGTGGCTGAGAGGTGGTTTTACTTTGTTGGGGCAGGTTACATTCGGTTGTAGGGTTTCTCTCTCTCTCTCTCTCTCTCTCTCTCTCTCTCTCTCTCTCTCTCTCTCTCTGAAAAGATGATCTGACTCCACTTCCTTAGGAGCTTCCATGAAGTTTGTTGATGTCGTTTCTTATCCACTGGGTTTGCTGTAGCAGTCTCTTGCCATGTGTCCTGGCTTTTCCACAGTTTTGGAAAGTGATGGTCCTTCCTCGTACTCTACCTCTTTCTCGTCATCGTCCTCGAGAGAATCCTCCTCAGGTGAAGAATGCTTTCTTTTCTCGTGCTGTTGAGTCTAGCCTTTTCTTCTCTTTGCCTCTGGTCTCTTGCTCTAGTAGAGCTCCTTCTATCTTTTTTAGCTTCAATTCAGGTACATTCTTTAGTGTTGCTACAATGTTTTCATATTCACCTTTGTCCACACTCTTCAGAAGCACTGTTAGTGCCTCATCATCTTCTGTCTTTTTGCCAATAGCTGCCAGTTGTTGCTTAATGCTTTTATATTTGTTCAAGTGTGTGATTAAAGATTCACTTTCCTTCATGTCCAATTTCTAGAATTGTATTAACAGATTTATCTTTGAATTTTTTGCTTGTGTTCCAAATAATTTTTTAAGTTCATCCAATGCATCTTTTGCCCACTGTATCCTTGTGATGTGATGAATGATTTCATCATTTAAACTGAGTGCGATAAGTCCCAATGCTTTTTCAATCCTCCTCTTCCACTCATTTTTCCCTCTCACCTCTTTGCATTCATCTCTTCCCTCAACTAGCCCCCACAGATTTTTCCTCATGAGCAGATACATGGTTTTTGTCGGCCATGTGTAAAACTGCTCCCGATAAATTTGGCTATCTCTTGTGCCGCCGTACTCATGATGATGTGAAGGGGATCTTACCTCTTGATCAAATTTCAAGATTCAAGGGCAATGTCTACCCTTTTACAACTCAATATAGGGTTTAGGTGGTGATGATTACAACAGCTTTATCAGCATAAAATCACCAAAAATTACATTAAACCAAGGGTAACAAATCTGTACGGAAGGGTTGGAGTATCAAACCATCTCCGAATTGCAATCTGAAATTATAGGGATCTGTATCAGATACCAAATGGTTGATTTGAACCCGTAATTGCACTGAAAAATAATGATTAGTATTGATTAATCATTGATTAGTAAACTAATCATCTGTTTTGTGTGCAAAAAACAGAGTATGCGGGGAGTCCAGATCTAAGGCCTTAGAGTTCAAATGAGCTTAAATCCTTTCAAGGCTATCAATCGCAGTTAGTCTAGTAGAGAATTAAGCCAAGAAAGACAAGATTTGACCAAACATTGAATGCTTAATCTCTGTTTTACCAAAGTCACCTGTAGATTTGATGAAGAGCTTAGATCTCACTGTAGACTTGATCAAATCAAAATCTGTCTTCACCAGCTTGTAGAGCACCCCTGAAAACCAATAGGGCCAAGAGGAATTATAGCAATTTGATCTGGAGTAGTAGAGATCTCATTTCTCCTTGAGAAATATGGCACCAGCGATTTAGCAAAAATTGGCAGCTACGCTTGGCGGTTTGCGATTTTGTTTGAATGGGATGGCTAGCTATGGTTGCCTAGAATTATTTGCCCTAATAGTGCTTCTGGAGGGAGATCAAGCCCCTCTACTGGCTAGGGGTGCAAAGAGCTAGTTGAAAAGAGGTAAAAATCTTAATTATCTACTAATCCTAATTAGCCAAGTGATAATGGGCTCACAAATCGATGGATTCTAGGGCTAGGCTCTGATAATATGTTAAATTTGCACCTATGGTGGATCAAATGCTAGAATCCACATCATTAACAAAGAGATTAGATGATAATTAAGACGTGATCAGTGAGCAATTAACTGGTAGCTTAATGTAGGCATGGATAATGAAAAACTAGCAAATTCTCATTAGGTCAATGCCTCAATTTATAGAGTTTACATCCAAGCATCTATTCCCACTGATTTCTCCTTGATTCACTCCACCTCTTTTGCTTGATTCTCTCCACCTCTTCCCAGAATATCTCCACACCTCCTAAATCTTCTCATGCTACCCTTTATTCGCTCCTTGTAAATACTTCTCACCTTTTCACAGGCTCTCTTACATTTATAGATTCTCTTTTACAGCCTATTCACTTGTATATGTCAACACCTCCCCTCAAGTGAATACTCCTAGCACACCTGGACCCTATACAAAGTTTCCCTCTTACTTGATAGTCTGCGACCAGTGCCTCAAGTCCCTAAACTCATACTCCTTGACACTCTCTCTCTCTATGTATCCAAGGCTACTACAAGTGCCCGTGACCTTGACCAAAGTGCCCATACATACATCTACCACATGGCCGACATCATCGGTGGCTGAGAGGTGGTTTTACTTTGTTGGGGCAGGTTACATTCGGTTGTAGGGTTTCTCTCTCTCTCTCTCTCTCTCTCTCTCTCTCTCTCTCTCTCTCTCTCTCTCTCTGAAAAGATGATCTGACTCCACTTCCTTAGGAGCTTCCATGAAGTTTGTTGATGTCGTTTCTTATCCACTGGGTTTGCTGTAGCAGTCTCTTGCCATGTGTCCTGGCTTTTCCACAGTTTTGGAAAGTGATGGTCCTTCCTCGTACTCTACCTCTTTCTCGTCATCGTCCTCGAGAGAATCCTCCTCAGGTGAAGAATGCTTTTTTTTCTCGTGCTGTTGAGTCTAGCCTTTTCTTCTCTTTGCCTCTGGTCTCTTGCTCTAGTAGAGCTCCTTCTATCTTTTTTAGCTTTAATTCAGGTACATTCTTTAGTGTTGCTACAATGTTTTCATATTCACCTTTGTCCACACTCTTCAGAAGCACTGTTAGTGCCTCATCATCTTCTGTCTTTTTGCCAATAGCTGCCAGTTGTTGCTTAATGCTTTTATATTTGTTCAAGTGTGTGATTAAAGATTCACTTTCCTTCATGTCCAATTTCTAGAATTGTATTAACAGATTTATCTTTGAATTTTTTGCTTGTGTTCCAAATAATTTTTTAAGTTCATCCAATGCATCTTTTGCCCACTGTATCCTTGTGATGTGATGAATGATTTCATCATTTAAACTGAGTGCGATAAGTCCCAATGCTTTTTCAATCCTCCTTTTCCACTCATTTTTCCCTCTCACCTCTTTGCATTCATCTCTTCCCTCAACTAGCCCCCACAGATTTTTCCTCATGAGCAGATACATGGTTTTTGTCTGCCATGTGTAAAACTGCTCCCCATAAATTTGGCTATCTCTTGTGCCGCCGTACTCATGATGATGTGAAGGGGATCTTACCTCTTGATCAAATTTCAAGATTCAAGGGCAATGTCTACCCTTTTACAACTCAATATAAGGTTTAGGTGGTGATGATTACAACAGCTTTATCAGCATAAAATCACCAAAAATTACATTAAACCAAGGGTAACAAATCTGTACGGAAGGGTTGGAGTATTGAACCATCTCCGAATTGCAATTTGAAATTATAGGGATCTGTATCAGATACCAAATGGTTGATTTGAACCCGTAATTGCACTGAAAAATAGTGATTAGTATTGATTAATCATTGATTAGTAAACTAATCATCTATTTTAAGTGCAGAAAACAGAGTATGCGGGGAGTCCAGATCTAAGGCCTTAGAGTTCAAATGAGCTTAAATCCTTTCAAGGCTATCAATGGCAATTAGTCTAGTAGAGAATTAAGCCAAGAAAGACAAGATTTGACCAAACATTGAATGCTTAATCTCTGTTTTACCAAAGTCACCTGTAGATTTGATGAAGAGCTTAGATCTCATTGTAGACTTGATCAAATCAAAATCTGTCTTCACCATGTTGTAGAGCACCCTTGCAAACCACCAGGGGCAAGAGGAATTATAGCAATTTGATCTGGAGTAGTAGAGATCTCATTTCTCCTTCAGAAATGTGGCGCCAGCAATTTAGCAAAAATTGGCAGCTACGCTTGGCGGTTTGCGATTTTGTTTGAATGGGATGGCTAGCTATGGTTGCCTAGAATTATTTGTCCTAATAGTGCTTCTGGAGGGAGATCAAGCCCCTCTACTGGCTAGGGGTGCAAAGAGCTAGTTGAAAAGAGGTAAAAATCTTAATTATCTACTAATCCTAATTAGCCAAGTGATAATGGGCTCACAAATCGATGGATTCTAGGGCTAGGCTCTGATAATATGTTAAATTTGCACCTATGGTGGATCAAATGCTAGAATCCACATCATTAACAAAGAGATTAGATGATAATTAAGACGTGATCAGTGAGCAATTAACTGGTAGCTTAATGTAGGCATGGATAATGAAAAACTAGCAAATTCTCATTAGGCCAATGCCTCAATTTATAGAGTTTACATCCAAGCATCTATTCCCACTGATTTCTCCTTGATTCACTCCACCTCTTTTGCTTGATTCTCTCCACCTCTTCCCAGAATATCTCCACACCTCCTAAATCTCCTCATGCTACCCTTTATTCTCTCCTTGTAAATACTTCTCACCTTTTCACAGGCTCTATTACATTTATAGATTCTCTTTTACAGCCTATTCACTTGTATATGTCAACACCTCCCCTCAAGTGAATACTCCTAGCACACCTGGACCCTATACAAAGTTTCCCTCTTACTTGATAGTCTGCGACCAGTGCCTCAAGTCCCTAAACTCATACTCCTTGACACTCTCTCTCTCTATGTGTCCAAGGCTACTACAAGTGCCCGTGACCTTGACCAAAGTGCCCATACATACATCTACCACATGGCCGACATCATCGGTGGCTGAGAGGTGGTTTTACTTTGTTGGGGCAGGTTACATTCGGTTGTAGGGTTTCTCTCTCTCTCTCTCTCTCTCTCTCTCTCTCTCTCTCTCTCTCTCTCTCTCTCTCTCTCTCTCTGAAAAGATGATCTGACTCCACTTCCTTAGGAGCTTCCATGAAGTTTGTTGATGTCGTTTCTTATCCACTGGGTTTGCTGTAGCAGTCTCTTGCCATGTGTCCTGGCTTTTCCACAGTTTTGGAAAGTGATGGTCCTTCCTCGTACTCTACCTCTTTCTCGTCATCGTCCTCGAGAGAATCCTCCTCAGGTGAAGAATGCTTTTTTTTCTCGTGCTGTTGAGTCTAGCCTTTTCTTCTCTTTGCCTCTGGTCTCTTGCTCTAGTAGAGCTCCTTCTATCTTTTTTAGCTTCAATTCAGGTACATTCTTTAGTGTTGCTACAATGTTTTCATATTCACCTTTGTCCACACTCTTCAGAAGCACTGTTAGTGCCTCATCATCTTCTGTCTTTTTGCCAATAGCTGCCAGTTGTTGCTTAATGCTTTTATATTTGTTCAAGTGTGTGATTAAAGATTCACTTTCCTTCATGTCCAATTTCTAGAATTGTATTAACAGATTTATCTTTGAATTTTTTGCTTGTGTTCCAAATAATTTTTTAAGTTCATCCAATGCATCTTTTGCCCACTGTATCCTTGTGATGTGATGAATGATTTCATCATTTAAACTGAGTGCGATAAGTCCCAATGCTTTTTCAATCCTCCTCTTCCACTCATTTTTCCCTCTCACCTCTTTGCATTCATCTCTTCCCTCAACTAGCCCCCACAGATTTTTCCTCATGAGCAGATACATGGTTTTTGTCTGCCATGTGTAAAACTGCTCCCCATAAATTTGGCTATCTCTTGTGCCGCCGTACTCATGATGATGTGAAGGGGATCTTACCTCTTGATCAAATTTCAAGATTCAAGGGCAATGTCTACCCTTTTACAACTCAATATAAGGTTTAGGTGGTGATGATTACAACAGCTTTATCAGCATAAAATCACCAAAAATTACATTAAACCAAGGGTAACAAATCTGTACGGAAGGGTTGGAGTATTGAACCATCTCCGAATTGCAATTTGAAATTATAGGGATCTGTATCAGATACCAAATGGTTGATTTGAACCCGTAATTGCACTGAAAAATAGTGATTAGTATTGATTAATCATTGATTAGTAAACTAATCATCTATTTTAAGTGCAAAAAACAGAGTATGCGGGGAGTCCAGATCTAAGGCCTTAGAGTTCAAATGAGCTTAAATCCTTTCAAGGCTATCAATGGCAATTAGTCTAGTAGAGAATTAAGCCAAGAAAGACAAGATTTGACCAAACATTGAATGCTTAATCTCTGTTTTACCAAAGTCACCTGTAGATTTGATGAAGAGCTTAGATCTCATTGTAGACTTGATCAAATCAAAATCTGTCTTCACCATGTTGTAGAGCACCCTTGCAAACCACCAGGGGCAAGAGGAATTATAGCAATTTGATCTGGAGTAGTAGAGATCTCATTTCTCCTTCAGAAATGTGGCGCCAGCAATTTAGCAAAAATTGGCAGCTACGCTTGGCGGTTTGCGATTTTGTTTGAATGGGATGGCTAGCTATGGTTGCCTAGAATTATTTGTCCTAATAGTGCTTCTGGAGGGAGATCAAGCCCCTCTACTGGCTAGGGGTGCAAAGAGCTAGTTGAAAAGAGGTAAAAATCTTAATTATCTACTAATCCTAATTAGCCAAGTGATAATGGGCTCACAAATCGATGGATTCTAGGGCTAGGCTCTGATAATATGTTAAATTTGCACCTATGGTGGATCAAATGCTAGAATCCACATCATTAACAAAGAGATTAGATGATAATTAAGACGTGATCAGTGAGCAATTAACTGGTAGCTTAATGTAGGCATGGATAATGAAAAACTAGCAAATTCTCATTAGGCCAATGCCTCAATTTATAGAGTTTACATCCAAGCATCTATTCCCACTGATTTCTCCTTGATTCACTCCACCTCTTTTGCTTGATTCTCTCCACCTCTTCCCAGAATATCTCCACACCTCCTAAATCTCCTCATGCTACCCTTTATTCTCTCCTTGTAAATACTTCTCACCTTTTCACAGGCTCTCTTACATTTATAGATTCTCTTTTACAGCCTATTCACTTGTATATGTCAACACCTCCCCTCAAGTGAATACTCCTAGCACACCTGGACCCTATACAAAGTTTCCCTCTTACTTGATAGTCTGCGACCAGTGCCTCAAGTCCCTAAACTCATACTCCTTGACACTCTCTCTCTCTATGTGTCCAAGGCTACTACAAGTGCCCGTGACCTTGACCAAAGTGCCCATACATACATCTACCACATGGCCGACATCATCGGTGGCTGAGAGGTGGTTTTACTTTGTTGGGGCAGGTTACATTCGGTTGTAGGGTTTCTCTCTCTCTCTCTCTCTCTCTCTCTCTCTCTCTCTCAAAAGATGATCTGACTCCACTTCCTTAGGAGCTTCCATGAAGTTTGTTGATGTCGTTTCTTATCCACTGGGTTTGCTGTAGCAGTCTCTTGCCATGTGTCCTGGCTTTTCCACAGTTTTGGAAAGTGATGGTCCTTCCTCGTACTCTACCTCTTTCTCGTCATCGTCCTCGAGAGAATCCTCCTCAGGTGAAGAATGCTTTTTTTTCTCGTGCTGTTGAGTCTAGCCTTTTCTTCTCTTTGCCTCTGGTCTCTTGCTCTAGTAGAGCTCCTTCTATCTTTTTTAGCTTCAATTCAGGTACATTCTTTAGTGTTGCTACAATGTTTTCATATTCACCTTTGTCCACACTCTTCAGAAGCACTGTTAGTGCCTCATCATCTTCTGTCTTTTTGCCAATAGCTGCCAGTTGTTGCTTAATGCTTTTATATTTGTTCAAGTGTGTGATTAAAGATTCACTTTCTTTCATGTCCAATTTCTAGAATTGTATTAACAGATTTATCTTTGAATTTTTTGCTTGTGTTCCAAATAATTTTTTAAGTTCATCCAATGCATCCTTTGCCCACTGTATCCTTGTGATGTGATGAATGATTTCATCATTTAAACTGAGTGCGATAAGTCCCAATGCTTTTTCAATCCTCCTCTTCCACTCATTTTTCCCTCTCACCTCTTTGCATTCATCTCTTCCCTCAACTAGCCCCCACAGATTTTTCCTCATGAGCAGATACATGGTTTTTGTCGGCCATGTGTAAAACTGCTCCCGATAAATTTGGCTATCTCTTGTGCCGCCGTACTCATGATGATGTGAAGGGGATCTTACCTCTTGATCAAATTTCAAGATTCAAGGGCAATGTCTACCCTTTTACAACTCAATATAAGGTTTAGGTGGTGATGATTATTAAGAGACTAAGGTTGAGTAGAAGGGTGAGAGAAGGGTGTGAGTGTGAATGGACTTGAGGTCCACTTGTTCACCTATTTAAAGGTGAGGCCATGAGGCATTTTGCATGAGAGCAAGGCCTAGTTGTATGTGTAAGCAACTTAATAAGCAAGAGTTCTTTCTTGTATTTTGTGAGTCCCTCTCCTCCACACACTTGATCTTTCATGAGTACCACGTTTTTTTTATCATGGTATCAGAGCCTAGGTGATTTGAACCATTTGTGGTGTAGATTAGGTCAAATTTATCCATTTTTTCCTCATCTTCCTTGTGTGGAGCTCAACCCTCTCATGGTTGAGGAGCTACAGCAGCTTGTAGAGTGGATATTTCTCTGAGAAATCAACTAAGGAGTTGTAGAGCAGGCCGAGGCGCATCATTTCGTACAGCTAATGAGCTCTATACTTCTCTTTCCGACGCGGAATTATCCACGAACCAAAACGGAGCCAAAACGCTGCTGGAGCCCTGGCCGTACAGCCATACGGCGCGTGTGAGCTATCATTGGTGATGCAGTCTTAGGGCTATTGTAGCCCAACGTGTGGAGATGCCACAGCTGCAAGCTTAGCCCAAATAGTCGACTGTAGCGCTGGCGGGAACTGAAAAACCAGAAGGAGGTCTCTTTGTTTTCTCAAGCTCTCCATTAAAGCTTGCATTTGTGGGTTTTTCTTGCTCAATCATCACTCCCTTCCTCTAATCACTCAAGTATGAGTGTGAATGGATATTGCTGGTCTTTCTCTTCATTTTGAAGTGGCTTTCATCCACTTGAGGTAGTGCATAAACCTCATGCCCGTCAAGCTTCAACACCGACATCAAGTTTTAAGCTTTCAAAGTGATTAAAGTGTGCTTCTAAGCACTAATTGTGTTGTTTAACACTAATCACTCTGTTAATCCAGCAAAGGGAGGTTATCTTAAAGTGTTTTTAAACACTCATAGTGTTATTAAACACTAATGGTGAGTTAATCACCAAAATAAGTGTTATTTTACACTAAAAATGTGCTTTTTGAGCACTAATTGTGTTTTATACACACAAATGGTGATATTAATCATCAACTAAAGTGTTGCTAAACACTAAGGTGGTCTTAATCATCAAAGAATGAGGTCATCTACATTACGGAGGCTCTTCTTCATCAACATGGAGGCCGGGCACACACCATAAGTGCTACATTTCAAGTCTTCATCATCAACCGCTTCTTCCAAAGAGGAATAGTTCAACCATGAACCAATTATCTTCATCTCATGAGCTAAAGAGGTTGAAGAATTCTGGTTTTTTCATCATCAAACTCAGATTTTTGATGGGTTTTAAACTTGAACACATGTACACTAAGTGTTCATTTACAATGTTTATGTGTATTACCCTTGAGGCCCTTGTTTGTAAGAGGCATAGGCAAGCCATAAGCCGTATGCTCTCGTTTCCCAAGCCCAAGGCACTTCATTCCGCTGCATATTCTGATTTTTCATCGTGTAAGATGAGTTGTAACAATGAGCATAGAATCCTTAAGTGCTCTACCTTATTGGTTGTCATGATTTTAAGCATTTTTTGGCATTACTTTTGTAAGAGGCATTGGCAACATTATGAGCCATGTCCTCTCCTTGAGCCAAAGATGATAATCCTTATTTGTTTGAGTATTTACCTCAACCAATTACTCATTAAGCTTGTAACTTCAAACCCTAAAGGGTATCTTGTAACTAACATGCATAAAAGCTATTGTAATTGTGGAGTAGACACTGCCCTTGACCAATGCATAAGGCAAGTGGTAAGACCCTCCCTTTCCCTTCCCCATTTAAATCTACCTCACTACCCATGGAGGAGATATGGTATTCAAGGAAGCATAAAGCATGTTGGAGGACCATCTAAAAGCAAACCATTTAAGCAAGGGTGGCAGCCTTGTCATGATCATTGTGTGAGAATGGTCAAGATGGAAAGCATATGGTGGAAGCAATGACTTCTCTCAAGCATGTCATCTACAAGAAGCCAAGCAAACACAAAGAGTGGGGTGCACCATCATTGAGGTGTACATCTTCACCGACAAACAAATAAAGACTTAGATGGCATCAATGTAATAGCCTCTAAGGCTCTAGGAACACTTTTGTAAATCCTAGATAACCACACCTATATTCAAGCCTTGTACGCCTAATGTTATAAAGGCACCTTATGTCCAATACCACCTATTCCATCCTTCCATAGTTGGTATTGAGGGGGGGTATTAAGAGACTAAGGTTGAGTAGAAGGGTGAGAGAAGGGTGTGAGTGTGAATGGACTTGAGGTCCACTTGTTCACCTATTTAAAGGTGAGGCCATGAGGCATTTTGCATGAGAGCAAGGCCTAGTTGTATGTGTAAGCAACTTAATAAGCAAGAGTTCTTTCTTGTATTTTGTGAGTCCCTCTCCTCCACACACTTGATCTTTCATGAGTACCACGTTTTTTTTTATCAATGATTGCAACAGCTTTATCAGCATAAAATCACCAAAAATTACATTAAACCAAGGGTAACAAATCTGTACGGAAGGGTTGGAGTATTGAACCATCTCCGAATTGCAATTTGAAATTATAGGGATCTGTATCAGATACCAAATGGTTGATTTGAACCCGTAATTGCACTGAAAAATAGTGATTAGTATTGATTAATCATTGATTAGTAAACTAATCATCTATTTTGTGTGCAAAAAACAGAGTATGCGGGGAGTCTAGATTTAAGGCCTTAGAGTTCAAATGAGCTTAAATCCTTTCAAGGCTATCAATGGCAATTAGTCTAGTAGAGAATTAAGCCAAGAAAGACAAGATTTGATCAAACATTGAATGCTTAATCTCTGTTTTACCAAAGTCACCTGTAGATTTGATGAAGAGCTTAGATCTCATTGTAGACTTGATCAAATCAAAATCTGTCTTCACCATGTTGTAGAGCACCCTTGCAAACCACTAGGGCCAAGAGGAATTATAGCAATTTGATCTGGAGTAGTAGAGATCTCATTTCTCCTTCAGAAATGTGGCGCCAGCAATTTAGCAAAAATTGGCAGCTACGCTTGGCGGTTTGCGATTTTGTTTGAATGGGATGGCTAGCTATGGTTGCCTAGGATTATTTGTCCTAATAGTGCTTCTGGAGGGAGATCAAGCCCCTCTACTGGCTAGGGGTGCAAAGAGCTAGTTGAAAAGAGGTAAAAATCTTAATTATCCACTAATCCTAATTAGCCAAGTGATAATGGGCTCACAAATTGATGGATTCTAGGGCTAGGCTCTGATAGTCCGTGACCAGTGCCTCAAGTCCCTAAACTCATAGTCCTTGACACTGTCTCTCTCTATGTGTCCAAGGCTACTACAAGTGCTCGTGACCTTGACCAAAGTGCTCATACATACATCTACCACATGGCCGACATCATCGGTGGCTGAGAGGTGGTTTTACTTTGTTGGGGCAGGTTACATTCGGTTGTAGGGTTTCTCTCTCTCTCTCTCTCTCTCTCTCTCTCTCTCTCTCTCTCTCTCTCAGAAAAGATGATCTGACTCCACTTCCTTAGGAGCCTACAGCTCCCCTCAAGTGAATACTCCTAGCACACCTGGACACTATACCTGGACACTATACTAAGTTTCCCTATTACTTAATGGTCCGCGACCAGTGCCTCAAGTCCCTAAACTCATAGTCCTTGACACTCTCTCTCTCTATGTGTCCAAGGCTACTACAAGTGCCCGTGACCTTGACCAAATTGCTCATACATACATCTACCACATGGCCGACATCATCGGTGGCTGAGAGGTGGTTTTACTTTGTTGGGGCAGGTTACATTCAGTTGTAGGGTTTCTCTCTCTCTCTCTCTCTCTCTCTCTCTCTCTCTCTCTCTCTCTCTCTCTCAGAAAAGATGATCTATCTCCACTTCCTTAGGAGCCTCTATGAAGTTTGTTGATGTCGTTTCTTTTCCACTGGGTTTGCTGTAGCAGTCTCTTGCCATGTGTCTTGGCTTTTCCACAGCTTTGGCAAGTGATGGTCCTTCCTCCTACTCTACCTCTTTCTCGTCCTCGTCCTCGAGAGAATCCTCCTCAGGTGAAGAATGCTTTTTTTTCTCCTGCTGTTGAGTCTAGCCATTTCTTCTCTTTACCTCTGGTCTCTTGCTCTAGTAGAGCTCCTTCTATCTTTTTTAGCTTCAATTCAGGTACATTCTTTAGTGTTGCTACAATGTTTTCATATTCACCTTTGTCCACACTCTTCAGAAGCACTGCTAGTGCCTCAACATCTTCTGTCTTTTTGCCAATAGCTGCCAGTTGTTGCTTAATGCTTTTATATTTGTTCAAGTTCAAGTGTGTGATTAAAGATTTACTTTCCTTCATGTCTAATTTCTAGAATTGTATTAACAGACTTATCTTTGAATTTTTTGCTTGTGTTCCAAATAATTTTTTGAGTTCATCCAATGCATCTTTTGCCCACTTTATCCTTGTGATGTGATGAATGATTTCATCATTTAAACTGAGTGCGATAAGTCCCAATGCTTTTTCAATCCTCCTCTTCCACTCATTTTTCCCTCTCACCTCTTTGCATTCATCTCTTCCCTCAACTAGCCCCCACAGATTTTTCCTCATGAGCAGATACATGGTTTTTGTCTGCCATGTGTAAAATTGCTCCCCATAAATTTGGCTATCTCTTGTGCCACCGTACTCATGATGATGTGAAGGGGGTCTTACCTCTTGATCAAATTTCAAGATTCAAGGGCAATGTCTACCCTTTTACAACTCAATATAAGGTTTAGGTGGTGATGATTACAACAGCTTTATCAGCATAAAATCACCAAAAATTACATTAAACCAAGGGTAACAAATCTGTACGGAAGGGTTGGAGTATTGAACCATCTCCGAATTGCAATTTGAAATTATAGGGATCTGTATCAGATACCAAATGGTTGATTTGAACCCGTAATTGCACTGAAAAATAATGATTAGTATTGATTAATCATTGATTAGTAAACTAATCATCTATTTTGTGTGCAAAAAACAGAGTATGCGGGGAGTCCAGATCTAAGGCCTTAGAGTTCAAATGAGCTTAAATCCTTTCAAGGCTATCAATCGCAGTTAGTCTAGTAGAGAATTAAGCCAAGAAAGACAAGATTTGACCAAACATTGAATGCTTAATCTCTGTTTTACCAAAGTCACCTGTAGATTTGATGAAGAGCTTAGATCTCACTGTAGACTTGATCAAATCAAAATCTGTCTTCACCAGCTTGTAGAGCACCCTTGAAAACCAATAGGGCCAAGAGGAATTATAGCAATTTGATCTGGAGTAGTAGAGATCTCATTTCTCCTTGAGAAATATGGCACCAGCGATTTAGCAAAAATTGGCAGCTACGCTTGGCGGTTTGCGATTTTGTTTGAATGGGATGGCTAGCTATGGTTGCCTAGAATTATTTGCCCTAATAGTGCTTCTGGAGGGAGATCAAGCCCCTCTACTGGCTAGGGGTGCAAAGAGCTAGTTGAAAAGAGGTAAAAATCTTAATTATCTACTAATCCTAATTAGCCAAGTGATAATGGGCTCACAAATTGATGGATTCTAGGGCTAGGCTCTGATAATATGTTAAATTTGCAGCTATGGTGGATCAAATGCTAGAATCCACATCATTAACAAAGAGATTAGATGATAATTAAGATGTGATTAGTGAGCAATTAACTGATAGCTTAATGTAGGCATGGATAATCAAAAAACCAGCAAATTCTCATTAGGCCAATGCCTCAATTTATAGAGTTTACATCCAAGCATCTATTCCCACTGATTTCTCCTTGATTCACTCCACCTCTTTTGCTTGATTCTCTCCACCTCTTCCCAGAATATCTCCACACCTCCTAAATCTCCTCATGCTACCCTTTACTCTCTCCCAGTAGATACTTCTCACCTTTTCACAGGCTCTCTCACATTTATAGATTCTCTTTTACAGCCTATTCACTTGTATATGTCAACACCTCCCCTCAAGTGAATACTCCTAGCACACCTGGACCCTATACCAAGTTTCCCTCTTACTTGATAGTCCGCGACCAGTGCCTCAAGTCCCTAAACTCATAGTCCTTGACACTCTCTCTCTCTATGTGTCCAAGGCTACTACAAGTGCCCGTGACCTTGACCAAAGTGCTCATACATACATCTACCACATGGCCAACATCCGGTGGCTAAGAGGTGGTTTTACTTTGTTGGGGCAGGTTACATTCGGTTGTAGGCTCTCTCTCTCTCTCTCTCTCTCTCTCTCTCTCTCTCTCTCAAAAGATGATTTCACTCCACTTCCTTAGGAGCCTCCATGAAGTTTGTTGATGTCGTTTCTTCTCCACTGGGTTTGTTGTAGCAGTCTCTTGCTATGTGTCCTGGCTTTTCCACAGTTTTGGCAAGTGATGGTCCTTCCTCCTACTCTACCTCTTTCTCGTCCTAGTCCTCGAGAGAATCCTCCTCAGGTAAAGAATGCTTTTTTTTCTCCTGCTGTTGAGTCTAGCCATTTCTTCTCTTTGCCTCTTGTCTCTTGCTCTAGTAGAGCTCCTTCTATCTTTTTTAGTTTCAATTCAGGTACATTCTTTAGTGTTGCTACAATGTTTTCATATTCACCTTTGTCCACACTCTTCAGAAGCACTCCTAGTGCCTCATCATCTTCTGTCTTTTTGCCAATAGCTGCCAGTTGTTGCTTAATGCTTTTATATTTGTTCAAGTGTGTGATTAAAGATTCACTTTCCTTCATGTCTAATTTCTAGAATTGTATTAACAGATTTATCTTTGAATTTTTTGCTTCTGTTCCAAATAATTTTTTGAGTTCATCCAATGCATCTTTTGCCCACTGTATCCTTGTGATGTGATGAATGATCTCATCATTTGAACTGAGTGCGATAAGTCCCAATGCTTTTTCAATCCTCCTCTTCCACTCATTTTTCCCTCTCACCTCTTTGCATTCATCTCTTCTCTCAACTAGCCCCCACAGATTTTTCCTCATGAGCAGATACATGGTTTTTGTCTGCCATGTGTAAAACTGCTCCCCATAAATTTGGCTGTCTCTTGTGCCGCCGTACTCATGATGATGTGAAGGGGGTCTTACCTCTTGATCAAATTTCAAGATTCAAGGGCAATGTCTACCCTTTTACAACTCAATATAAGGTTTAGGTGGTGATTATTACAACAGCTTTATCAGCATAAAATCACCAAAAATTACATTAAACCAAGGGTAACAAATCTGTACGGAAGGGTTGGAGTATCGAACCATCTCCGAATTGCAATCTGAAATTATAGGGATCTGTATCAGATACCAAATGGTTGATTTGAACCCGTAATTGCACCGAACTAGGCTCTGATAATATGTTAAATTTACAGCTATGGTGGATCAAGAAATGCTAGAATCCACATCATTAACAAAGAGATTAGATGATAATTAAGATGTGATTAGTGAGCAATTAACTGATAGCTTAATGTAGGCATGGATAATTAAAAACCAGCAAATTCTCACTAGGCCAATGCCTCAATTTATAGAGTTTACATCCAAGCATCTATTCCCACTGATTTCTCCTTGATTCACTCCACCTCTTTTGCTTGATTCTCTCCACCTCTTCCCAGAATATCTCCTTTATTCTCTCCCAGTAGATACTTCTCACCTTTTCACAGGCTCTCTCACATTTTTAGATTCTCTTTTACAGCCTATTCACTTGTATATGTCAACACCTCCCCTCATGTGAATACTCCTAGCACACCTGGACTCTATACCAAGTTTCCCTCTTACTTGATAGTCCGCGACCAGTGCCTCAAGTCCCTAAACTCATAGTCCTTGACACACTCTCTCTCTATGTGTCCAAGGCTACTACAAGTGCCCGTGACCTTGACCAAAGTGCTCATACATACATCTACCACATGGTCGACATCATCGGTGGGGAGGTGGTTTTACTTTGTAGGGTTTCTCTCTCTCTCTCTCTCTCTCTCTCTCTCTCTCTCAGAAGAGATGATCTGACTCCACTTCCTTAGGAGCCTCCATGAAGTGTGTTGATGTCGTTTCTTCTCTACTAGGTTTGCTGTAGCAGTCTCTTGCCATCTGTCCTGGCTTTTCCACAGTTTTGGCAAGTGATGGTCCTTCCTCGTACTCTACCTCTTTCTCGTCCTCGTCCTCGAGAGAATCCTCCTCAGGTGAAGAATGCTTTCTTTTCTCTTGCTGTTGAGTCTAGCCATTTCTTCTCTTTGCCTCTGGTCTCTTGCTCTAGTAGAGCTCCTTCTATCTTTTTTAGCTTCAATTCAGGTACATTCTTTAGTGTTGCTACAATGTTTTCATATTCACCTTTGTCCACACTCTTCAGAAGCACTGCTAGTGCCTCATCATCTTCTGTCTTTTTGCCAATAGCTGCCAGTTGTTGCTTAATGCTTTTATATTTGTTCAAGTGTGTGATTAAAGATTCACTTTCTTTCATGTCTAATTTTTAGAATTGTATTAACAGATTTATCTTTGAATTTTTTGCTTGTGTTCCAAATAATTTTTTGAGTTCATCCAATGCATCTTTTGCCCACTGTAGCCTTGTGATGTGATGAATGATTTCATCATTTAAACTGAGTGCGATAAGTCCCAATGCTTTTTCAATCCTCCTCTTCCACTCATTTTTCCCTCTCACCTCTTTGCATTCATCTCTTCCCTCAACTAGCCCCCACAGATTTTTCCTCATGAGCAGATACATGGTTTTTGTCTGAAAACTGCTCCCCCATAAATTTGGCTATTTCTTGTGCCGCCGTACTCATGATGATGTGAAGGGGGTCTTACCTCTTGATCAAATTTCAAGATTCAAGGGCAATGTCTACCCTTTACAACTCAATATAAGGTTTAGGTGGTGATGATTACAACAGCTTTATCAGCATAAAATCACCAAAAATTACATTAAACCAAGGGTAACAAATCTGTACGGAAGGGTTGGAGTATCGAACCATCTCCGAATTGCAATCTGAAATTATAGGGATCTGTATCAGATACCAAATGCTTGATTTGAACCCGTAATTGCACTGAAAAATAGTGATTAATATTGATTAATCATTGATTAGTAAACTAATCATCTATTTTATGTGCAAAAAACAGAGTATGCGGGGAGTCCAGATCTAAGGCCTTAGAGTTCAAATGAGCTTAAATCCTTTCAAGGCTATCAATGGCAATTAGTCTAGTAGAGAATTAAGCCAAAAAAGATAAGATTTGACCAAACATTGAATGCTTAATCTCTGTTTTACCAAAGTCACCTGTAGATTTGATGAAGAGCTTAGATCTCACTATAGACTTGATCAAATCAAAATCTGTCTTCACCATGTTGTAGAGCACCCTTGAAAACCACTAGGGCCAAGAGGAATTATAGCAATTTGATCTGGAGTAGTAGAGATCTCATTTCTCCTTCAGAAATGTGGCGCCAGCGATTTAGCAAAAATTGGCAGCTACGCTTGGCGGTTTGCGATTTTGTTTGAATGGGATGGCTAGCTATGGTTGCCTAGAATTATTTGCCCTAATAGTGCTTCTGGAGGGAGATCAAGCCCCTCTACTGGCTAGGGGTGCAAAGAGCTAGTTGAAAAGAGGTAAAAATCTTAATTATCTACTAATCCTAATTAGCCAAGTGATAATATGCTCACAAATTGATGGATTCTAGGGCTAGGCTCTGATAATATGTTAAATTTGCAGCTATGGTGGATCAAATGCTAGAATCCATATCATTAACAAAGAGATTAGATGATAATTAAGACGTGATCAGTGAGCAATTAACTGATAGCTTAATGTAGGCATGGATAATCAAAAACCAGCAAATTCTCATTAGGCCAATGCCTCAATTTATAGAGTTTACATCCAAGCATCTATTC
The DNA here is from genome assembly GCF_041138505.1 of Cibotium barometz. Lineage (NCBI taxonomy): Eukaryota > Viridiplantae > Streptophyta > Polypodiopsida > Cyatheales > Cibotiaceae > Cibotium > Cibotium barometz. The sequence goes on from NC_141047.1 coordinate 3,041,879, forward strand.
CCACTGATTTCTCCTTGTTGATTCACTCCACCTCTTTTGCTTGATTCTCTCCACCTCTTCCCAGAATATCTCCACACCTCCTAAATCTCCTCATGCTACCCTTTATTCTCTCCCAGTAGATACTTCTCACCTTTTCATAGGCTCTCTCACATTTATAGATTCTCTTTTACAGCCTATTCACTTGTATATGTCAACACCTCCCCTCAAGTGAATACTCCTAGCACACCTGGACCCTATACCAAGTTTCCCTCTTACTTGATAGTCCGCGACCAATGCCTCAAGTCCCTAAACTCATAGTCCTTGACACACTCTCTCTCTATGTGTCCAAGGCTACTACAAGTGCCCGTGACCTTGACCAAAGTGCCCATACATACATCTACCACATGGCCGACATCATCGGTGGCTGAGAGGTGGTTTTACTTTGTTGGGGCAGGTTACATTCGGTTGTAGGGTTTCTCTCTCTCTCTCTCTCTCTCTCTCTCTCTCTCTCTCTCTCTCTCTCTCTCTCTCTCTCTCTCTCCACTTCCTTAGGAGCTTCCATGAAGTTTGTTGATGTCGTTTCTTATCCACTGGTGGGTTTGCTGTAGCAGTCTCTTGCCATGTGTCCTGGCTTTTCCACAGTTTTGGCAAGTGATGGTCCTTCCTCCTACTCTACCTCTTTCTCGTCCTCGTCCTCGAGAGAATCCTCCTCAGGTAAAGAATGCTTTTTTTTCTCGTGCTGTTGAGTCTAGCCATTTCTTCTCTTTGCCTCTGGTCTCTTGCTCTAGTAGAGCTCCTTCTATCTTTTTTAGCTTCAATTCAGGTACATTCTTTAGTGTTGGTACAATGTTTTCATATTCACCTTTGTCCACACTCTTCAGAAGCACTGTTAGTGCCTCATCATCTTCTGTCTTTTTGCCAATAGCTACCAGTTGTTGCTTAATGCTTTTATATTTGTTCAAGTGTGTGATTAAAGATTCACTTTCCTTCATGTCTAATTTCTAGAATTGTATTAACAGATTTATCTTTGAATTTTTTGCTTGTGTTCCAAATAATTTTTTGAGTTCATCCAATGCATCTTTTGCCCACTGTATCCTTGTGATGTGATGAATGATTTCATCATTTAAACTGAGTGCGATAAGTCCCAATGCTTTTTCAATCCTCCTCTTCCACTCATTTTTCCCTCTCACCTCTTTGCATTCATCTCTTCCCTCAACTAGCCCCCACAGATTTTTCCTCATGAGCAGATACATGGTTTTTGTCTGCCATGTGTAAAACTGCTCCCCATAAATTTGGCTATCTCTTGTGCCGCCGTACTCATGATGATGTGAAGGGGGTCTTACCTCTTGATCAAATTTCAAGATTCAAGGGCAATGTCTGGATTCTAGGGCTAGGCTCTGATAATATGTTAAATTTGCAGCTATGGTGGATCAAATGCTAGAATCCATATCATTAACAAAGAGATTAGATGATAATTAAGACGTGATTAGTGAGCAATTAACTGATAGCTTAATGTAGGCATGGATAATCAAAAACCAGCAAATTCTCATTAGGCCAATGCCTCAATTTATAGAGTTTACATCCAAGCATCTATTCCCACTGATTTCTCCTTGATTCACTCCACCTCTTTTGCTTGATTCTCTCCACCTCTTCCCAGAATATCTCCTTTATTCTTTCCCAGTAGATACTTCTCACCTTTTGACAGGCTCTCTCACATTTATAGATTCTCTTTTACAGCCTATTCACTTGTATATGTCAACACCTCCCCTCATGTGAATACTCCTAGCACACCTGGACTCTATACCAAGTTTCCCTCTTACTTGATAGTCCGCGACCAGTGCCTCAAGTCCCTAAACTCATAGTCCTTGACACTCTCTCTCTCTATGTGTCCAAGGTTACTACAAGTGCCCGTGACCTTGACCAAAGTGCTCATACATACATCTACCACATGGCCGACATCATCGGTGGAGAGGTGGTTTTACTTTGTTGGGACAGGTTACATTCGGTTGTAGGGTTTCTCTCTCTCTCTCTCTCTCTCTCTCTCTCTCTCTCTCTCTCTCTCTCTCTCTCTCAGAAAAGATGATCTGACTCCACATCCTTAGCAGCCTCCGTGAAGTTTGTTGATGTCGTTTCTTCTCTACTGGGTTTCCTGTAGCAGTCTCTTGCCATCTGTCCTGGCTTTTCCACAGTTTTGGCAAGTGATGGGCCAATGCCTCAATTTATAGAGTTTACATCCAAGCATCTATTCCCACTGATTTCTCCTTGATTCACTCCACCTCTTTTGCTTGATTCTCTCCACCTCTTCCCAGAATATCTCCACACCTCCTAAATCTCCTCATGCTACGCTTTATTCTCTCCCAGTAGATACTTCTCACCTTTTCACAGGCTCTCTCACATTTATAGATTCTCTTTTACAGCCTATTCACTTGTATATGTCAACACCTCCCCTCAAGTGAATACTCCTAGCACACCTGGACCCTATACCAAGTTTCCCTCTTACTTGATAGTCCGCGACCAGTGCCTCAAGTCCCTAAACTCATAGTCCTTGACACTCTCTCTCTCTCTCTCTATGTGTCCAAGGCTACTACAAGTGCCCGTGACCTTGACCAAAGTGCCCATACATACATCTACCACATGGCCGACATCATTCGTGGCTAAGAGGTGGTTTTACTTTGTTGGGGCAGGTTACATTCGGTTGTAGGGTTTCTCTCTCTCTCTCTCTCTCTCTCTCTCTCTCTCTCTCTCTCAGAAAAGATGATCTGACTCCACTTCCTTAGGAGCTTCCATGAAGTTTGTTGATGTCGTTTCTTATCCACTGGGTTTGCTGTAGCAGTCTCTTGCCATGTGTCCTGGCTTTTCCACAGTTTTGGCAAGTGATGGTCCTTCCTCCTACTCTACCTCTTTCTCGTCCTCGTCCTCGAGAGAATCCTCCTCAGGTGAAGAATGCCTTTTTTTCTCGTGCTGTTGAGTCTAGCCATTTCTTCTCTTTGCCTCTGGTCTCTTGCTCTAGTAGAGCTCCTTCTATCTTTTTTAGCTTCAATTCAGGTACATTCTTTAGTGTTGCTACAATGTTTTCATATTCCCCTTTGTCCACACTCTTCAGAAGCACTGTTAGTGCCTCATCATCTTCTGTCTTTTTGCCAATAGCTGCCAGTTGTTACTTAATGCTTTTATATTTGTTCAAGTGTGTGATTAAAGATTCACTTTCCTTCATGTCTAATTTCTAGAATTGTATTAACAGATTTATCTTTGAATTTTTTGCTTGTGTTCCAAATAATTTTGTGAGTTCATCCAATGCATCTTTTGCCCACTGTATCCTTGTGATGTGATGAATGATTTCATCATTTAAACTGAGTGCGATAAGTCCCAATGCTTTTTCAATCCTCCTCTTCCACTCATTTTTCCCTCTCACCTCTTTGCATTCATCTCTTCCCTCAACTAGCCCCCACAGATTTTTCCTCATGAGCAGATACATGGTTTTTGTCTGCCATGTGTAAAACTGCTCCCCATGAATTTGGCTATCTCTTGTGCCACCGTACTCATGATGATGTGAAGGGGATCTTACCTCTTGATCAAATTTCAAGATTCAAGGGCAATGTCTACCCTTTTACAACTCAATATAAGGTTTAGGTGGTGATGATTACAAGAGCTTTATCAGCATAAAATCACCAAAAATTACATTAAACCAAGGGTAACAAATCTGTACGGAAGGGTTAGAGTATTGAACCATCTCCGAATTGCAATTTGAAATTATAGGGATCTGTATCAGATACCAAATGGTTGATTTGAACCCGTAATTGCACTGAAAAATAGTGATTAGTATTGATTAATCATTGATTAGTAAACTAATCATCTATTTTGTGTGCAAAAAACAGAGTATGCGGGGAGTCCAGATTTAAGGCCTTAGAGTTCAAATGAGCTTAAATCCTTTCAAGGCTATCAATGGCAATTAGTCTAGTAGAGAATTAAGCCAAGAAAGACAAGATTTGACCAAACATTGAATGCTTAATCTCTGTTTTACCAGAGTCACCTGTAGATTTGATGAAGAGCTTAGATCTCAGTGCCTCAAGTCCCTAAACTCATAGTCCTTGACACTGTCTCTCTCTATGTGTCCAAGGCTACTACAAGTGCCCGTGACCTTGACCAAAGTGCTCATACATACATCTACCACATGGCCGACATCATCGGTGGGGGGCTGAGAGGTGCTTTTACTTTGTTGGGGCAGGTTACATTCGGTTGTAGGGTTTCTCTCTCTCTCTCTCTCTCACAAAAGATGATCTGACTCCACTTCCTTAAGAGCCTCCATGAAGTTTGTTGTTGTCGTTTCTTCTCCACTGGGTTTGCTGTAGCAGTCTCTTGCCATGTGTCCTCGCTTTTCCACAGTTTTGGCAAGTGATGGTCCTTCCTCCTACTCTACCTCTTTCTCGTCCTCGTCCTCGAGAGAATCCTCCTCAGGTGAAGAATGCTTTTTTTTCTCGTGCTGTTGAGTCTAGCCATTTCTTCTCTTTGCCTCTGGTCTCTTGCTCTAGTAGATCTCCTTCTATCTTTTTTAGCTTCAATTCAGGTACATTCTTTAGTGTTGCTACAATGTTTTCATATTCACATTTGTCCACACTCTTCAGAAGCACTGTTAGTGCCTCATCATCTTCTGTCTTTTTGCCAATAGCTGCCAGTTGTTACTTAATGCTTTTATATTTGTTCAAGTGTGTGATTAAAGATTCACTTTCCTTCATGTCTAATTTCTAGAATTGTATTAACAGATTTATCTTTGAATTTTTTGCTTGTGTTCCAAATAATTTTGTGAGTTCATCCAATGCATCTTTTGCCCACTGTATCCTTGTGATGTGATGAATGATTTCATCATTTAAACTGAGTGCGATAAGTCCCAATGCTTTTTCAATCCTCCTCTTCCACTCATTTTTCCCTCTCACCTCTTTGCATTCATCTCTTCCCTCAACTAGCCCCCACAGATTTTTCCTCATGAGCAGATACATGGTTTTTGTCTGCCATGTGTAAAACTGCTCCCCATGAATTTGGCTATCTCTTGTGCCACCGTACTCATGATGATGTGAAGGGGATCTTACCTCTTGATCAAATTTCAAGATTCAAGGGCAATGTCTACCCTTTTACAACTCAATATAAGGTTTAGGTGGTGATGATTACAAGAGCTTTATCAGCATAAAATCACCAAAAATTACATTAAACCAAGGGTAACAAATCTGTACGGAAGGGTTAGAGTATTGAACCATCTCCGAATTGCAATTTGAAATTATAGGGATCTGTATCAGATACCAAATGGTTGATTTGAACCCGTAATTGCACTGAAAAATAGTGATTAGTATTGATTAATCATTGATTAGTAAACTAATCATCTATTTTGTGTGCAAAAAACAGAGTATGCGGGGAGTCTAGATTTAAGGCCTTAGAGTTCAAATGAGCTTAAATCCTTTCAAGGCTATCAATGGCAATTAGTCTAGTAGAGAATTAAGCCAAGAAAGACAAGATTTGACCAAACATTGAATGCTTAATCTCTGTTTTACCAGAGTCACCTGTAGATTTGATGAAGAGCTTAGATCTCACTGTAGACTTGATCAAATCAAAATCTGTCTTCACCATGTTGTAGAGCACCCTTGAAAACCACTAGGGCCAAGAGGAATTATAGCAATTTGATCTAGAGTAGTAGAGATCTCATTTCTCCTTCAGAATTGTGGCGCCAGCGATTTAGCAAAAATTGGAAGCTACGCTTGGCGGTTTGCGATTTTGTTTGAATGGGATGGCTAGCTATGGTTGCCTAGAATTATTTGCCCTAATAGTGCTTCTGGAGGGAGATCAAGCCCCTCTACTGGCTAGGGGTGCAAAGAGCTAGTTGAAAAGAGGTAAAAATCTTAATTATCTACTAATCCTAATTAGCCAAGTGATAATGGGCTCACAAATTGATGGATTCTAGGGCTAGGCTCTGATAGTCCGCGACCAGTGCCTCAAGTCCCTAAACTCATAGTCCTTGACACTCTCTCTCTCTATGTGTCCAATCTTCTCCACTGGGTTTGCTGTAGCAGTCTCTTGCCATGTGTCCTGGCTTTTCCACAGTTTTGGCAAGTGATGGTCCTTCCTCCTACTCTACCTCTTTCTCGTCCTCATCCTCGAGAGAATCCTCCTCAGGTAAAGAATGCTTTTTTTTTCTCCTGCTGTTGAGTCTAGCCATTTCTTCTCTTTGCCTCTTGTCTCTTGCTCTAGTAGAGCTCCTTATATCTTTTTTAGCTTCAATTCAGGTACATTCTTTAGTGTTGCTACAATGTTTTCATATTCACCTTTGTCCACACTCTTCAGAAGCACTGCTAGTGCCTCATCATCTTCTGTCTTTTTGCCAATAGCTGTTAGTTGTTGCTTAATGCTTTTATATTTGTTCAAGTGTGTGATTAAAGATTCAATTTCCTTCATGTCTAATTTCTAGAATTGTATTAACAGATTTATCTTTGAATTTTTTGCTTGTGTTCCAAATAATTTTTTGAGTTCATCCAATGCATCTTTTGCCCACTGTATCCTTGTGATGTGATGAATGATTTCATCATTTAAACTGAGTGCGATAAGTCCCAATGCTTTTTCAATCCTCCTCTTCCACTCATTTTTCCCTCTCACCTCTTTGCATTCATCTCTTCCCTCAACTAGCCCCCACAGATTTTTCCTCATGAGCAGATACATGGTTTTTGTCTGCCATGTGTAAAACTGCTCCCCATAAATTTGGCTATCTCTTGTGCTGCCGTACTCATGATGATGTGAAGGGGGTCTTACCTCTTGATCAAATTTTAAGATTCAAGGGCAATCTCTACCCTTTTACAACTCAATATAAGGTTTAGGTGGTGATGATTACAACAGCTTTATCAGCATAAAATCACCAAAAATTACATTAAACCAAGGGTAACAAATCTGTACGGAAGGGTTGGAGTATCAAACCATCTCCGAATTGCAATCTGAAATTATAGGGATCTGTATCAGATACCAAATGGTTGATTTGAACCCGTAATTGCACCGAACAATAGTGATTAGTATTGATTAATCATTGATTAGTAAACTAATCATCTATTTTGTGTGCAAAAAACAGAGTATGCGGGGAGTCCAGATCTTAGGCCTTAGAGTTTAAATGAGCTTAAATCCTTTCAAGGCTATCAATGGCAATTAGTCTAGTAGAGAATTAAGCCAAGAAAGACACGATTTGACCAAACATTGAATGCTTAATCTCTGTTTTACCAAAGTCACCTGTAGATTTGATGAAGAGCTTAGATCTCACTGTAGACTTGATCAAATCAAAATCTGTCTTCACCAGCTTGTAGAGCACCCTTGAAAACCACTAGGGCCAAGAGGAATTATAGCAATTTGATCTGGAGTAGTAGAGATCTCATTTCTGCTTCAGAAATGTGCCGCCAGCAATTTAGCAAAAATTGGCAGCTACGCTCGGCAGTTTGCGATTTTGTTTGAATGGGATGGCTAGCTATGGTTGCCTAGAATTATTTGCCCTAATAGTGCTTCTGGAGGGAGATCAAGCCCCTCTACTGGCTAGGGGTGCAAAGAGCTAGTTGAAAAGAGGTAAAAATCTTAATTATCTACTAATCCTAATTAGCCAAGTGATAATGGACTCACAAATTGATGGATTCTAGGGCTAGGCTCTGATAATATGTTAAATTTGTAGCTATGGTGGAACAAATTCTAGAATCCACATCATTAACAAAGAGATTAGATGATAATTAAGACGTGATTAATGAGCAATTAACTGATAGCGTAATGTAGGCATGGATAATGAAAAACCAGCAAATTCTCATTAGGCCAATGCCTCAATTTATAGAGTTTACATCCAAGCATCTATTCCCACTGATTTCTGCTTGATTCACTCCACCTCTTTTGCTTGATTCTCTCCACCTCTTCCCAGAATATCTCCTTTATTCTTTCCCAGTAGATACTTCTCACCTTTTGACAGGCTCTCTCACATTTATAGATTCTCTTTTACAGCCTATTCACTTGTATATGTCAACACCTCCCCTCATGTGAATACTCCTAGCACACCTGGACTCTATACCAAGTTTCCCTCTTACTTGATAGTTCGCGACCAGTGCCTCAAGTCCCTAAACTCATAGTCCTTGACACTCTCTCTCTCTATGTGTCCAAGGTTACTACAAGTGCCCTTGACCTTGACCAAAGTGCTCATACATACATCTACCACATGGCCAACATCATCGATGGAGAGGTGGTCTTACTTTGTTGGGACAGGTTACATTCGGTTGTAGGGTTTCTCTCTCTCTCTCTCTCTCTCTCTCTCTCTCTCTCTCTCTCAGAAAAGATGATCTGACTCCACTTCCTTAGGAGCCTCCATGAAGTTTGTTGATGTCGTTTCTTCTCTACTGGGTTTCCTGTAGCAGTCTCTTGCCATCTGTCCTGGCTTTTCCACAGTTTTGGCAAGTGATGGGCCAATGCCTCAATTTATAGAGAAAAAACATCATTAACAAAGAGATTAGATGATAATTAAGATGTGATTAGTGAGCAATTAACTGATAGCTTAATGTAGGCATGGATAATCAAAAAACCAGCAAATTCTCATTAGGCCAATGCCTCAATTTATAGAGTTTACATCCAAGCATCTATTCCCACTGATTTCTCCTTGATTCACTCCACCTCTTTTGCTTGATTCTCTCCACCTCTTCCAAGAATATCTCCTTTATTCTCTCCCAATAGATACTTCTCACCTTTTGACAGGCTCTCTCACATTTATAGATTCTCTTTTACAGCCTATTCACTTGTATATGTCAACACCTCCCCTCATGTGAATACTCCTAGCACACCTGGACCCTATACCAAGTTTCCCTCTTACTTGATAGTTCGCGACCAGTGCCTCAAGTCCCTAAACTCATAGTCCTTGACACTCTCTCTCTCTATGTGTCCAAGGTTACTACAAGTGCCCTTGACCTTGACCAAAGTGCTCATACATACATCTACCACATGGCCAACATCATCGATGGAGAGGTGGTCTTACTTTGTTGGGACAGGTTACATTCGGTTGTAGGGTTTCTCTCTCTCTCTCTCTCTCTCTCTCTCTCTCTCTCTCTCTCTCTCAGAAAAGATGATCTGACTCCACTTCCTTAGGAGCCTCCATGAAGTTTGTTGATGTCGTTTCTTCTCTACTGGGTTTCCTGTAGCAGTCTCTTGCCATCTGTCCTGGCTTTTCCACAGTTTTGGCAAGTGATGGGCCAATGCCTCAATTTATAGAGAAAAAACATCATTAACAAAGAGATTAGATGATAATTAAGATGTGATTAGTGAGCAATTAACTGATAGCTTAATGTAGGCATGGATAATCAAAAAACCAGCAAATTCTCATTAGGCCAATGCCTCAATTTATAGAGTTTACATCCAAGCATCTATTCCCACTGATTTCTCCTTGATTCACTCCACCTCTTTTGCTTGATTCTCTCCACCTCTTCCCAGAATATCTCCACACCTCCTAAATCTCCTCATGCTACCCTTTATTCTCTCCCAGTAGATACTTCTCACCTTTTCACAGGCTCTCTCACATTTATAGATTCTCTTTTACAGCCTATTCACTTGTATATGTCAACACCTCCCCTCAAGTGAATACTCCTAGCACACCTGGACCCTATACCAAGTTTCCCTCTTACTTGATAGTCCGCGACCAGTGCCTCAAGTCCCTAAACTCATAGTCCTTGACACTCTCTCCCTCTATGTGTCCAAGGCTACTACAAGTGCCCGTGACCTTGACCAAAGTGCTCATACATACATCTACCACATGGCCGACATCATCGGTGGGTGAGAGGTGGTTTTACTTTGTTGGGGCAGGTTACATTCGGTTGTAGGGTTTCTCTCTCTCTCTCTCTCTCTCTCTCTCTCTCTCTCACTCTCTCTCAAAAAAGATGATCTGACTCCACTTCCTTAGGAGCCTCCATGAAGTTTGTTGATGTCGTTTCTTCTCCACTGGGTTTGCTGTAGCAGTCTCTTGCCATGTGTCCTCGCTTTTCCACAGTTTTGGCAAGTGATGGTCCTTCCTCCTACTCTACCTCTTTCTCGTCCTCGTCCTCGAGAGAATCCTCCTCAGGTGAAGAATGCTTTTTTTTCTCGTGCTGTTGAGTCTAGCCATTTCTTCTCTTTGCCTCTGGTCTCTTGCTCTAGTAGAGCTCCTTCTATCTTTTTTAGCTTCAATTCAGGTACATTCTTTAGTGTTGCTACAATGTTTTCATATTCACCTTTGTCCACACTCTTCAGAAGCACTGCTAGTGCCTCATCATCTTCTGTCTTTTTGCCAATAGCTGCCAGTTGTTGCTTAATGCTTTTATATTTGTTCAAGTGTGTGATTAAAGATTCACTTTCCTTCATGTCTAATTTCTAGAATTGTATTAACACACTTATCTTTGAATTTTTTGCTTGTGTTCCAAATAATTTTTTGAGTTCATCCAATGCATCTTTTGCCCACTGTAGCCTTGTGATGTGATGAATGATTTCATCATTTAAACTGAGTGCGATAAGTCCCAATGCTTTGTCAATCCTCCTCTTCCACTCATTTTTCCCTCTCACCTCTTTGCATTCATCTCTTCCCTCAACTAGCCCCCACAGATTTTTCCTCATGAGCAGATACATGGTTTTTGTCTGCCATGTGTAAAACTGCTCCCCATAAATTTGGCTATCTCTTGTGCCGCCGTACTCATGATGATGTGAAGGGGGTCTTACCTCTTGATCAAATTTCAAGATTCAAGGGCAATGTCTACCCTTTTACAACTCAATATAAGGTTTAGGTGGTGATGATTACAACAGCTTTATCAGCATAAAATCACCAAAAATTACATTAAACCAAGGGTAACAAATCTGTACGGAAGGGTTGGAGTATCGAACCATCTCCGAATTGCAATTTGAAATTATAGGGATCTGTATCAGATACCAAATGGTTGATTTGAACCCGTAATTGCACTGAAAAATAGTGATTAGTATTGATTAATCATTGATTAGTAAACTAATCATCTATTTTGTGTGCAACAAACAAAGTATGCGGGGAGTCCAGATCTAAGGCCTTAGAGTTCAAATGAGCTTAAATCCTTTCAAGGCTATCAATGGCAATTAGTCTAGTAGAGAATTAAGCCAAGAAAGACAAGATTTGACCAAACATTGAATGCTTAATCTCTGTTTTACCAAAGTCACCTGTAGATTTGATAAAGAGCTTAGATCTCACTGTAGACTTGATCAAATCAAAATCGGTCTTCACCAGCTTGTAGAGCACCATTGAAAACCACTAGGGCCAAGAGGAATTATAGCAATTTGATCTGGAGTAGTAGAGATCTCATTTCTCCTTCAGAAATGTGGCACCAGCGATTTAGCAGAAATTGGCAGCTACGCTTGGCGGTTTGCGATTTTGTTTGAATGGGATGGCTAGCTATGGTTGCCTAGAATTATTTGCCCTAATAGTGCTTCTGGAGGGAGATCAAGCCCCTCTACTGGCTAGGGGTGCAAAGAGCTAGTTGAAAAGAGGTAAAAATCTTAATTATCTACTAATCCTAAGTAGCCAAGTGATAATGGGCTCACAAATTGATGGATTCTAGGGCTAGGCTCTGATAATATGTTAAATTTGCACCTATGGTGGATCAAATGCTAGAATCCACATCATTAACAAAGAGATTAGATGATAATTAAGACCTGATCAGTGAGCAATTAACTGATAGCTTAATGTAGGCATGGATAATGAAAATCCAGCAAATTCTCATTAGGCCAATGCCTCAATTTATAGAGTTTACATCCAAGCATCTATTCCCACTGATTTCTCCTTGATTCACTCCACCTCTTTTGCTTGATTCTCTCCACCTCTTCCCAGAATATCTCCACACCTCCTAAATCTCCTCATGCTACCCTTTATTCTCTCCTAGTAGATACTTCTCACCTTTTCACAGGCTCTCTCACATTTATAGATTCTCTTTTACAGCCTATTCACTTGTATATGTCAACACCTCCCCTCAAGTGAATACTCCTAGCACACCTGGACCCTTTACCAAGTTTCCCTCTTACTTGATAGTCCGCGACCAGTGCCTCAAGTCCCTAAACTCATAGTCCTTGACACTCTCTCTCTCTATGTGTCCAAGGCTACTACAAGTGCCCGTGACCTTGACCAAAGTGCTCATACATACATCTACCACATGGCCGACATCATCAGTGGCTGAGAGGTGGTTTTACTTTGTTGGGGCAGGTTACATTCGGTTGTAGGGTTTCTCTCTCTCTCTCTCTCTCTCTCTCTCTCTCTCTCTCTCTCTCTCTCAGAAAAGATGGTCTGACTCCACTTCCTTAGGAGCCTCCATGAAGTTTGTTGATGTCGTTTCTTCTCCACTGGGTTTGCTGTAGCAGTCTCTTGCCATGTGTCCTGGCTTTTCCACAGTTTTGGCAAGTGATTGTCCTTCCTCCTACTCTACCTCTTTCTCGTCCTCGTCCTCGAGAGAATCCTCCTCAGGTAAAAAATGCTTTTTTTTCTCCTGCTGTTGAGTCTAGCCATTTCTTCTCTTTGCCTTTGGTCTCTTGCTCTAGTAGAGCTCCTTCTATCTTTTTTAGCTTCAATTCAGGTACATTCTTTAGTGTTGCTACAATGTTTTCATATTCACCTTTGTCCACACTCTTCAGAAGCACTGCTCGTGCCTCATCATCTTCTGTCTTTTTGCCAATAGCTGCCAGTTGTTACTTAATGCTTTTATATTTGTTCAAGTGTGTGATTAAAGATTCACTTTCCTTCATGTCTAATTTCTAGAATTGTATTAACAGATTTATCTTTGAATTTTTTGCTTGTGTTCCAAATAATTTTTTGAGTTCATCCAATGCATCTTTCCAATGCATCTTTCCAATGCATCTTTTGCCCACTGTAGCCTTGTGATGTGATGAATGATTTCATCATTTAAACTGAGTGCGATAAGTCCCAATGCTTTTTCAATCCTCCTCTTCCACTCATTTTTCCCTCTCACCTCTTTGCATTCATCTCTTCCCTCAACTAGCCCCCACAGATTTTTCCTCATGAGCAGATACATGGTTTTTGTCTGCCATGTGTAAAACTGCTCCCCATAAATTTGGCTATCTCTTGTGCCGCCGTACTCATGATGATGTGAAGGGGGTCTTATCTCTTGATCAAATTTCAAGATTCAAGGGCAATGTCTACCCTTTTACAACTCAATATAAGGTTTAGGTGGTGATGATGACAGCAGCTTTATCAGCATAAAATCACCAAAAATTACATTAAACCAAGGGTAACAAATCTGTACGGAAGGGTTGGAGTATCGAACCATCTCCGAATTGCAATCTGAAATTATAGGGATCTGTATCAGATACCAAATGGTTGATTTGAACCCGTAATTCCATCGAAAAATAGTGATTAGTATTGATTAATTATTGATTAGTAAACTAATCATCTATTTTGTGTGCAGAAAACAGAGTATGCGGGGAGTCCAGATCTAAGGCCTTAGAGTTCAAATGAGCTTAAATCCTTTCAAGGCTATCAATGGCAATTAGTCTAGTAGAGAATTAAGCCAAGAAAGACAAGATTTGACCAAACATTGAATGCTTAATCTCTGTTTTACCAAAGTCACCTGTAGATTTGATGAAGAGCTTAGATCTCACTGTAGACTTGATCAAATCAAAATCGGTCTTCACCAGCTTGTAGAGCACCCTTGAAAACCACTAGGGCCAAGAAGAATTATAGCAATTTGATCTGGAGTAGTAGAGATCTCATTTCTCCTTCAGAAATGTGGTGCCAGCTTGGTGGTTTGCGATTTTGTTTGAATGGGATGGTTAGCTATGGTTGCCTAGAATTATTTGTCCTAATAGTGCTTCTGGTGGAGGGAGATCAAGCCCCTCTACTGGCTAGGGGTGCAAAGAGTTAGTTGAAAAGAGGTAAAAATCTTAATTATCTACTAATCCTAATTAGCCAAGTGATAATGGGCTCACAAATTGATGGATTCTAGGGCTAGGCTCGGATAATATGTTAAATTTGCACCTATGGTGGATCAAATGCTAGAATCCACATCATTAACAAAGAGATTAGATGATAATTAAGACGTGATCAGTGAGCAATTAACTGATAGCTGAATGTAGGCATGGATAATGAAAATCCAGCAAATTCTCATTAGGCCAATGCCTCCATTTATAGAGTTTACATCCAAGCATCTATTCCCACTGATTTCTCCTTGATTCACTCTACCTCTTTTGCTTGATTCTCTCCACCTCTTCCCAGAATATCTCCACACCTCCTAAATCTCCTCATGCTACCCTTTATTCTCTCCCAGTAGATACTTCTCACCTTTTCACAGGCTCTCTCACATTTATAGATTCTCTTTTACAGCCTATTCACTTGTATATGTCAACACCTCCCCTCAAGTGAATACTCCTAGCACACCTGGACCCTATACCAAGTTTCCCTCTTACTTGATAGTCCGCGACCAGTGCCTCAAGTCCCTAAACTCATAGTCCTTGACACACTCTCTCTCTATGTGTCCAAGGCTACTACAAGTGCCCGTGACCTTGACCAAAGTGCTCATACATACATCTACCACATGGCCGACATCATCGGTGGCTGAGAGGTGGTTTTACTTTGTTGGGGCAGGTTACATTCAGTTGTAGGGTTTCTCTCTCTCTCTCTCTCTCTCTCTCTCTCTCTCTCTCTCTCTCTCTCTCTCTCACTCTCTCTCAGAAAAGATGATCTGACTCCACTTCCTTACGAGCCTCCATGAAGTTTGTTGTTGTCGTTTCTTCTCCACTGGGTTTGCTATAGCAGTCTCTTGCCATGTGTCCTGGCTTTTCCACAGTTTTGGCAAGTGATGGTCCTTCCTCCTACTCTACCTCTTTCTCGTCCTCGTCCTCGAGAGAATCCTCCTCAGGTGAAGAATGCTTCTTTTTCTCTTGCTGTTGAGTCTAGCCATTTCTTCTCTTTGCCTCTTGTCTCTTGCTCTAGTAGAGCTTCTTCTATCTTTTTTAGCTTCAATTCAGGTACATTCTTTAGTGTTGCTACAATGTTTTCATATTCACCTTTGTCCACACTCTTCAGAAGCACTGTTAGTGCCTCATCATCTTCTGTCTTTTTGCCAATAGCTGCCAGTTGTTGCTTAATGCTTTTATATTTGTTCGTGTGTGATTAAAGATTCACTTTCCTTCATGTCTAATTTCTAGAATTGTATTAACACACTTATCTTTGAATTTTTTGCTTGTGTTCCAAATAATTTTTTGAGTTCATCCAATGCATCTTTTGCCCACTGTATCCTTGTGATGTGATGAATGATTTCATCATTTAAACTGAGTGCGATAAGTCCCAATGCTTTTTCAATCCTCCTCTTCCACTCATTTTTCCCTCTCACCTCTTTGCATTCATCTCTTTCCTCAACTAGCCCCCACAGATTTTTCCTCATGAGCAGATACATGGTTTTTGTCTGCCATGTGTAAAACTGCTCCCCATAAATTTGGCTATCTCTTGTGCCGCTGTACTCATGATGATGTGAAGGGGGTCTTACCTCTTGATCAAATTTCAAGATTCAAGGGCAATGTCTACCCTTTTACAACTCAATATAAGGTTTAGGTGGTGATGATTACAACAGCTTTATCAGCATAAAATCACCAAAAATTACATTAAACCAAGGGTAACAAATCTGTACGGAAGGGTTGGAGTATCCAACCATCTCCGAATTGCAATCTGAAATTATAGGGATCTGTATCAGATACCAAATGGTTCATTTGAACCCGTAATTGCACCGAACAATAGTGATTAGTATTGATTAATCATTGATTAGTAAACTAATCATCTATTTTGTGTGCAAAAAACAGAGTATGCGGGGAGTCCAGATCTAAGGCCTTAGAGTTCAAATGAGCTTAAATCCTTTCAAGGCTATCAATGGCAATTAGTCTAGTAGAGAATTAAGCCAAGAAAGACAAGATTTGACCAAACATTGAATGCTTAATCTCTGTTTTACCAAAGTCACCTGTAGATTTGATGAAGAGCTTAGATATTACTGTAGACTTGATCAAATCAAAATCTGCCTTCACCATGTTGTAGAGCACCCTTGAAAACCACTAGGGCCAAGAGGAATTATAGCAATTTGATCTGGAGTAGTAGAGATCTCATTTCTCCTTCAGAAATGTAGCGCCAGCGATTTAGCAAAAATTGGCAGCTACGCTTGGCGGTTTGCGATTTTGTTTGAATGGGATGGCTAGCTATGGTTGCCTAGAATTGTTTGCCCTAAGAGGGAGATCAAGCCCCTCTACTGGCTAGGGGTGCAAAGAGCTAGTTGAAAAGAGGTAAGAATCTTAATTATCTACTAATCCTAATTAGCCAAGTGATAATGGGCTCACAAATTGATGGATTCTAGGGCTAGGCTCTGATAATATGTTAAATTTGCACCTATGGTGGATCAAATGCTAGAATCCACATCATTAACAAAGAGATTAGATGATAATTAAGATGTGATTACTGAGCAATTAACTGATAGCTTAATGTAGGCATGGATAATCAAAAACCAGCAAATTCTCATTAGGCCAATGCCTCAATTTATAGAGTTTACATCCAAGCATCTATTCCCACTGATTTCTCCTTGATTCACTCCACCTCTTTTGCTTGATTCTCTCCACCTCTTCCCAGAATATCTCCTTTATTCTCTCCCAGTAGATGCTTCTCACCTTTTGACAGGCTCTCTCACATTTATAGATTCTCTTTTACAGCCTATTCACTTGTATATGTCAACACCTCCCCTCATGTGAATACTCCTAGCACACCTGGACCCTATACCAAGTTTCCCTCTTACTTGATAGTCCGCGACCAGTGCCTCAAGTCCCTAAACTCATAGTCCTTGACACTCTCTCTCTCTATGTGTCCAAGGTTACTACAAGTGCCCGTGACCTTGACCAAAGTGCTCATACATACATCTACCACATGGCCGACATCATCGGTGGCTGAGAGGTGGTTTTACTTTGTTGGGGCAGGTTACATTCAGTTGTAGGGTTTCTCTTTCTCTCTCTCTCTCTCTCTCTCTCTCTCTCTCTCAAAAAAGATGATCTGACTCCACTTCCTTAGGAGCCTCCATGAAGTTTGTTGTTGTCGTTTCTTCTCCACTTGGTTTGCTGTAGCAGTCTCTTGCCATGTGTCCTGGCTTTTCCACAGTTTTGGCAAGTGATGGTCCTTCCTCCTACTCTACCTCTTTCTCCTCCTCGTCCTCGAGAGAATCCTCCTCAGGTGAAGAATGCTTCTTTTTCTCCTGCTGTTGAGTCTAGCCATTTCTTCTCTTTGCCTCTTGTCTCTTGCTCTAGTAGAGCTCCTTCTATCTTTTTTAGCTTCAATTCAGGTACATTCTTTAGTGTTGCTACAATGTTTTTATATTCCCCTTTGTCCACACTCTTCAGAAGCACTGTTAGTGCCTCATCATCTTCTATCTTTTTGCCAATAGCTGCCAGTTGTTGCTTAATGCTTTTATATTTGTTCAAGTGTGTGATTAAAGATTCACTTTCCTTCATGTCTGATTTCTAGAATTGTATTAACAGATTTATCTTTGAATTTTTTGCTTGTGTGCCAAATAATTTTTTGAGTTCATCCAATGCATCTTTTGCCCACTGTATCCTTATGATGTGATGAATGATTTCATCATTTAAACTGAGTGCGATAAGTCCCAATGCTTTTTCAATCCTCCTCTTCCACTCATTTTTCCCTCTCACCTCTTTGCATTCATCTCTATCCTCAACTAGCCCCCACAGATTTTTCCTCATGAGCAGATACATGGTTGTTGTCTGCTATGTGTAAAACTGCTCCCCATAAATTTGGCTATCTCTTGTGCCACCGTACTCATGATGATGTGAAGGGGGTCTTACCTCTTGATCAAATTTCAAGATTCAAGGGCAATGTCTACCCTTTTACAACTCAATATAAGGTTTAGGTGGTGATGATTACAACAGCTTTATCAGCATAAAATCACCAAAAATTACATTAAACCAAGGGTAACAAATCTGTACAGAAGGATGGAGTATCAAACCATCTCCGAATTGCAATCTGATATTATAGGGATCTGTTTCAGATACCAAATGGTTGATTTGAGCCCGAAATTACACCGAAAAATAGTGATTAGTATTCATTAATCATTGATTAGCAAACTAATCATCTATTTTGTGTGCAAAAAACAGAGTATGTGGGGAGTCCAGATCTAAGGCCTTAGAGTTCAAACGAGCTTAAATCCTTTCAAGGCTATCAAGGGCGATTAGTCTAGTAGAGAATTAAGCCAAGAAAGACAAGATTTGACCAAACATTGAATGCTTAATCTCTGTTTTACCAAAGTCACCTGTAGATTTGATGAAGAGCTTAGATCTCACTGTAGAATTGATCAAATCAAAATTTTTCTTCACCAGCTTGTAGAGCATCCTTGAAAACCACACTTTCCTTAATGCTTTTATATTTGTTCAAGTGTGTGATTAAAGATTCACTTTCCTTCATGTCTAATTTCTAGAATTGTATTAACAGATTTATCTTTGAATTTTTTGCTTGTGTTCCAAATAATTTTTTGAGTTCATCCAATGCATCTTTTGCTCACTGTAGCCTTGTGATGTGATGAATGATTTCATAAGTCCCAATGCTTTTTCAATCCTCCTCTTCCACTCATTTTTCCCTCTCACCTCTTTGCATTCATTTCTTCCCTCAACTAGCCCCCACAGATTTTTCCTCATGAGCAGATACATGGTTTTTGTCTGAAAACTGCTCCCCATAAATTTGGCTATCTCTTGTGCCGCCGTACTCATGATGATGTGAAGGGGGTCTTACCTCTTGATCAAATTTCAAGATTCAAGGGCAATGTCTACCCTTTTACAACTCAATATAAGGTTTAGGTGGTGATGATTACAACAGCTTTATCAGCATAAAATCACCAAAAATTACATTAAACCAAGGGTAACAAATCTGTACGGAAGGGTTGGAGTATCAAACCATCTCCGAATTGCAATCTGAAATTATAGGGATCTGTATCAGCAGATACCAAATGGTTGATTTGAACCCGTAATTGCATCTAAAAATAGTGATTAGTATTGATTAATCATTGATTAGTAAACTAATCATCTATTTTGTGTGCAGAAAACAGAGTATGCGGGGAGTCCAGATCTAAGGCCTTAGAGTTCAAATGAGCTTAAATCCTTTCAAGGCTATCAATGGCAATTAGTCTAGTAGAGAATTAAGCCAAGAAAGACAAGATTTGACCAAACATTGAATGCTTAATCTCTGTTTTACCAAAGTCACCTGTAGATTTGACGAAGAGCTTACATCTCACTGTAGACTTGATCAAATCAAAATCTGTCTTCACCATGTTGTAGAGCACCCTTGAAAACCACTAGGGCCAAGAGGAATTATAGCAATTTGATCTGGAGTAGTAGAGATGTCATTTCTCCTTCAGAAATGTGGCGCCAGCGATTTAGCAAAAATTGGCAGCTACGCTTGGCGGTTTGCGATTTTGTTTGAATGGGATGGCTAGCTATGGTTGCCTAGAATTGTTTGCCCTAAGAGGGAGATCAAGCCCCTCTACTGGCTAGGGGTGCAAAGAGCTAGTTGAAAAGAGGTAAAAATCTTAATTATCTACTAATCCTAATTAGCCAAGTGATAATGGGCTCACAAATTGATGGATTCTAGGGCTAGGCTCTGATAATGTGTTAAATTTGCACCTATGGTGGATCAAATGCTAGAATCCACATCATTAACAAAGAGATTAGATGATAATTAAGATGTGATTAGTGAGCAATTAATTGATAGCTTAATGTAGGCATGGATAATCAAAAACCAGCAAATTCTCATTAGGCCAATGCCTCAATTTATAGAGTTTACATCCAAGCATCTATTCCCACTGATTTCTCCTTGATTCACTCCACCTCTTTTGCTTGATTCTCTCCACCTCTTCCCAGAATATCTCCACACCACCTAAATCTCCTCATGCTACCCTTTATTCTCTCCCAGTAGATACTTCTCACCTTTTCACACGCTCTCTCACATTTATAGATTCTCTTTTACAGCCTATTCACTTGTATATGTCAACACCTCCCCTCAAGTGAATACTCCTAGCACACCTGGACTCTATACCAAGTTTCCCTCTTACTTGATAGTCCGCGACCAGTGCCTCAAGTCCCTAAACTCATAGTCCTTGACACTCTCTCTCTCTATGTGTCCAAGGCTACTACAAGTGCCCGTGACCTTGACCAAAGTGCTCATACATACATCTACCACATGGCCGATATCATCGGTGGCTGAGAGGTGGTTTTACTTTGTTGGGGCAGGTTACATTCAGTTGTAGGGTTTCTCTCTCTCTCTCTCTCTCTCTCTCTCTCTCTCTCTCTCTCTCTCTCTCTCTCTCTCTCTCTCTCTCAGAAAAGATGATCTGACTCCACTTCCTTAGGAGCCTCCATGAAGTTTGTTGTTGTCGTTTCTTCTCCACTCGGTTTGCTGTAGCAGTCTCTTGCCATGTGTCCTGGCTTTTCCACAGTTTTGGCAAGTGATGGTCCTTCCTCCTACTCTACCTCTTTCTCGTCCTCGTCCTCGAGAGAATCCTCCTCAGGTGAAGAATGCTTTTTTTTCTCCTGCTGTTGAGTCTAGCCATTTCTTCTCTTTGCCTCTGGTCTCTTGCTCTAGTAGAGCTCCTTCTATCTTTTTTAGCTTCAATTCAGGTACATTCTTTAGTGTTGCTACAATGTTTTCATATTCACCTTTGTCCACACTCTTCAGAAGCACTGCTAGTGCCTCATCATCTTCTGTCTTTTTGCCAATAGCTGCCACTTGTTGCTTAATGCTTTTATATTTGTTCGTGTGTGATTAAAGATTCACTTTCCTTCATGTCTAATTTCTAGAATTGTATTAACACACTTATCTTTGAATTTTTTGCTTGTGTTCCAAATAATTTTTTGAGTTCATCCAATGCATCTTTTGCCCACTGTATCCTTGTGATGTGATGAATGATTTCATCATTTAAACTGAGTGCGATAAGTCCCAATGCTTTTTCAATCCTCCTCTTCCACTCATTTTTCCCTCTCACCTCTTTGCATTCATCTCTTCCCTCAACTAGCCCCCACAGATTTTTCCTCATGAGCAGATACATGGTTTTTGTCTGCCATGTGTAAAACTGCTCCCCATAAATTTGGCTATCTCTTGTGCCGCCGTACTCATGATGATGTGAAGGGGGTCTTACCTCTTGATCAAATTTCAAGATTCAAGGGCAATGTCTACCCTTTTACAACTCAATATAAGGTTTAGGTGGTGATGATTACAACAGCTTTATCAGCATAAAATCACCAAAAATTACATTAAACCAAGGGTAACAAATCTGTACGGAAGGGTTGGAGTATCCAACCATCTCCGAATTGCAATCTGAAATTATAGGGATCTGTATCAGATACCAAATGGTTCATTTGAACCCGTAATTGCACCGAACAATAGTGATTAGTATTGATTAATTATTGATTAGTAAACTAATCATCTATTTTGTGTGCAAAAAACAGAGTATGCGGGGAGTCCAAATCTAAGGCCTTAGAGTTCAAATGAGCTTAAATCCTTTCAAGGCTATCAATGGCAATTAGTCTAGTAGAGAATTAAGCCAAGAAAGACAAGATTTGACCAAACATTGAATGCTTAATCTCTGTTTTACCAAAGTCACCTGTAGATTTGATGAAGAGCTTAGATCTCACTGTAGACTTGATCAAATCAAAATCTGTCTTCACCAGCTTGTAGAGCACCATTGAAAACCACTAGGGCCAAGAGGAATTATAGCAATTTGATCTGGAGTAGTAGAGATCTCATTTCTCCTTCAGAAATGTGGCGCCAGCGATTTAGCAAAAATTGGCAGCTACGCTTGGCGGTTTGCGATTTTGTTTGAATGGGATGGCTAGCTATGGTTGCCTAGAATTATTTGCCCTAATAGTGGAGGGAGACCAAGCCCCTCTACTGGCTAGGGGTGCAAAGAGCTAGTTGAAAAGAGGTAAAAATCTTAATTATCTACTAATCCTAATTAGCCAAGTGATAATGGGCTCACAAATTGATGGATTCTAGGGCTAGGCTCTGATAATATGTTAAATTTGCACCTATGGTGGATCAAATGCTAGAATCCACATCATTAACAAAGAGATTAGATGATAATTAAGACGTGATTAGTGAGCAATTAATTGATAGCTTAATGTAGGCATGGATAATCAAAAACTAGCAAATTCTCATTAGGCCAATGCCTCAATTTATAGAGTTTACATCCAAGCATCTATTCCCACTGATTTCTCCTTGATTCACTCCACCTCTTTTGCTTGATTCTCTCCACCTCTTCCCAGAATATCTCCACACCACCTAAATCTCCTCATGCTACCCTTTATTCTCTCCCAGTAGATACTTCTCACCTTTTCACACGCTCTCTCACATTTATAGATTCTCTTTTACAGCCTATTCACTTGTATATGTCAACACCTCCCCTCAAGTGAATACTCCTAGCACACCTGGACTCTATACCAAGTTTCCCTCTTACTTGATAGTCCGCGACCAGTGCCTCAAGTCCCTAAACTCATAGTCCTTGACACTCTCTCTCTCTATGTGTCCAAGGCTACTACAAGTGCCCGTGACCTTGACCAAAGTGCTGCTCATACATACATCTACCACATGGCCGACATCATCGGCGGTGGCTGAGAGGTGGTTTTACTTTGTTGGGGCAGGTTACATTTAGTTGTAGTGCTTCTCTCTCTCTCTCTCTCTCTCTCTCTCTCTCTCTCTCTCTCTCTCTCTCTCTCTCTCTCTCAGAAAAGATGATCTGACTCCACTTCCTTAGGAGCCTCCATGAAGTTTGTTGTTGTCGTTTCTTCTCCACTCGGTTTGCTGTAGCAGTCTCTTGCCATGTGTCCTGGCTTTTCCACAGTTTTGGCAAGTGATGGTCCTTCCTCCTACTCTACCTCTTTGTCCTCCTCGTCCTCGAGAGAATCCTCCTCAGGTGAAGAATGCTTTTTTTTCTCCTGCTGTTGAGTCTAGCCATTTCTTCTCTTTGCCTCTTGTCTCTTGCTCTAGTAGAGCTCCTTCTATCTTTTTTAGCTTCAATTCAGGTACATTCTTTAGTGTTGCTACAATGTTTTTATATTCCCCTTTGTCCACACTCTTCAGAAGCACTGTTAGTGCCTCATCATCTTCTATCTTTTTGCCAATAGCTGCCAGTTGTTGCTTAATGCTTTTATATTTGTTCAAGTGTGTGATTAAAGATTCACTTTCCTTCATGTCTGATTTCTAGAATTGTATTAACAGATTTATCTTTGAATTTTTTGCTTGTGTGCCAAATAATTTTTTGAGTTCATCCAATGCATCTTTTGCCCACTGTATCCTTATGATGTGATGAATGATTTCATCATTTAAACTGAGTGCGATAAGTCCCAATGCTTTTTCAATCCTCCTCTTCCACTCATTTTTCCCTCTCACCTCTTTGCATTCATCTCTATCCTCAACTAGCCCCCACAGATTTTTCCTCATGAGCAGATACATGGCTTTTGTCTGCTATGTGTAAAACTGCTCCCCATAAATTTGGCTATCTCTTGTGCCACCGTACTCATGATGATGTGAAGGGGGTCTTACCTCTTGATCAAATTTCAAGATTCAAGGGCAATGTCTACCCTTTTACAACTCAATATAAGGTTTAGGTGGTGATGATTACAACAGCTTTATCAGCATAAAATCACCAAAAATTACATTAAACCAAGGGTAACAAATCTGTACGGAAGGTTGGAGTATCAAACCATCTCTGAATTGCAATCTGATATTATAGGGATCTGTATCAGATACCAAATGGTTGATTTGAGTCCGAAATTACACCGAAAAATAGTGATTAGTATTGATTAATCATTCATTAGTAAACTAATCATCTATTTTGTGTGCAAAAAACAGAGTATGTGGGGAGTCCAGATCTAAGGCCTTAGAGTTCAAACGAGCTTAAATCCTTTCAAGGCTATCAAGGGCAATTAGTCTAGTAGAGAATTAAGCCAAGAAAGACAAGATTTGACCAAACATTGAATGCTTAATCTCTGTTTTACCAAAGTCACCTGTAGATTTGATGAAGAGCTTAGATCTCACTGTAGAATTGATCAAATCAAAATTTGTCTTCACCAGCTTGTAGAGCATCCTTGAAAACCACACTTTCCTTAATGCTTTTATATTTGTTCAAGTGTGTGATTAAAGATTCACTTTCCTTCATGTCTAATTTCTAGAATTGTATTAACAGATTTATCTTTGAATTTTTTTGCTTGTGTTCCAAATAATTTTTTGAGTTCATCCAATGCATCTTTTGCCCACTGTAGCCTTGTGATGTGATGAATGATTTCATCATTTAAACTGAGTGCAATAAGTCCCAATGCTTTTTCAATCCTCCTCTTCCACTCATTTTTCCCTCTCACCTCTTTGCATTCATCTCTTCCCTCAACTAGCCCCCACAGATTTTTCCTCATGAGCAGATACATGGTTTTTGTCTGAAAACTGCTCCCCATAAATTTGGCTATCTCTTGTGCCGCCGTACTCATGATGATGTGAAGGGGGTCTTACCTCTTGATCAAATTTCAGGATTCAAGGGCAATGTCTACCCTTTTACAACTCAATATAAGGTTTAGGTGGTGATGATTACAACAGCTTTATCAGCATAAAATCACCAAAAATTACATTAAACCAAGGGTAACAAATCTGTACGAAAGGGTTGGAGTATCAAACCATCTCCGAATTGCAATTTGAAATTATAGGGATCTGTATCAGATACCAAATGGTTGATTTGAACCCGTAATTGCATAGAAAAATAGTGATTAGTATTGATTAATCATTGATTAGTAAACTAATCATCTATTTTGTGTGCAGAAAACAGAGTATGCGGGGAGTCCAGATCTAAGGCCTTAGAGTTCAAATGAGCTTAAATCCTTTCAAGGCTATCAATGGCAATTAGTCTAGTAGAGAATTAAGCCAAGAAAGACAAGATTTGACCAAACATTGAATGCTTAATCTCTGTTTTACCAAAGTCACCTGTAGATTTGATGAAGAGCTTAGATCTCACTGTAGATTTGATCAAATCAAAATCTGTCTTCACCATGTTGTAGAGCACCCTTGAAAACCACTAGGGCCAAGAGGAATTATAGCAATTTGATCTGGAGTAGTAGAGATCTCATTTCTCCTTCAGAAATGTGGCGCCAGCGATTTAGCAAAAATTGGCAGCTACGCTTGGCGGTTTGCGATTTTGTTTGAATGGGATGGCTAGCTATGGTTGCCTAGAATTATTTGCCCTAATAGTGCTTTTGGAGGGAGATCAAGCCCCTCTACTGGCTAGGGGTGCAAAGAGCTAGTTGAAAAGAGGTAAAAATCTTAATTATCTACTAATCCTAATTAGCCAAGTGATAATGGGCTCACAAATTGATGGATTCTAGGGCTAGGCTCTGATAATATGTTAAATTTGCAATGGTGGATCAAATGCTAGAATCCACATCATTAACAAAGAGATTAGATGATAATTAAGACGTGATCAGTGAGCAATTAACTGATAGCTTAATGTAGGCATGGATAATGAAAAACCAGCAAATTCTCATTAGGCCAATGCCTCAATTTATAGAGTTTACATCCAAGCATCTATTCCCACTGATTTCTCCTTGATTCACTCCACCTCTTTTGCTTGATTCTCTCCACCTCTTCTCAGAATATCTCCACACCTCCTAAATCTCCTCATGCTACCCTTTATTCTCTCCCAGTAGATACTACTCACCTTTTCACAGGCTCTCTCACATTTATAGATTCTCTTTTACAGCCTATTCACTTGTATATGTCAACACCTCCCCTCAAGTGAATACTCCTAGCACACGTGGACCCTATACCAAGTTTCCCTCTTACTTGATAGTCCGCGACCAGTGCCTCAAGTCCCTAAACTCATAGTCCTTGACACTCTCTCTCTCTATGTGTCCAAGGCTACTACAAGTTCCCGTGACCTTGACCAAAGTGCTCATACATACATCTACCACATGGCCGACATCATCGGTGGCTGAGAGGTGGTTTTACTTTGTTGGGGCAGGTTACATTCGGTTGTAGGGTTTCTCTCTCTCTCTCTCTCTCTCTCTCTCTCTCTCTCTCTCTCTCTCTCTCTCTCTCAGAAAAGATGATCTGACTCCACTTCCTTAGGAGCCTCCATGAAGTTTGTTGATGTCGTTTCTTCTCTACTGGGTTTGCTGTAGCAGTTTCTTGCCATCTGTCCTGGCTTTTCCACAGTTTTGGCAAGTGATGGTCCTTCCTCCTACTCTACCTCTTTCTCGTCCTCGTCCTCGAGAGAATCCTCCTCAGGTGAAGAATGCTTTTTTTTCTCCTGCTGTTGAGTCTAGCCATTTCTTCTCTTTGCCTCTAGTATCTTGCTCTAGTAGAGCTCCTTCTATCTTTTTTAGCTTCAATTCAGGTACATTCTTTAGTGTTGCTACAATGTGTTCATATTCATCTTTTTCCACACTCTTCAGAAGCACTGCTAGTGCCTCATCATCTTCTATCTTTTTGCCAATAGCTGCCACTTGTTGCTTAATGCTTTTATATTTGTTCAAGTGTGTCATTAAAGATTCACTTTCCGTCATGTCTAATTTCTAGAATTGTATTAACAGATTTATCTTTGAATTTTTTGCTTGTGTTCCAAATAATTTTTTGATTTCATCCAATGCATCTTTTGCCCACTGTATCCTTGTGATGTGATGAATGATTTCATCATTTAAATTGAGTGCGATAAGTCCCAATGCTTTTTCAATCCTCCTCTTCCACTCATTTTTCCCTCTCACCTCTTTGCATTCATTTCGTCCCTCAACTAGCCCCCACAGATTTTTTCTCATGAGCAGATACATGGTTTTTGTCTGCCATGTGTAAAACTGCTCCCCATAAATTTGGCTATCTCTTGTGCCGCCGTACTCATGATGATGTGAAGGGGGTCTTACCTCTTGATTAAATTTCAAGATTCAAGGGCAATGTCTACCCTTTTACAACTCAATATAAGGTTTAGGTGGTGATGATTACAACAGCTTTATCAGCATAAAATCACCAAAAATTACATTAAACCAAGGGTAACAAATCTGTACGGAAGGGTTGGAGTATCAAACTCTTGATATTGAGAGTGGATTAGCAAATCTAAGGAGGATCAAACATGGTTATAGTCATGGTTAGGTCATGATTAGAAACATGATTAAGAGTGGATTAGGAGATACTAATGAGACATAGCTTGGGCATAATCATGGAAATACACGAGTTGCTTTCTTCATTAGCAAGAGCCTCTTATATAGGCAAGTAGTACATGACCACATGACATCACCTATGATGTCTTACAAGCATAAGAGGCCATCTCCCCCATGTGGGTATGCCATCTCCCCCATCTGGGTATGCCATAAATGAGCAATATTCCTTCTAGGCTATATTTGAAGTAGGCGCCCTTTTGAGGATGTGTCTTGAGTAAAGTAATCAAGGTTATATAGCCCCTTTCAACCTTTGAATGGATTTGGGTGATATATCCAACAAACCCTCCTTCAACCAAATCCATGACAATGCTACCTTTATGATGGCAATTCTAGGTTCTAGTTACAACATACAAAAACTAGTTATGATGACCATGCTGGTGCCCGTAGGTCTTATTCCAGTTAGGTTTACAATGCTAGCAATGATGGATGATGCTAGAATACCATAGTAAAGCTTACAATGAGATAGTTATGTTTAGGATGGAGAGGTTTTTAAACATGGTATGGGCTATCCCTTGATTTTACTCAAAAGGCCCATTCTTCTTCGATAAAATTGGCCTCTTCGGAGGCCTCTTCTTGAAGCTCTTCTTTGTCTTGACTTGCGAGAAGTGTCTTTTGTGCCTTTTGTTTGAAGAAACAATTTTCTTCAATATGATTGTCCTTGCCGCAGAATCCACAAGTCTTCTTCTTTCCTTTTGTGTCGATGAAGTTCTTCTTCTTGAAGTGTGACTTGTTGTTGGAGAAGTATGCCCCTTCCATTATCCCTATATTCTCTTGCTTCTTCTTGTACTCCTCAAGGAGTGCAGCTTCAATGGCTTCTAAAGTAGGATCCGGAAGACTCATGAGAGTTGACACTAAATGCCCATATTCATCATAAGGCATGCTTTTCAATAAAACTGCAATGGCATCTTCCTCATCTATTGGTGCTCCTATTGTTGCAAGTTGTGACATTAGGCTTTTCATATAATTAAGATGAGTAGGTAAAGACTCAGAAGCTTTCTTTTCAAGTTTAAAGAATTGGATTTTCAGCCCTATCTTGGAATGCTTCCCTTTTGCCCCAAATAATTTCTCTAAGATTTCCCATGCTTCAGCTGAGTTGTTTGCATTAGAGATATGATGTATGTAGTTGTCACTTAGACCTAATGCAATTATGGCAAAAGCTTTCTCATCCCTAGGTAACCATCCTTGTTCACCATCTCTAGTGGTAGGTTTTTTCTCCTTTCCACTAGCAACTCCCCACAGACCTTTCTTCATGAGAATAAATCTTACTCTAACTTGCCAGGTATGAAAGCCTATCCCATTAAACTTATCAACATGAAATGAGGATGTAGACATGATGATAAAGCAAGGTCTTACCACTTGAGTATCCCTCAAGGGCAGTGTCTAATGCTTTTACAAGATTAGATACCTTCACCAAATAGATGAAGGTTATTTATGAAAAATTCAGACCAGTCATGCCCTCCTAAAACATTGTTTGCTCTTGAGTTGTAGACATTGTTTCTTACCCGTCTCCTCGGCTTTTTGCTTTTCTTCTTAGGCCTCAAATGTTGAATGTTCGATGATTCAGCATCAGATGGTTCAGCCATTGTGATTCAAAAAATAATGTAAACAATATCATCATCACAATATAGTAATTTCATCAAGTATATGGTGACCAATGTGATAAATGCTTTCAAAACAACCTTCAAAAATTGGGTCACTTGGAGTACTTGAAGGAAGTAGAGGCCTAGGTCAAAGCATCTAATGCTTTAAGTACTTTAAATATCAGTGATTTGAGACTATCTTAAGCACAAAACATTGGTGATTAAGTTGAATAATCACCCATTCATTTACTGTTAAGAACTGAGGCTTCAGAAGCTCTGTCAGTCCTACAGCCACCAAACCACGCATCCATTCGTAATTCTGACTAGATCAGCGTGTTCGCAGCCTATGAGAACCCTTAAGGCTCTGAGGAATTAGAGTATGGTGACGCGATGGTGATGGGGCAGCGTTTTCCCCCAAATAAAAAGGCGCCGGTTTATACTGCAATGCCGTTGGCTCCAGGCGCTTTCTGGCTAATTCCGCCCGTCAGCAGCTTCGTGTTTGAGTTGAGAATGGCTGGCTGAGAGCTTGTGGTGAATCTTGCAGTGGGTAATGAGATATTGAAGCTCCATGGACTGCCTATCCTTCAGCCTAGATAATAGAAGAGGATAAGATATGATTAAGTTAATAAAGTGCTAATTAATCCCTAATAAATGAGCTTTGGATGATGTAAAACCAGCTCTGATACCAATTCTTGATATTGAGAGTGGATTAGCAAATCTAAGGAGGATCAAACATGGTTATAGTCATGGTTAGGTCATGATTAGAAACATGATTAAGAGTGGATTAGGAGATACTAATGAGACATAGCTTGGGCATAATCATGGAAATACACGAGTTGCTTTCTTCATTAGCAAGAGCCTCTTATATAGGCAAGTAGTACATGACCACATGACATCACCTATGATGTCTTACAAGCATAAGAGGCCATCTCCCCCATGTGGGTATGCCATAAATGAGCAATATTCCCTCTAGGCTATATTTGAAGTAAAGTAATCAAGGTTATATAGCCCCTTTCAACCTTTGAATGGATTTGGGTGATATATCCAACACGAACCATCTCCGAATTGCAATCTAAAATTATAGGGATCTATATCAGATACCAAATGGTTGATTTGAACCCGTAATTGCACTGAAAAATAGTGATTAGTATTGATTAATCACTGATTAGTAAACTAATCATCTATTTTGTGTGCAAAAAACAGAGTATGCGGGGAGTCCAGATCTAAGGCCTTAGAGTTCAAATGAGCTTAAATCCTTTCAAGGCTATCAATGGCAATTAGTCTAGTAGAGAATTAAGCCAAGAAAGACAAGATTTGACCAAACATTGAATGCTTAATCTCTGTTTTACCAAAGTCACCTGTAGATTTGATGAAGAGCTTAGATCTCACTGTAGACTTGATCAAATCAAAATCTATCTTCACCATGTTGTAGAGCACCCTTGAAAACCACTAGGGCCAAGAGGAATTATAGCAATTTGATCTGGAGTAGTAGAGATCTCATTTCTCCTTCAGAAATGTCGCGCCAGCGATTTAGCAAAAATTGGCAGCTACGCTTGGCGGTTTGCGATTTTGTTTGAATGGGATGGCTAGCTATGGTTGCCTAGAATTATTTGCCCTAATAGTGCTTCTGGAGGGAGATCAAGCCCCTCTACTGGCTAGGGGTGCAAAGAGCTAGTTGAAAAGAGGTAAAAATCTTAATTATCTACTAATCCTAATTAGCCAAGTGATAATGGGCTCACAAATTGATGGATTCTAGGGCTAGGCTCTGATAATATGTTAAATTTGCAGCTATGGTGGATCAAATGCTAGAATCCACATCATTAACAAAGAGATTAGATGATAATTAAGATGTGATTAGTGAGCAATTAACTGATAGCTTAATGTAGGCATGGATAATCAAAAACCAGCAAATTCTCATTAGGCCAATGCCTCAATTTATAGAGTTTACATCCAAGCATCTATTCCCACTGATTTCTCCTTGATTCACTCCACCTCTTTTGCTTGATTCTCTCCACCTCTTCCCAGAATATCTCCTTTATTCTCTCCCAGTAGATGCTTCTCACCTTTTGACAGGCTCTCTCACATTTATAGATTCTCTTTTACAGCCTATTCACTTGTATATGTCAACACCTCCCCTCATGTGAATACTCCTAGCACACCTGGACTCTATACCAAGTTTCCCTCTTACTTGATAGTCCGCAACCAGTGCCTCAAGTCCCTAAACTCATAGTCCTTGACACTCTCTCTCTCTCTATGTGTCCAAGGTTACTACAAGTGCCCGTGACCTTGACCAAAGTGCTCATACATACATCTACCACATGGCCGACATCATCAGTGTGGCTGAGAGGTGGTTTTACTTTGTTGGGATAGGTTACATTCGGTTGTAGGGTTTCTCTCTCTCTCTCTCTCTCTCTCTCTCTCTCTCTCTCTCTCTCTCTCTCTCTCTCTCAGAAAAGATGATCTGACTCCACTTCCTTAGGAGCCTCCATGAAGTTTGTTGATGTCGTTTCTTCTCTACTGGGTTTGCTGTAGCAGTTTCTTGCCATCTGTCCTGGCTTTTCCACAGTTTTGGCAAGTGATGGTCCTTCCTCCTACTCTACCTCTTTCTCGTCCTCGTCCTCGAGAGAATCCTCCTCAGGTGAAGAATACTTTTTTTTCTCCTGCTGTTGAGTCTAGCCATTTCTTCTCTTTGCCTCTGGTCTCTTGCTCTAGTAGAGCTCCTTCTATCTTTTTTAGCTTCAATTCAGGTACATTCTTTAGTGTTGCTACAATGTTTTCATATTCACCTTTGTCCACACTCTTCAGAAGCACTGCTAGTGCCTCATCATCTTCTGTCTTTTTGCCAATAGCTGCCACTTGTTGCTTAATGCTTTTATATTTGTTCAAGTGTGTGATTAAAGATTCACTTTCCTTCATGTCTAATTTCTAGAATTGTATTAACAGATTTATCTTTGAATTTTTTGCTTGTGTTCCAAATAATTTTTTGAGTTCATCCAATGCATCTTTTGCCCACTGTATCCTTGTGATGTGATGAATGATTTAATCATTTAAACTGAGTGCGATAAGTCCCAATGCTTTTTCAATCCTCCTCTTCCACTCATTTTTCCCTCTCACCTCTTTGCATTCATCTCGTCCCTCAACTAGCCCCCACAGATTTTTCCTCATGAGCAGATACATGGTTTTTGTCTGCCATGTGTAAAACTGCTCCCCATAAATTTGGCTATCTCTTGTGCCGCCGTACTCATGATGATGTGAAGGGGGTCTTACCTCTTGATCAAATTTCAGGATTCAAGGGCAATGTCTACCCTTTTACAACTCAATATAAGGTTTAGGTGGTGATGATTACAACAGCTTTACCAGCATAAAATCACCAAAAATTACATTAAACTAAGGGTAACAAATCTGTACGGAAGGGTTGGAGTATCGAACCATCTCCGAATTGCAATTTGAAATTATAGGGATCTGTATCAGATACCAAATGGTTGATTTGAACCCGTAATTGCATTGAAAAATAGTGATTAGTATTGATTAATCATTGATTAGTAAACTAATCATCTATTTTGTGTGCAGAAAACAGAGTATGCGGGGAGTCCAGATCTAAGGCCTTAGAGTTCAAATGAGCTTAAATCCTTTCAAGGCTATCAATGGCAATTAGTCTAGTAGAGAATTAAGCCAAGAAAGACAAGATTTGACCAAACATTGAATGCTTAATCTCTGTTTTACCAAAGTCACCTGTAGATTTGATGAAGAGCTTAGATCTCACTCTAGACTTGATCAAATCAAAATCTGTCTTCACCATGTTGTAGAGCACCCTTGAAAACCACTAGGGCCAAGAGGAATTATAGCAATTTGATCTGGAGTAGTAGAGATCTCATTTCTCCTTCAGAAATGTGGCGCCAGCGATTTAGCAAAAATTGGCAGCTACGCTTGGCGGTTTGCGATTTTGTTTGAATGGGATGGCTAGCTATGGTTGCCTAGAATTATTTGCCCTAATAGTGCTTCTGGAGGGAGATCAAGCCCCTCTACTGGCTAGGGGTGCAAAGAGCTAGTTGAAAAGAGGTAAAAATCTTAATTATCTACTAATCCTAATTAGCCAAGTGATAATGGGCTCACAAATTGATGGATTCTAGGGCTAGGCTCTGATAATATGTTAAATTTGCAATGGTGGATCAAATGCTAGAATCCACATCATTAACAAAGAGATTAGATGATAATTAAGACGTGATCAGTGAGCAATTAACTGATAGCTTAATGTAGGCATGGATAATGAAAAACCAGCAAATTCTCATTAGGCCAATGCCTCAATTTATAGAGTTTACATCCAAGCATCTATTCCCACTGATTCACTCCACCTCTTTTGCTTGATTCTCTCCACCTCTTCCCAGAATATCTCCACACCTCCTAAATCTCCTCATGCTACCCTTTATTCTCTCCCAGTAGATACTACTCACCTTTTCACAGGCTCTCTCACATTTATAGATTCTCTTTTACAGCCTATTCACTTGTATATGTCAACACCTCCCCTCAAGTGAATACTCCTAGCACACCTGGACCCTATACCAAGTTTCCCTCTTACTTGATAGTCCGCGACCAGTGCCTCAAGTCCCTAAACTCATAGTCCTTGACACTCTCTCTCTCTATGTGTCCAAGGCTACTACAAGTGCCCGTGACCTTGACCAAAGTGCTCATACATATATCTACCACATGGCCGACATCATCGGTGGGCTGAGAGGTGGTTTTACTTTGTTGGGGTAGGTTACATTCGGTTGTAGGGTTTCTCTCTCTCTCTCTCTCTCTCTCTCTCTCTCTCTCTCTCTCTCTCTCTCTCTCTCTCAGAATAGATGATCTGACTCCACTTCCTTAGGAGCCTCCATGAAGTTTGTTGTTGTCGTTTCTTCTCCACTCGGTTTGCTGTAGCAGTCTGTTGCCATGTGTCCTGGCTTTTCCACAGTTTTGGCAAGTGATGGTCCTTCCTCCTACTCTACCTCTTTCTCGTCCTCGTCCTCGAGAGAATCCTCTTCAGGTGAAGAATGCTTCTTTTTCTCCTGCTGTTGAGTCTAGCCATTTCTTCTCTTTGCCTCTTGTCTCTTGCTCTAGTAGAGCTCCTTCTATCTTTTCTAGCTTCAATTCAGGTACATTCTTTAGTGTTGCTACAATGTTTTCATATTCACCTTTTTCCACACTCTTCAGAAGCACTGTTAGTGCCTCATCATCTTCTGTCTTTTTGCCAATAGCTGCCAGTTGTTGCTTAATGCTTTTATATTTGTTCGTGTGTGATTAAAGATTCACTTTCCTTCATGTCTAATTTCTAGAATTGTATTAACAGATTTATCTTTGAATTTTTTGCTTGTGTTCCAAATAATTTTTTGAGTTCATCCAATGCATCTTTTGCCCACTGTATCCTTGTGATGTGATGAATGATTTCATCATTTAAACTGAGTGCGATAAGTCCCAATGCTTTTTCAATCCTCCTCTTCCACTTATTTTTCCCTCTCACCTCTTTGCATTCATCTCTTCCCCCAACTAGCCCCCACAGATTTTTCCTCATGAGCAGATACATGGTTTTTGTCTGCCATGTGTAAAACTGCTCCCCATAAATTTGGCTATCTCTTGTGCCGCCGTACTCATGATGATGTGAAAAGCGTCTTACCTCTTGATCAAATTTCAAGATTCAAGGGCAATGTCTACCCTTTTACAACTCAATATAAGGTTTAGGTGGTGATGATTACAACAGCTTTATCAGCATAAAATCGCCAAAAATTACATTAAACCAAGGGTAACAAATCTGTACGAAAGGGTTGGAGTATCGAACCATCTCTGAATTGCAATCTGAAATTATAGGGATCTGTATCAGATACCAAATGGTTGATTTGAACTTGTAATTGCACCGAACAATAGTGATTAGTATTGATTAATCATTGATTAGTAAACTAATCATCTATTTTGTGTGCAAAAAACAGAGTATGCGGGGAGTCCAGATCTAAGGCCTTAGAGTTCAAATGAGCTTAAATCCTTTCAAGGCTATCAATGGCAATTAGTCTAGTAGAGAATTAAGCCAAGAAAGACAAGATTTGACCAAACATTGAATGCTTAATCTCTGTTTTATCAAAGTCACCTGTAGATTTGATGAAGAGCTTTGATCTCACTGTAGACTTGATCAAATCAAAATCTGTCTTCACCAGCTTGTAGAGCACCCTTGAAAACCACTAGGGCCAAGAGGAATTATAGCAATTTGATCTGGAGTAGTAGAGATCTCATTTCTCCTTCAGAAATGTCGCGCCAGCGATTTAGCAAAAATTGGCAGCTACGCTTGGCGGTTTACGATTTTGTTTGAATGGGGTGGCTAGCTATGGTTGCCTAGAATTATTTGCCCTAATAGTGCTTCTGGAGGAAGATCAAGACCCTCTACTGGCTAGGGGTGCAAAGAGCTAGTTGAAAAGAGGTAAAAATCTTAATTATCTACTAATCCTAATTAGCCAAGTGATAATGGGCTCACAAATTGATGGATTCTAGGGCTAGGCTCTGATAATATGTTAAATTTGCAGCTATGGTGGATCAAATGCTAGAATCCACATCATTAACAAAGAGATTAGATGATAATTAAGACGTGATTAGTGAGCAATTAACTGATAGCTTAATGTAGGCATGGATAATCAAAAACCAGCAAATTCTCATTAGGCCAATGCCTCAATTTATAGAGTTTACATCCAAGCATCTATTCCCACTGATTTCTCCTTGATTCACTCCACCTCTTTTGCTTGATTCTCTCCACCTCTTCCCAGAATATCTCCTTTATTCTCTCCTAGTAGATACTTCTCACCTTTTCACAGGCTCTCTCACATTTATAGATTCTCTTTTACAGCCTATTCACTTGTATATGTCAACACCTCCCCTCATGTGAATACTCCTAGCACACCTGGACTCTATACCAAGTTTCCCTCTTACTTGATAGCCCGCGACGAGTGCCTCAAGTCCCTAAACTCATAGTCCTTGACACTCTCTCTCTCTATGTGTCCAAGGTTACTACAAGTGCCCGTGACCTTGACCAAAGTGCTCATACATACATCTACCACATGGCCGACATCATCGGTGGCTGAGAGGTGGTTTTACTTTGTTGGGATAGGTTACATTCGGTTGTAGGGTTTCTCTCTCTCTCTCTCTCTCTCTCTCTCTCTCTCTCTCTCTCTCTCTCTCTCTCTCTCAGAAAAGATGATCTGACTCCACTTCCTTAGGAGCCTCCATGAAGTTTCTTGATGTTGTTTCTTCTCTACTGGGTTTGCTGTAGCAGTTTCTTGCCATCTGTCCTGGCTTTTCCACAGTTTTGGCAAGTGATGGTCCTTCCTCCTACTCTACCTCTTTCTCGTCCTCGTCCTCGAGAGAATCCTCCTCAGGTGAAGAATGCCTTTTTTTCTCCTGCTGTTGAGTCAAGCCATTTCTTCTCTTTGCCTCTGGTCTCTTGCTCTAGTAGAGCTCCTTCTATCTTTTTTAGCTTCAATTCAGGTACATTCTTTAGTGTTGCTACAATGTTTTCATATTCACCTTTGTCCACACTCTTCAGAAGCACTGCTAGTGCCTCATCATCTTCTGTCTTTTTGCCAATAGCTGCCACTTGTTGCTTAATGCTTTTATATTTGTTCAAGTGTGTGATTAAAGATTCACTTTCCTTCATGTCTAATTTCTAGAATTGTATTAACAGATTTATCTTTGAATTTTTTGCTTGTGTTCCAAATAATTTTTTGAGTTCATCCAATGCATCTTTTGCCCACTGTATCCTTGTGATATGATGAATGATTTAATCATTTAAACTGAGTGCGATAAGTCCCAATGCTTTTTCAATCCTCCTCTTCCACTCATTTTTCCCTCTCACATCTTTGCATTCATCTCTTCCCTCAACTAGCCCCCACAGATTTTTCCTCATGAGCAGATACATGGTTTTTGTCTGCCATGTGTAAAACTGCTCCCCATAAATTTGGCTATCTCTTGTGCCGCCGTACTCATGATGATGTGAAGGGGGTCTTACCTCTTGATAAAATTTCAAGATTCAAGGGCAATGTCTACCCTTTTACAACTCAATATAAGGTTTCGGTGGTGATGATTACAAAAGCTTTATCAGCATAAAATCACCAAAAATTACATTAAACCAAGGGTAACAAATCTGTACGGAAGGGTTGGAGTATCAAACCATCTCCGAATTGCAATCTGAAATTATAGCGATCTGTATCAGATACCAAATGGTTGATTTGAACCCGTAATTGCACTGAAAAATAGAGTATGCGGGGAGTCCAGATCTAAGGCCTTAGAGTTCAAATGAGCTTAAATCCTTTCAAGGCTATCAATGGCAATTAGTCTAGTAGAGAATTAAGCCAAGAAAGACAAGATTTGACCAAACATTGAATGCTTAATCTCTATTTTACCAAAGTCACCTGTAGATTTGATGAAGAGCTTAGATCTCACTGTAGACTTGATCAAATCAAAATCTATCTTCACCAGCTTGTAGAGCACCCTTGAAAACCACTAGGGCCAAGAGGAATTATAGCAATTTGATTTGGAGTAGTAGAGATCTCATTTCTCCTTCAGAAATGTGGCGCCAGTGATTTAGCAAAAATTGGCAGCTACGCTTGGCGGTTTGCGATTTTGTTTGAATGGGGTGGCTAGCTATGGTTGCCTAGAATTTATTTGCCCTAATAGTGCTTCTGGAGGGAGATCAAGCCCCTCTACTGACTAGGGGTGCAAAGAGCTAGTTGAAAAGAGGTAAAAATCTTAATTATCTACTAATCCTAATTAGCTAAGTGATAATGGGCTCACAAATTGATGGATTCTAGGGCTAGGCTCTGATAATATGTTAAATTTGCACCTATGGTGGATCAAATGCTAGAATCCACATCATTAACAAAGAGATTAGATGATAATTAAGACGTGATTAGTGAGCAATTAATTGATAGCTTAATGTAGGCATGGATAATCAAAAACCAGCAAATTCTCATTAGGCCAATGCCTCAATTTATAGAGTTTACATCCAAGCATCTATTCCCACTGATTTCTCCTTGATTCACTCCACCTCTTTTGCTTGATTCTCTCCACCTCTTCCCAGAATATCTCCACACCTCCTAAATCTCCTCATGCTACCCTTTATTCTCTCCCAGTAGATACTTCTCACCTTTTCACAGGCTCTCTCACATTTATAGATTCTCTTTTACAGCCTATTCACTTGTATATGTCAACACCTCCCCTCAAGTGAATACTCCTAGCACACCTGGACCCTATACCAAGTTTCCCTCTTACTTGATAGTCCGCGACCAGTGCCTCAAGTCCCTAAACTCATAGTCCTTGACACTCTCTCTCTCTATGTGTCCAAGGCTACTACAAGTGCCCGTGACCTTGACCAAAGTGCTCATACATACATCTACCACATGGCCGACATCATCGGTGGCTGAGAGGTGGTTTTACTTTGTTGGGGCAGGTTACATTCGGTTGTAGGGTTTCTCTCTCTCTCTCTCTCTCTCTCTCTCTCTCTCTCTCTCTCTCTCTCTCTCTCTCTCTCTCTCTCTCTGTGTCTCTCTCTCTCACTCTCTCTCAGAAAAGATGATCTGACTCCACTTCCTTACGAGCCTCCATGAAGTTTGTTGTTGTCGTTTCTTCTCCACTGGGTTTAGTAGAGTAGTAGAGATCTCATTTTTCCTTCAGAAATGTGGCGCCACCGATGATAATTAAGACGTGATTAGTGAGCAATTAACTGATAGCTTAATATAGGCATGGATGATCAAAAACCAGCAAATTCTCATTAGGCCAATGCCTCAATATATAGAGTTTACATCCAAGCATCTATTCCCACTGATTTCTCCTTGATTCACTCCACCTCTTTTGCTTGATTCTCTCCACCTCTTCCCAGAATATCTCCACACCTCCTAAATCTCCTCATGCTACCCTTTATTCTCTCCCAGTAGATACTTCTCACCTTTTCACAGGCTCTCTCACATTTATAGATTCTCTTTTACAGCCTATTCACTTGTATATGTCAACACCTCCCCTCAAGTGAATACTCCTAGCACACCTGGACTCTATACCAAGTTTTCCTCTTACTTGATAGTCCGCGACCAGTGCCTCAAGTCCCTAAACTCATAGTCCTTGACACTCTCTCTCTCTCTATGTGTCCAAGGCTACTACAAGTGCCCGTGACCTTGACCAAAGTGCTCATACATACATCTACCACATGGCCGACATCATCGGTGGCTGAGAGGTGGTTTTACTTTGTTGGGGCAGGTTACATTCGGTTGTAGGGTTTCTCTCTCTCTCTCTCTCTCTCTCTCTCTCTCTCTCTCTCTCTCTCTCTCTCTCTCTCAGAAAAGATGATCTGACTCCACTTCCTTAGGAGCCTACAGCTCCCCTCAAGTGAATACTCCTAGCACACCTGGACACTATACCTGGACACCATACTAAGTTTCCCTCTTACTTGATAGTCCGCGACCAGTGCCTCAAGTCCCTAAACTCATAGTGCTTGACACACTCTCTCTCTATGTGTCCAAGGCTACTACAAGTGCCCGTGACCTTGACCAAAGTGCTCATACATACATCTACCACATGGCCGACATCATCGGTGGCTGAGAGGTGGTTTTACTTTGTTGGGGTAGGTTACATTCGGTTGTAGGGTTTCTCTCTCTCTCTCTCTCTCTCTCTCTCTCTCTCTCTCTCTCTCTCTCTCTCTCTCTCTCTCTCTCTCACAGAAAAGGTGATCTGACTCCACTTCCTTAGGAGCCTCCATGAAGTTTGTTGATGTCGTTTTTTCTCCACTGGGTTTGCTGTAGCAGTCTCTTGCCATGTGTCCTGGCTTTTCCACAGTTTTGGCAAGTGATGGTCCTTCCTCGTACTCTACCTCTTTCTCGTCCTCGTCCTCGAGAGAATCCTCCTCAGGTGAAGAATGCTTTTTTTTCTCCTGCTGTTGAGTCTAGCCATTTCTTCTCTTTACCTCTGGTCTCTTGCTCTAGTAGAGCTCCTTCTATCTTTTTTAGCTTCAATTCAGGTACATTCTTTAGTGTTGCTACAATGTTTTCATATTCACCTTTGTCCACACTCTTCAGAAGCACTGCTAGTGCCCCATCATCTTCTGTCTTTTTGCCAATAGCTGCCAGTTGTTGCTTAATGCTTTTATATTTGTTCAAGTGTGTGATTAAAGATTCACTTTCCTTCATGTCTAATTTCTAGAATTGTATTAACAGACTTATCTTTGAATTTTTTGCTTGTGTTCCATATAATTTTTTGAGTTCATCCAATGCATCTTCTGCCCACTGTATCCTTGTGATGTGATGAATGATTTCATCATTTAAACTGAGTGCGATAAGTCCCAACGCTTTTTCAGTCCTCCTCTTCCACTCATTTTTCCCTCTCACCTCTTTGCATTCATCTCTTCCCTCAACTAGCCCCCACAGATTTTTCCTCATGAGCAGATACATGGTTTTTGTCTGCCATGTGTAAAACTGCTCCCCATAAATTTGGCTATCTCTTGTGCCGCCGTACTCACTCATGATGATGTGAAGGGGATCTTACCTCTCGATCAAATTTCAAGATTCAAGGGCAATGTCTACCCTTTTACAACTCAATATAAGGTTTAGGTGGTGATGATTACAACAGCTTTATCAGCATAAAATCACCAAAAATTACATTAAACCAAGGGTAACAAATCTGTACTACGGAAGGGTTGGAGTATCAAACCATCTCCGAATTGCAATCTGAAATTATAGGGATCTGTATCAGATACCAAATGGTTGATTTGAACCGGTAATTGCACCTAAAAATAGTGATTAGTATTGATTAATCATTGATTAGTAAACTAATCATCTATTTTGTGTGCAGAAAACAGAGTATGCGGGGAGTCTAGATCTAAGGCCTTAGAGTTCAAATGAGCTTAAATCCTTTCAAGGCTATCAATGGAAGTTAGTCTAGTAGAGAATTAAGCCAAGAAAGACAAGATTTGACCAAACATTGAATGCTTAATCTCTGTTTTACCAAAGTCACCTGTAGATTTGATGAAGAGCTTAGATCTCACTGTAGACTTGATCAAATCAAAATCTGTCTTCACCAGCTTGTAGAGCACCCTTGAAAACCACTAGGGCCAAGAGGAATTATAGCAATTTGATCTGGAGTAGTAGACTCCTTGAGAAATGTGGCACCAGTGATTTAGTGAAAATTGGCAGCTATGCTTGGCGGTTTGCGATTTTGTTTGAATGGGATGGCTAGCTATGGTTGCCTAGAATTATTTTCCCTAATAGTGCTTCTGGAGGGAGATCAAGCCCCTCTACTGGCTAGGGGTGCAAAGAGCTAGTTGAAAAGAGGTAAAAATCTTAATTATCTACTAGTCCTAATTAGCCAAGTGATAATGGGCTCACAAATTGATGGATTCTAGGACTCGGCTCTGATAATATGTTAAATTTACAGCTATGGTGGACCAAATGCTAGAATCAACATCTTTAACAAAGAGATTAGATGATAATTAAGACGTGATTAGTGAGCAATTAACTGATAGCTTAATGTAGGCATGGATAATCAAAAACCAGCAAATTCTCATTAGGCCAATGCCTCAATTTATAGAGTTTACATCCAAGCATCTATTCCCACTGATTTCTCCTTGATTCACTCCACCTCTTTTGCTTGATTCTCTCCACCTCTTCCCAGAATGTCTCCACACCTCCTAAATCTCCTCATGCTACGCTTTATTCTCTCCCAGTAGATACTTGTCACCTTTTCATAGGCTCTCTCACATTTATAGATTCTCTTTTACAGCCTATTCACTTGTATCCTTGTGATGTGATGAATGATTTAATCATTTAAACTGAGTGCGATAAGTCCCAATGCTTTTTCAATCCTCCTCTTCCACTCATTTAAACTGAGGTGTTGACATATACAAGTGAATAGGCTGTAAAAGAGAATCTATAAATGTGAGAGAGCCTGTGAAAAGGTGAGAAGTATCTACTGGGAGAGAATAAAGGGTAGCATGAGGAGATTTAGGAGGTGTGGAGATATTCTGGGAAGAGGTGGATGTTGAGATTCAAGCTCGATGTCAGTGTGAGCCAGCTATGCTATGTGCTGGCAGATTAGGTAGGAACATGTGTGAGACATAAATGACTGCGTGTCCAGCTGGTCATAGTGTGTGTGGACATTACATTAGGTTTACTTTGTAGTGTGGACATAACACTATGTTGTGTTCCCTTTTGTGTGTGTGAGAGAGATGGTGACTATGGCTTCTCTCCTTCTTTATGGTTGATGATTATGGATTAGGGTTTGCTTCTCTTGTGTGTGTTACATCCTGCTCCTGTTTTTTATCTTGGTATCAGAGCCAAGAGCTCATTAGCTGAGTTGTGAGAGTGAGTGAGAGAAGAGAGAAGAAGAAGAAAAAGCTGTGAAGGAAGCCATTGGAGCTTGGAGCAAAGGAAAAGCTGTGGAGCACACACCGGCATCAGATCTGAGAGCTAAGGACCATTGGTGAGTGTAGCAAGACCCCCTCTGCGGATTGCAGGTACCAAAGAGCAAGTTAAGTGAAGATTGAAGGGCACAAAGCAAAGGAAAAATTCTGGTTTTTTCTCTAAGCTTTCATGGAAAGCTTGAAGTGAATGTATACTCTTGGCAAATGTATACACAAAGGCACATGTATTTGGGCTTGCAAATGTATTAGCAAAGTGGGCACAAGCAACATACAGAATCTTGAAGCAGATTGATGCATACAGATTTGATTAAAATCAAGAGAAAGTGGATTTATGTAAAAGTTTCTGGTTTTTCACAAAACCAATGGACATACCCCCCGTGGAGGATCAATTGCAGGAGCTAGAGGCAAAATTGAGCTAAACCCTTCATACCCAAGGTAGATTAGGTCATTGCTAAGAGGCCTATCTATTCAATTTTGATTTCCCCTCTCTCTACAGCCCACAACATCAGGCGGCGCTTTTCTATGCAGATTTCTGAAGAGTTTGATAAGATTACATCCTAATTCACTCATTTGGACACCAAATTGAATGCTTTAAAGCTTGGAGAGTTTAGCAAATACATTGCTAAGGCCTTGTGATGCTTGGTTGCAGCTCATTTCATGTATTTGGAGCTCATTGAAGTGATTTAT
This sequence comes from Cibotium barometz, assembly GCF_041138505.1. NCBI lineage: Eukaryota > Viridiplantae > Streptophyta > Polypodiopsida > Cyatheales > Cibotiaceae > Cibotium > Cibotium barometz. Next base: position 3,084,785 of record NC_141047.1, read on the forward strand.
CAGAGGTGTGTAGGTTTGCAAAAATTCTGTCCAGAAACAGAGCATTTTTAATCAAGGCATTAATCTTTGCCTATATCAAATTGGCCAAATTCCTCTGGTACAAGTAGAGTCCTATGAGTTGCTAAACTTTTGAATCAAAAAGTTTTGGATTTGGAGAAGATTTGAAGGAGATAGAGCAATTTTAGTGAGAGGTGGTACCTGACAGGTGCAGAAAAATTCAAACCAGAGGTTACAAAACTTGGTGGTTCTCATTCCCCTTGAAGAATTGGATCAAACCCTTCTAGGATATGTTGGAGCAATGTGTTGGGAAGCTAATGCAAGTTGAATCATTGCATTTGGACAAGATTTGAAGGATTTAGAGCATAATCTTGACTGGTTACTGGCGAGAATTTACTGGCGAAAAAAAACCAGAAAATTTTTTGTGAAGGAGTTTCATTTGATTTCAACTTTGATCGAGTGTACATTGTTGGTGAACCATTGTGGGATGTTAATGCACACAATTTGCAAGCATTTGATGTGATTTGAAGAGATTTGGAGCATTACAGGTACTTCGTACATTGTGATCGAAAGGGTACATCTACTCTATTTTTTTGCAACAATGGGAGATGGTCCGATACAGATTGTTGGAGAGAAGCTTGATCGCACTAACTTTCAAGTATGGAAGTTTCGAATGAAGAGTTTTTTGAAAGGCAAAGGGTTGTGGAGTCTTGTCTCGGAGGAAGACCCGGAGCCATACCTACCTCCTCAACCAAATAATGCTCAGTTACTGGCTCACAAGCAATGGGTAGAGCGGTCCTCGAAGGTGTTGCATTATTTTTCAATATGTGTAACAGATGCCTTGCTTATTCACATCCAAGATGCAGATACACCGAAAGAAGCATGGGGTATCTTGTGCAGAATGTATGAGACAGACACTGGTGCCAGGAAGATACAACTAAAGTAACAGATTCACAGTGTAACACGAAGGAATCGGAGTATACATGAGTATGTTCAGGAAATCAAGGGTTATGCTGATTCCTTGTCATCAATCCATGCCCCAATGGATGATGATGATTTGGTTGCACTCACGTTGCGTGGTTTAGGCAAAGAATACAAATCTTTTGACACTTCCATCTCAGTAAGGTTGGGAGGAATGCCAGAATTTAATGAGCTTGTGTCATTGCTCATTGTGGAAGAATTGAAGCTTGGCCTTGGTGGTATGAGTGTTACAGGTGGTGCATCCTCGTCAAGCAATGATGAACATGCAAGAAATCAAGTTTTTTACTCATCTAGAGGCTTTCGAGGCAGGGGGAGATTCGCATCACGTGGACGTGGTGGTAATGGTCGTGGATGGCAGGATAGGCCTCCACAGCAGAATTTTCAGCCTTCATATGGTGCTCGAGGTGGTCGTGGTTATGCACCTCAGCGAGGCAGAGGTAACCCCCGTGGACGAGGATGTTGGCAAGGCCAACAAAATTCTATGCAAGATGTGGAATGCCATTATTGTGGCAAATATGGTCATATGGCGAGAGATTGCTTTCGCAAACAGAATGATTTGAGAGGGGGAAGAGCACAACGTGGTGGTCATTATGGTGGAAACTATGCACAACATGGTGGCAACTATGCATCAAGTAGCAATGATGGAACTGCAAATCATTTGTTTGCCATGAAGCATGTTGTGGGTTCTATGACAACAAATGCTGAGAATGATGATACATGGTACATGGACTCAGGAGCATCAAACCATATGACATGTCATGGAGAATGGTTTGAGCACATGAAGCCAATGGATGTGAAGGGCTATGTGGAAACAGGTGATGATACCCAGCATGTCATTACACATGTTGGAAGTGTACCATTGGTCATGCATAATGGTCAGACAAAGTCTATGTCAGATGTGCTGTATGTGCCTTCGATCACTAAAAGCTTGGCCTCAGTTGGTCAAATGGTAGAACAGGGATTACAGGTTAGATTCAATGAGCATGGATGCTTCGTTGAAGACTTTAAACATGGATGTAGAGTGATTGCTAAAGGCAAGAAAGAAGGAAGACTGTTTAAGCTGGATGCTGGAATTCCTGAGCTAAAATCAGCCATGTTCTCAAAGAGCAGGAATGTGGTACAGGATATTGATATGTGGCACAAGAGGATTGGCCATGTAAATATACAGAGATTAAAGAACATGCAAACAAGAGGCATAGTCAATGGATTGCCTAGGTTCAAATATGATGGACATATGCATGTTTGTGAAGCCTGTCAGTTTGGGAAGCAGACAAGATTGAGATTTCCTAGAGAAGGAAATATGAGTAACAGGCCACTTGAGATCGTACATAGTGATGTATGGGGTCCTGCACAAAATCCATCTATCAAAGGCAGTTTATACTATGTTACATTCATTGATGACTTTAGCAGGATGACATGGATATACTTTCTCAGGGAGAAGAGTGAAGTATTGGAAAAATTCATGGATTTCAAAGCTTTTGCAGAAAAGCAGTATGGCTGTTGGATTAAATGTCTGAGGACAGATGGAGGTGGTGAATACACCTCAAAGGCCTTTGAGCATTTCTTGAGGAAGCATGGAATAAGGAGACAATTGACATGCAGGTATACACCTCAGCAGAATGGTGTGGCTGAGAGGAAGAATAGAGTTATATGTGAAGTGGCAAGGGCGATGCTTAATGAAAAGAGCATGCCAGATTACTATTAGGCAGAAGCATGTGCTACTGCAGTATACATATTGAACAAAACACCTACAGCAGCCATTCATGGAAGCACGCCAGAGATGCGGCTTACAGGTTACAGGCCAGATATTGGACATCTTAAAGTCTTTGGATGTGTAGCTTATGTTCATGTGCCTGATGAAAGAAGACGGAAATTGGATCCTAAGGCAGAGAAATGTGTATTTGTTGGATATGCACAGGATCGCAAAGCTTACAAATGCTATAACCCTCAAACTAGACAAGTAGTCATCTCACGAGATGTTGTATTCGATGAGCTTGCTAGTTGGTATAAAGCCAAAGATGAGGGAGTCATTGACACACTTGAGGCGAATGTGCCTGTGAACTTGCCATCACAAGCAAGTTCTAGTTCTACTACTATGTCTGGGCCAGCAGCAGAAGCTGAGAGTAGTAGCAGTGTACGTCCATGGTCAGGACGTCTGAGACATGAGAGTGTGAGCACTGGGAGTAGTGCTATGGATAAAGGCAAGAAGAAAGTCGAGGGAATTGGGATCACAGGTTATGAGTCCTCTAGCTCAGAGAGTTTGGATGAGGAGCTAGGGATACCTGTTGTACGCACACCTGGTGTTAGGCAGGATAGATATGTGCCACCACATGCTCGAGTTACAGGTGTACAGAGTGACCCGCATGCATTGCGGAGATCCCAGAGGGTCAGATATCCTGTTGACAGGTTGACATACAGAGATTTTGCTATGCACTATGCATACATGACATCTATGGTGAAGCATGTGGAACCTACATGCTATACAGAGGCTGTTGGAGAGTATGTATGGGAAAAAGCAATGGATGTGGAAATGGACGCATTGGTCCATAATGATACATGGGACTTGGTTGCACTACCAAAGGATAAGAATGTTATTGGATGTAAATGGGTTTACAAAGTGAAGTGCAAATCTGATGGTTCTATTGAAAGACATAAGGCAAGATTGGTAGCAAAGGGTTATGCACAGACCCATGGATTGGATTATGATGAGACGTTTAGCCCAGTGGCTAAGATGGGCACAGTGAGAGCAGTCATTGCTATGGCTGCAGCTAATGGCTGGGAAATGCATCAGATGGATGTTAAGAATGCATTTCTGAATGGAGATTTACAAGAGGAAGTATACATGGCACAGCCAGAAGGGTATGTACACCCTAGATATCCCACTCACGTATGCAGGTTGAAAAAGGCATTGTATGGTCTAAAGCAAGCACCTCGTGCTTGGAGTGATAAGATGAGCAGATATCTTATCTCACTTGGTTTTCAGACTTCTACAGCAGATTCTTCACTGTATGTGAAGAAGACACAGCATGGGATTGTTTTACTAGTCATCTATGTGGATGACTTGATTATCACAGGTGATCATAGTGCAGATGTGATGCATGTCAAGAAAGCTTTGAGTGGGCAATTTGACATGAAAGATCTTGGTGAATTGAGATACTTCCTTGGCATTGAAGTGGTGAAAGATCATGGAGGTACTTGGTTAGTACAGCGCCAATATGCCTTGGATATGTTGGCAAAGTATGGCATGACAGGGTGTAAGCCTATGAGTACACCATTGGAGCAAAATGTGAAATTGCGGGCTGATTATGGCGAGGAATTGGATGATCCTTCTATGTACAGGAAGATGGTTGGTAGTCTCATATACATGACTATCACACGCCCAGATTTGAGTTATGCAGTGGGACTAGTGAGCCAGTTTATGCAGAGCCCCAGGAAACCACATTTGGATGCAGTGAGACGCATCATGAGATATGTGAAAACCACAGCACATTATGGTTTATTCTATGAGAGTGGTAAAAGCTTGGACATACATGGCTACACAGATGCTGATTGGGCAGGTAGCGCATATGACAGGAGGTCTACTAGTGGATATGCTTTTACACTTGGCAGTGCTGTGGTGAGTTGGAGTAGCAAAAAGCAACCTACAGTTGCTTTATCCAGTACAGAGGCTGAGTACAGAGGTGCAGCCATTGCTACTTGTGAGGCTATATGGTTAAAGAGTCTCTTGGCAGATTTATGTGAGCCTCTTGATGGCAAAGTTGTCATACATTGTGACAACATGAGCAGTATGCAGTTGGCAAAGAATCCAGTATTTCATGCGAGGACCAAACACATAGAGGTCCATTATCACTTTGTCAGAGAAAAGGTGCTGGATGGTACAGTTGATCTTCACTATGTGAAGACTGATGAGCAGGTGGCTGATATCTTCACGAAGCCACTTAGCAGGGAGAAGTTTGAGTACTTCCGGACTATGTTGGGAGTACATGGGATGAGCTTGAGGGGGAGTGTTGAGAGTGTTGATATCCCAAGCTCATCTACATCTTCATCGGCAGTACATCATGAGCTTGAGAGGGGCTGTTGAGATTCAAGCTCGATGTCAGTGTGAGCCAGCTATGCTATGTGCTGGCAGATTAGGTAGGAACATGTGTGAGACATAAATGACCGCGTGTCCAGCTGGTCATAGTGTGTGTGGACATTACATTAGGTTTACTTTGTAGTGTGGACATAACACTATGTTGTGTTCCCTTTTGTGTGTGTGAGAGAGATGGTGACTATGGCTTCTCTCCTTCTTTATGGTTGATGATTATGGATTAGGGTTTGCTTCTCTTGTGTGTGTTACATCCTGCTTGTGAGATCCCTGTTCCCACCGCGCAACGGATTTGGGGTACTAGCAGCGGAAGTAGCACTTCTTGCGCGAGGCAGGGTCCCACACTCGGGGCCTCGTCCACGGATATCCGGACAAAAGACTAATCCGTCGGTTTTTCCAAAACCAGACCCGGAAAAACTTCCCTTATCCGGAAAGCACGGGCGATTCCACCAGGATAATTTTTACTCTAACGTAGTCAAAACCCTTACTGATCAAACAGATCTGACTGCATCTATAAAGATACTTGGTCAGATCAAGGAGGAAACTTGCACTTGGATCATTGGGATCAACGCTTTTTTCCCCACCAAGGAGGCACAGCCGTTGATTCCTATCCATAGAACAATTACTATCCGGGATTTACTTTATCTATCGTAATAACAGAAATTGAGTCTCGATTTACGGATCCTCCATCAGTCCAGCCTAACCCCATCCGATCCCATGGGTTAGCCAACCGCCCAACCACTGTAGTGATGGGATCCAATTTGGAATTTGGTTAGGTTTTGTCCCGGGTACCAAGGAAAAGAGTTCCAAGGCCCCCTAGCCGGAATTTCATGCAAACATAAAACTAGCCACACCACTTACACACCCAATATGAAAATTGCCTTTTTCTTAGCATCAGCTAACTTTAAAACAATCCTTTAATGAAACCATAGTACCACTGATCACAATCTCCCAATTTATCCAGTTGATTCATAATTTCCCATCATTCCTTCATCAGAGTATCTATGGCATCATTGGCAACTAGAACGCTCACCACCTGTCCACACAGAGGCCGTTTCCATAGTTCCTAGCCCATAATACTCGGCAATATAATCACTTATCAAGATGGACTCTCGTTGAAGATCAGCAAGATCAACCAACAGATCCATATAAAAGAGCCATGGACTCATCCGTTGAGGACCAGCAAGGTCAGTCAACCAGATCCATGCCCGGTTTCACAAAACAACTCTTACTCCTTGTTCCAATATCTTCCTCGACGCACGCGTGGGTATCCTAGGCGACCCAGAGCCCGAGCACCGTATGGTCAGCACCCTCTAGGATCCTTCGCAGGTGACCTAGCGCTTCACTCATAGGCCGCTTCCTTGGTCCCTCATCCACCGTACCGGAAGCTCACCATTTTAATCGAACCGAGGCTGGTCAAGACCTCGGTCGACCTTGCTACGCGAGACGTCCTCCATTGACTCTCCGTCAGCAGTTGCAACTTTATCAGTTAGGTCTCCACGACCTTAATCACAAGACGGTCAAAATGCTTCCCCAGCATTCTTGACATAAAACAGCCATTTACAAACAGCATTTACAAACAGTTTACAAATACAGTTTCTATATTAACTCTATTTTTCCACATTATCCCTCATTAATCCACATTACTTATTCCACATTCCATGTATATGTGTACTCATCCAATCACCTCCTTTTCCATCTCTTCACTTCAGATTCCTTCACATCACATATCATATATTCACATCCATATCCACATCCATACATCCACATCCACATCCATACATCCACATCTACATGCTTATCTCCATTTTCACATCCTCATTTATACATCCACATCCCATATCCACATTCATACATACACATCCATACATCCACATCTACATCCACATACATACATACATCCACATCCACATTCCACATTCACATCTATACATCCACATCTACATTCACATTCACATACATCCACATCCACATTCCCATACATCCACATCTATACATCCACATTCCACATTCACATCTACATTCACATTCACATACATCCACATCTACATTCACATTCACATACATCCACATCCCCATTCCCATTCACATCTATACATCCACATCTACATCCACATACATACATACATCCACATCCACATTCCACATTCACATCTATACATCCACATCTACATTCACATTCACATACATGTATCCACATCCACATTCCCATACATCCACATCTATACATCCACATTCCACATTCACATCTACATTCACATTCACATACATCCACATCTACATTCACATTCACATACATCCGCATCTCCATTCCCATTCACATCTATACATCCACATCTACATCCACATACATACATACATCCACATCCACATTACATCTATGCATATACATCTTCATGCATATATCCATTTTCATGTTCATACATCCACACTCCCATCTCCATATCCACACATCCACATACATACATCCATCTTCACCCTATCACAACCCATATACATCTTATCCTATCACATACACTTCTTACCTCATCCCATATACATCTTATCACATCTTAATTCATCTTATCACCTCTTATCATCTCTTATACACCTCTTATCACATCCTATCACATCTCATATCTATTTATAGAATACAAGAGAACTCTTATATTTGATATAAGATTTCTTTACACATTTACTTATGCATAAATTCCATTTAAGGAGATTAATACTTCCGAAGAAAAATCAATCTTTTATGCATCTTCCTATGCATAAATTCATTTTAAATGAAAATGACACTTTTGAATTAAAATTCAATCTTTTATGCATCTTCCTATGCATAAATTCAATTTAGATGAGAATGACACTTTTGAATTAAAAATCATTTTTTTAAAATGCATCTTCTTATGCATAAAGTCAATTTGGTAGGAATTACACTTTTAGAATAAAAGAATTTCTCTTATGCATCTAAGTTATGCATAAAATCCATTTATGATGAAAATCACACTTTTAGTATAAAAAGAATATCTTTTATGCATACCTCCATGCATGAATTCCAATTATGATAAAAGTTACACTTTTATAATAAAATAATCAATTTTTATGCATACCTCTATGCATGAAATCCAATATGATAAAAGTATCACTTTTGATATTAAAAAAAAAATTATCCTTTATGCATACTTCTATGCATGAAAATTAAAAATGATAAAAGTAACACTTTTGATATAAAAATTTTCCTTTATGCATACTTCTATGCATGAAAATTAAAAATGGTAAAAGTAACACTTTTAATATAAAAATTATCTTTTATGCATACTTCTATGCATGAAAATTAAAAATGATAAAAGTAACACTTTTGATATAAAAAATTTTCCTTTATGCATAATATTAAAATTCAATTTCTCCATGATTGTAATGAAATTATTTCAATTAATCTAGGATGATAATTCCTAGAATATGGTAGGAAGTCTTCTTTTTATGCTTTGAATGAGATTATTTTATGCATAATTTTTATAAAAATTTTGCCATAGCTCCGCTGCTATGACTGATAAATCTCAATTTTTCTAAGGGATAATGCTTATCATTAAGAAAATAATTAAAATAATCTCTAATTGGATTATCAATCCATAATGGATTGAATCATTAATATACATAAACTAAAAGCATAAGAAAAAGCCATTAATTTGGCCTCAAGCATAGCTTAATCTTGGGTTAAGGAAAAGCTTTATGAAAAGCTTGATTTGGATTGAGAACGGTTCATGAGTATGACCATTTCTTGAGTGAGAGAGAGAATTTACATAAAAATCATTAGAATTTAAACATAAATGAAAATTAACTTCATTAGCATTATGTAACTCTTCACTACTATTCAAACTTCAATAGCATTAAAAAAAAACCATACCAATTAAACTTCTCAAGCTTGAGAGGGGTTGAGAAGAGAGAAACATTGAGAAATTATAGAAAGATCAATATTCACTAATTACCTTACAACTTGCTTGATTCTTTGTTCACGGTAGAGGCCCCCAACCAATCAATTGGTTAAGTATGTTGATGGAGCCACTAATGGGGATTGAAGAAAGAGGGAAGCTCCAAAAACTAGTGAATTATTAAATGAATTCACAGTTCTTGGCTTAGGTGGAGTAGAGTAACGATGCATAAACACTATATCTTTTTCAACAAGGGGGAGGCTTCTATTTATAGGAAAAATTGAGCTCCTAACCAAACAAACTGATTCTAGAATTTTCTAAATCAGTTTGGTCAATATTTGACCATTTTTAGGTCAGTTAAGCTAACTTTTTGGAACTAGACTTGAATGAGGAGAGAGGAGAGATGAAATATCTCAATTTTTATGAGTTTAAAACTCATTCAAGCATGTGAAATATGCACCTCCTTTAAAGAACTCCCCTTCCTTACATATGTCATACTTTTAATATTGCTCATAATTTTTTACTAATAAACCTTGTACATTTTCAACTCTTCATCTTATGTGAAATATGCACCTCCTTTAAAGAACTCCTCTTCCTTACATATGTCATACTTTTAATATTGCTCATAATTTTTTACTAATAAACCTTGTACATTTTCAACTCTTCATCTTATGTGAAATATGCACCTCCTTTAAAGAACTCCCTTTCCTTACATATGTCATACTTTTAATATTGCTCATAATTTTTTTACTAATAAACCTTGTACATTTTCAACTCTTCATCTTATGTGAAATATGCACCTCCTTTAAAGAACTCCTCTTCCTTACATATGTCATACTTTTAATATTGCTCATAATTTTTTACTAATAAACCTTGTACATTTTCAACTCTTCATCTTATGTGAAATATGCACCTCCTTTAAAGAATTCCCCTTCCTTACATATGTCATATTTTTAATATTGCTCATAGTTTTTTACTAATAAACCTTGTACATTTTCAACTCTTCACCTCATGTGAGCATTTACTCATTTTTGGGTATTTTCTTTTTTACAAGTTGGATTTATCTCCTCCCTACACATGGATTGATGCTATTGGTCCATAGGAACCTTAATTGGACCATAGTCTAAAGATTTCTGAAAATCTAGACCCTTAGGCTAAGGTTCTTTATAGCTATTTTCAATTAATTCCAATTGCACATTGGAAAATTCTTTTTGAATTTCTGTTTCAGGGGAACTCATCTGAATTAGAAGAGATATTTTTCTATCCAAAAATATTCAAAATCTGAATATTCTCTCTCTAGAATATTTTTCTCTCTCTAGGCTAAAACAGATAGAAACAAGGTCTTTATATTTCTGAAGAGGGATTGATTACAGGGAAAGATACTAGACATCAAAAAGGGGTGGGGGAGGAATCTTACATTCTACCCCACTTAAAAAAATGCGAGATGTCCTCATCTCGCAAACTGGGATAATTTCGCAAGATGCACGAATATGAGACTTAGAGAAAAATTTTAATCAAGATTAACCACCAAGATAATTCTTAAAGAGAGCAAGATTCAAAATACGAACAAGATTTAAACTTTATTCATTCTCGGAACTTATACAGTAAAGATAGAGGAATTCTTTACACTTCCATAAGCCCGTCCATCATATGGTCACAAAAGCAGTCCTCACAAGCTGCACAAGTATAAGGTAACTCATCTATGGGAATGATTCTGTGGGTTATTGCTGCGCCTATCTCAGTGGTATGAGGTGTTCTAAGAAAAGGACCTCTGAGAGGCAAGCCAAAAACGGGGTAAAGGCATATCTTCTCATGAGGAAGAAAACACGCCAGTAAGAAGACCCGCTCAGAAAACCCAGGATGCCTTGATCTCATGACGCAGTAGTATCGGGGACCCAAACCCAAAGCTTCAATAACCATGGCCAAGCGGACATTGTTACGAAAGTGCTGCTGACCCCAGGGTGTTACCCTAGTTATGTCTTGATAGGTCCGCCATTTTGTCTGCGCTACAGAAGTTCCCAAGTGAGGGAAAAGTGAGCGCTCATACTGCTCTATAAAATCTTTCTTCACAGACTCCCTTGCGTCTTGAAGGTGAGAAATCATTAGGGATAAAACTAGTTCTTGTTGCCAAGCCATGAAGGAGATTAAGAAAGAAAGGAGATCGATGGGAGTAAGATTACTGTGAACGACAAGTAAAAGTTACGATTTATATAAAGGAAGGAGCTAGCGTAACTTAGAAGCCAACGGTAGCTTGCCACTGAAGTTTTACCGTCTTTCCATGATTTGGGTTTGGCACAATTTTCTATAGAAGGCATTAAGAACTTTGAGATGAGGAGATAAAAGAAGTTCGTAAGCTAAGTCACTTACTTTCTTTGAAGTCGGATAAGGCTCACAATATCTGGGGGATAACTTCTTAAACTCCCCAATAGATAAAGAACTTCTTTTGTGCCGTACTCGAATGAAGACCAAAACCTTGGTATCCAAAACACCGATTTTCACTTCTGAACTCATTGTTCTGAATCCTTAAAACAGCGTGACTCCTGAGAAGTATTCTAGGGAAAGGGTCTTCTTTTTTTTTTTTTTTTTTAAACAGAATCTTTCTTTTATTTTTGAGAGGGAATAATTTTAAGATCAAAAAGGGAGATTCTTACTCCTGTATGCCTCGAAGGCTGGGGAGGAATCTTACATTCTACCCCACTTAAAAAAAAGTGCGAGATGTCCTCATCTCGCCAAGTAGAGGACAACTCTTTTTCTTAAGATCCAATTTATTCTAGGGTTCCTTATATTCTGGTCAACCCAACAGAATACGGGGATAAATATCCCTTATATAGAACTCATCATTAAATAAATTCATTTCAGATCATATCATTCATATCTTTAACATGATAATGGTCCATTAGACCGAAAAATTTCCTTCTGAACATTCCTCCACGGGAATTTCAGTCAAGTAAGTTCTCAATTTGTCATCTCTTAACTTGATCTAACGGTCAAGTATTAATAATAGCAATCTGACAGCACAATCCACTAATCTCATAGTGATTTGCTGAAATCATTATCATCATTTATCATTACAGGGACTCGTCCCATTCATCCTCATTGCGGTTTTGCTCAAGTTATTATATTTCAACTAAATTTCAAAAATCATCATTTTTCAATCGGAATCCCAATCAATTCATCAGTTCCCAAACAGAATTAAAAATCATATCAACCACATTCAAATTCATCATCTGGATAGCATTAACGCTTATAATTTCAAGTCTTAGATTTACTCGTATATACTGTCAGTAAAGAGCTGCAGTTATACTCTCGGTATATACGGATAGTCACGGCCCTTGGAATTATAAGGTAAATACCATCATGTCTAGGCCTCAAGCAAGCCAAGGATTCTATATAATTGCGGTACTTCCATCTGAAGACCCAATTACCAAATTACGAATTTCAATTTGAATATCAAATTGTATGAATTATATCACACAATTACAACCTTTTTGTGTTTCTTGATAAATTTCTGACCTATTTGTCTTCTCAATTGATCTTTATTAACCAAATGCTCTGATACCAACTGTGAGATCCCTGTTCCCACCGCGCAACGGATTTGGGGTACTAGCAGCGGAAGTAGCACTTCTTGCGCGAGGCAGGGTCCCACACTCGGGGCCTCGTCCACGGATATCCGGACAAAAGACTAATCCGTCGGTTTTTCCAAAACCAGACCCGGAAAAACTTCCCTTATCCGGAAAGCACGGGCGATTCCACCAGGATAATTTTTACTCTAACGTAGTCAAAACCCTTACTGATCAAACAGATCTGACTGCATCTATAAAGATACTTGGTCAGATCAAGGAGGAAACTTGCACTTGGATCATTGGGATCAACGCTTTTTTCCCCACCAAGGAGGCACAGCCGTTGATTCCTATCCATAGAACAATTACTATCCGGGATTTACTTTATCTATCGTAATAACAGAAATTGAGTCTCGATTTACGGATCCTCCATCAGTCCAGCCTAACCCCATCCGATCCCATGGGTTAGCCAACCGCCCAACCACTGTAGTGATGGGATCCAATTTGGAATTTGGTTAGGTTTTGTCCCGGGTACCAAGGAAAAGAGTTCCAAGGCCCCCTAGCCGGAATTTCATGCAAACATAAAACTAGCCACACCACTTACACACCCAATATGAAAATTGCCTTTTTCTTAGCATCAGCTAACTTTAAAACAATCCTTTAATGAAACCATAGTACCACTGATCACAATCTCCCAATTTATCCAGTTGATTCATAATTTCCCATCATTCCTTCATCAGAGTATCTATGGCATCATTGGCAACTAGAACGCTCACCACCTGTCCACACAGAGGCCGTTTCCATAGTTCCTAGCCCATAATACTCGGCAATATAATCACTTATCAAGATGGACTCTCGTTGAAGATCAGCAAGATCAACCAACAGATCCATATAAAAGAGCCATGGACTCATCCGTTGAGGACCAGCAAGGTCAGTCAACCAGATCCATGCCCGGTTTCACAAAACAACTCTTACTCCTTGTTCCAATATCTTCCTCGACGCACGCGTGGGTATCCTAGGCGACCCAGAGCCCGAGCACCGTATGGTCAGCACCCTCTAGGATCCTTCGCAGGTGACCTAGCGCTTCACTCATAGGCCGCTTCCTTGGTCCCTCATCCACCGTACCGGAAGCTCACCATTTTAATCGAACCGAGGCTGGTCAAGACCTCGGTCGACCTTGCTACGCGAGACGTCCTCCATTGACTCTCCGTCAGCAGTTGCAACTTTATCAGTTAGGTCTCCACGACCTTAATCACAAGACGGTCAAAATGCTTCCCCAGCATTCTTGACATAAAACAGCCATTTACAAACAGCATTTACAAACAGTTTACAAATACAGTTTCTATATTAACTCTATTTTTCCACATTATCCCTCATTAATCCACATTACTTATTCCACATTCCATGTATATGTGTACTCATCCAATCACCTCCTTTTCCATCTCTTCACTTCAGATTCCTTCACATCACATATCATATATTCACATCCATATCCACATCCATACATCCACATCCACATCCATACATCCACATCTACATGCTTATCTCCATTTTCACATCCTCATTTATACATCCACATCCCATATCCACATTCATACATACACATCCATACATCCACATCTACATCCACATACATACATACATCCACATCCACATTCCACATTCACATCTATACATCCACATCTACATTCACATTCACATACATCCACATCCACATTCCCATACATCCACATCTATACATCCACATTCCACATTCACATCTACATTCACATTCACATACATCCACATCTACATTCACATTCACATACATCCACATCCCCATTCCCATTCACATCTATACATCCACATCTACATCCACATACATACATACATCCACATCCACATTCCACATTCACATCTATACATCCACATCTACATTCACATTCACATACATGTATCCACATCCACATTCCCATACATCCACATCTATACATCCACATTCCACATTCACATCTACATTCACATTCACATACATCCACATCTACATTCACATTCACATACATCCGCATCTCCATTCCCATTCACATCTATACATCCACATCTACATCCACATACATACATACATCCACATCCACATTACATCTATGCATATACATCTTCATGCATATATCCATTTTCATGTTCATACATCCACACTCCCATCTCCATATCCACACATCCACATACATACATCCATCTTCACCCTATCACAACCCATATACATCTTATCCTATCACATACACTTCTTACCTCATCCCATATACATCTTATCACATCTTAATTCATCTTATCACCTCTTATCATCTCTTATACACCTCTTATCACATCCTATCACATCTCATATCTATTTATAGAATACAAGAGAACTCTTATATTTGATATAAGATTTCTTTACACATTTACTTATGCATAAATTCCATTTAAGGAGATTAATACTTCCGAAGAAAAATCAATCTTTTATGCATCTTCCTATGCATAAATTCATTTTAAATGAAAATGACACTTTTGAATTAAAATTCAATCTTTTATGCATCTTCCTATGCATAAATTCAATTTAGATGAGAATGACACTTTTGAATTAAAAATCATTTTTTTAAAATGCATCTTCTTATGCATAAAGTCAATTTGGTAGGAATTACACTTTTAGAATAAAAGAATTTCTCTTATGCATCTAAGTTATGCATAAAATCCATTTATGATGAAAATCACACTTTTAGTATAAAAAGAATATCTTTTATGCATACCTCCATGCATGAATTCCAATTATGATAAAAGTTACACTTTTATAATAAAATAATCAATTTTTATGCATACCTCTATGCATGAAATCCAATATGATAAAAGTATCACTTTTGATATTAAAAAAAAAATTATCCTTTATGCATACTTCTATGCATGAAAATTAAAAATGATAAAAGTAACACTTTTGATATAAAAATTTTCCTTTATGCATACTTCTATGCATGAAAATTAAAAATGGTAAAAGTAACACTTTTAATATAAAAATTATCTTTTATGCATACTTCTATGCATGAAAATTAAAAATGATAAAAGTAACACTTTTGATATAAAAAATTTTTCTTTATGCATAATATTAAAATTCAATTTCTCCATGATTGTAATGAAATTATTTCAATTAATCTAGGATGATAATTCCTAGAATATGGTAGGAAGTCTTCTTTTTATGCTTTGAATGAGATTATTTTATGCATAATTTTTATAAAAATTTTGCCATAGCTCCGCTGCTATGACTGATAAATCTCAATTTTTCTAAGGGATAATGCTTATCATTAAGAAAATAATTAAAATAATCTCTAATTGGATTATCAATCCATAATGGATTGAATCATTAATATACATAAACTAAAAGCATAAGAAAAAGCCATTAATTTGGCCTCAAGCATAGCTTAATCTTGGGTTAAGGAAAAGCTTTATGAAAAGCTTGATTTGGATTGAGAACGGTTCATGAGTATGACCATTTCTTGAGTGAGAGAGAGAATTTACATAAAAATCATTAGAATTTAAACATAAATGAAAATTAACTTCATTAGCATTATGTAACTCTTCACTACTATTCAAACTTCAATAGCATTAAAAAAAAACCATACCAATTAAACTTCTCAAGCTTGAGAGGGGTTGAGAAGAGAGAAACATTGAGAAATTATAGAAAGATCAATATTCACTAATTACCTTACAACTTGCTTGATTCTTTGTTCACGGTAGAGGCCCCCAACCAATCAATTGGTTAAGTATGTTGATGGAGCCACTAATGGGGATTGAAGAAAGAGGGAAGCTCCAAAAACTAGTGAATTATTAAATGAATTCACAGTTCTTGGCTTAGGTGGAGTAGAGTAACGATGCATAAACACTATATCTTTTTCAACAAGGGGGAGGCTTCTATTTATAGGAAAAATTGAGCTCCTAACCAAACAAACTGATTCTAGAATTTTCTAAATCAGTTTGGTCAATATTTGACCATTTTTAGGTCAGTTAAGCTAACTTTTTGGAACTAGACTTGAATGAGGAGAGAGGAGAGATGAAATATCTCAATTTTTATGAGTTTAAAACTCATTCAAGCATGTGAAATATGCACCTCCTTTAAAGAACTCCCCTTCCTTACATATGTCATACTTTTAATATTGCTCATAATTTTTTACTAATAAACCTTGTACATTTTCAACTCTTCATCTTATGTGAAATATGCACCTCCTTTAAAGAACTCCTCTTCCTTACATATGTCATACTTTTAATATTGCTCATAATTTTTTACTAATAAACCTTGTACATTTTCAACTCTTCATCTTATGTGAAATATGCACCTCCTTTAAAGAACTCCCCTTCCTTACATATGTCATACTTTTAATATTGCTCATAATTTTTTTACTAATAAACCTTGTACATTTTCAACTCTTCATCTTATGTGAAATATGCACCTCCTTTAAAGAACTCCTCTTCCTTACATATGTCATACTTTTAATATTGCTCATAATTTTTTACTAATAAACCTTGTACATTTTCAACTCTTCATCTTATGTGAAATATGCACCTCCTTTAAAGAATTCCCCTTCCTTACATATGTCATATTTTTAATATTGCTCATAGTTTTTTACTAATAAACCTTGTACATTTTCAACTCTTCACCTCATGTGAGCATTTACTCATTTTTGGGTATTTTCTTTTTTACAAGTTGGATTTATCTCCTCCCTACACATGGATTGATGCTATTGGTCCATAGGAACCTTAATTGGACCATAGTCTAAAGATTTCTGAAAATCTAGACCCTTAGGCTAAGGTTCTTTATAGCTATTTTCAATTAATTCCAATTGCACATTGGAAAATTCTTTTTGAATTTCTGTTTCAGGGGAACTCATCTGAATTAGAAGAGATATTTTTCTATCCAAAAATATTCAAAATCTGAATATTCTCTCTCTAGAATATTTTTCTCTCTCTAGGCTAAAACAGATAGAAACAAGGTCTTTATATTTCTGAAGAGGGATTGATTACAGGGAAAGATACTAGACATCAAAAAGGGGTGGGGGAGGAATCTTACACTGCTCCTGTTTTTTATCTGGGAGAGAATCAAGCAAAAGAGGTGGAGTGAATCAAGGAGAAATCAGTGGGAATAGATGCTTGGATGTAAACTCTATAAATTGAGGCATTGGCCTAATGAGAATTTGCTGGTTTTTGATTATCCATGCCTACATTAAGCTATCAGTTAATTGCTCACTAATCACGTCTTAATTATCATCTAATCTCTTTGTTAATAATGTGGATTCTAGCATTTGATCCACCATAGCTGCAAATTTAACATATTATCAGAGCCTAGCCCTAGAATCCATCAATTTGTGAGTCCATTATCACTTGGCTAATTAGGATTAGTAGATAATTAAGATTTTTACCTCTTTTCAACTAGCTCTTTGCACCCCTAGCCAGTAGAGGGGCTTAATCTCCCTCCAAAAGCACTATTAGGGCAAATAATTCTAGGCAACCATAGCTAGCCATCCCATTCAAACAAAATCGCAAACCGCCAAGCGTAGCTGCCAATTTTTGCTAAATCGCTAGCGCCACATTTCTGAAGGAGAAATGAGATCTCTACTACTCCAGATCAAATTGCTATAATTCCTCTTGGCCCTAGTGGTTTTCAAGGGTGCTCTAAAAGCTGGTGAAGACAGATTTTGATTTGATCAAGTCTACAGTGAGATCTAAGCTCTTCATCAAATCTACAGGAGACTTTGGTAAAACAGAGATTAAGCATTCAATTTTTGGTCAAATCTTGTCTTTCTTGGCTTAATTCTCTACTAGACTAATTGCCATTGATAGCCTTGAAAGGATCTAAGCCTTGAAATTTGATCAAGAGGTAAGACCCCTTCACATCATCATGAGTACGGTGGCACAAGAGATAGCCAAATTTATGGGGAGCAATTTTACACATGGCAGACAAAAACCATGTATCTGCTCATGAGAAAAAATTTGTGGGGGCTAGTTGAGGGAAGAGATGAATGCAAAGAGGTGAGAGGGAGAAATGAGTGGAAGAGGAGGATTGAAAAAGCATTGGGACTTATCGCACTCAGTTTAACTGATTAAATCATTCATCACATCACAAGGATACAGTGGGCAAGAGATGCATTGGATGAACTCAAAAAATTATTTGAAACACAAGCAAAAAAAAAGATAAATCTGTTAATACAATTCTAGAAATTAGACATGAAGGAAAGTGAATCTTTAATCACACACTTGAACAAATATAAAAGCATTAAGCAACAACTGGCAACAGCTACTATTGGCAAAAAGACAGAAGATGATGAGGCACTAACAGTGCTTCTGAAGAGTGTGGACAAAGGTGAATATGAAAACATTGTAGCAACACTAAAGAATGTACCTGAATTGAAGCTAAAAAAGATAGAAGGAGCTCTACTAGAGCAAGAGACCAGAGGCAAAGAGAAGAAATGGCTAGACTCAACAGCAGGAGAAAAAAAAGCATTCTTCACCTGAGGAGGATTCTCTCAAGGACGAGGACGAGAAAAAGGTAGAGTACGGGGAAGGACCATCACTTGCCAAAACTGTGGAAAAGCCAGGACACATGGCAAGAGACTGCTACAGCAAACCCAGTAGAGAAGAAACGACGTCAACAAACTTCATGGAGGCTCCTAAGGAAGTGGAGTCAGATCATCTTTTCTGAGAGAGAGAGAGAGAGAGAGAGAGAAACCCTACAACCGAATGTAACCTGCCCCAAAAAAGTAAAACCACCTCTCAGCCACCGATGATGTCGGCCATGTGGTAGATGTATGTATGAGCACTTTGGTCAAGGTCACGGGCACTTGTAGTAACCTTGGACACATAGAGAGAGAGAGTGTCAAGGACTATGCGTTTAGGGACTTGAGGCACTGGTCGCGGACTATCAAGTAAGAGGGAAACTTGGTATAGAGTCCAGGTGTGCTAGGAGTATTCACATGAGGGGAGGTGTTGACATATACAAGTGAATAGGCTGTAAAAGAGAATCTATAAATGTGAGAGAGCCTGTGAAAAGGTGAGAAGTATCTACTGGGAGAGAATAAAGGAGATATTCTGGGAAGAGGTGGAGAGAATCAAGCAAAAGAGGTGGAGTGAATCAAGGAGAAATCAATGGGAATAGATGCTTGGATGTAAACTCTATAAATTGAGGCATTGGCCTAATGAGAATTTGCTGGTTTTTGATTATCCATGCCTACATTAAGCTATCAGTTAATTGCTCACTAATCACATCTTAATTATCATCTAATCTCTTTGTTAATGATGTGAATTCTAGCATTTGATCCACCATAGCTACAAATTTAACATATTATCAGAGCCTAGCCCTAGGATCCATCAATTTGTGAGCCCATTATCACTTGGCTAATTAGGATTAGTAGATAATTAAGATTTTTACCTCTTTTCAACTAGCTCTTTGCACCCCTAGCCAGTAGAGGGGCTTGATCTCCCTCCAGAAGCACTATTAGGGCAAATAATTCTAGGCAACCATAGCTAGCCATCCCATTCAAACAAAATCGCAAACCGCCAAGCATAGTTGCCAATTTTTGCTAAATCGCTGGCGCCACATTTCTGAAGGAGAAATGAGATCTCTACTACTCCAGATCAAATTGCTATAATTCCTCTTGGCCCTAGTGGTTTTCAAGGGTGCTCTACAAGCTGGTGAAGATAGATTTTGATTTGATCAAGTCTACAGTGAGATCTAAGCTCTTCATCAAATCTATAGGTGACTTTGGTAAAACAGAGATTAAGCATTCAATTTTTGGTCAAATTGTAAGGTCCCTCCCAAGCCATGTATGTATGTGTCTCTTTTAATATAGATTTCAATAAGGAAAGAGAGTGTAATTAGAGAAGAGTGAGACAATAAGGCTAGAAACATTAGGAAAGTGTTAGAATAAAAATATTAGCTCCAAAAAATCCTAAAAGAAATAAGAACATAAGAATAGTTTTATTAAGAGATAAGTATCCCCAAAAATAGAATTTCGATTTTAGGTGATAAGAGGTCATATTTAGAGTACTTTTATACATTTAGAGTCCATGCATACTAAAAATGTGGAAAAACAACGTGTTTCCAAAGATGGCGCGTTTGTGGCTATATACACACGTTTTTGCCTATTCTACCCGCGTTGTCTTGTAGACCAAATGCCTTTCCGTTCTTTTGACTGGTTATATGACCATATTCTGAGTTTTTATCAGAGAGTTATGGCCGAAACAATTTGCTGTTTCTGTCAGGGTCTTTACATAGAGAAAACTGTGAGAAGACAGCAAGTAGCCTTAAGGTAATCCTAGAGTTTGAGATGCATATATCCCTTCATTCTTATCTAATATCTCAGAAAAGAAGCTTAGATTGCTATAGTCTTTCGGAGGAAGAGACCAAAACTCCATAGCTTTTCTTTTAGAGAAAGAATAGTATGCCGTAGCCCTGTAAGAGAAGGCTATTTTGCCATAGATCTTAGAAAGAGAGAAGAGTCACAATATGAGTAAGAGGAGATAAAGCTTGGAGATGATTGGATGATTTCAATCATAAGAGAAGGTATTAGAAGACTCTATATTCTAAAGCTCTTGTTAATAAACGAGCAAAGGCAACGATAAACGATAAATTTCTATGAGGTATATACATATTTTGTTTTTCAATTATATATCATTCTTAGGGGCTGAGGTATGGCCCCGGCTTCTCTATTAATTGTTAATAATGATTTATTTGATTGATTTATTATTTGAAGTTTGTATTCTTTTAAGCAATAGCATATGTCTTAATAAAGAATGTCTTATCGCAATCTCAAGTTGAAATGCTAAAATCTGTGTGAGAAAAGGATTGTTTTCTTAAGAAGGTAACATGGATTCTAGTCCTATGGTTTAGTGAGTAAATGGATTGTTATCTTGGTTAAATTAAGGTACAGGTACAACTTCTCCCTGCCTTGACGCTGCCCCGTTCTTGTGCTTGTGTAGCCAGACGGCGGAGACGTTAGTAAGGCCCGGAGTTGGCCCATGGTATCCCTCATACCATTGGGAGAATGAGGTTTGACGATTGAGGCAAGTGATTGCGATGATGCTGCCTAGTTCTGAGGGCCCAGGCTAGTGCGGTCAATTAGCCCACCCTAGTGCGCAGACATCCCTCTGAGGGGCGGGAGGATCAAGCGATGGAGCCTGAGAGGGCGACAGGCCGGCTTGAGTCCTCGCCAGCGCGGCCGACGATGAGGCGTATGGTCCCGTAGGGTTTTGCCCAGCATGTAGAGGCTGGAAGGCCGAATTCTAGATCATCGGCGGTATAAAGGAAAAGAATAAGAGAGCCGGTTTGGCTTGTATGAAATTGATTCATATTTAAACTTTGTTTTTATAAATCTTATCTTTGGTATGATTGTATTGTAGAAAAAGGCTGTTTTAACAAACCTTGTGAAAAGGGCCTTAATTAAGGAACATGTTTATTTATGTCAAACAGTGTGGTAGGATTAATTAGAAAATAAATTGACGCGTGAGTAGGGTGGAAAGTGGGAGGATGGAATGCCCCGACGGCACCATCCTACGGACGGGTGGACCCGATTAGTCGGGTAGCTTTCCAACAGATTAAGTGAAAGCCCTATGCTAGATAAATAGGTTCTCGGGTAACTCTATTCTAGAAGACTAGGTCAGCGACTGTGCCTTGCATGGATGAGGAAAAAAGCGTTGCCTCTAGAAATCAAGTCTTGTAGTTGCCCAATTTATGTGATCAATTATCCTATGGGTGATTTGATTTTAGAAGACCACGCTCCCCTTGCTGCGGGATAGAACTAGGTCTTACCTATGAATCGTATCCTTGAATCTCTGTATGGTCAAGGTGTCAATGAGTAGGAAATTTTCTCGAAGATAAGACTTAGCGGACTATCTTAAGTGTTTCCCCTATTTGTGGAAGGGGGGGACCTTACAAGTGGTATCAGAGCCGATCTTAGTTCCTAGGATTTGTTTTTCAAAGGTTAACTATCAAAGGTATTAAAACAAGTGATTGTTTATCATATGAGGACGAATCAATCATCTCTACTGGCCATAGAAGTTATTTGAATATCCTCACATGTTGAGACAATCATCCTATGAAATTGTGCTTGTATCTTGGGGGTGCACACGCAAGATATTTGTACAATAAATTTGAGAAATAAGATTGGGGAGAAAACCTTTTGTGAGGAAAAACATAGGGTGATCAAATTAAGAAACTAGTGAGAGACTGAATGACTAGAAGGATAGACCGAAACTTGTTTAGAGAAATTTTCAGGATATATCTCATTAGTTTGCATATTATAAATTATTAAGATTATAACTTCATTAAGATTTGAATAGTTGACGTGTGAATATCATCCATTGGATGCTTTACACTAGGATGATCATCCAAGATCTAGAACCCATCTGAGACAACATGGATCTCAGATGTGTAATTCCTAGAGGATCATGCTCTTAGATGTGTTAATCCCAAGATACTAGATGTGTAATTTTCACAAAACTAATCATCTCAGATGTATCAATCCTAATAATCTTTGGATGTATTAATCCCAAGGCACCAGATGTGTAATTCTCAAAAAATGAAGATCTCACATATATTAATCCAGAGTGCCTTTAGATGTGGTGCTATGATAAGTATTTGATAGCTTTGAGCTTTTCATGGATATAATGAAAGAAGCAACTTCACCCTTGCTCGTCTAAAAATCGTAACTGTTGTAAATCTAACCACTGGAGCTAGAAAGTTAGAAGCACTGGAGCTAGAATCAGTTATGAGATGCCATGAAAGTACACCTTCGTGAAAGGGTTTGTCCTCTAGGATTTCGAGAGGATAAAATGAATGAATTTTTGGAGCTAACCCAAGAAGGGAAAACCCTAAAAGAATATCACCAAACTTTTGTTAAACTTCTCCAATTTTCTCTAGAGATGGATGAGGTAACTCTTCTTCATCGATTCATTTGGAAGCTTAATCTACCAATTGAATAACCTTGTTAAGAATGCAAAACCATTCTCTATTTTAAAAGCCATAATTATAGCCAGAGACTATGATAAAGTTTTTTTTATATAGAAAGTGTCGAGAAAGACATGCGTTCTTCCATGTTAATCAAGAAGAGGTCTCCTAATTCAAGAGGAACGTCAAGCCCACCCCTGGCTACAAGGAATCATGAGCTAGAGCAAAAATTAGGTCAAGAAATAGAGATAGTAGGATTAAAGATAACTAAATTCAACAAGTATTTCTATGAGTAAATAGAAGAGGATTGGTGCAAGATTCATGTGAAGTAATGTGCATGATGAATAGAGGTATTCTACAAGGAAGACGATACTAAGATTATGAAATTACTATCATAGGTTAGATTGCGTAAAGAATTGATTCCCTTATATTTTTCCACCATGATAATTTGTTAAGTACCATATTACATGGGGGTATAGAATAAGGAATTCTAAGGTTCATATCATATGAGAGGTATATGGATGTAAGAAATTAGGATAATAAGGCCAATTAACTCTAGAATAATAAAGACCTTTTGGAGGTAAAATAAAACAGGCCAAACACATGAAATAAGGGACTCGGAACAATGTTTAGATAAAAGAAGATTTTTAACTAGTGGAGACACTGCTTTGAAAGAGACAGAAGGATTTACTTAGATACTACCCTAGCTCGCGAGATGAGGACATCTCGAATCTTTTAAGTGGGGGAGATTGTAAGGTCCCTCCCAAGCCATGTATGTATGTGTCTCTTTTAATATAGATTTCAATAAGGAAAGAGAGTGTAATTAGAGAAGAGTGAGACAATAAGGCTAGAAACATTAGGAAAGTGTTAGAATAAAAATATTAGCTCCAAAAAATCCTAAAAGAAATAAGAACATAAGAATAGTTTTATTAAGAGATAAGTATCCCCAAAAATAGAATTTCGATTTTAGATGATAAGAGGTCATATTTAGAGTACTTTTATACATTTAGAGTCCATGCATACTAAAAATGTGGAAAAACAACGTGTTTCCAAAGATGGCACGTTTGTGGCTATATACACACGTTTTTGCCTATTCTACCCGCGTTGGCTTGTAGACCAAATGCCTTTCCGTTCTTTTGACTGGTTATATGACCATATTCTGAGTTTTTATCAGAGAGTTATGGCCGAAACAATTTGCTGTTTCTGTCAGGGTCTTTACATAGAGAAAACTGTGAGAAGACAGCAAGTAGCCTTAAGGTAATCCTAGAGTTTGAGATGCATATATCCCTTCATTCTTATCTAATATCTCAGAAAAGAAGCTTAGATTGCTATAGTCTTTCGGAGGAAGAGACCAAAACTCCATAGCTTTTCTTTTAGAGAAAGAATAGTATGCCGTAGCCCTGTAAGAGAAGGCTATTTTGCCATAGATCTTAGAAAGAGAGAAGAGTCACAATATGAGTAAGAGGAGATAAAGCTTGGAGATGATTGGATGATTTCAATCATAAGAGAAGGTATTAGAAGACTCTATATTCTAAAGCTCTTGTTAATAAACGAGCAAAGGCAACGATAAACGACAAATTTCTATGAGGTATATACATATTTTGTTTTTCAATTATATATCATTCTTAGGGGCTGAGGTATGGCCCCGGCTTCTCTATTAATTGTTAATAATGATTTATTTGATTGATTTATTATTTGAAGTTTGTATTCTTTTAAGCAATAGCATATGTCTTAATAAAGAATGTCTTATCGCAATCTCAAGTTGAAATGCTAAAATCTGTGTGAGAAAAGGATTGTTTTCTTAAGAAGGTAACATGGATTCTAGTCCTATGGTTTAGTGAGTAAATGGATTGTTATCTTGGTTCAATTAAGGTACAGGTACAACTTCTCCCTGCCTTGACGCTGCCCCGTTCTTGTGCTTGTGTAGCCAGACGGCGGAGACGTTAGTAAGGCCCGGAGTTGGCCCATGGTATCCCTCATACCATTGGGAGAATGATGTTTGCCGATTGAGGCAAGTGATTGTGATGATGCTGCCTAGTTCTGAGGGCCCAGGCTAGTGCGGTGAATTAGCCCACCCTAGTGCGCAGACATCCCTCTGAGGGGCGGGAGGATCAAGCGATGGAGCCTGAGAGGGCGACAGGCCGGCTTGAGTCCTCGCCAGCGCGGCCGACGATGAGGCGTATGGTCCCGTAGGGTTTTGCCCAGCATGTAGAGGCTGGAAGGCCGAATTCTAGATCATCGGCGGTATAAAGGAAAAGAATAAGAGAGCCGGTTTGGCTTGTATGAAATTGATTCATATTTAAACTTTGTTTTTATAAATCTTATCTTTGGTATGATTGTATTGTAGAAAAAGGCTGTTTTAACAAACCTTGTGAAAAGGACCTTAATTAAGGAACATGTTTATTTATGTCAAACAGTGTGGTAGGATTAATTAGAAAACAAATTGACGCGTGAGTAGGGTGGAAAGTGGGAGGATGGAATGCCCCGACGGCACCATCCTACGGACGGGTGGATCCGATTAGTCGGGTAGCTTTCCAACAGATTAAGTGAAAGCCCTATGCTAAATAAATAGGTTCTTGGGCAACTCTATTCTAGAAGACTAGGCCAGCGACTGTGCCTTGCATGGATGAGGAAAAAAGTGTTGCCTCTAGAAATCAAGTGTTGTAGTTGCCCAATTTATGTGATCAATTATCCTATGGGTGATTTGATTTTAGAAGACCACGCTCCCCCTGCTGCGGGATAGAACTAGGTCTTACCTATTAATCGTATCCTTGAATCTCTGTATGGTCAAGGTGTCAATGAGTAGGAAATTTTCTCTAAGATAAGACTTAGCGGACTATCTTAAGTGTTTCCCCTATTTGTGGAAGGGGGGGACCTTACACAAATCTTGTCTTTCTTGGCTTAATTCTCTACTAGACTAATTGCCATTGATAGCCTTGAAAGGATTTAAGCTCATTTGAACTCTAAGGCCTTAGATCTGGACTCCCCGCATACTCTGTTTTCTGCACACAAAATAGATGATTAGTTTACTAATCAATGATTAATCAATACTAATCACTATTTTTCAGTGCAATTACGGGTTCAAATCAACCATTTGGTATCTGATACAGATCCCTATAATTTCAGATTGCAATTCGGAGATGGTTTGATACTCCAACCCTTCTGTATAGATTTGTTACCCTTGGTTTAATGTAATTTTTGGTGATTTTATGCTGATAAAGCTGTTGTAATCATCACCACCTAAACCTTATATTGAGTTGTAAAAGGGTAGACATTGCCCTTGAATATTGAAATTTGATCAAGAGGTAAGACCCCCTTCACATCATCATGAGTACGGCGGCACAAGAGATAGCCAAATTTATGGAGAGCAATTTTACACATGGCAGACAGAAACCATGTATCTGCTCATGAGGAAAAATCTGTGGGGGCTAGTTGAGGGAAGAGATGAATGCAAAGAGGTGAGAGGGAAAAATGAGTGGAAGAGGAGGATTGAAAAAGCATTGGGACTTATCGCACTCAGTTTAAATGATGAAATCATTCATCACGTCACAAGGATACAGTGGGCAAAAGATGCATTGGATGAACTCAAAAAATTATTTGGAACACAAGCAAAAAATTCAAAGATAAATCTGTTAATACAATTCTAGAAATTAGACATGAAGGAAAGTGAATCTTTAATCACACACTTGAACAAATATAAAAGCATTAAGCAACAACTGGCAGCTATTGGCAAAAAGATAGAAGATGATGAGGCACTAACAGTGCTTCTGAAGAGTGTGGACAAAGGTGAATATGAAAACATTGTAGCAACACTAAAGAATGTACCTGAATTGAAGCTAAAAAGGATAGAAGGAGCTCTACTAGAGCAAGAGACCAGAGGCAAAGAGAAGAAATGGCTAGACTCAACAGCAGGAGAAAAAAAAGCATTCTTCACCTGAGGAGGATTCTCTCGAGGACGAGGACGAGAAAGAGGTAGAGTACGAGGAAGGACCATCACTTGCCAAAACTGTGGAAAAGCCAGGACACATGGCAAGAGACTGCTATAGCAAACCCAGTGGAGAAGAAACGACATCAACAAACTTCATGGAGGCTCCTAAGGAAGTGGAGTCAAATCATCTTTTCTGAGAGAGAGAGAGAGAGAGAGAGAGAGAGAGAGAGAGAGAGAGAGAGAGAGAGAGAGAGAGAGAGAGAGAAACCCTACAACCGAATGTAACTTGCCCCAATAAAGTAAAACCACCTCTCAGCCACCGATGATGTCGGCCATGTGGTAGATGTATGTATGAGCACTTTGGTCAAGGTCACGGGCACTTGTAGTAGCCTTGGACACATAGAGAGAGAGAGTGTCAAGGACTATGAGTTTAGGGACTTGAGGCACTGGTCGCGGACTATCAAGTAAGAGGGAAGCTTGGTATAGGGTCCAGATGTGCTAGGAGTATTCACTTGAGGGGAGGTGTTGACATATACAAGTAAATAGGCTGTAAAAGAGAATCTATAAATGTGAGAGAGCCTGTGCAAAAGGTGAGAAGTATTTACTGGGAGAGAATAAAGGGTAGCATGAGGAGATTTAGGAGGTGTGGAGATATTCTTGGAAGAGGTGGAGTGAATCAAGGAGAAATCAGTGGGAATAGATGCTTGGATGTAAACTCTATAAATTGAGGGATCGGCCTAATGAGAATTTTTTGATTATCCATGCCTACATTAAGCTATCAGTTAATTGCTCACTAATCACGTCTTAATTATCATCTAATCTCTTTGTTAATGATATGGATTCTAGCATTTGATCCACCATTGCTGCAAATTTAACATATTATCAGAGCCTAGCCCTAGAATCCATCAATTTGTGAGCCCATTATCAATTGGCTAATTAGGATTAGTAGATAATTAAGATTTTTATCTCTTTTCAACTAGCTCTTTGCACCCCTAGCCAGTAGAGGGGCTTGATCTCCCTCCAGAAGCACTATTAGGGCAAATAATTCTAGGCAACCATAGCTAGCCATCCCATTCAAACAAAATTGCAAACCGCCAAGCGTAGCTGCCAATTTTTGCTAAATCGCTGGCGCCACATTTCTGAAGGAGAAATGAGATCTCTACTACTCCAGATGAAATTGCTATAATTCCTCTTGGCCCTAGTGGTTTTCAAGGGTGCTCTACAAGCTGGTGAAGATAGATTTTGATTTGATCAAGTCTACAGTGAGATCTAAGCTCTTCATCAAATCTACAGGTGACTTTGGTAAAACAAGGATTAAGCATGCAATTTTTGGTCAAATCTTGTCTTTCTTGGCTTAATTCTCTACTAGACTAATTGCCATTGATAGCCTTGAAAGGATTTAAGCTCATTTGAACTCTAAGGCCTTAGATCTGGACTCCTCGCATACTCTGTTTTCTGCACACAAAATAGATGATTAGTTTACTAATCAATACTAATCACTATTTTTCAGTGCAATTACGGGTTCAAATCAACCATTTGGTATCTGATACAGATCCCTATAATTTCAGATTACAATTCAGAGATGGTTTGATACTCCAACCCTTCTGTATAGATTTGTTACCCTTGGTTTAATGTAATTTTTGGTGATTTTATGCTGATAAAGCTGTTGTAATCATCACCACCTAAACCTTATATTGAGTTGTAAAAGGGTAGACTTTGCCCTTGAATATTGAAATTTGATCAAGAGGTAAGACCCCCTTCACATCATCATGAGTACGGCGGCACAAGAGATAGCCAAATTTATGGGGAGCAATTTTACACATGGCAGACAAAAACCATGTATCTGCTCATGAGGAAAAATCTGTGGGGGCTAGTTGAGGGAAGAGATGAATGCAAAGAGGTGAGAGGGAAAAATGAGTGGAAGAGGAGGATTGAAAAAGCATTGGGACTTATCGCACTCAGTTTAAATGATGAAATCATTCATCACGTCACAAGGATACAGTGGGCAAAAGATGCATTGGATGAACTCAAAAAATTATTTGGAACACAAGCAAAAAATTCAAAGATAAATCTGTTAATACAATTCTAGAAATTAGACATGAAGGAAAGTGAATCTTTAATCACACACTTGAACAAATATAAAAGCATTAAGCAACAACTGGCAAAAGCTACTATTGGCAAAAAGACAGAAGATGATGAGGCACTAACAGTGCTTCTGAAGAGTGTGGACAAAGGTGAATATGAAAACATTGTAGCAACACTAAAGAGTGTACCTAAATTGAAGCTAAAAAGATAGAAGGAGCTCTACTAGAGCAAGAGACCAGAGGCAAAGAGAAGAAATGGCTAGACTCAACAGCAGGAGAAAAAAAAGCATTCTTCACCTCAGGAGGATTCTCTCGAGGACGAGGACGAGAAAGAGGTAGAGTACGAGGAAGGACCATCACTTGCCAAAACTGTGGAAAAGCCAGGACACATGGCAAGAGACTGCTATAGCAAACCCAGTGGAGAAGAAACGACATCAACAAACTTCATGGAGGCTCCTAAGGAAGTGGAGTCAAATCATCTTTTCTGAGAGAGAGAGAGAGAGAGAGAGAGAGAGAGAGAGAGAGAGAGAGAGAGAGAGAGAGAAACCCTACAACCGAATGTAACTTGCCCCAACAAAGTAAAACCACCTCTCAGCCACTGATGATGTCGGCGATGTGGTAGATGTATGTATGAGCACTTTGGTCAAGGTCACGGGCACTTGTAGTAGCCTTGGACACATAGAGAGAGAGAGTGTCAAGGACTATGAGTTTAGGGACTTGAGGCACTGGTCGCGGACTATCAAGTAAGAGGGAAACTTGGTATAGGTTCCAGGTGTGCTAGGAGTATTCACTTGAGGGGAGGTGTTGACATATACAAGTGAATAGGCTGTAAAAGAGAATCTATAAATGTGAGAGAGCCTGTGAAAAGGTGAGAAGTATGTACTGGGAGAGAATAAAGGGTAGCATGAGGAGATTTAGGAGGTGTGGAGATATTCCGGGAAGAGGTGGAGTGAATCAAGGAGAAATCAGTGGGAATAGATGCTTGGATGTAAACTTTATAAATTGAGGGATCGGCCTAATGAGAATTTTTTGATTATCCATGCCTACATTAAGCTATCAGTTAATTGCTCACTAATCACATCTTAATTATCATCTAATCTCTTAGTTAATGATGTGGATTCTAGCATTTGATCCACCATTGCTGCAAATTTAACATATTAACAGAGCCTAGCCCTAGAATCCATCAATTTGTGAGCCCATTATCACTTGGCTAATTAGGATTAGTAGATAATTAAGATTTTTACCTCTTTTCAACTAGCTCTTTGCACCCCTAGCCAGTAGAGGGGCTTGATCTCCCTCCAGAAGCACTATTAGGGCAAATAATTCTAGGCAACCATAGCTAGCCATCCCATTCAAACAAAATCGCAAACCGCCAAGCGTAGCTGCCAATTTTTGCTAAATCGCTGGCGCCACATTTCTGAAGGAGAAATGAGATCTCTACTACTCCAGATCAAATTGCTATAATTCCTCTTGGCCCTAGTGGTTTTCAAGGGTGCTCTACAAGCTGGTGAAGACAGAGTTTGATTTGAGCAAGTCTACAGTGAGATCTAAGCTCTTCATCAAATCTACAGGTGACTTTGGTAAAACAGAGATTAAGCATTCAATTTTTGGTCAAATCTTGTCTTTCTTGGCTTAATTCTCTACTAGACTAATTGCCATTGATAGCCTTGAAAGGATTTAAGCTCATTTGAACTCTAAGGCCTTAGATCTGGACTCCTCGCATACTCTGTTTTCTGCACACAAGATAGATGATTAGTTTACTAATCAATGATTAATCGATACTAATCACTATTTTTCAGTACAATTATGGGTTCAAATCAACCATTTGCTATCTGATACAGATCCCTATAATTTCAGATTGCAATTCGAAGATGGTTTGATACTCCAACCCTTCTGTATAGATTTGTTACCCTTGGTTTAATGTAATTTTTGGTGATTTTATGCTGATAAAGCTGTTGTAATCATCACCACCTAAACCTTATATTGAGTTGTAAAAGGGTAGAAATTGCCCTTGAATATTGAAATTTGATCAAGAGGTAAGACCCCCTTCACATCATCATGAGTATGGCGGCACAAGAGATAGCCAAATTTATGGGGAGCAGTTTTACACATGGCAGACAAAAACCATGTATCTGCTCATGAGGAAAAATCTATGGGGGCTAGTTGAGGGAAGAGATGAATGCAAAGAGGTGAGAGGGAAGAATGAGTGGAAGAGGAGGATTGAAAAAGCATTGGGACTTATCGCACTCAGTTTAAATGATGAAATCATTCACCACATCACAAGGATACAGTGGGCAAAAGATGCATTGGATGAACTCAAAAAATTATTTGGAACACAAGCAAAAAATTCAAAGATAAATCTGTTAATACAATTCTAGAAATTAGACATGAAGGAAAGTGAATCTTTAATCACACACTTGAACAAATATAAAAGCATTAAGCAACAACTGGCAACAGCTACTATGGCAAAAAGACAGAAGATGATGAGGCACTAACAGTGCTTCTGAAGAGTGTGGACAAAGGTGAATATGAAAACATTGTAGCAACACTAAAGAATGTACCTGAATTGAAGCTAAAAAGGATAGAAGGAGCTCTACTAGAGCAAGAGACCAGAGGCAAAGAGAAGAAATGGCTAGACTCAACAGCAGGAGAAAAAAAAGCATTCTTCACCTGAGGAGGATTCTCTCGAGGACGAGGACGAGAAAGAGGTAGAGTACGAGGAAGGACCATCACTTGCCAAAACTGTGGAAAAGCCAGGACACATGGCAAGAGACTGCTACAGCAAACCCAGTGGAGAAGAAACGACATCAACAAAGTTCATGCAGGCTCCTAAGGAAGTGGAGTCAAATCATCTTTTCTGAGAGAGAGAGAGAGAGAGAGGAGAGAGAGAGAGAGAGAGAGAGAGAGAGAGAGAGAGAGAGAGAGAGAGAGAGAGAGAGAAACCCTACAACCGAATGTAACTTGCCCCAATAAAGTAAAACCACCTCTCAGCCACCGATGATGTCGGCCATGTGGTAGATGTATGTATGAGCACTTTGGTCAAGGTCACGGGCACTTGTAGTAGCCTTGGACACATAGAGAGAGAGAGTGTCAAGGACTATGAGTTTAGGGACTTGAGGCACTGGTCGCGGACTATCAAGTAAGAGGGAAACTTGGTATAGGGTCCAGGTGTGCTAGGAGTATTCACTTGAGGGGAGGTGTTGACATATACAAGTGAATAGGCTGTAAAAGAGAATCTATAAATGTGAGAGAGCCTGTGAAAAGGTGAGAAGTATCTACTGGGAGAGAATAAAGGGTAGCATGAGGAGATTTAGGAGGTGTGGAGATATTCTGGGAAGAGGTGGAGAGAATCAAGCAAAAGAGGTGGAGTGAATCAAGGAGAAATCAGTGGGAATAGATGCTTGGATGTAAACTCTATAAATTGAGGGATTGGCCTAATGAGAATTTGCTGGTTTTTGATTATCCATGCCTACATTAAGCTAGCAGTTAATTGCTCACTAATTACATCTTAATTATCATCTAATCTCT
Organism: Cibotium barometz; assembly: GCF_041138505.1. NCBI lineage: Eukaryota > Viridiplantae > Streptophyta > Polypodiopsida > Cyatheales > Cibotiaceae > Cibotium > Cibotium barometz. The sequence continues at coordinate 3,117,797 of NC_141047.1, forward strand.
TTGTTAATGATGTGGATTCTAGCATTTGATCCACCATAGCTGCAAATTTAACATATTATCAGAGCCTAGCCCTAGAATCCATCAATTTGTGAGCCCATTATCACTTGGCTAATTAGGATTAGTAGATAATTAAGATTTTTTACCTCTTTTCAACTAGCTCTTTGCACCCCTAGCTAGTAGAGGGACTTGATCTCCCTCGAGAAGCACTATTAGGGCAAAAAAATCTAGGCAACCATAGCTAGCCATCCCATTCAAACAAAATCGCAAACCGCCAAGCGTAGCTGCCAATTTTTGCTAAATCGCTGGCGCCACATTTCTGAAGGAGAAATGAGATCTCTACTACTCCAGATCAAATTGCTATAATTCCTCTTGGCCCTAGTGGTTTTCAAGGGTGCTCTACAAGCTGGTGAAGACAGATTTTGATTTGATCAAGTCTACAGTGAGATCTAAGCTCTTCATCAAATCTATAGGAGACTTTGGTAAAACAGAGATTAAGCATTCAATTTTTGGTCAAATCTTGTCTTTCTTGGCTTAATTCTCTACTAGACTAATTGCCATTGATAGCCTTGAAAGGATTTAAGCTCATTTGAACTCTAAGGCCTTAGATCTGGACTCCCCGCATACTCTGTTTTCTGCACACAAAATAGATGATTAGTTTACTAATCAATGATTAATCAATACTAATCACTATTGTTCGATGCAATTACAGGTTCAAATCAACCATTTGGTATCTGATACAGTTCCCTATAATTTCAGATTGCAATTCGGAGATGGTTTGATACTCCAACCCTTCCGTACAGATTTGTTACCCTTGGTTTAATGTAATTTTTGGTGATTTTATGCTGATAAAGCTGTTGTAATCATCACCACCTAAACCTTATATTGAGTTATAAAAGGGTAGACATTGCCCTTGAATCTTGAAATTTGATCAAGAGGTAAGACCGCCTTCACATCATCATGAGTACGGCGGCACAAGAGATAGCCAAATTTATGGGGTGCATTTTTACACATGGCAGACAAAAACCATGTATCTGCTCATGAGGAAAAATCTGTGGGGGCTAGTTGAGGGAAGAGATGAATGCAAAGAGGTGAGAGGGAAAAATGAGTGGAAGAGGAGGATTGAAAAAGCATTGGGACTTATCGCACTCAGTTTAAATGATGAAATCATTCATCACATCACAAGGATACAGTGGGCAAAAGATGCATTGGATGAACTCAAAAAATTATTTGGAACACAAGCAAAAATTTCAAAGATAAATCTGTTAATACAATTCTAGAAATTAGACATGAAGGAAAGTGAATCTTTAATCACACACTTGAACAAATATAAAAGCATTAAGCAACAACTGGCAGCTATTGGCAAAAAGACAGAAGATGATGAGGCACTAACAGTGCTTCTGAAGAGTGTGGACAAAGGTGAATATGAAAACATTGTAGCAACACTAAAGAATGTACCTGAATTGAAGCTAAAAAGGATAGAAGGAGCTCTACTAGAGCAAGAGACCAGAGGCAAAGAGAAGAAATGGCTAGACTCAACAGCAGGAGAAAAAAAAGCATTCTTCACCTGAGGAGGATTCTCTCGAGGACGAGGACGAGAAAGAGGTAGAGTAGGAGGAAGGACCATCACTTGCCAAAACTGTGGAAAAGCCAGGACACATGGTAAGAGACTGCTACAGCAAACCCAGTGGAGAAGAAACGACATTAACAAACTTCATGGAGGCTCCTAAGGAAGTGGAGTCAGATCATCTTTTCTGAGAGAGAGAGAGAGAGAGAGAGAGAGAGAGAGAGAGAGAGAGAGAGAGAGAGAGAGAGAGAGAGAGAGAGAAACCCTACAACCGAATGTAACCTGCCCCAACAAAGTAAAACCACCTCTCAGCCACCGATGATGTCGGCCATGTGGTAGATGCATGTATGAGCACTTTGGTCAAGGTCACGGGCACTTGTAGTAGCCTTGGACACATAGAGAGAGAGAGAGTGTCAAGGACTATGAGTTTAGGGACTTGAGGCACTGGTCGCGGACTATCAAGTAAGAGGGAAACTTGGTATAGGGTCCAGGTGTGCTAGGAGTATTCACTTGAGGGGAGGTGCTGACATATACAAGTGAATAGGCTGTAAAAGAGAATCTATAAATGTGAGAGAGCCTGTGAAAAGGTGAGAAGTATCTACTGGGAGAGAATAAAGGGTAGCATGAGGAGATTTAGGAGGTGTGGAGATATTCTGGGAAGAGGTGGAGAGAATCAAGCAAAAGAGGTGGAGTGAATCAAGGAGAAATCAGTGGGAATAGATGCTTGGATGTAAACTCTATAAATTGAGGCATTGGCCTAATGAGAATTTGCTGGTTTTTAATTATCCATGCCTACATTAAGCTATCAATTAATTGTTCACTAATCACATCTTAATTATCATCTAATCTCTTTGTTAATGATGTGGTTTCTAGCATTTGATCCACCATAGCTGCAAATTTAACATATTATCAGAGCCTAGCCCTAGAATCCATCAATTTGTGAGCCCATTATCACTTGGCTAATTAGGATTAGTAGATAATTAAGATTTTTACCTCTTTTCAACTAGCTCTTTGCACCCCTAGCTAGTAGAGGGGCTTGATCTCCCTCCAGAAGCACTATTAGGGAAAATAATTCTAGGCAACCATAGCTAGCCATCCCATTCAAACAAAATTGCAAACTGCCAAGCGTAGCTGCCAATTTTTGCTAAATCGCTGGCGCCACATTTCTGAAGGAAAAATGAGATCTCTACTACTCCAGATCAAATTGCTATAATTCCTCTTGGCCCTAGTGGTTTTCAAGTGTGCTCTACAAGCTGGTGAAGACAGATTTTGATTTGATCAAGTCTACAGTGAGATCTAAGCTCTTCATCAAATCTACAGGTGACTTTGGTAAAACAGAGATTAAGCATTCAATGTTTGGTCAAATCTTGTCTTTCTTGGCTTAATTCTCTACTAGACTAATTGCCATTGATAGCCTTGAAAAGATTTAAGCTCATTTGAACTCTAAGGCCTTAGATCTGGACTTCTCGCATACTCTGTTTTCTGCAAACAAAATAGATGATTAGTTTACTAATCAATGATTAATCAATACTAATCACTATTTTTCAGTGCAATTACGGGTTCAAATCAACCATTTGGTATCTGATACAGTTCCCTATAATTTCAGATTGCAATTCGGAGATGGTTTGTTGATACTCCAACCCTTCCGTACAGATTTGTTACCCTTGGTTTAATGTAATTTTTGGTGATTTTATGCTGATAAAGCTGTTGTAATCATCACCACCTAAACCTTATATTGAGTTATAAAAGAGTAGACATTGCCCTTGAATCTTGAAATTTGATCAAGAGGTAAGACCCCCTTCACATCATCATGAGTACGGCGGCACAAGAGATAGCCAAATTTATGGAGAGCAGTTTTACACATGGCAGACAAAAACCATGTATCTGCTCATGAGGAAAAATCTGTGGGGGCTAGTTGAGGGAAGAGATGAATGCAAAGAGGTGAGAGGGAAAAATGAGTGGAAGAGGAGGATTGAAAAAGCATTGGAACTTATCACACTCAGTTTAAATGATGAAATCATTCATCACATCACAAGGATACAGTGGACAAAAGATGCATTGGATGAACTCAAAAAATTATTTGGAACACAAGCAAAAAATTCAAAGATAAATCTGTTAATACAATTCTAGAAATTAGACATGAAGGAAAGTGAATCTTTAATCACACGCTTGAACAAATATAAAAGCATTAAGCAACAACTGGCAGCTATTGGCAAAAAGACAGAAGATGATGAGGCACTAACAGTGCTTCTGAAGAGTGTGGACAAAGGTGAATATGAAAACATTGTAGCAACACTAAAGAATGTACCTGAATTGAAGCTAAAAAAGATAGAAGGAGCTCTACTAGAGCAAGAGACCAGAGGCAAAGAGAAAAAATGGCTAGACTCAACAGCAGGAGAAAAAAAAGCATTCTTCACCTGAGGAGGATTCTCTCGAGGACGAGGACGAGAAAGAGGTAGAGTACGAGGAAGGACCATCACTTGCCAAAACTGTGGAAAAGCCAGGACACATGGCAAGAGACTGCTAACTACAGCAAACCCAGTGGAGAAGAAACGACATCAACAAACTTCATGGAGGCTCCTAAGGAAGTGGAGTCAGATCATCTTTTCTGAGAGAGAGAGAGAGAGAGAGAGAGAGAGAGAGAGAGAGAGAGAGAGAGAGAGAGAGAGAGAGAGAGAGAGAGAGAGAGAGAGAGAGAGAGAGAGAGACCCTACAACCCGAATGTAACCTGTCCCAACAAAGTAAAACCACCTCTCAGCCACGGATGATGTCGGCCATGTGGTAGATGTATGTATGAGCACTTTGGTCAAGGTCACAGGCACTTGTAGTAGCCTTGGACACATAGAGAGAGAGATGTATGTATGAGCACTTTGGTCAAGGTCACGGTCACTTGTAGTAGCCTTGGACACATAGAGAGGACTATGAGTTTAGGGACTTGAGGCACTGGTCGCGGACTATCAAGTAGGAGGGAAACTTGGTATAGGGTCCAGGTGTGCTAGGAGTATTCACTTGAGGGGAGATGTTGACATATACAAGTGAATAGGCTGTAAAAGAGAATCTATAAATGTGAGAGAGCCTGTGAAAAGATGAGAAGTATCTACTGGGAGAGAATAAAGGGTAGCATGAGGAGATTTAGGAGGTGTGGAGATATTCTGGGAAGAGGTGGAGAGAATCAAGCAAAAGAGGTGGAGTGAATCAAGGAGAAATCAGTGGGAATAGATGCTTGGATGTAAACTCTATAAATTGAGGGATTGGCCTAATGAGAATTTGCTGGTTTTTGATTATCCATGCCTACATTAAGTTAGCAGTTAATTGCTCACTAATCACATCTTAATTATCATCTAATCTCTTTGTTAATGATGTGGATTCTAGCATTTGATCTACCATAGCTGCAAATTTAACATATTATCAGAGCCTAGCCCTAGAATCCATCAATTTGTGAGTCCATTATCACTTGGCTAATTAGGATTAGTAGATAATTAAGATTTTTTACCTCTTTTCAACTAGCTCTTTGCACCCCTAGCCAGTAGAGGGGCTTGATCTCCCTCGAGAAGCACTATTAGGGCAAAAAAATCTAGGCAACCATAGCTAGCCATCCCATTCAAACAAAATCGCACACCGCCAAGCGTAGCTGCCAATTTTTGCTAAATCGCTGGCGCCACATTTCTGAAGGAGAAATGAGATCTCTACTACTCCAGAACAAATTGCTATAATTCCTCTTGGCCCTAGTGGTTTTCAAGGGTGCTCTACAAGCTAGTCAAGACAGATTTTGATTTGATCAAGTCTACAATGAGATCTAAGCTCTTCATCAAATCTACACGTGACTTTGGTAAAACAGAGATTAAGCATTCAATGTTTGGTCAAATCTTGTCTTTCTTGGCTTAATTCTCTACTAGACTAATTGCCATTGATAGCCTTGAAAGGATTTAAGCTCATTTGAACTCTAAGGCCTTAGATTTGGACTCCCCGTATACTCTGTTTTTTGCACACAAAATAGATGATTAGTTTACTAATCAATGATTAATCAATACTAATCACTATTGTTCGATGCAATTACAGGTTCAAATCAACCATTTGGTATCTGATATAGATCCCTATAATTTCAGATTGCAATTCGGAGATGGTTTGATACTCCAACCCTTCCGTACAGATTTGTTACCCTTGGTTTAATGTAATTTTTGGTGATTTTATGCTGATAAAGCTGTTGTAATCATCACCACCTAAACCTTATATTGGGTTGTAAAAGGGTAGACATTGCCCTTGAATCTTGAAATTTGATCAAGAGGTAAGACCCCCTTCACATCATCATGAGTACGGCGGCACAAGAGATAGCCAAATTTATGGGGAGCAGTTTTACACATGGCAGACAAAAACCATGTATCTGCTAATGAGGAAAAATCTGTGGGGGGCTAGTTGAGGGAAGAGATGAATGCAAAGAGGTGAGAGGGAAAAATGAGTGGAAGAGGAGGATTGAAAAAGCATTGGGACTTATCGCACTCAGTTTAAATGATGAAATCATTCATCACAGCACAAGGATACAGTGGGCAAAAGATGCATTGGATGAACTCAAAAAATTATTTGGAACACAAGCAAAAAATTCAAAGATAAATCTGTTAATACAATTCTAGAGATTAGACATGAAGGAAAGTGAATCTTTAATCACACGCTTGAACAAATATAAAAGCATTAAGCAACAACTGGCAGCTATTTGCAAAAAGACAGAAGATGATGAGGCACTAACAGTGCTTCTGAAGAGTGTGGACAAAGGTGAATATGAAAACATTGTAGCAACACTAAAGAATGTACCTGAATTGAAGCTAAAAAAGATAGAAGGAGCTCTACTAGAGCAAGAGACCAGAGGCAAAGAGAAGAAATGGCTAGACTCAACAGCAGGAGAAAAAAAAGCATTCTTCACCTGAGGAGGATTCTCTCGAGGACGAGGACGAGAAAGAGGTAGAGTACGAGGAAGGACCATCACTTGCCCAAACTGTGGAAAAGCCAGGACACATGGCAAGAGACTGCTAACTACAGCAAACCCAGTGGAGACGAAACGACATCAACAAACTTCATGGAGGCTCCTAAGGAAGTGGAGTCAGATCATCTTTTCTGAGAGAGAGAGAGAGAGAGAGAGAGAGAGAGAGAGAGAGAGAGAGAGAGAGAGAGAGAGAGAGAGAGAGAGAGAGAGACCCTACAACCGAATGTAACCTGCCCCAACAAAGTAAAACCACCTCTCAGCCACCGATGATGTCGGCCATGTGGTAGATGTATGTATGAGCACTTTGGTCAAGGTCACGGGCACTTGTAATAGCCTTGGACACATAGAGAGAGAGAGAGAGTGTCAAGGACTATGAGTTTAGGGACTTGAGGCACTGGTCGCGGACTATCAAGTAAGAGGGAAACTTGGTATAGGGTCCAGGTGTGCTGGGAGTATTCACTTGAGGGGAGGTGTTGACATATACAAGTGAATAGGCTGTAAAAGAGAATCTATAAATGTGAGAGAGCCTGTGAAAAGGTGAGAAGTATCTACTGGGAGAGAATAAAGGGTAGCATGAGGAGATTTAGGAGGTGTGGAGATATTCTGGGAAGAGGTGGAGAGAATCAAGCAAAAGAGGTGGAGTGAATCAAGGAGAAATCAGTGGGAATAGATGCTTGGATGTAAACTCTATAAATTGAGGGATTGGCCTAATGAGAATTTGCTGGTTTTTGATTATCCATGCCTACATTAAGCTAGCAGTTAATTGCTCACTAATCACATCTTAATTATCATCTAATCTCTTTGTTAATGATGTGGATTCTAGCATTTGATCCACCATAGCTGCAAATTTAACATATTATCAGAGCCTAGCCCTAGAATCCATCAATTTGTGAGCCCATTATCACTTGGCTAATTAGGATTAGTAGATAATTGAGATTTTTACCTCTTTTCAACTAGCTCTTTGCACCCCTAGCCAGTAGAGGGGCTTGATCTCCCTCGAGAAGCACTATTAGGGCAAAAAAATCTAGGCAACCATAGCTCGCCATCCCATTCAAACAAAATCACAAACCGCCAAGCGTAGCTGCCAATTTTTGCTAAATCGCTGGCGTCACATTTCTGAAGGAGAAATGAGATCTCTACTACTCCAGATCAAATTGCTATAATTCCTCTTGGCCCTAGTGGTTTTCAAGGGTGCTCTACAAGCTAGTCAAGACAGATTTTGATTTGATCAAGTCTACAGTGAGATCTAAGCTCTTCATCAAATCTACAGGTGACTTTGGTAAAACAGAGATTAAGCATTCAATGTTTGGTCAAATCTTGTCTTTCTTGGCTTAATTCTCTATTAGACTAATTGCCATTGATAGCCTTGAAAGGATTTAAGACTCTAAGGCCTTAGATCTGGACCCTCCGCATACTCTGTTTTCTGCACACAAAATAGATGATTAGTTTACTAATCAATGATTAATCAATACTAATCACTATTTTTCAGTGCAATTACGGGTTCAAATCAACCATTTGGTATCTGATACATATCCCTATAATTTCAGATTGCAATTCGGAGATGGTTTGATACTCCAACCCTTCCGTACAGATTTGTTACCCTTGGTTTAATGTAATTTTTGGTGATTTTATGCTGATAAAGCTGTTGTAATCATCACCACCTAAACCTTATATTGAGTTGTAAAAGGGTAGACACTGCCCTTGAATCTTGAAATTTGATCAAGAGGTAAGACCCGCTTCACATCATCATGAGAACGGCGGCACAAGAGATAGCCAAATTTCTGGGGAGCAGTTTTACACATGGAAGACAAAAACCATGTATCTGCTCATGAGGAAAAATCTGTGGGGGCTAGTTGAGGGAAGTGATGAATGCAAAGAGGTGAGAGGGAAAAATGAGTGGAAGAGGAGGATTGAAAAAGCATTGGAACTTATCGCACTCAGTTTAAATGATGAAATCATTCATCACATCACAAGGATACAGTGGGCAATAGATGCATTGGATGAACTCAAAAAATTATTTGGAACACAAGCAAAAAATTCAAAGATAAATCTGTTAATACAATTCTAGAAATTAGACATGAAGGAAAGTGAATCTTTAATCACACGCTTGAACAAATATAAAAGCATTAAGCAACAACTGGCAGCTATTGGCAAAAAGACAGAAGATGATGAGGCACTAACAGTGCTTCTGAAGAGTGTGGACAAAGGTGAATATGAAAACATTGTAGCAACACTAAAGAATGTAACTGAATTGAAGCTAAAAAAGATAGAAGGAGCTCTACTAGAGCAAGAGACCAGAGGCAAAGAGAAGAAATGGCTAGACTCAACAACAGGAGAAAAAAAAGCATTCTTCACCTGAGGAGGATTCTCTCGAGGACGAGGACGAGAAAGAGGTAGAGTACGAGGAAGGACCATCACTTGCCAAAACTGTGGGAAAGCCAGGACACATGGCAAGAGACTGCTACAGCAAACCCAGTGGAGAAGAAACGACATCAACAAGCTTCATGGAGGCTCCTAAGGAAGTGGAGTCAGATCATCTTTTCTGAGAGAGAGAGAGAGAGAGAGAGAGAGAGAGAGGGAGAGAGAGAGAGAGAGACCCTACAACCGAATGTAACCTGCCCCAACAAAGTAAAACCACCTCTCAGCCACCGATGATGTCGGCCATGTGGTAGATGTATGTATGAGCACTTTGGTCAAGGTCACGGGCACTTGCAGTAGCCTTGGACACATAGAGAGACAGAGAGTGTCAAGGACTATGAGTTTAGGGACTTGAGGCACTGGTCGCGGACTATCAAGTAAGAGGGAAACTTGGTATAGGGTCCAAGTGTGCTAGGAGTATGCACTTGAGGGGAGGTGTTGACATATACAAGTGAATAGGCTGTAAAAGAGAATCTATAAATATGAGAGAGCATGTGAAAAGGTGAGAAGTATCTACTGGGAGAGAATAAAGGGTAGCATGAGGAGATTTAGGAGGTGTGGAGATATTCTGGGAAGAGGTGGAGAAAATCAAGCAAAAGAGGTGAAGTGAATCAAGGAGAAATCAGTGGGAATAGATGCTTGGATGTAAACTCTATAAATTGAGGGATTGGCCTAATGAGAATTTGCTGGTTTTTGATTATCCATGCCTACATTAAGCTATCAGTTAATTGCTCACTAATCATATCTTAATTATCATCTAATCTCTTTGTTAATGATGTGGATTCTAGCATTTGATCCACCATAGCTGCAAATTTAACATATTATCAGAGCCTAGCCCTAGAATCCATCAATTTGTGAGCCCATTATCACTTGGCTAATTAGGATTAGTAGATAATTAAGATTTTTTTACCTCTTTTCAACTAGTTCTTTGCACCCCTAGCCAGTAGAGGGGCTTGATCTCCCTCGAGAAGCACTATTAGGGCAAATAATTCTAGGCAACCATAGCTAGCCATCCCATTCAAACAAAATCGCAAACTGCCAAGCGTAGCTGCCAATTTTTGCTAAATCGCTGGCGCCACATTTCTGAAGGAGAAATGAGATCTCTACTACTCCAAATCAAATTGCTATAATTCCTCTTGGCCCTAGTGGTTTTCAAGGGTGCTCTACAAGCTGGTGAAGACAGATTTTGATTTGATCAAGTCTACAGTGAGATCTAAGCTCTTCATCAAATCTACAGGTGACTTTGGTAAAACAGAGATTAAGCATTCAATGTTTGGTCAAATCTTGTCTTTCTTGGCTTAATTCTCTACTAGACTAATTGCCATTGATAGCCTTGAAAGGATTTAAGCTCATTGGAACTCTAAGGCCTTAGATCTGGACTTCTCGCATACTCTGTTTTCTGCAAACAAAATAGATGATTAGTTTACTAATCAATGATTAATCAATACTAATCACTATTTTTCAGTGCAATTACAGGTTCAAATCAACCATTTGGTATCTGATACAGTTCCCTATAATTTCAGATTGCAATTCGGAGATGGTTTGATACTCCAACCCTTCCGTACAGATTTGTTACCCTTGGTTTCATGTAATTTTTGGTGATTTTATGCTGATAAAGCTGTTGTAATCATCACCACCTAAACCGTATATTGAGTTGTAAAAGGGTAGACATTGCCCTTGAATCTTGAAATTTGATCAAGAGGTAAGACCCCCTTCACATCATCATGAGTACGGCGGCACAAGAGATAGCCAAATTTATGGGGAGCAGTTTTACACATGGCAGACAAAAACCATGTATCTGCTCATGAGGAAAAATCTGTGGGGGCTAGTTGAGGGAAGAGATGAATGCAAAGAGGTGAGAGGGAAAAATGAGTGGAAGAGGAGGATTGAAAAAGCATTGGGACTTATCGCACTCAGTTTAAATGATGAAATCATTCATCACATCACAAGGCTACAGTGGGCAAAAGATGCATTGGATGAACTCAAAAAATTATTTGGAACACAAGCAAAAAATTCAAAGATAAATCTGTTAATACAATTCTAGAAATTAGACATGAAGGAAAGTGAATCTTTAATCACACGCTTGAACAAATATAAAAGCATTAAGCAACAACTGGCAGCTATTGGCAAAAAGACAGAAGATGATGAGGCACTAACAGTGCTTCTGAAGAGTGTGGACAAAGGTGAATATGAAAGCATTGTAGCAACACTAAAGAATGTACCTGAATTGAAGCTAAAAAAGATAGAAGGAGCTCTACTAGAGCAAGAGACCAGAGGCAAAGAGAAGAAATGGCTAGACTCAACAGCAGGAGAAAAAAAAGCATTCTTCACCTGAGGAGGATTCTCTCGAGGACGAGGACGAGAAAGAGGTAGAGTACGAGGAAGGACCATCACTTGCCAAAACTGTGGAAAAGCCAGGACACATGGCAAGAGACTGCTAACTACAGCAAACCCAGTGGAGAAGAAACGACATCAACAAACTTCATGGAGGCTCCTAAGGAAGTGGAGTCAGATCATCTTTTCTGAGAGAGAGAGAGAGAGAGAGAGAGAGAGAGAGAGACCCTACAACCGAATGTAACGTGCCCCAACAAAGTAAAACCACCTCTCAGCCACCGATGATGTCGGCCATGTGGTAGATGTATGTATGAGCACTTTGGTCAAGGTCACGGGCACTTGTAGTAGCCTTGGACACATAGAGAGAGAGAGTGTCAAGGACTATGAGTTTAGGGACTTGAGGCACTGGTCGTGGACTATCAAGTAAGAGGGAAACTTGGTATAGGGTCCAGGTGTGCTAGGAGTATTCACTTGAGGGGAGGTGTTGACATATACAAGTGAATAGGCTGTAAAAGAGAATCTATAAATGTGAGAGAGCCTGTGAAAAGGTGAGAAGTATCTACTGGGAGAGAATAAAGGGTAGCATGAGGAGATTTAGGAGGTGTGGAGATATTCTGGGAAGAGGTGGAGAGAATCAAGCAAAAGAGGTGGAGTGAATCAAGGAGAAATCAGTGGGAATAGATGCTTGGATGTAAACTCTATAAATTGAGGGATTGGCCTAATGAGAATTTGCTGGTTTTTGATTATCCATGCCTACATTAAGCTAGTAGTTAATTACTCACTAATCACGTCTTACTTATCATCTAATCTCTTTGTTAATGATGTGGATTCTAGCATTTGATCCACCATAGCTTGAAATTTAACATATTATCAGAGCCTAGCCCTAGAATCCATCAATTTGTGAGCCCATTATCACTTGGCTAATTAGGAATAGTAGATAATTAAGATTTTTTACCTCTTTTCAACTAGCTCTTTGCACCCCTAGCCAGTAGAGGGGCTTGATCTCCCTCGAGAAGCACTATTAGGGCAAAAAAATCTAGGCAACCATAGCTAGCCATCCCATTCAAACAAAATCGCAAACCGCCAAGCGTAGCTGCCAATTTTTGCTAAATCGCTAGCGCCACATTTCTGAAGGAGAAATGAGATCTCTACTACTCCAGATCAAATTGCTAAAATTCCTCTTGGCCCTAGTGGTTTTCAAGGGTGCTCTACAACCTAGTCAAGACAGATTTTGATTTGATCAAGTCTACAATGAGATCTAAGCTCTTCATCAAATCTACAGATGACTTTGGTAAAACAGAGATTAAGCATTCAATGTTTGGTCAAATCTTGTCTTTCTTGGCTTAATTCTCTACTAGACTAATTGCCATTGATAGCCTTGAAAGGATTTAAGCTCATTTGAACTCTAAGGCCTTAGATCTGGACTCCCCGCATACTCTGTTTTCTGCACACAAAATAGATGATTAGTTTACTAATCAATGATTAATCAATACTAATCACTATTGTTCGATGCAATTACAGGTTCAAATCAACCATTTGGTATCTGATATAGATCCCTATAATAGATTGCAATTCGGAGATGGTTTGATACTCCAACCCTTCCGTACAGATTTGTTACCCTTGGTTTAATGTAATTTTTGGTGATTTTATGCTGATAAGGCTGTTGTAATCATCACCACCTAAACCTTATATTGGGTTGTAAAAGAGTAGACATTGCCCTTGAATCTTGAAATTTGATCAAGAGGTAAGACCCCCTTCACATCATCATGAGTACGGCGGCACAAGAGATAGCCAAATTTATGGGGAGCAGTTTTACACATGGCAGACAAAAACCATGTATCTGCTCATGAGGAAAAATCTGTGGGCGCTAGTTGAGGGAAGAGATGAATGCAAAGAGGTGAGAGGGAAAAATGAGTGGAAGAGGAGGATTGAAAAAGCATTGGGACTTATCACACTCAGTTTAAATGATGAAATCATTCATCACATCACAAGGGTACAGTGGGCAAAAGATGCATTGGATGAACTCAAAAAATTATTTGGAACACAAGCAAAAAATTCAAAGATAAATCTGTTAATACAATTCTAGAAATTAGACATGAAGGAAAGTGAATCTTTAATCACACGCTTGAACAAATATAAAAGCATTAAGCAACAACTGGCAGCTATTGGCAAAAAGACAGAAGATGATGAGGCACTAACAGTGCTTCTGAAGAGTGTGGACAAAGGTGAATATGAAAACATTGTAGCAACACTAAAGAATGTACCTGAATTGAAGCTAAAAAAGATAGAAGGAGCTCTACTAGAGCAAGAGACCAGAGGCAAAGAGAAGAAATGGCTAGACTCAACAGCAGGAGAAAAAAAAGCATTCTTCACCTGAGGAGGATTCTCTCGAGGACGAGGACGAGAAAGAGGTAGAGTACGAGGAAGGACCATCACTTGCCAAAACTGTGGAAAAGCCAGGACACATGGCAAGAGACTGCTACAGTAAACCCAGTGGAGAAGAAACGACATCAACAAACTTCATGGAGGCTCCTAAGGAAGTGGAGTCAGATCATCTTTTCCGAGAGAGAGAGAGAGAGAGAGAGAGAGAGAGAGAGAGAGAGAGAGAGAGAGAGAGAGAGAGAGACCCTACAACCGAATGTAACTTGCCCCAACAAAGTAAAACCACCTCTCAGCCACTGATGATGTCGGCCATGTGGTAGATGTATGTATGAGCACTTTGGTCAAGGTCACGGGCACTTGTAGTAGCCTTGGACACATAGAGAGAGAGAGAGAGTGTCAAGGACTATGAGTTTAGGGACTTGAGGCACTGGTCGCAGACTATCAAGTAAGAGGGAAACTTGGTATAGGGTCCAAGTGTGCTAGGAGTATTCACTTGAGGGGAGGTGTTGACATATACAAGTGAATAGGCTGTAAAAGAGAATCTTTAAATGTGAGAGAGCCTGTAAAAAGGTGAGAAGTATCTACTGGGAGAGAATAAAGGGTAGCATGAGGAGATTTAGCAGGTGTGGAGATATTCTGGGAAGAGGTGGAGAGAATCAAGCAAAAGAGGTGGAGTGAATCAAGGAGAAATCAATGGGAATAGATGCTTGGATGTAAACTCTATAAATTGAGGGATTGGCCTAATGAGAATTTTTTGATTATCCATGCCTACATTAAGCTAACAATTAATTGCTCACTAATCACGTCTTAATTATCATCTAATCTCTTTGTTAATGATGTGGATTCTAGCATTTGATCCACCATTGCTGCAAATTTAACATATTATCAGAGCCTAGCCCTAGAATCCATCAATTTGTGAGCCCATTATCACTTGGCTAATTAGGATTAGTAGATAATTAAGATTTTTACCTCTTTTCAACTAGCTCTTTGCACCCCTAGTCAGTAGAGGGGCTTGATCTCCCTCGAGAAGCACTATTAGGGCAAATAATTCTAGGCAACCATAGCTAGCCATCCCATTCAAACAAAATCGCAAACCGCCAAGCGTAGCTGCCAATTTTTGCTAAATTGCTGGCGCCACATTTCTGAAGGAGAAATGAGATCTCTACTACTCCAGATCAAATTGCTATAATTCCTCTTGGCCCTAGTGGTTTTCAAGGGTGCTCTACAAGCTGGTGAAGACAGATTTTGATTTGATCAAGTCTACAATGAGATCTAAGCTCTTCATCAAATCTACAGGTGACTTTGGTAAAAGAGAGATTAAGCATTCAATGTTTGGTCAAATCTTGTCTTTCTTGGCTTAATTCTCTACTAGACTAATTGCCATTGATAGCCTTGAAAGGATTTAAGCTCATTTGAAGTCTAAGGCCTTAGATCTGGACTCCCCGCATACTCTGTTTTCTGCACACAAAATAGATGATTAGTTTACTAATCAATGATTAATCAATACTAATCACTATTGTTCGATGCAATTACGGGTTCAAATCAACCATTTGATATCTGATAGAGATCCCTATAATTTCAGATTGCAATTCGGAGATGGTTTGATACTCCAACCCTTCCGTATAGATTTGTTACCCTTGGTTTAATGTAATTTTTGGTGATTTTATGCTGATAAAGCTGTTGTAATCATCACCACCTAAACCTTATATTGAGTTGTAAAAGGGTAGACATTGCCCTTGAATCTTGAAATTTGATCAAGAGGTAAGACCCCCTTCACATCATCATGAGTACGGCGGCACAAGAGATAGCCAAATTTATGGGGAGCAGTTTTACACATGGCAGACAAAAACCATGTATCTGCTCATGAGGAAAAATCTGTGGGGGCTAGTTGAGGGAAGAGATGAATGCAAAGAGGTGAGAGGGAAAAATGAGTGGAAGAGGAGGATTGAAAAAGCATTGGGACTTATCGCACTCAGTTTAAATGATGAAATCATTCATCACATCACAAGGATACAGTGGGCAAAAGATGCATTGGATGAACTCAAAAAATTATTTGGAACACAAGCAAAAAATTCAAAGATAAATCTGTTAATACAATTCTAGAAATTAGACATGAAGGAAAGTGAATCTTTAATCATACGCTTGAACAAATATAAAAGCATTAAGCAATAACTAGCAGCTATTGGCAAAAAGACAGAAGATGATGAGGCACTAATAGTGCTTCTGAAGAGTGTGGACAAAGGTGAATATGAAAACATTGTAGCAACACTAAAGAATGTACGTGAATTGAAGCTAAAAAAGATAGAAGGAGCTCTACTAGAGCAAGAGACCAGAGGCAAAGAGAAGAAATGGCTAGACTCAACAGTAGGGGAAAAAAAAGCATTCTTCACCTGAGGAGGATTCTCTCGAGGACGAGGACGAGAAAGAGGTAGAGTACGAGGAAGGACCATCACTTGCCAAAACTGTGGAAAAGCCAGGACACATGGCAAGAGACTGCTACAGCAAACCCAGTGGAGAAGAAACGACATCAACAAACTTCATGGAGGCTCCTAAGGAAGTGGAGTCAGATCATCTTTTCTGAGAGAGAGAGAGAGAGAGAGAGAGAGAGAGAGAGAGAGAGAGAGAGAGAGAGAGAGAGAGAGAGAGAAACCCTACAACCGAATGTAACCTGCCCCAACAAAGTAAAACCACCTCTCAGCCACCGATGATATCGGCCATGTGGTAGATGTATGTATAAGCACTTAGGTCAAGGTCACGGGCACTTGTAGTAGCCTTGGACACATAGAGAGAGAGAGAGTGTCAAGGACTATGAGTTTAGGGACTTGAGGCACTGGTCGCGGACTATCAAGTAAGAGGGAAACTTGGTATAGGGTCCAGGTGTGCTAGGAGTATTCACTTGAGGGGAGGTGTTGACATATACAAGTGAATAGGCTGTAAAAGAGAATCTATAAATGTGAGAGAGCCTGTGAAAAGGTGAGAAGTATCTACTGGGAGAGAATAAAGGGTAGCATGAGGAGATTTAGGAGGTGTGGAGATATTCTGGGAAGAGGTGGAGAGAATCAAGCAAAAGAGGTGGAGTGAATCAAGGAGAAATCAGTGGGAATAGATGCTTGGATGTAAACTCTATAAATTGAGGGATTGGCCTAATGAGAATTTGCTGGTTTTTGATTATCCATGCCTACATTAAGCTATCAGTTAATTGCTCACTAATCATGTCTTAATTATCATCTAATCTCTTTGTTAATGATGTGGATTCTAGCATTTGATCCACCATAGCTGCAAATTTAACATATTATCAGAGCCTAGCCCTAGAATCCATCAATTTGTGAGCCCATTATCACTTGGCTAATTAGGATTAGTAGATAATTAAGATTTTTACCTCTTTTCAACTAGCTCTTTGCACCCCTAGGCAGTAGAGGGGCTTGATCTCCCTCGAGAAGCACTATTAGGGCAAAAAAAATCTAGGCAACCATAGCTAGCCATCGCATTTAAACAAAATCGCAAACCGCCAAGCGTAGCTGCCAATTTTTGCTAAATCGCTGGCGCCACATTTCTGAAGGAGAAATGAGATCTCTACTACTCCAGATCAAATTGCTATAATTCCTCTTGGCCCTATTGGTTTTCAAGGGTGCTCTACAAGCTGGTGAAGACAGATTTTGATTTGATCAAGTCTACAGTGAGATCTAAGCTCTTCATCAAATCTACAGGTGACTTTGGTAAAACAGAGATTAAGCATTCAATGTTTGGTCAAATCTTGTCTTTCTTGGCTTAATTCTCTACTAGACTAATTGCCATTGATAGCCTTGAAAGGATTTAAGCTCATTTGAACTCTAAGGCCTTAGATCTGGACTTCTCGCATACTCTGTTTTCTGCAAACAAAATAGATGATTAGTTTACTAATCAATGATTAATCAATACTAATCACTATTTTTCAGTGTAATTACGGGTCCAAATCAACCATTTGGTATCTAATACAGTTCCCTATAATTTCAGATTGCAATTCGGAGATGGTTTGATACTCCAACCCTTCCGTACAGATTTGTTACCCTTGGTTTCATGTAATTTTTGGTGATTTTATGCTGATAAAGCTGTTGTAATCATCACCACCTAAACCTTATATTGAGTTATAAAAGAGTAGACATTGCCCTTGAATCTTGAAATTTGATCAAGAGGTAAGACTCCCTTCACATCATCATGAGTACGGCGGCACAAGAGATAGCCAAATTTATGGGGTGCATTTTTACACATGGCAGACAAAAACCATGTATCTGCTCATGAGGAAAAATGTGTGGGGGCTAGTTGAGGGAAGAGATGAATGCAAAGAGGTGAGAGGGAAAAATGAGTGGAAGAGGAGGATTGAAAAAGCATTGGGACTTATCGCACTCAGTTTAAACGATGAAATCATTCATCACATCACAAGGATATAGTGGGCAAAAGATGCATTGGATGAACTCAAAAAATTATTTGGAACACAAGCAAAAAATTCAAAGATAAATCTGTTAATACAATTCTAGAAATTAGACATGAAGGAAAGTGAATCTTTAATCACACACTTGAAAAAATATAAAAGCATTAAGCAACAAATGGCAGCTATTGGCAAAAAGACAGAAGATGATGAGGCACTAACAGTGCTTCTGAAGAGTGTGGACAAAGGTGAATATGAAAACATTGTAGCAACACTAAAGAATGTACCTGAATTGAAGCTAAAAAAGATAGAAGGAGCTCTACTAGAGCAAGAGACCAGAGGCAAAGAGAAGAAATGGCTAGACTCAATAGCAGGAGAAAAAAAAGCATTCTTCACCTCAGGAAGATTCTCTCGAGGACGAGGACGAGAAAGAGGTAGAGTAAGAGGAAGGACCATCACTTGCCAAAACTGTGAAAAAGCCAGGACACAAACTTCATGGAGGCTCCTAAGGAAGTGGAGTCAGATCATCTTTTCTGAGAGAGAGAGAGAGAGAGAGAGAGAGAGAGAGAGAGAGAGAGAGAGAGAGAGAGAGAGAGAGAGAGAGAGAGAGAAACCCTACAACCGAATGTAACCTGCCCCAACAAAGTTAAACCACCTCTCAGCCACCGGTGATGTCGACCATGTGGTAGATGTATGTATGAGCACTTTGGTCAAGGTCACGGGCACTTGTAGTAGCCTTGGACACATAGAGAGAGAGAGAGAGTGTCAAGGACTATGAGTTTAGGGACTTGAGGCACTGGTCGCGGACTATCAAGTAAGAGGGAAACTTGGTATAGGGTCCAAGTGTGCTAGGAGTATTCACTTGAGGGGAGGTGTTGACATATACAAGTGAATAGGCTGTAAAAGAGAATTTTTAAATGTGAGAGAGCCTGTGAAAAGGTGAGAAGTATCTACTGGGAGAGAATAAAGGGTAGCATGAGGAGATTTAGGAGGTGTGGAGATATTCTGGGAAGAGGTGGAGAGAATCAAGCAAAAGAGGTGGAGTGAATCAAGGAGAAATCAGTGGGAATAGATGCTTGGATGTAAACTCTATAAATTGAGGGATTGGCCTAATGAGAATTTTTTGATTATCCATGTCTACATTAAGCTATCAGTTAATTGCTCACTAATCACGTCTTAATTATCATCTAATCTCTTTGTTAATGATGTGGATTCTAGCATTTGATCCACCATTGCTGCAAATTTAACATATTATCAGAGCCTAGCCCTAGAATCCATCAATTTGTGAGCCCATTATCACTTGGCTAATTAGGATTAGTAGATAATTAAGATTTTTACCTCTTTTCAACTAGCTCTTTGCACCCCTAGCTAGTAGAGGGGCTTGATCTCCCTCGAGAAGCACTATTAGGGCAAATAATTCTAGGCAACCATAGCTAGCCATCCCATTCAAACAAAATCGCAAACCGCCAAGCGTAGCTGCCAATTTTTGCTAAATTGCTGGCGCCACATTTCTGAAGGAGAAATGAGATCTCTACTACTCCAGATCAAATTGCTATAATTCCTCTTGGCCCTAGTGGTTTTCAAGGGTGCTCTACAAGCTGGTGAAGACAGATTTTGATTTGATCAAGTCTACAGTGAGATCTAAGCTCTTCATCAAATCTACAGGTGACTTTGGTAAAATAGAGATTAAGCATTCAATGTTTGGTCAAATCTTGTCTTTCTTGGCTTAATTCTCTACTAGACTAATTGCCATTGATAGCCTTGAAAGGATTTAAGCTCATTTGAACTCTAAGGCCTTAGATCTAGACGCCCCGCATACTCTGTTTTCTGCACACAAAATAGATGATTAGTTTACTAATCAATGATTAATCAATACTAATCACTATTGTTCGATGCAATTACGGGTTCAAATCAACCATTTGGTATCTTATATAGATCCCTATAATTTCAGATTGCAATTCGGAGATGGTTTGATACTCCAACCCTTCCGTACAGATTTGCTACCCTTGGTTTAATGTAATTTTTGGTGATTTTATGCTGATAAAGCTGTTGTAATCATCACCACCTAAACCTTATATTGAGTTGTAAAAGGGTAGACATTGCCCTTGAATCTTGAAATTTGATCAAGAGGTAAGACCCCCTTCACATCATCATGAGTACGGCGGCACAAGAGATAGCCAAATTTATGGGGAGCAGTTTTACACATGGCAGACAAAAACCATGTATTTGCTCATGAGGAAAAATCTGTGGGGGCTAGTTGAGGGAAGAGATGAATGCAAAGAGGTGAGAGGGAAAGATGAGTGGAAGAGGAGGATTGAAAAAGCATTGGGACTTATCGCACTCAGTTTAAATGATGAAATCATTCATCACATCACAAGGATACAGTGGGCAAAAGATGCATTGGATGAACTCAAAAAATTATTTGGAACACAAGCAAAAAATTCAAAGATAAATCTGTTAATACAATTCTAGAAATTAGACATGAAGGAAAGTGAATCTTTAATCATACGCTTGAACAAATATAAAAGCATTAACCAATAACTGGCAGCTATTGGCAAAAAGACAGAAGATGATGAGGCACTAACAGTGCTTGTGAAGAGTGTGGACAAAGGTGAATATGAAAACATTGTAGCAACACTAAAGAATGTACCTGAATTGAAGCTAAAAAAGATAGAAGGAGCTCTACTAGAGCAAGAGACCAGAGGCAAAGAGAAGAAATGGCTAGACTCAACAGCAGGAGAAAAAAAAGCATTCTTCACCTGAGGAGGATTCTCTCGAGGACGAGGACGAGAAAGAGGTAGAGTACGAGGAAGGACCATCACTTGCCAAAACTGTGGAAAAGCCAGGACACATGGCAAGAGACTGCTACAGCAAACCCAGTGGAGAAGAAACGACATCAACAAACTTCATGGAGGCTCCTAAGGAAGTGGAGTCAGATCATCTTTTCTGAGAGAGAGAGAGAGAGAGAGAGAGAGAGAGAGAGAGAGAGAGAGAGAGAGAGAGAGAGTGACCCTACAACCGAATGTAACCTGCCCCAACAAAGTAAAACCACCTCTCAGCCACCGATGATGTCGGCCATGTGGTAGATGTATGTATAAGCACTTTGGTCAAGGTCACGGGCACTTGTAGTACCCTTGGACACATAGAGAGAGAGAGTGTGTCAAGGACTATGAGTTTAGGGACTTGAGGCACTGGTCGCGGACTATCAAGTAAGAGGGAAACTTGGTATAGGGTCCAGGTGTGCTAGGAGTATTCACTTGAGGGGAGGTGTTGACATATACAAGTGAATAGGCTGTAAAAGAGAATCTATAAATGTGAGAGAGCCTGTGAAAAGGTGAGAAGTATCTACTGGGAGAGAATAAAGGGTAGCATGAGGAGATTTAGGAGGTGTGGAGATATTCTGGGAAGAGGTGGAGAGAATCAAGCAAAAGAGGTGGAGTGAATCAAGGAGAAATCAGTGGGAATAGATGCTTGGATGTAAACTCTATAAATTGAGGGATTGGCCTAATGAGAATTTGCTGGTTTTTGATTATCCATGCCTACATTAAGCTATCAGTTAATTGCTCACTAATCATGTCTTAATTATCATCTAATCTCTTTGTTAATGATGTGGATTCTAGCATTTGATCCACCATAGCTGCAAATTTAACATATTATCAGAGCCTAGCCCTAGAATCCATCAATTTGTGAGCCCATTATCACTTGGCTAATTAGGATTAGTAGATAATTAAGATTTTTACCTCTTTTCAACTAGCTCTTTGCACCCCTAGGCAGTAGAGGGGCTTGATCTCCCTCGAGAAGCACTATTAGGGCAAAAAAAATCTAGGCAACCATAGCTAGCCATCGCATTTAAACAAAATCGCAAACCGCCAAGCGTAGCTGCCAATTTTTGCTAAATCGCTGGCGCCACATTTCTGAAGGAGAAATGAGATCTCTACTACTCCAGATCAAATTGCTATAATTCCTCTTGGCCCTATTGGTTTTCAAGGGTGCTCTACAAGCTGGTGAAGACAGATTTTGATTTGATCAAGTCTACAGTGAGATCTAAGCTCTTCATCAAATCTACAGGTGACTTTGGTAAAACAGAGATTAAGCATTCAATGTTTGGTCAAATCTTGTCTTTCTTGGCTTAATTCTCTACTAGACTAATTGCCATTGATAGCCTTGAAAGGATTTAAGCTCATTTGAACTCTAAGGCCTTAGATCTGGACTTCTCGCATACTCTGTTTTCTGCAAACAAAATAGATGATTAGTTTACTAATCAATGATTAATCAATACTAATCACTATTTTTCAGTGTAATTACGGGTCCAAATCAACCATTTGGTATCTAATACAGTTCCCTATAATTTCAGATTGCAATTCGGAGATGGTTTGATACTCCAACCCTTCCGTACAGATTTGTTACCCTTGGTTTCATGTAATTTTTGGTGATTTTATGCTGATAAAGCTGTTGTAATCATCACCACCTAAACCTTATATTGAGTTATAAAAGAGTAGACATTGCCCTTGAATCTTGAAATTTGATCAAGAGGTAAGACTCCCTTCACATCATCATGAGTACGGCGGCACAAGAGATAGCCAAATTTATGGGGTGCATTTTTACACATGGCAGACAAAAACCATGTATCTGCTCATGAGGAAAAATGTGTGGGGGCTAGTTGAGGGAAGAGATGAATGCAAAGAGGTGAGAGGGAAAAATGAGTGGAAGAGGAGGATTGAAAAAGCATTGGGACTTATCGCACTCAGTTTAAACGATGAAATCATTCATCACATCACAAGGATATAGTGGGCAAAAGATGCATTGGATGAACTCAAAAAATTATTTGGAACACAAGCAAAAAATTCAAAGATAAATCTGTTAATACAATTCTAGAAATTAGACATGAAGGAAAGTGAATCTTTAATCACACACTTGAAAAAATATAAAAGCATTAAGCAACAAATGGCAGCTATTGGCAAAAAGACAGAAGATGATGAGGCACTAACAGTGCTTCTGAAGAGTGTGGACAAAGGTGAATATGAAAACATTGTAGCAACACTAAAGAATGTACCTGAATTGAAGCTAAAAAAGATAGAAGGAGCTCTACTAGAGCAAGAGACCAGAGGCAAAGAGAAGAAATGGCTAGACTCAATAGCAGGAGAAAAAAAAGCATTCTTCACCTCAGGAAGATTCTCTCGAGGACGAGGACGAGAAAGAGGTAGAGTAAGAGGAAGGACCATCACTTGCCAAAACTGTGAAAAAGCCAGGACACAAACTTCATGGAGGCTCCTAAGGAAGTGGAGTCAGATCATCTTTTCTGAGAGAGAGAGAGAGAGAGAGAGAGAGAGAGAGAGAGAGAGAGAGAGAGAGAGAGAGAGAGAGAGAGAGAGAGAGAGAGAGAAACCCTACAACCGAATGTAACCTGCCCCAACAAAGTTAAACCACCTCTCAGCCACCGGTGATGTCGACCATGTGGTAGATGTATGTATGAGCACTTTGGTCAAGGTCACGGGCACTTGTAGTAGCCTTGGACACATAGAGAGAGAGAGAGAGTGTCAAGGACTATGAGTTTAGGGACTTGAGGCACTGGTCGCGGACTATCAAGTAAGAGGGAAACTTGGTATAGGGTCCAAGTGTGCTAGGAGTATTCACTTGAGGGGAGGTGTTGACATATACAAGTGAATAGGCTGTAAAAGAGAATTTTTAAATGTGAGAGAGCCTGTGAAAAGGTGAGAAGTATCTACTGGGAGAGAATAAAGGGTAGCATGAGGAGATTTAGGAGGTGTGGAGATATTCTGGGAAGAGGTGGAGAGAATCAAGCAAAAGAGGTGGAGTGAATCAAGGAGAAATCAGTGGGAATAGATGCTTGGATGTAAACTCTATAAATTGAGGGATTGGCCTAATGAGAATTTTTTGATTATCCATGTCTACATTAAGCTATCAGTTAATTGCTCACTAATCACGTCTTAATTATCATCTAATCTCTTTGTTAATGATGTGGATTCTAGCATTTGATCCACCATTGCTGCAAATTTAACATATTATCAGAGCCTAGCCCTAGAATCCATCAATTTGTGAGCCCATTATCACTTGGCTAATTAGGATTAGTAGATAATTAAGATTTTTACCTCTTTTCAACTAGCTCTTTGCACCCCTAGCTAGTAGAGGGGCTTGATCTCCCTCGAGAAGCACTATTAGGGCAAATAATTCTAGGCAACCATAGCTAGCCATCCCATTCAAACAAAATCGCAAACCGCCAAGCGTAGCTGCCAATTTTTGCTAAATTGCTGGCGCCACATTTCTGAAGGAGAAATGAGATCTCTACTACTCCAGATCAAATTACTATAATTCCTCTTGGCCCTAGTGGTTTTCAAGGGTGCTCTACAAGCTGGTGAAGACAGATTTTGATTTGATCAAGTCTACAGTGAGATCTAAGCTCTTCATCAAATCTACAGGTGACTTTGGTAAAATAGAGATTAAGCATTCAATGTTTGGTCAAATCTTGTCTTTCTTGGCTTAATTCTCTACTAGACTAATTGCCATTGATAGCCTTGAAAGGATTTAAGCTCATTTGAACTCTAAGGCCTTAGATCTAGACGCCCCGCATACTCTGTTTTCTGCACACAAAATAGATGATTAGTTTACTAATCAATGATTAATCAATACTAATCACTATTGTTCGATGCAATTACGGGTTCAAATCAACCATTTGGTATCTTATATAGATCCCTATAATTTCAGATTGCAATTCGGAGATGGTTTGATACTCCAACCCTTCCGTACAGATTTGCTACCCTTGGTTTAATGTAATTTTTGGTGATTTTATGCTGATAAAGCTGTTGTAATCATCACCACCTAAACCTTATATTGAGTTGTAAAAGGGTAGACATTGCCCTTGAATCTTGAAATTTGATCAAGAGGTAAGACCCCCTTCACATCATCATGAGTACGGCGGCACAAGAGATAGCCAAATTTATGGGGAGCAGTTTTACACATGGCAGACAAAAACCATGTATTTGCTCATGAGGAAAAATCTGTGGGGGCTAGTTGAGGGAAGAGATGAATGCAAAGAGGTGAGAGGGAAAGATGAGTGGAAGAGGAGGATTGAAAAAGCATTGGGACTTATCGCACTCAGTTTAAATGATGAAATCATTCATCACATCACAAGGATACAGTGGGCAAAAGATGCATTGGATGAACTCAAAAAATTATTTGGAACACAAGCAAAAAATTCAAAGATAAATCTGTTAATACAATTCTAGAAATTAGACATGAAGGAAAGTGAATCTTTAATCATACGCTTGAACAAATATAAAAGCATTAACCAATAACTGGCAGCTATTGGCAAAAAGACAGAAGATGATGAGGCACTAACAGTGCTTGTGAAGAGTGTGGACAAAGGTGAATATGAAAACATTGTAGCAACACTAAAGAATGTACCTGAATTGAAGCTAAAAAAGATAGAAGGAGCTCTACTAGAGCAAGAGACCAGAGGCAAAGAGAAGAAATGGCTAGACTCAACAGCAGGAGAAAAAAAAGCATTCTTCACCTGAGGAGGATTCTCTCGAGGACGAGGACGAGAAAGAGGTAGAGTACGAGGAAGGACCATCACTTGCCAAAACTGTGGAAAAGCCAGGACACATGGCAAGAGACTGCTACAGCAAACCCAGTGGAGAAGAAACGACATCAACAAACTTCATGGAGGCTCCTAAGGAAGTGGAGTCAGATCATCTTTTCTGAGAGAGAGAGAGAGAGAGAGAGAGAGAGAGAGAGAGAGAGAGAGAGAGAGAGAGTGACCCTACAACCGAATGTAACCTGCCCCAACAAAGTAAAACCACCTCTCAGCCACCGATGATGTCGGCCATGTGGTAGATGTATGTATAAGCACTTTGGTCAAGGTCACGGGCACTTGTAGTACCCTTGGACACATAGAGAGAGAGAGTGTGTCAAGGACTATGAGTTTAGGGACTTGAGGCACTGGTCGCGGACTATCAAGTAAGAGGGAAACTTGGTATAGGGTCCAGGTGTGCTAGGAGTATTCACTTGAGGGGAGGTGTTGACATATACAAGTGAATAGGCTGTAAAAGAGAATCTATAAATGTGAGAGAGCCTGTGAAAAGGTGAGAAGTATCTACTGGGAGAGAATAAAGGGTAGCATGAGGAGATTTAGGAGGTGTGGAGATATTTTGGGAAGAGGTGGAGGGAATCAAGCAAAAGAGGTGGAGTGAATCAAGGAGAAATCAGTGGGAATAGATGCTTGGATGTAAACTATATAAATTGAGGGATTGGCCTAATGAGAATTTGCTGGGTTTTGATTATCCATGCCTACATTAAGCTATCAGTTAATTGCTCACTAATCACGTCTTAATTATCATCTAATCTCTTTGTTAATGATGTGGATTCTAGCATTTGATCCACCATAGCTGCAAATTTAACATATTATCAGAGCCTAGCCATAGAATCCATCAATTTGTGAGCCCATTATCACTTGGCTAATTAGGATTAGTAGATAATTAAGATTTTTACCTCTTTTCAACTAGCTCTTTGCACCCCTAGCCAGTAGAGGGGCTTGATCTCCCTCGAGAAGCACTATTAGGGCAAAAAAATCTAGGCAACCATAGCTAGCCATCCCATTCAAACAAAATCGCAAACCGCCCAGCGTAGCTGCCAATTTTTGCTAAATCGCTGGCGCCACATTTCTGAAGGAGAAATGAGATCTCTACTACTCCAGATCAAATTGCTATAATTCCTCTTGGCCCTAGTGGTTTTCAAGGGTGCTCTACAAGCTGGTGAAGACAGATTTTGATTTGATCAAGTCTACAGTGAGATCTAAGCTCTTCATCAAATCTACAGGTGACTTTGGTAAAACAGAGATTAAGCATTCAATGTTTGGTCAAATCTTGTCTTTCTTGGCTTAATTCTCTACTAGACTAATTGCCATTGATAGCCTTGAAAGGATTTAAGCTCATTTGAACTCTAAGGCCTTAGATCTGGACTTCTCGCATACTCTGTTTTCTGCAAACAAAATAGATGATTAGTTTACTAATCAATGATTAATCAATACTAATCACTATTTTTCAGTGCAATTACAGGTTCAAATCAACCATTTGGTATCTGATACAGTTCCCTATAATTTCAGATTGCAATTCGGAGATGGTTTGATACTCCAACCCTTCCGTACAGATTTGTTACCCTTGGTTTCATGTAATTTTTGGTGATTTTATGCTGATAAAGCTGTTGTAATCATCACCACCTAAACCTTATATTGAGTTATAAAAGAGTAGACATTGCCCTTGAATCTTGAAATTTGATCAAGAGGTAAGAGCCCCTTCACATCATCATGAGTACGGCAGCACAAGAGATAGTTAAATTTATGGGGAGCATTTTTACACATGGCAGACAAAAACCATGTATCTGCTCATGAGGAAAAATCTGTGGGGGCTAGTTAAGGGAAGAGATGAATGCAAAGAGGTGAGAGGGAAAAATGAGTGGAAGAGGAGGATTGAAAAAGCATTGGGACTTATCGCACTCAGTTTAAACGATGAAATCATTCATCACATCACAAGGATATAGTGGGCAAAAGATGCATTGGATGAACTCAAAAAATTATTTGGAACACAAGCAAAAAATTCAAAGATAAATCTGTTAATACAATTCTAGAAATTAGACATGAAGGAAAGTGAATCTTTAATCACACACTTGAAAAAATATAAAAGCATTAAGCAACAACTGGCAGCTATTGGCAAAAAGACAGAACATGATGAGGCACTAACAGTGCTTCTGAAGAGTGTGGACAAAGGTGAATATGAAAACATTGTAGCAACACTAAAGAATGTACCTGAATTGAAGCTAAAAAAGATAGAAGGAGCTCTACTAGAGCAAGAGACCAGAGGCAAAGAGAAGAAATGGCTAGACTCAACAGCAGGAGAAAAAAAAGCATTCTTCACCTCAGGAGGATTCTCTCGAGGACGAGGACGAGAAAGAGGTAGAGTACGAGGAAGGACCATCACTTGCCAAAACTGTGAAAAAGCCAGGACACAAACTTCATGGAGGCTCCTAAGGAAGTGGAGTCAGATCATCTTTTCTGAGAGAGAGAGAGAGAGAGAGAGAGAGAGAGAGAGAGAGAGAGAGAGAGAGAGAGAGAGAGAGAGAGAGAGAGAGAAACCCTACAACCGAATGTAACCTGCCCCAACAAAGTAAAACCACCTCTCAGCCACCGGTGATGTCGACCATGTGGTAGATGTATGTATGAGCACTTTGGTCAAGGTCACGGGCACTTTTAGTACCCTTGGACACATAGAGAGAGAGAGAGTGTCAAGGACTATGAGTTTAGGGACTTGAGGCACTGGTCGCAGACTATCAAGTAAGAGGGAAACTTGGTATAGGGTCCAGGTGTGCTAGGAGTATTCACTTGAGGGGAGGTGTTGACATATACAAGTGAATAGGCTGTAAAAGAGAATCTATAAATGTGAGAGAGCCTGTGAAAAGGTGAGAAGTATCTACTGGGAGAGAATAAAGGGTAGCATGAGGAGATTTAGGAGGTGTGGAGATATTCTGGGAAGAGGTGGAGAGAATCAAGCAAAAGAGGTGGAGTGAATCAAGGAGAGATCAGTGGGAATAGATGCTTGGATGTAAACTCTATAAATTGAGGCATTGGCCTAATGAGAATTTGCTGGTTTTTGATTATCCATGTCTACATTAAGCTATCAGTTAATTGCTCACTAATCACATCTTAATTATCATCTAATCTCTTTGTATATGATCTGGATTCTAGGATTTGATCCACCATAGCTGCAAATTTAACATATTATCAGAGCGTAGCCCTAGAATCCATCAATTTGTGAGCCCATTATCACTTGGCTAATTAGGATTAGTTGATAATTAAGATTTTTACCTCTTTTCAACTAGCTCTTTGCACCCCTAGCCAGTAGAGGGGCTTGATCTCCCTCGAGAAGCACTATTAGGGCAAATAATTCTAGGCAACCATAGCTAGCCATCCCATTCAAACAAAATCGCAAACCGCCAAGCGTAGCTGCCAATTTTTGCTAAATCGCTGGCGCCACATTTCTGAAGGAGAAATGAGATCTTTACTACTCCAGATCAAATTGCTATAATTCCTCTTGGCCCTAGTGGTTTTCAAGGGTGCTCTACAAGCTGGTGAAGACAGATTTTGATTTGATCAAGTCTACAGTGAGATCTAAGCTCTTCATCAAATCTACAGGTGACTTTGGTAAAACAGAGATTAAGCATTCAATGTTTGGTCAAATCTTGTCTTTCTTGGCTTAATTCTCTATTAGACTAATTGCCATTGATAGCCTTGAAAGGATTTAAGCTCATCTGAACTCTAAGGCCTTAGATCTGGACCCCCCGCATACTCTGTTTTTTGCACACAAAATAGATGATTAGTTTACTAATCAATGATTAATCAATACTAATCACTATTTTTCAGTGCAATTACGGGTTCAAATCAACCATTTGGTATTTGATACATATCCCTATAATTTCAGATTGCAATTCGGAGATGGTTTGATACTCCAACCCTTCCGTACAGATTTGTTACCCTTGGTTTAATGTAATTTTTGGTGATTTTATGCTGATAAAGCTGTTGTAATCATCACCACCTAAACCTTATATTGAGTTATAAAAGAGTAGACATCGCCCTTGAATCTTGAAATTTGATCAAGAGGTAAGACCCCCTTCACATCATCATGAGTACGGCAGCACAAGAGATAGCCAAATTTATGGGGTGCATTTTTACACATGGCAGACAAAAACCATGTATCTACTCATGAGGAAAAATCTGTGGGGGCTAGTTGAGGGAAGAGATGAATGCAAAGAGGTGAGAGGGAAAAATGAGTGGAAGAGGAGGATTGAAAAAGCATTGGGACTTATCGCACTCAGTTTAAATGATGAAATCATTCATCACATCACAAGGATATAGTGGGCAAAAGATGCATTGGATGAACTCAAAAAATTATTTGGAACACAAGCAAAAAATTCAAAGATAAATCTGTTAATACAATTCTAGAAATTAGACATGAAGGAAAGTGAATCTTTAATCACACACTTGAAAAAATATAAAAGCATTAAGCAACAACTGGCAGCTATTGGCAAAAAGACAGAAGATGATGAGGCACTAACAGTGCTTCTGAAGAGTGTGGACAAAGGTGAATATGAAAACATTGTAGCAACACTAAAGAATGTACCTGAATTGAAGCTAAAAAAGATAGAAGGAGCTCTACTAGAGCAAGAGACCAGAGGCAAAGAGAAGAAATGGCTAGACTCAACAGCAGGAGAAAAAAAAGCATTCTTCACCTCAGGAGGATTCTCTCGAGGACGAGGACGAGAAAGAGGTAGAGTAAGAGGAAGGACCATCACTTGCCAAAACTATGAAAAAGCCAGGACACAAGCTTCATGGAGGCTCCTAAGGAAGTGGAGTCAGATCATCTTTTCTGAGAGAGAGAGAGAGAGAGAGAGAGAGAGAGAGAGAGAGAGAGAGAGAGAGAGAGAGAGAGAGAGAGAGACCCTACAACCGAATGTAACTTGCCCCAACAAAGTAAAACCACCTCTCAGCCACCGATGATGTCGGCCATGTGGTAGATGTATGTATGAGCACTTTGGTCAAGGTCACGCGCACTTGTAGTAGCCTTGGACACATAGAGATAGAGAGAGAGAGTGTCAAGGACTATGAGTTTAGGGACTTGAGGCACTGGTCGCGGACTATCAAGTAAGAGGGAAACTTGGTATCGGGTCCAAGTGTGCTAGGAGTATTCACTTGAGGGGAGGTGTTGACATATACAAGTGAATAGGCTGTAAAAGAGAATCTTTAAATGTGAGAGAGCCTGTGAAAAGGTGAGAAGTATCTACTGGGAGAGAATAAAGGGTAGCATGAGGAGATTTAGGAGGTGTGGAGATATTCTGGGAAGAGGTGGAGGGAATCAAGCAAAAGAGGTGGAGTGAATCAAGGAGAAATCAGTGGGAATAGATGCTTGGATGTAAACTCCTTTAATTGAGGGATTGGCCTAATGAGAATTTTTTGATTATCCATGCCTACATTAAGCTATCAGTTAATTGCTCACTAAACACGTCTTAATTATCATCTAATCTCTTTGTTAATGATGTGGATTCTAGCATTTGATCCACCATTGCTGCAAATTTAACATATTATCAGAGCCTAGCCCTAGAATCCATCAATTTGTGAGCCCATTATCACTTGGCTAATTAGGATTAGTAGATAATTAAGATTTTTACCTCTTTTCAACTAGCTCTTTGCACCCCTAGCCAGTAGAGGGGCTTGATCTCCCTCCAGAAGCACTATTAGGGCAAATAATTCTAGGCAACCATAGCTAGCCATCCCATTCAAACAAAATCGCAAACCGCCAAGCGTAGCTGTCAATTTTTGCTAAATTGCTGGCGCCACATTTCTGAAGGAGAAATGAGATCTCTACTACTCCAGATCAAATTGCTATAACTTCTCTTGGCCCTAGTGGTTTTCAAGGGTGCTCTACAAGCTGGTGAAGACAGATTTTGATTTGATCAAGTCTACAGTGAGATCTAAGCTCTTCATCAAATCTACAGGTGACTTTGGTAAAACAGAGATTAAGCATTCAATGTTTGGTCAAATCTTGTCTTTCTTGGCTTAATTCTCTACTAGACTAATTGCCATTGATAGCCTTGAAAGGATTTAAGCTCATTTGAACTCTAAGGCCTTAGATCTGGACTTCTCGCATACTCTGTTTTCTACACACAAAATAGATGATTAGTTTACTAATCAATGATTAATCAATACTAATCACTATTTTTCAGTGCAATTACGGGTTCAAATCAACCATTTGGTATCTGATACAGTTCCCTATAATTTCAGATTGCAATTCGGAGATGGTTTGATACTCCAACCCTTCCGTACAGATTTGTTACCCTTGGTTTCATGTAATTTTTGGTGATTTTATGCTGATAAAGCTGTTGTAATCATCACCACCTAAACCTTATATTGAGTTATAAAAGAGTAGACATTGCCCTTAAATCTTGAAATTTGATCAAGAGGTAAGACCCCCTTCACATCATCATGAGTACGGCGGCACAAGAGAGCCAAATTTATGGGGAGCAGTTTTACACATGGCAGACAAAAACCATGTATCTGCTCATGAGGAAAAATTTGTGGGGGCTAGTTGAGGGAAGAGATGAATGCAAAGAGGTGAGAGGGAAAAATGAGTGGAAGAGGAGGATTGAAAAAGCATTGGGACTTATCGCACTCAGTTTAAACGATGAAATCATTCATCACATCACAAGGATATAGCGGGCAAAAGATGCATTGGATGAACTCAAAAAATTATTTGGAACACAAGCAAAAAATTCAAAGATAAATCTGTTAATACAATTCTAGAAATTAGACATGAAGGAAAGTGAATCTTTAATCACACGCTTGAAAAAATATAAAAGCATTAAGCAACAACTGGCAGCTATTGGCAAAAAGATAGAAGATGATGAGGCACTAACAGTGCTTCTGAAGAGTGTGGACAAAGGTGAATATGAAAACATTGTAGCAACACTAAAGAATGTACCTGAATTGAAGCTAAAAAAGATAGAAGGAGCTCTACTAGAGCAAGAGACCAGAGGCAAAGAGAAGAAATGGCTAGACTCAACAGCAGGAGAAAAAAAAGCATTCTTCACCTGAGGAGGATTCTCTCGAGGACGAGGACGAGAAAGAGGTAGAGTAAGAGGAAGGACCATCACTTGCCAAAACTGTGAAAAAGCCAGGACACAAACTTCATGGAGGCTCCTAAGGAAGTGGAGTCAGATCATCTTTTCTGAGAGAGAGAGAGAGAGAGAGAGAGAGAGAGAGAGAGAGAGAGAGAGAGAGAGAGAGAGAGAGAGAGAGAGACCCTACAACCGAATGTAACTTGCCCCAACAAAGTAAAACCACCTCTCAGCCACCGATGATGTCGGCCATGTGGTAGATGTATGCATGAGCACTTTGGTCAAGGTCACGGGCACTTGTAGTAGCCTTGGACACATAGAGAGAGAGAGTGTGTGTCAAGGACTATGAGTTTAGGGACTTGAGGCACTGGTCGCGGACTATCAAGTAAGAGGGAAACTTGGTATAGGGTCCAAGTGTGCTAGGAGTATTCACTTGAGGGGACGTGTTGACATATACAAGTGAATAGGCTATAAAAGAGAATCTATAAATGTGAGAGAGCCTGTGAAAAGGTGAGAAGTATCTACTGGGAGAGAATAAAGGGTAGCATGAGGAGATTTAGGAGGTGTGGAGATATTCTGGGAAGAGGTGGAGAGAATCAAGCAAAAGAGGTGGAGTGAATCAAGGAGAAATCAGTGGGAATAGATGCTTGGATGTATACTCTATAAATTGAGGGATTGGCCTAATGAGAATTTTTTGATTATCCATGCCTACATTAAGCTATCAGTTAATTGCTCACTAATCACGTCTTAATTATCATCTAATCTCTTTGTTAATGATGTGGATTCTAGCATTTGATCCACCATTGCTGCAAATTTAACATACTATCAGAGCCTAGCCCTAGAATCCATCAAT
Organism: Cibotium barometz; assembly: GCF_041138505.1. Classification (NCBI taxonomy): domain Eukaryota; kingdom Viridiplantae; phylum Streptophyta; class Polypodiopsida; order Cyatheales; family Cibotiaceae; genus Cibotium; species Cibotium barometz. The sequence goes on from NC_141047.1 coordinate 3,151,407, forward strand.
TTGTGAGCCCATTATCACTTGGCTAATTAGGATTAGTAGATAATTAAGATTTTTACCTCTGTTCAACTAGCTCTTTGCACCCCTAGCCAGTAGAGGGGCTTGATCTCCCTCGAGAAGCACTATTAGGGCAAATAATTCTAGGCAACCATAGCTAGCCATCCCATTCAAACAAAATCGCAAACCGCCAAGCGTAGCTGCCAATTTTTGCTAAATTGCTGGTGCCACATTTCTGAAGGAGAAATGAGATCTCTACTACTCCAGATCAAATTGCTATAATTTCTCTTGGCCCTAGTGGTTTTCAAGGGTGCTCTACAAGCTGGTGAAGACAGATTTTGATTTGATCAAGTCTACAATGAGATCTAAGCTCTTCATCAAATCTACAGGTTTCTTTGGTAAAATAGAGATTAAGCATTCAATGTTTGGTCAAATCTTGCCTTTCTTGGCTTAATTCTCTACTAGACTAATTGCCATTGATAGCCTTGAAAGGATTTAAGCTCATTTGAACTCTAAGGCCTTAGATCTGGACTCCCCGCATACTTTGTTTTCTGCACACAAAATAGATGATTAGTTTACTAATCAATGATTAATCAATACTAATCACTATTGTTCGATGCAATTACGGGTTCAAATCAACCATTTGGTATCTTATATAGATCCCTATAATTTCAGATTGCGATTCGGAGGTGGTTTGATACTCCAACCCTTCCGTACAGATTTGTTACCCTTGGTTTAATGTAATTTTTGGTGATTTTATGCTGATAAAGCTGTTGTAATCATCACCACCTAAACCTTATATTGAGTTGTAAAAGGGTAGACATTGCCCTTGAATCTTGAAATTTGATCAAGAGGTAAGACCCCCTTCACATCATCATGAGTACGGCGGCACAAGAGAGCCAAATTTATGGGGAGCAGTTTTACACATGGCAGACAAAAACCATGTATCTGCTCATGAGGAAAAATCTGTGGGGGCTAGTAAAGGGAAGAGATGAATGCAAAGAGGTGAGAGGGAAAAATGAGTGGAAGAGGAGGATTGAAAAAGCATTGGGACTTATCGCACTCAGTTTAAATGATGAAATCATTCATCACATCACAAGGATACAGTGGGCAAAAGATGCATTGGATGAACTCAAAAAATTATTTGGAACACAAGCAAAAAATTCAAAGATAAATCTGTTAATACAATTCTAGAAATTAGACATGAAGGAAAGTGAATCTTTAATCATACGCTTGAACAAATATAAAAGCATTAAGCAACAACTGGCAGCTATTGGCAAAAAGACAGAAGATGATGAGGCACTAACAGTGCTTGTGAAGAGTGTGGACAAAGGTGAATATGAAAACATTGTAGCAACACTAAAGAATGTACCTAAATTGAAGCTAAAAAAGATAGAAGGAGCTCTACTAGAGCAAGAGACCAGAGGCAAAGAGAAGAAATGGCTAGACTCAACAGCAGGAGAAAAAAAAGCATTCTTCACCTGAGGAGGATTCTCTCGAGGACGAGGACGAGAAAGAGGTAGAGTACGAGGAAGGACCATCACTTGCCAAAACTGTGGAAAAGCCAGGACACATGGCAAGAGACTGCTACTACAGCAAACCCAGTGGAGAAGAAACGACATCAACAAACTTCATGGAGGCTCCTAAGGAAGTGGAGTCAGATCATCTTTTCTGAGAGAGAGAGAGAGAGAGAGAGAGAGAGAGAGAGAGAGAGAGAGAGAGAGAGAGAGAGTGACCCTACAACCGAATGTAACCTGCCCCAACAAAGTAAAACCACCTCTCAGCCACCGATGATGTCGGCCCTGTGGTAGATGTATGTATAAGCACTTTGGTCAAGGTCACGGGCACTTGTAGTAGCCTTGGACACATAGAGAGAGAGAGAGAGTGTCAAGGACTATGAGTTTAGGGACTTGAGACACTCGTCGCGGACTATCAAGTAAGAGGGAAACTTGGTATAGGGTCCAGGTGTGCTAGGAGTATTCACTTGAGGGGAGGTGTTGACATATACAAGTGAATAGGCGGTAAAAGAGAATCTATAAATGTGAGAGAGCCTGTGAAAAGGTGAGAAGTATCTACTGGGAGAGAATAAAGGGTAGCATGAGGAGATTTAGGAGGTGTGGAGATATTCTGGTAAGAGGTGGAGAGAATCAAGCAAAAGAGGTGGAGTGAATCAAGGAGAAATCAGTGGGAATAGATGCCTGGATGTAAACTCTATAAATTGAGGGATTGGCCTAATGAGAATTTTTTGATTATCCATGCCTACATTAAGCTATCAGTTAATTGCTCACTAATCACGTCTTAATTATCATCTAATCTCTTTGTTAATGATGTGGATTCTAGCATTTGATCCACCATAGCTGCAAATTTAACATATTATCAGAGCCTAGCCCTAGAATCCATCAATTTGTGAGCCCATTATCACTTGGCTAATTAGGATTAGTAGATAATTAAGATTTTTACCTCTTTTCAACTAGCTCTTTGCACCCCTAGCCAGTAGAGGGGGCTTGATCTCCCTCGAGAACTCTTATTAGGGCAAAAAAATCTAGGCAACCATATCTAGCCATCCCATTCAAACAAAATCACAAACCGCCAAGCGTAGCTGCCAATTTTTGCTAAATCGCTGGCGCCACATTTCTGAAGGAGAAATGAGATCTCTACTACTCCAGATCAAATTGCTATAATTCCTCTTGGCCCTAGTGGTTTTCAAGGGTGCTCTACAAGCTGGTAAAGACAGATTTTGATTTGATCAAGTCTACAGTGAGATCTAAGCTCTTCATCAAATCTACAGGTGACTTTGGTAAAACAGAGATTAAGCATTCAATGTTTGGTCAAATCTTGTCTTTCTTGGCTTAATTCTCTACTAGACTAATTGCCATTGATAGCCTTAAAAGGATTTAAGCTCATTTGAACTCTAAGGCCTTAGATCTGGACCCCCCGCATACTCTGTTTTTTGCAAACAAAATAGATGATTAGTTTACTAATCAATGATTAATCAATACTAATCACTATTTTTCAGTGCAATTACGGGTTCAAATCAACCATTTGGTATCTGATACAGTTCCCTATAATTTCAGATTGCAATTCGGAGATGGTTTGATACTACAACCCTTCCGTACAGATTTGTTACCCTTGGTTTAATGTAATTTTTGGTGATTTTATGCTGATAAAGCTGTTGTGATTATCACCACCTAAACCTTATATCGAGTTATAAAAGAGTAGACATTGCCCTTGAATCTTGAAATTTGATCAAGAGGTAAGACCCCCTTCACATCTTCATGAGTACGGCGGCACAAGAGATAGCCAAATTTATGGGGTGCATTTTTACACATGGCAGACAAAAACCATGTATCTGCTCATGAGGAAAAATCTGTGGGGGCTAGTTGAGGGAAGAGATGAATGCAAAGAGGTGAGAGGGAAAAATGAGTGGAAGAGGAGGATTGAAAAAGCATTGGGACTTATCGCACTCAGTTTAAACGATGAAATCATTCATCACATCACAAGGATATAGTGGGCAAAAGATGCATTGGATGAACTCAAAAAATTATTTGGAACACAAGCAAAAAATTCAAAGATAAATCTGTTAATACAATTCTAGAAATTAGACATGAAGGAAAGTGAATCTTTAATCACACACTTGAAAAAATATAAAAGCATTAAGCAACAACTGGCAGCTATTGGCAAAAAGACAGAAGATGATGAGGCACTAACAGTGCTTGTGAAGAGTGTGGACAAAGGTGAATATGAAAACATTGTAGCAACACTAAAGAGTGTACCTGAATTGAAGCTAAAAAAGATAGAAGGAGCTCTACTAGAGCAAGAGACCAGAGGCAAAGAGAAGAAATGGCTAGACTCAACAGCAGGAGAAAAAAAAGCATTCTTCACCTCAGGAGGATTCTCTCGAGGACGAGGACGAGAAAGAGGTAGAATACGAGGAAGGACCATCACTTGCCAAAACTGTGAAAAAGCCAGGACACAAATTTCATGGAGGCTCCTAAGTTAGTGGAGTCAGATCATCTTTTCTGAGAGAGAGAGAGAGAGAGAGAGAGAGAGAGAGAGAGAGAGAGAGAGAGAGAGAGAGAGAGAGAGAGAGAGAAACCCTACAACCGAATGTAACCTGTCCCAACAAAGTAAAACCACCTCTCAGCCACCGATGATGTCGACCATGTGGTAGATGTATGTATGAGCACTTTGGTCAAGGTCACGGGCACTTTTAGTAGCCTTGGACACATAGAGAGAGAGAGAGTGTCAAGGACTATGAGTTTAGGGACTTGAGGCACTAGTCGCAGACTATCAAGTAAGAGGGAAACTTGGTATAGGGTCCAGGTGTGCTAGGAGGATTCACTTGAGGGGAGGTGTTGACATATACAAGTGAATAGGCTGTAAAAGAGAATCTATAAATGTGAGAGAGCCTGTGAAAAGGTGAGAAGTATCTACTGGGAGAGAATAAAGGGTAGCATGAGGAGAGTTAGGAGGTGTGGAGATATTCTGGGAAGAGGTGGAGAGAATCAAGCAAAAGAGGTGGAGTGAATCAAGGAGAAATCAGTGGGAATAGATGCTTGGATGTAAACTCTATAAATTGAGGCATTGGCCTAATGAGAATTTGCTGGTTTTTGATTATCCATGCCTACATTAAGCTATCAGTTAATTGCTCACTAATCACATCTTAATTATCATCTTATCTCTTTGTATATGATCTGGATTCTAGCATTTGATCCACCATAGCTACAAATTTAACATATTATCAGAGCCTAGCCCTAGAATCCATCAATTTGTGAGCCCATTATCACTTGGCTAATTAGGATTAGTAGATAATTAAGATTTTTACCTCTTTTCAACTAGCTCTTTGCACCCCTAGCCAGTAGAGGGGCTTGATCTTCCTCGAGAAGCACTATTAGGGCAAATAATTCTAGGCAACCATAGCTAGCCATCCCATTCAAACAAAATCGCAAACCGCCAAGCGTAGCTGCCAATTTTTGCTAAATCGCTGGCGCCACATTTCTGAAGGAGAAATGAGATCTCTACTACTCCAGATCAAATTGCTATAATTCCTCTTGGCCCTAGTGGTTTTCAAGGGTGCTCTACAAGCTGGTAAAGACAGATTTTGATTTGATCAAGTCTACAGTGAGATCTAAGCTCTTCATCAAATCTACAGGTGACTTTGGTAAAACAGAGATTAAGCATTCAATGTTTGGTCAAATCTTGTCTTTCTTGGCTTAATTCTCTATTAGACTAATTGCCATTGATAGCCTTGAAAGGATTTAAGCTCATTTGAACTCTAAGGCCTTAGATCTGGACCCCCCGCATACTCTGTTTTCTGTACACAAAATAGATGATTAGTTTACTAATCAATGATTAATCAATACTAATCACTATTTTTTAGTGCAATTACGGGTTCAAATCAACCATTTGGTATCTGATACATATCCCTATAATTTCAGATTGCAATTCGGAGATGGTTTGATACTCCAACCCTTCCGGACAGATTTGTTACCCTTGGTTGAATGTAATTTTTGGTGATTTTATGCTGATAAAGCTGTTGTAATCATCACCACCTAAACCTTATATTGAGTTGTAAAAGGGTAGACATTGCCCTTGAATCTTGAAATTTGATCAAGAGGTAAGACCCCCTTCACATCATCATGAGTACGGCGGCACAAGAGATAGCCAAATTTATGGGGAGCGTTTTACACATGGCAGACAAAAACCATGTATCTGCTCATGAGGAAAAATCTGTGGGGGCTAGTTGAGGGAAGAGATGAATGCAAAGAGGTGAGAGGGAAAAATGAGTGGAAGAGGAGGATTGAAAAAGCATTGGGACTTATCGCACTCAGTTTAAATGATGAAATCATTGATCACATCACAAGGATACAGTGGGCAAAAGATGCATTGGATGAACTCAAAAAATTATTTGGAACACAAGCAAAAAATTCAAAGATAAATCTGTTAATACAATTCTAGAAATTAGACATGAAGGAAAGTGAATCTTTAATCACACACTTGAACAAATATAAAAGCATTAAGCAACAACTGGCAGCTATTGGCAAAAAGACAGAAGATGATGAGGCACTAACAGTGCTTCTGAAGAGTGTGGACAAAGGTGAATATGAAAACATTGTAGCAACACTAAAGAGTGTACCTGAATTGAAGCTAAAAAGATAGAAGGAGCTCTACTAGAGCAAGAGACCAGAGGCAAAGAGAAGAAATGGCTAGACTCAACAGCAGGAGAAAAAAAAGCATTCTTCACCTCAGGAGGATTCTCTCGAGGACGAGGACGAGAAAGAGGTAGAGTAGGAGGAAGGACCATCACTTGCCAAAACTGTGGAAAAGCCAAGACACATGGCAAGAGACTGCTACAGCAAACCCAGTGGAGAAGAAACGACATCAACAAACTTCATGGAGGCTCCTAAGGAAGTGGAGTCAGATCATCTTTTCTGAGAGAGAGAGAGAGAGAGAGAGAGAGAGAGAGAGAGAGAGAGAGAGAGAGAGAGAGAGAGAGACCCTACAACCGAATGTAACCTGCCCCAACAAAGTAAAACCACCTCTCAGCCACCGATGATGTCGGCCATGTGGTAGATGTATGTATGAGCACTTTGGTCAAGGTCACGGGCACTTGTAGTAGCCTTGGACACATAGAGAGAGAGAGAGTGTCAAGGACTATGAGTTTAGGGACTTGAGGCACTGGTCGCAGACTATCAAGTAAGAGGGAAACTTGGTATAGAGTCCAAGTGTGCTAGGAGTATTCACTTGAGGGGAGGTGTTGACATATACAAGTGAATAGGCTGTAAAAGAGAATCTATAAATGTGAGAGAGCCTGTGAAAAGGTGTGAAGTATCTACTGGGAGAGAATAAAGGGTAGCATGAGGAGATTTAGGAGGTGTGGAGATATTCTGGGAAGAGGTGGAGAGAATCAAGCAAAAGAGGTGGAGTGAATCAAGGAGAAATCAGTGGGAATAGATGCTTAGATGTAAACTCTAAAAATTGAGGCATTGGCCTAATGAGAATTTGCTGGTTTTTGATTATCCATGCCTACATTAAGCTATCAGTTAATTGCTCACTAATCACGTCTTAATTATCATCTAATCTCTTTGTTAATGATGTGGATTCTGGCATTTGATCCACCATAGTTGTAAATTTAACATATTATCAGAGCCTAGCCCTAGAATCCATCAATTTGTGAGCCCATTATCACTTGGCTAATTAAGATTAGTAGATAATTAAGATTTTTACCTCTTTTCAACTAGCTCTTTGCACCCCTAGCCAATAGAGGGGCTTGATCTCCCTCCAGAAGCACTATTAGGGCAAATAATTCTAGGCAACCATAGCTAGCCATCCCATTCAAACAAAATCGCAAACCACCAAGCGTAGCTACCAATTTTTGCTAAATCGTTGGCGCCACATTTCTGAAGGAGAAATGAGATCTCTACTACTCCAGATCAAATTGCTATAATTCCTCTTGGCCCTAGTGGTTTTCAAGGGTGCTCTACAAGCTGGTGAAGACAGATTTTGATTTGATCGTCTATAGTGAGATCTAAGCTCTTCATCAAATCTACAGGTGACTTTGGTAAAACAGAGATTAAGCATTCAATGTTTGCTCAAATCTTGTCTTTCTTGGCTTAATTCTCTACTAGACTAATTGCCATTGATAGCCTTGAAAGGATTTAAGCTCATTTGAACTCTAAGGTCTTAGATCTGGACTCCCCGCATACTCTGTTTTCTGCACACAAAAAAGATGATTAGTTTACTAATCAATGATTAATCAATACTAATCACTATTTTTCAGTGCAATTACGAGTTCAAATCAACCATTTGGTATCTGATACAGATCCCTATAATTTCAGATTGCAATTCGGAGATGGTTTGATACTCCAACCCTTCCGTACAAATTTGTTACCCTTGGTTTAATGTAATTTTTGGTGATTTTATGCTGATAAAGCTGTTGTAATCATCACCACCTAAACCTTATATTGAGTTGTAAAAGGGTAGACATTGCCCTTGAATCTTGAAATTTGATCAAGAGGTAAGACCCCCTTCACATCATCATGAGTACGGCGGCACAAGAGATAGCCAAATTTATGGGGAGCAGTTTTACACATGGCAGACAAAAACCATGTATCTGCTCATGAGGAAAAATCTGTGGGGGCTAGTTGAGGGAAGAGATGAATGCAAAGAGGTGAGAGGGAAAAATGAGTGGAAGAGGAGGATTGAAAAAGCATTGGGACTTATCGCACTCAGTTTAAATGATGAAATCATTCATCACATCACAAGGATACAGTGGGCAAAAGATGCATTGGATGAACTCAAAAAATTATTTGGAACACAAGCAAAAAATTCAAAGATAAATCTGTTAATACAATTCTAGAAATTAGACATGAAGGAAAGTGAATCTTTAATCACACACTTGAACAAATATAAAAGCATTAAGCAACAACTGGCAGCTATTGGCAAAAAGACAGAAGATGATGAGGCACTAACAGTGCTTCTGAAGAGTGTGGACAAAGGTGAATATGAAAACATTGTAGCAACACTAAAGAGTGTACCTGAATTGAAGCTAAAAAGATAGAAGGAGCTCTACTAGAGCAAGAGACCAGAGGCAAAGAGAAGAAATGGCTAGACTCAACAGCAGGAGAAAAAAAAGCATTCTTCACCTCAGGAGGATTCTCTCGAGGACGAGGACGAGAAAGAGGTAGAGTAGGAGGAAGGACCATCACTTGCCAAAACTGTGGAAAAGCCAAGACACATGGCAAGAGACTGCTACAGCAAACCCAGTGGAGAAGAAACGACATCAACAAACTTCATGGAGGCTCCTAAGGAAGTGGAGTCAGATCATCTTTTCTGAGAGAGAGAGAGAGAGAGAGAGAGAGAGAGAGAGAGAGAGAGAGAGAGAGAGAGACCCTACAACCGAATGTAACCTGCCCCAACAAAGTAAAACCACCTCTCAGCCACCGATGATGTCGGCCATGTGGTAGATGTATGTATGAGCACTTTGGTCAAGGTCACGGGCACGTGTAGTAGCCTTGGACACATAGAGAGAGAGAGAGTGTCAAGGACTATGAGTTTAGGGACTTGAGGCACTGGTCGCAGACTATCAAGTAAGAGGGAAACTTGGTATAGAGTCCAAGTGTGCTAGGAGTATTCACTTGAGGGGAGGTGTTGACATATACAAGTGAATAGGCTGTAAAAGAGAATCTATAAATGTGAGAGAGCCTGTGAAAAGGTGTGAAGTATCTACTGGGAGAGAATAAAGGGTAGCATGAGGAGATTTAGGAGGTGTGGAGATATTCTGGGAAGAGGTGGAGAGAATCAAGCAAAAGAGGTGGAGTGAATCAAGGAGAAATCAGTGGGAATAGATGCTTAGATGTAAACTCTAAAAATTGAGGCATTGGCCTAATGAGAATTTGCTGGTTTTTGATTATCCATGCCTACATTAAGCTATCAGTTAATTGCTCACTAATCACGTCTTAATTATCATCTAATCTCTTTGTTAATGATGTGGATTCTGGCATTTGATCCACCATAGTTGTAAATTTAACATATTATCTGATACAGATCCCTATAATTTCAGATTGCAATTCGGAGATGGTTTGATACTCCAACCCTTCCGTACAAATTTGTTACCCTTGGTTTAATGTAATTTTTGGTGATTTTATGCTGATAAAGTTGTTGTAATCATCACCACCTAAACCTTATATTGAGTTGTAAAAGGGTAGACATTGCCCTTGAATCTTGAAATTTGATCAAGAGGTAAGACCCCCTTCACATCATCATGAGTACGGCGGCACAAGAGATAGCCAAATTTATGGGGAGCAGTTTTACACATGGCAGACAAAAACCATGTATCTGCTCATGAGGAAAAATCTGTGGGGGCTAGTTGAGGGAAGAGATGAATGCAAAGAGGTGAGAGGGAAAAATGAGTGGAAGAGGAGGATTGAAAAAGCATTGGGACTTATCGCACTCAGTTTAAATGATGAAATCATTCATCACATCACAAGGATACAGTGGGCAAAAGATGCATTGGATGAACTCAAAAAATTATTTGGAACACAAGCAAAAAATTCAAAGATAAATCTGTTAATACAATTCTAGAAATTAGACATGAAGGAAAGTGAATCTTTAATCACACACTTGAACAAATATAAAAGCATTAAGCAACAACTGGCAGCTATTGGCAAAAAGACAGAAGATGATGAGGCACTAACAGTGCTTCTGAAGAGTGTGGACAAAGGTGAATATGAAAACATTGTAGCAACACTAAAGAGTGTACCTGAATTGAAGCTAAAAAGATAGAAGGAGCTCTACTAGAGCAAGAGACCAGAGGCAAAGAGAAGAAATGGCTAGACTCAACAGCAGGAGAAAAAAAAGCATTCTTCACCTCAGGAGGATTCTCTCGAGGACGAGGAGGAGAAAGAGGTAGAGTAGGAGGAAGGACCATCACTTGCCAAAACTGTGGAAAAGCCAAGACACATGGCAAGAGACTGCTACAGCAAACCCAGTGGAGAAGAAACGACATCAACAAACTTCATGGAGGCTCCTAAGGAAGTGGAGTCAGATCATCTTTTCTGAGAGAGAGAGAGAGAGAGAGAGAGAGAGAGAGAGAGAGAGAGAGAGACAGAGAGAGAAACCCTACAACCGAATGTAACCTGCCCCAACAAAGTAACACCACCTCTCAGCCACCGATGATGTCGGCCATGTGGTAGATGTATGTATGAGCACTTTGGTCAAGGTCACGGGCACTTGTAGTAGCCTTGGACACATAGAGAGAGAGAGTGTCAAGGACTATGAGTTTAGGGACTTGAGGCACTGGTCGCGGACTATCAAGTAAAAGGGAAACTTGGTATAGGGTCGAGGTGTGCTAGGAGTATTCACTTGAGGGGAGGTGTTGACATATACAAGTGAATAGGCTGTAAAAGAGAATCTATAAATGTAAGAGAGCCTGTGAAAAGGTGAGAAGTATCTACTAGGAGAGAATGAAGGGTAGCATGAGGAGATTTAGGAGGTGTGGAGATATTCTGGGAAGAGGTGGAGAGAATCAAGCAAAAGAGGTGGAGTGAATCAAGGAGAAATCAGTGGGAATAGATGCTTGGATGTAAACTCTATAAATTGAGGCATTGGCCTAATGAGAGTTTGCTGGTTTTTGATTATCCATGCCTACATTAAGCTATCATCACTAATCACGTCTTAATTATCATCTAATCTCTTTGTTAATGATGTGGATTCTAGCATTTGATCCACCATAGTTACAAATTTAACATATTATCAGAGCCTAGCCCTAGAATCCATCAATTTGTGAGCCCATTATCATTTGGCTAATTAAGATTCGTAGATAATTAAGATTTTTACCTCTTTTCAACTAGCTCTTTGCACCCCTAGCCAGTAGAGGGGCTTGATCTCACCTGAGAGAGAGAGAGAGAGAGAGAGAGAGAGAGACCCTACAACCGAATGTAACCTGCCCCAACAAAGTAAAACCACCTCTCAGCCACCGATGATGTCGGCCATGTGGTAGATGTATGTATGAGCACTTTGGTCAAGGTCACGGGCACTTGTAGTAGCCTTGGACACATAGAGAGAGAGAGTGTCAAGGACTATGAGTTTAGGGACTTGAGGCACTGGTCGCGGACTATCAAGTAAGAGGGAAACTTGGTATAGGGTCCAGGTGTGCTAGGAGTATTCACTTGAGGGGAGGTGTTGACATATACAAGTGAATAGGCTGTCAAAGAGAATCTATAAATGTGAGAGAGCTTGTGAAAAGGTGAGAAGTATCTACTGGGAAAGAATAAAGGGTAGCATGAGGAGATTTAGGAGGTGTGGAGATATTCTGGGAAGAGGTGGAGAGAATCAAGCAAAAGAGGTGGAGTGAATCAAGGAGAAATCAGTGGGAATAGATGCTTGGATGTAAACTCTATAAATTGAGGGATTGAGAATTTGCTGGTTTTTGATTATCCATGCCTACATTAAGCTATCAGTTAATTGCTCACTAATCACGTCTTAATTATCATCTAATCTCTTTGTTAATGATGTGGATTCTAGCATTTGATCCACCATAGCTGCAAATTTAACATATTATCAGAGCCTAGCCCTAGAATCCATCAATTTGTGAGCCCATTATCACTTGGCTAATTAGGATTAGTAGATAATTAAGATTTTTTTACCTCTTTTCAACTAGTTCTTTGCACCCCTAGCCAGTAGAGGGGCTTGATCTCCCTTGAGAAGCACTATTAGGGCAAATAATTCTAGGCAACCATAGCTAGCCATCCCATTCAAACAAAATCGCAAACCGCCAAGCGTAGCTGCCAATTTTTGCTAAATCGCTGGCGCCACATTTCTGAAGGAGAAATGAGATCTCTACTACTCCAGATCAAATTGCTATAATTCCTCTTGGCCCTAGTGGTTTTCAAGGGTGCTCTACAAGCTGGTGAAGACAGATTTTGATTTGATCAAGTCTACAGTGAGATCTAAGCTCTTCATCAAATCTACAGGTGACTTTGGTAAAACAGAGATTAAGCATTCAATGTTTGGTCAAATCTTGTCTTCCTTGGCTTAATTCTCTACTAGACTAATTGCCATTGATAGCCTTGAAAGGATTTAAGCTCATTTGAACTCTAAGGCCTTAGATCTGGACTCCCCGCATACTCTGTTTTCTGCACACAAAATAGATGATTAGTTTACTAATCAATGATTAATCAATACTAATCAATGATTAATCAATACTAATCAATGATTAATCAATACTAATCACTATTGTTCGATGCAATTACGGGTTCAAATCAACCATTTGGTATCTGATATAGATCCCTATAATTTCAAATTGCAATTCGGAGATGGTTTGATACTCCAACCCTTCCGTACAGATTTGTTACCCTTGGTTTAATGTAATTTTTGGTGATTTTATGTTGATAAAGCTGTTGTAATCATCACCACCTAAACCTTATATTGAGTTGTAAAAGGGTAGACATTGCCCTTGAATCTTGAAATTTGATCAAGAGGTAAGACCCCCTTCACATCATCATGAGTACGGCGGCACAAGAGATAGCCAAATTTATGGGGAGCAGTTTTACACATGGCAGACAAAAACCATGTATCTGCTCATGAGGAAAAATCTGTGGGGGCTAGTTGAGGGAAGAGATGAATGCAAAGAGGTGAGAGGGAAAAATGAGTGGAAGAGGAGGATTAAAAAAGCATTGGGACTTATCGCACTCAGTTTAAATGATGAAATCATTCATCACATCACAAGGATACAGTGGGCAAAAGATGCATTGGATGAACTCAAAGAATTATTTAGAACACAAGCAAAAAATTCAAAGATAAATCTGTTAATACAATTCTAGAAATTAGACATGAAGGAAAGTGAATCTTTAATCACACGCTTGAACAAATATAAAAGCATTAAGCAACAACTGGCAGCTATTGGCAAAAAGACAGAAGATGATGAGGCACTAACAGTGCTTGTGAAGAGTGTGGACAAAGGTGAATATGAAAACATTGTAGCAACACTAAAGAATGTACCTGAATTGAAGCTAAAAAAGATAGAAGGAGCTCTACTAGAGCAAGAGACCAGAGGCAAAGAGAAGAAATGGCTAGACTCAACAGCAGGAGAAAAAAAAGCATTCTTCACCTCAGGAGGATTCTCTCGAGGACGAGGACGAGAAAGAGGTAGAGTACGACGAAGGACCATCACTTGCCAAAACTGTGGAAAAGCCAGGACACATGGCAAGAGACTGCTAACTACAGCAAACCCAGTGGAGAAGAAACGACATCAACAAACTTCATGGAGGCTCCTAAGGAAGTGGAGTCAGATCATCTTTTCTGAGAGAGAGAGAGAGAGAGAGAGAGAGAGAGAGAGAGAGAGAGAGAGACCCTACAACCGAATGTAACCTGCCCCAACAAAGTAAAACCACCTCTCAGCCACCGATGATGTCGGCCATGTGGTATATGTATGTATGAGCACTTTGGTCAAGGTCATGGGCACTTGTAGTAGCCTTGGACACATAGAGAGAGAGAGAGTGTCAAGGACTATGAGTTTAGGGACTTGTGGCACTGGTCGCGGACTATCAAGTAAGAGGGAAACTTGGTATAGGGTCCATGTGTGCTAGGAGTATTCACTTGAGGGGAGGTGTTGACATATACAAGTGAATAGGCTGTAAGAGAGAATCTATAAATGTGAGAGAGCCTGTGAAAAGGTGAGAAGTATCTACTGGGAGAGAATAAAGGGTAGCATGAGGAGATTTAGGAGGTGTGGAGATATTCTGGGAAGAGGTGGAGAGAATCAAGCAAAAGAGGTGGAGTGAATCAAGGAGAAATCAGTGGGAATAGATGCTTGGATGTAAACTCTATAAATTGAGGGATTGGCCTAATGAGAATTTTTTGATTATCCATGCCTACATTAAGCTATCAGTTAATTGCTCACTAATCACGTCTTAATTATCATCTAATCTCTTTGTTAATGATGTGGATTCTAGCATTTGATCCACCATAGCTGCAAATTTAACATATTATCAGAGCCTAGCCCTAGAATCCATCAATTTGTGAGCCCATTATCACTTGGCTAATTAGGATTAGTAGATAATTAAGATTTTTTTACCTCTTTTCAACTAGTTCTTTGCACCCCTAGCCAGTAGAGGGGCTTGATCTCCCTCCAGAAGCACTATTAGGGCAAATAATTCTAGGCAACCATAGCTAGCCATCCCATTCAAACAAAATCGCAAACCGCCAAGCGTAGCTGCCAATTTTTGCTAAATCGCTGGCGCCACATTTCTGAAGGAGAAATGAGATCTCTACTACTCCAGATCAAATTGTAATAATTCCTCTTGGCCCTAGTGGTTTTCAAGGGTGCTCTACAAGCTAGTGAAGACAGATTTTGATTTGATCAAGTCTACAATGAGATCTAAGCTCTTCATCAAATCTACAGGTGACTTTGGTAAAACAGAGATTAAGCATTCAATGTTTGGTCAAATCTTGTCTTTCTTGGCTTAATTCTCTACTAGACTAATTGCCATTGATAGCCTTGAAAGCCTTGAAAGGATTTAAGCTCATTTGAACTCTAAGGCCTTAGATCTGGACTCCCCGCATACTCTGTTTTCTGCACACAAAATAGATGATTAGTTTACTAATCAATGATTAATCAATACTAATCACTATTGTTCGATGCAATTACGGGTTCAAATCAACCATTTGGTATCTGACATAGATCCCTATAATTTCATATTGCAATTCGGAGATGGTTTAATACTCCAACCCTTCCGTACAGATTTGTTACCCTTGGTTTAATGTAATTTTTGGTGATTTTATGCTGATAAAGCTGTTGTAATCATCACCACCTAAACCTTATATTGAGTTGTAGAAGGGTAGACACTGCCCTTGAATCTTGAAATTTGATCAAGAGGTAAGACCCCCTTCACATCATCATGAGCACAGCGGCACAAGAGATAGCCAAATTTATGGGGAGCAATTTTACACATGGCAGACAAAAACCATGTATCTGCTCATGAGGAAAAATCTGTGGGGGCTAGTTGTGGGAAGAGATGAATGCAAAGAGATGAGAGGGAAAAATGAGTGGAAGAGGAGGATTGAAAAAGCATTGGAACTTATCGCACTCAGTTTAAATGATGAAATCATTCATCACATCACAAGGATAAAGTGGGCAAAAGATTCATTGGATGAACTCAAAAAATTATTTGGAACACAAGCAAAAAATTCAAAGATAAATCTGTTAATACAATTCTAGAAATTAGACATGAAGGAAAGTGAATCTTTAATCACACGCTTGAACAAATATAAAAGCATTAAGCAACAACTGGCAGCTATTGGCAAAAAGACAGAAGATGATGAGGCACTAAAAGTGCTTCTGAAGAGTGTGGACAAAGGTGAATATGAAAACATTGTAGCAACACTAAAGAATGTACCTGAATTGAAGCTAAAAAAGATAGAAGGAGCTCTACTAGAGCAAGAGACCAGAGGCAAAGAGAAGAAATGGCTAGACTCAACAGCAGGAGAAAAAAAAGCATTCTTCACCTCAGGAGGATTCTCTCGAGGACGAGGACGAGAAAGAGGTAGAGCACGAGGAAGGACCATCACTTGCCAAAACTGTGGAAAAGCCAAGACACATGGCAAGAGACTGCTACAGCAAACCCATTGGAGAAGAAACGACATCAACAAACTTCATGGAGGCTCCTAAGGAAGTGGAGTCAGATCATCTTTTCTGAGAGAGAGAGAGAGAGAGAGAGAGAGAGAGAGAGAGAGAGAGAGAGAGAGAGAGACCCTACAACCGAATGTAACCTGCCCCAACAAAGTAAAACCACCTCTCAGCCACCGATGATGTTGGCCATGTGGTAGATGTATGTATGAGCACTTTGGTCAAGGTCACGGGCACTTGTAGTAGCCTTGGACACATAGAGAGAGAGAGAGAGTGTCAAGGACTATGAGTTTAGGGACTTGAGGCACTGGTCGCGGACTATCAAGTAAGAGGGAAACTTGGTATAGGGTCCAGGTGTGCTAGGAGTATTCACTTGAGGGGAGGTGTTGACATATACAAGTGAATAGGCTGTAAAAGAGAATCTTTAAATGTGAGAGAGCCTGTGAAAAGGTGAGAAGTATCTACTGGGAGAGAATAAAGGGTAGCATGAGGAGATTTAGGAGGTGTGGAGATATTCTGGGAAGAGGTGGAGAAAATCAAGCAAAAGAGGTGGAGTGAATCAAGGAGAAATCAGTGGGAATAGATGCTTGGATGTAAACTCTATAAATTGAGGGATTGGCCTAATGAGAATTTTTTGATTATCCATGCCTACATTAAGCTATCAGTTAATTGCTCACTAATCACATCTTAATTATCATCTAATCTCTTTGTTAATGATGTGGATTCTAGCATTTGATCCACCATAGCTGCAAATTTAACATATTATCAGAGCCTAGCCCTAGAATCCATCAATTTGTGAGCCCATTATCACTTGGCTAATTAGGATTAGTAGATAATTAAGATTTTTTTACCTCTTTTCAACTAGTTCTTTGCACCCCTAGCCAGTAGAGGGGCTTGATCTCCCTTGAGAAGCACTATTAGGGCAAATAATTCTAGGCAACCATAGCTAGCCATCCCATTCAAACAAAATCGCAAACCGCCAAGCGTAGCTGCCAATTTTTGCTAAATCGCTGGCGCCACATTTCTGAAGGAGAAATGAGATCTCTACTACTCCAGATCAAATTGCTATAATTCCTCTTGGCCCTAGTGGTTTTCAAGGGTGCTCTACAAGCTGGTGAAGACAGATTTTGATTTGATCAAGTCTACAGTGAGATCTAAGCTCTTCATCAAATCTACAGGTGACTTTGGTAAAACAGAGATTAAGCATTCAATGTTTGGTCAAATCTTGTCTTTCTTGGCTTAATTCTCTACTAGACTAATTGCCATTGATAGCCTTGAAAGCCTTGAAAGGATTTAAGCTCATTTGAACTCTAAGGCCTTAGATCTGGACTCCCCGCATACTCTGTTTTCTGCACACAAAATAGATGATTAGTTTACTAATCAATGATTAATCAATACTAATCAATGATTAATCAATACTAATCAATGATTAATCAATACTAATCACTATTGTTCGATGCAATTACGGGTTCAAATCAACCATTTGGTATCTGATATAGATCCCTATAATTTCAAATTACAATTCGGAGATGGTTTGATACTCCAACCCTTCCGTACAGATTTGTTACCCTTGGTTTAATGTAATTTTTGGTGATTTTATGGTGATAAAGCTGTTGTAATCATCACCACCTAAACCTTATATTGAGTTGTAAAAGGGTAGACATTGCCCTTGAATCTTGAAATTTGATCAAGAGGTAAGACCCCCTTCACATCATCATGAGTACGGCGGCACAAGAGATAGCCAAATTTATGGGGAGCAGTTTTACACATGGCAGACAAAAACCATGTATCTGCTCATGAGGAAAAATCTGTGGGGGCTAGTTGAGGGAAGAGATGAATGCAAAGAGGTGAGAGGGAAAAATGAGTGGAAGAGGAGGATTGAAAAAGCATTGGGACTTATCGCACTCAGTTTAAATGATGAAATCATTCATCACATCACAAGGATACAGTGGGAAAAAGATGCATTGGATGAACTCAAAGAATTATTTAGAACACAAGCAAAAAATTCAAAGATAAATCTGTTAATACAATTCTAGAAATTAGACATGAAGGAAAGTGAATCTTTAATCACACGCTTGAACAAATATAAAAGCATTAAGCAACAACTGGCAGCTATTGGCAAAAAGACAGAATATGATGAGGCACTAACAGTGCTTCTGAAGAGTGTGGACAAAGGTGAATATGAAAACATTGTAGCAACACTAAAGAATGTACCTGAATTGAAGCTAAAAAAGATAGAAGGAGCTCTACTAGAGCAAGAGACCAGAGGCAAAGAGAAGAAATGGCTAGACTCAACAGCAGGAGAAAAAAAAGCATTCTTCACCTCAGGAGGATTCTCTCGAGGACGAGGACGAGAAAGAGGTAGAGTACGACGAAGGACCATCACTTGCCAAAACTGTGGAAAAGCCAGGACACATGGCAAGAGACTGCTAACTACAGCAAACCCAGTGGAGAAGAAACGACATCAACAAACTTCATGGAGGCTCCTAAGGAAGTGGAGTCAGATCATCTTTTCTGAGAGAGAGAGAGAGAGAGACAGAGAGAGAGAGAGAGAGAGAGAGAGAGAGAGAGAGAGAGAGAGAGAGAGAGAGAGAGAGAGAGAGAGAGAGAGAGAGAGAGACCCTACAACCGAATGTAACCTGCCCCAACAAAGTAAAACCACCTCTCAGCCACCGATGATGTCGGCCATGTGGTATATGTATGTATGAGCACTTTGGTCAAGGTCATGGGCACTTGTAGTAGCCTTGGACACATAGAGAGAGAGAGAGTGTGTCAAGGACTATGAGTTTAGGGACTTGAGGCACTGGTCGCGGACTATCATGTAAGAGGGAAACTTGGTATAGGGTCCAGGTGTGCTAGGAGTATTCACTTGAGGGGAGGTGTTGACATATACAAGTGAATAGGCTGTAAAAGACAATCTATAAATGTGAGAGAGCCTGTGAAAAGGTGAGAAGTATCTACTGGGAGAGAATAAAGGGTAGCATGAGGAGATTTAGGAGGTGTGGAGATATTCTGGGAAGAGGTGGAGAGAATCAAGCAAAAGAGGTGGAGTGAATCAAGGAGAAATCAGTGGGAATAGATGCTTGGATGTAAACTCTATAAATTGAGGCATTGGCCTAATGAGAATTTTTTGATTATCCATGCCTACATTAACCTATTAGTTAATTGCTCACTAATCACGTCTTAATTATCATCTAATCTCTTTGTTAATGATGTGGATTCTAGCATTTGATCCACCATAGCTGTAAATTTAACATATTATCAGAGCCTAGCCCTAGAATCCATCAATTTGTGAGCCCATTATCACTTGGCTAATTAGGATTAGTAGATAATTAAGATTTTTTTACCTCTTTTCAACTAGTTCTTTGCACCCCTAGCCAGTAGAGGGGCTTGATCTCCCTCCAGAAGCACTATTAGGGCAAATAATTCTAGGCAACCATAGCTAGCCATCCCATTCAAACAAAATCGCAAACCGCCAAGCGTAGCTGCCAATTTTTGCTAAATCGCTGGCGCCACATTTCTGAAGGAGAAATGAGATCTCTACTACTCCAGATCAAATTGTAATAATTCCTCTTGGCCCTAGTGGTTTTCAAGGGTGCTCTACAAGCTAGTGAAGACAGATTTTGATTTGATCAAGTCTACAATGAGATCTAAGCTCTTCATCAAATCTACAGGTGACTTTGGTAAAACAGAGATTAAGCATTCAATGTTTGGTCAAATCTTGTCTTTCTTGGCTTAATTCTCTACTAGACTAATTGCCATTGATAGCCTTGAAAGCCTTGAAAGGATTTAAGCTCATTTGAACTCTAAGGCCTTAGATCTGGACTCCCCGCATACTCTGTTTTCTGCACACAAAATAGATGATTAGTTTACTAATCAATGATTAATCAATACTAATCACTATTGTTCGATGCAATTACGGGTTCAAATCAACCATTTGGTATCTGACATAGATCCCTATAATTTCATATTGCAATTCGGAGATGGTTTGATACTCCAACCCTTCCGTACAGATTTGTTACCCTTGGTTTAATGTAATTTTTGGTGATTTTATGCTGATAAAGCTGTTGTAATCATCACCACCTAAACCTTATATTGAGATGTAAAAGGGTAGACACTGCCCTTGAATCTTGAAATTTGATCAAGAGGTAAGACCCCCTTCACATCATCATGAGTACGGCGGCACAAGAGATAGCCAAATTTATGGGGAGCAGTTTTACACTTGGCAGACAAAAACCATGTATCTGCTCATGAGGAAAAATCTGTGGGGGCTAGTTGAGGGAAGAGATGAATGCAAAGAGGTGAGAGGGAAAAATGAGTGGAAGAGGAGGATTGAAAAAGCATTGGAACTTATTGCACTCAGTTTCAATGATGAAATCATTCATCACATCACAAGGATACAGTGGGCAAAAGATTCATTGGATGAACTCAAAAAATTATTTGGAACACAAGCAAAAAATTCAAAGATAAATCTGTTAATACAATTCTAGAAATTAGACATGAAGGAAAGTGAATCTTTAATCACATGCTTGAACAAATATAAAAGCATTAAGCAACAACTGGCAGCTATTGGCAAAAAGACAGAAGATGAGGAGGCACTAACAGTGCTTCTGAAGAGTGTGGACAAAGGTGAATATGAAAACATTGTAGCAACACTAAAGAATGTACCTGAATTGAAGCTAAAAAAGATAGAAGGAGCTCTACTAGAGCAAGAGACCAGAGGCAAAGAGAAGAAATGGCTAGACTCAACAGCAGGAGAAAAAAAGCATTCTTCACCTGAGGAGGATTCTCTCGAGAACGAGGACGAGAAAGAGGTAGAGTACGAGGAAGGACCATCACTTGCCAAAACTGTGGAAAAGCCAGGACACATGGCAAGAGACTGCTACAGCAAACCCAGTGGAGAAGAAACGACATCAACAAACTTCATGGAGGCTCCTAAGGAAGTGGAGTCAGATCATCTTTTCTGAGAGAGAGAGAGAGAGAGAGAGAGAGAGAGAGAGAGAGAGAGACCCTACAACCGAATGTAACCTGCCCAAACAAAGTAAAACCACCTCTCAGCCACCGATGATGTTGGCCATGTGGTAGATGTATGTATGAGCACTTTGGTCAAGGTCACGGGCACTTGTAGTAGCCTTGGACACATAGAGAGAGAGAGAGAGTGTCAAGGACTATGAGTTTAGGGACTTGAGGCACTGGTCGCGGACTATCAAGTAAGAGGGAAACTTGGTATAGGGTCCAAGTGTGCTAGGAGTATTCACTTGAGGGGAGGTGTTGACATATACAAGTGAATAGGCTGTAAAAGAGAATCTATAAATGTGAGAGAGCCTGTGAAAAGGTGAGAAGTATCTACTGGGAGAGAATAAAGGGTAGCATGAGGAGATTTAGGAGGTGTGGAGATATTCTGGGAAGAGGTGGAGAGAATCAAGCAAAAGAGGTGGAGTGAATCAAGGAGAAATCAGTGGGAATAGATGCTTGGATGTAAACTCTATAAATTGAGGCATTGGCCTAATGAGAATTTGCTGATTATCCATGCCTACATTAAGCTATCAGTTAATTGCTCACTAATCATGTCTTAATTATCATCTAATCTCTTTGTTAATGATGTGGATTCTAGCATTTGATCCACCATTGCTGTAAATTTAACATATTATCAGAGCCTAGCCCTAGAATCCATCAATTTGTGAGCCCATTATCACTTGGCTAATTAGGATTAGTAGATAATTAAGATTTTTATCTCTTTTCAACTAGCTCTTTGCACCCCTAGCCAGTAGAGGGGCTTGATCTCCCTCGAGAAGCACTATTAGGGCAAATAATTCTAGGCAACCATAGCTAGCCATCCCATTCAAACAAAATCGCAAACCGCCAAGCGTAGCTGCCAATTTTTGCTAAATCGCTGGCGCCACATTTCTGAAGGAGAAATGAGATCTCTACTACTCCAGATCAAATTGCTATAATTCCTCTTGGCCCTAGTGGTTTTCAAGGGTGCTCTACAACATGGTGAAGACAGATTTTGATTTGATCAAGTCTACAGTGAGATCTAAGCTCTTCATCAAATCTACAGGTGACTTTGGTAAAACAGAGATTAAGCATTCAATGTTTGGTCAAATCTTGTCTTTCTTGGCTTAATTCTCTACTAGACTAATTGCCATTGATAGCCTTGAAAAGATTTAAGCTCATTTGAACTCTAAGGCCTTAGATCTGGACTCCCCGCATACTCTGTTTTCTGCACACAAAATAGATGATTAGTTTACTAATCAATGATTAATCAATACTAATCACTATTGTTCGATGCAATTACGGGCTCAAATCAACCATTTGGTATCTGATATAGATCCCTATAATTTCAGATTGCAATTCGGAGATGGTTTGATACTCCAACCCTTCCGTACAGATTTGTTACCCTTGGTTTAATGTAATTTTTGGTGATTTTATGCTGATAAAGCTGTTGTAATCATCACCACCTAAACCTTATATTGAGTTGTAAAAGGGTAGACATTGCCCTTGAATCTTGAAATTTGATCAAGAGGTAAGACCCCCTTCACATCATCATGAGTACGGCGGCACAAGAGATAGCCAAATTTATGGGGAGAAGTTTTACACACGGCAGACAAAAACCATGTATCTGCTCATGAGGAAAAATCTGTGGGGGCTAGTTGAGGGAAGAGATGAATGCAAAGAGGTGAGAGGGAAAAATGAGTGGAAGAGGAGGATTGAAAAAGCATTGGGACTTATCGCACTCAGTTTAAATGATGAAATCATTCATCACATCACAAGGATACAGTGGGCAAAAGATGCATTGGATGAACTCAAAGAATTATTTAGAACACAAGCAAAAAATTCAAAGATAAATCTGTTAATACAATTCTAGAAATTAGACATGAAGGAAAGTGAATCTTTTTTACCTCTTTTCAACTAGCTCTTTGCACCCCTAGCCAGTGGAGGGGCTTGATCTCCCTCGAGAAGCACTATTAGGGCAAAAAAATCTAGGCAACCATAGCTAGCCATCCCATTCAAACAAAATCGCAAACCGCCAAGCGTAGCTGCCAATTTTTGCTAAATCGCTGGCGCCACATTTCTGAAGGAGAAATGAGATCTCTACTACTCCAGATCAAATTGCTATAATTCCTCTTGGCCCTAGTGGTTTTCAAGGGTGCTCTACAAGTCGGTGAAGACAGATTTTGATTTGATCAAGTCTACAATGAGATCTAAGCTCTTCATCAAATCTACAGGTGACTTTGGTAAAATAGAGATTAAGCATTCAATGTTTGGTCAAATCTTGTCTTTCTTGGCTTAATTCTCTACTAGACTAATTGCCATTGATAGCCTTGAAAGGATTTAAGCTCATTTGAACTCTAAGGCCTTAGATCTGGACTCCCCGCATACTCTGTTTTCTGCACACAAAATAGATGATTAGTTTACTAATCAATGATTAATCAATACTAATCACTATTGTTCGATGCAATTACAGGTTCAAATCAACCATTTGGTATCTGATATAGATCCCTATAATTTCAGATTGCAATTCGGAGATGGTTTGATACTCCAACCCTTCCGTACAGATTTGTTACCCTTGGTTTAATGTAATTTTTGGTGATTTTATGCTGATAAAGCTGTTGTAATCATCACCACCTAAACCTTATATTGAGTTGTAAAAGGGTAGACATTGCCCTTGAATCTTGAAATTTGATCAAGAGGTAAGACCGCCTTCACATCATCATGAGTACGGCGGCACAAGAGATAGCCAAATTTATGGGGAGCAGTTTTACACATGGCAGACAAAAACCATGTATCTGCTCATGAGGAAAAATCTTTGGGGGCTAGTTGAGGGAAGAGATGAATGCAAAGAGGTGAGAGGGAAAAATGAGTGGAAGAGGAGGATTGAAAAAGCATTGGGACTTATCGCACTCAGTTTAAATGATGAAATCATTCATCACATCACAAGGATACAGTGGGCAAAAGATGCATTGGATGAACTCAAAGAATTATTTGGAACACAAGCAAAAAATTCAAAGATAAATCTGTTAATACAATTCTAGAAATTAGACATGAAGGAAAGTGAATCTTTAATCACACGCTTGAACAAATATAAAAGCATTAAGCAACAACCGGCAGCTATTGGCAAAAAGACAGAAGATGATGAGGCACTAATAGTGCTTCTGAAGAGTGTGGACAAAGGTGAATATGAAAACATTGTAGCAACACTAAAGAATGTACCTGAATTGAAGCTAAAAAAGATAGAAGGAGCTCTACTAGAGCAAGAGACCAGAGGCAAAGAGAAGAAATGGCTAGACTCAACAGCAGGAGAAAAAAAAGCATTCTTCACCTGAGGAGGATTCTCTCGAGGACGAGGACGAGAAAGAGGTAGAGTACGACGAAGGACCATCATTTGCCAAAACTGTGGAAAAGCCAGGACACATGGCAAGAGACTGCTACAGTAAACCCAGTGGAGAAGAAACGACATCAACAAACTTCATGGAGGCTCCTAAGGAAGTGGAGTCAGATCATCTTTTCCGAGAGAGAGAGAGAGAGAGAGAGAGAGAGAGAGAGAGAGAGAGAGAGAGAGAGAGAGAGAGAGAGAGAGAGAGAGAGAGAGAGAGAGAGAGACCCTACAACCGAATGTAACTTGCCCCAACAAAGTAAAACCACCTCTCAGCCACCGATGATGTCGGCCATGTGGTAGATGTATGTATGAGCACTTTGGTCAAGGTCACGGGCACTTGTAGTAGCCTTGGACACATAGAGAGAGAGAGAGAGAGTGTCAAGGACTATGAGTTTAGGGACTTGAGGCACTGGTCGCGGACTATCAAGTAAGAGGGAAACTTGGTATAGGGTCCAAGTGTGCTAGGAGTATTCACTTGAGGGGAGGTGTTGACATATACAAGTGAATAGGCTGTAAAAGAGAATCTATAAATGTGAGAGAGCCTGTGAAAAGGTGAGAAGTATCTACTGGGAGAGAATAAAGGGTAGCATGAGGAGATTTAGGAGGTGTGGAGATATTCTGGGAAGAGGTGGAGAGAATCAAGCAAAAGAGGTGAAGTGAATCAAGGAGAAATCAGTGGGAATAGATGCTTGGATGTAAACTCTATAAATTGAGGCATTGGCCTAATGAGAATTTGCTGATTATCCATGCCTACATTAAGCTATCAGTTAATTGCTCACTAATCATGTCTTAATTATCATCTAATCTCTTTGTTAATGATGTGGATTCTAGCATTTGATCCACCATTGCTGTAAATTTAACATATTATCAGAGCCTAGCCCTAGAATCCATCAATTTGTGAGCCCATTATCACTTGGCTAATTAGGATTAGTAGATAATTAAGATTTTTACCTCTTTTCAACTAGCTCTTTGCACCCCTAGCCAGTAGAGGGGCTTGATCTCCCTCGAGAAGCACTATTAGGGCAAATAATTCTAGGCAACCATAGCTAGCCATCCCATTCAAACAAAATCGCAAACCGCCAAGCGTAGCTGCCAATTTTTGCTAAATTGCTGGTGCCATATTTCTGAAGGAGAAATGAGATCTCTACTACTCCAGATCAAATTGCTATAATTTCTCTTGGCCCTGGTGGTTTTCAAGGGTGCTCTACAAGCTGGTGAAGACAGATTTTGATTTGATCAAGTCTACAATGAGATCTAAGCTCTTCATCAAATCTACAGGTGACTTTGGTAAAATAGAGATTAAGCATTCAATGTTTGGTCAAATCTTGTCTTTCTTGGCTTAATTCTCTACTAGACTAATTGCCATTGATAGCCTTGAAAGGATTTAAGCTCATTTGAACTCTAAGGCCTTAGATCTGGACTCCCCGCATACTCTGTTTTCTGCACACAAAATAGATGATTAGTTTACTAATCAATGATTAATCAATACTAATCACTATTGTTCGATGCAATTACGGGTTCAAATCAACCATTTGGTATCTGATATAGATCCCTATAATTTCAGATTTCAATTCAAAGATGGTTTGATACTCCAACCCTTCCGTACAGATTTGTTACCCTTGGTTTAATGTAATTTTTGGTGATTTTATGCTGATAAAGCTGTTGTAATCATCACCACCTAAACCTTATATTGAGTTGTAAAAGGGTAGACATTGCCCTTGAATCTTGAAATTTGATCAAGAGGTAAGACCCCCTTCACATCATCATGAGTACGGCGGCACAAGAGATAGCCAAATTTATGGGGAGCAGTTTTACACATGGCAGACAAAAACCATGTATCTGCTCATGAGGAAAAATCTGTGGGGGCTAGTTGAGGGAAGAGATGAATGCAAAGAGGTGAGAGGGAAAAATGAGTGGAAGAGGAGGATTGAAAAAGCATTGGGACTTATCGCACTCAGTTTAAATGATGAAATCATTCATCACATCACAAGGATACAGTGGGCAAAAGATGCATTGGATGAACTCAAAAAATTATTTGGAACACAAGCAAAAAATTCAAAGATAAATCTGTTAATACAATTCTAGAAATTAGACATGAAGGAAAGTGAATCTTTAATCACACGCTTGAACAAATATAAAAGCATTAAGCAACAACTGGCAGCTATTGGCAAAAAGACAGAAGATGATGAGGCACTAACAGTGCTTCTGAAGAGTGTGGACAAAGGTGAATATGAAAACATTGTAGCAACACTAAAGAATGTACCTGAATTGAAGCTAAAAAAGATAGAA
Source organism: Cibotium barometz (assembly GCF_041138505.1). NCBI lineage: Eukaryota > Viridiplantae > Streptophyta > Polypodiopsida > Cyatheales > Cibotiaceae > Cibotium > Cibotium barometz. The sequence continues at coordinate 3,178,196 of NC_141047.1, forward strand.
GGAGCTCTACTAGAGCAAGAGACCAGAGGCAAAGAGAAGAAATGGCTAGACTCAACAGCAGGAGAAAAAAAAGCATTCTTCACCTGAGGACGATTCTCTCGAGGACGAGGACGAGAAAGAGGTAGAGTACGAGGAAGGACCATCACTTGCCAAAACTGTGGAAAAGCTAGGACACATGGCAAGAGACTGCTACAGCAAACCCAGTGGAGAAGAAACGACATCAACAAACTTCATGGAGGCTCCTAAGGAAGTGGAGTCAGATCATCTTTTCTGAGAGAGAGAGAGAGAGAGAGAGAGAGAGAGAGAGAGAGAGAGAGAGAGAGAGAGAGAGAGAGAGACCCTACAACCGAATGTAACCTGCCCCAACAAAGTAAAACCACCTCTCAGCCACCGATGATGTCGGCCATGTGGTAGATGTATGTATGAGCACTTTGGTCAAGGTCACGGGCACTTGTAGTATCCTTGGACACATAGAGAGAGAGAGAGTGTCAAGGACTATGAGTTTAGGGACTTGAGGCACTGGTCGCGGACTATCAAGTAAGAGGGAAACTTGGTATAGGGTCCAAGTGTGCTAGGAGTATTCACTTGAGGGGAGGTGTTGACATATACAAGTGAATAGGCTGTAAAAGAGAATCTATAAATGTGAGAGAGCCTGTGAAAAGGTGAGAAGTATCTACTGGGAGAGAATAAATGGTAGCATGAGGAGATTTAGGAGGTGTGGAGATATTCTGGGAAGAGGTGGAGAGAATCAAGCAAAAGAGGTGGAGTGAATCAAGGAGAAATCAGTGGGAATAGATGCTTGGATGTAAACTCTATAAATTGAGGGATTGGCCTAATGAGAATTTGCTGGTTTTTGATTATCCATGCCTACATTAAGCTATCAGTTAATTGCTCACTAATCACGTCTTAATTATCATCTAATCTCTTTGTTAATGATGTGGATTCTAGCATTTGATCCACCATAGCTGCAAATTTAACATATTATCAGAGCCTAGCCCTAGAATCCATCAATCTCTGAGCCCATTATCACTTGGCTAATTAGGATTAGTAGATAATTAAGATTTTTACCTCTTTTCAACTAGCTCTTTGCACCCCTAGCCAGTAGAGGGGCTTGATCTCCCTCGAGAAGCACTATTAGGGCAAATAATTCTAGGCAACCATAGCTAGCCATCCCATTCAAACAAAATCGCAAACCGCCAAGCGTAGCTGCCAATTTTTGCTAAATCGCTGGCGCCACATTTCTGAAGGAGAAATGAGATCTCTACTACTCCAGATCAAATTGCTATAATTCCTCTTGGCCCTAGTGGTTTTCAAGGGTGCTCTACAAGCTGGTGAAGACAGATTTTGATTTGATCAAGTCTACAATGAGATCTAAGCTCTTCATCAAATCTACAGGTGACTTTGGTAAAACAGAGATTAAGCATTCAATGTTTGGTCAAATCTTGTCTTTCTTGGCTTAATTCTCTACTAGACTAATTGCCATTGATAGCCTTGAAAAGATTTAAGCTCATTTGAACTCTAAGGCCTTAGATCTGGACTCCCCGCATACTCTTTTTTCTGCACACAAAATAGATGATTAGTTTACTAATCAATGATTAATCAATACTAATCACTATTATTCGATGCAATTACGGGTTCAAATCACCATTTGGTATCTGATATAGATCCCTATAATTTCAGATTGCAATTCGGAGATGGTTTGATACTCCAACCCTTCCGTACAGATTTGTTACCCTTGGTTTAATGTAATTTTTGGTGATTTTATGCTGATAAAGCTGTTGTAATCATCACCACCTAAACCTTATATTGAGTTGTAAAAGGGTAGACATTGCCCTTGAATCTTGAAATTTGATCAAGAGGTAAGACCCCCTTCACATCATCATGAGTACGGCGGCACAAGAGATAGCCAATTTTATGGGGAGTAGTTTTACACATGGCAGACAAAAACCATGAATCTGCTCATGAGGAAAAATCTGTGGGGGCTAGTTGAGGGAAGAGATGAATGCAAAGAGGTGAGAGGGAAAAATGAGTGGAAGAGGAGGATTGAAAAAGCATTGGGACTTATCGCACTCAGTTTAAATGATGAAATCATTCATTACATTATAAGGATACAGTGGGCAAAAGATGCATTGGATGAACTCAAAAAATTATTTGGAACACAAGCAAAAAATTCAAAGATAAATCTGTTAATACAATTCTAGAAATTAGACATGAAGGAAAGTGAATCTTTAATCACACGCTTGAACAAATATAAAAGCATTAAGTAACAACTGGCAACTATTGGCAAAAAGACAGAAGATGATGAGGCACTAACAGTGCTTCTGAAGAGTGTGGACAAAGGTGAATATGAAAACATTGTAGCAACACTAAAGAATGTACCTGAATTGAAGCTAAGAAAGATAGAAGGAGCTCTACTAGAGCAAGAGACCAGAGGCAAAGAGAAGAAATGGCTAGACTCAACAGCAGGAGAAAAAAAAGCATTCTTCACCTGAGGAGGATTCTCTCGAGGACGAGGACGAGAAAGAGGTAGAGTACGAGGAAGGACCATCACTTGCCAAAACTGTGGAAAAGCCAGGACATATGGCAAGAGACTGCTACAGTGGAGACATCAACAAACTTTATGGAGGCTGTAAAAGAGAATCTATAAATGTGAGAGAGCCTGTGAAAAGGTGAGAAGTATCTACTGGGAGAGAATAAAGGGTAGCATGAGGAGATTTAGGAGGTGTGGAGATATTCTAGGAAGAGGTGGAGATAATCAAGCAAAAGAGGTGGAGTGAATCAAGGAGAAATCAGTGGGAATAGATGCTTGGATGTAAACTCTATAAATTGAGGGATTGGCCTAATGAGAATTTTTTGATTATCCATGCCTACATTAAGCTATCAGTTAATTGCTCACTAATCACGTCTTAATTATCATCTAATCTCTTTGTTAATGATGTGGATTCTAGCATTTGATCCACCATTGCTGCAAATTTAACATATTATCAGAGCCTAGCCCTAGAATCCATCAATTTGTGAGCCCATTATCACTTGGCTAATTAGGATTAGTAGATAATTAAGATTTTTACCTCTTTTCAACTAGCTCTTTGCACCCCTAGCCAGTAGAGGGGCTTGATCTCCCTCGAGAAGCACTATTAGGGCAAATAATTCTAGGCAACCATAGCTAGCCATCCCATTCAAACAAAATCGCAAACCGCCAAGCGTAGCTGCCAATTTTTGTTAAATCGCTGGCGCCACATTTCTGAAGGAGAAATGAGATCTCTACTACTCCAGATCAAATTGCTATAATTCCTCTTGGCCCTAGTGGTTTTCAAGGGTGCTCTACAAGCTGGTGAAGACAGATTTTGATTTGATCAAGTCTACAATGAGATCTAAGCTCTTCATCAAATCTACAGGTGACTTTGGTAAAATAGAGATTAAGCATTCAATGTTTGGTCAAATCTTGTCTTTCTTGGCTTAATTCTCTACTAGACTAATTGCCATTGATAGCCTTGAAAGGGTTTAAGCTCATTTGAACTCTAAGGCCTTAGATCTGGACTCCCCGCATACTCTGTTTTCTGCACACAAAATAGATGATTAGTTTACTAATCAATGATTAATCAATACTAATCACTACTTTTCGATGCAATTACGGGTTCAAATCAACCATTTGGTATCTGATACAGATCCCTATAATTTCAGATTGCAATTCGGAGATGGTTTGATACTCCAGCCCTTCCGTACAGATTTGTTACCCTTGGTTTAATGTAATTTTTGGTGATTTTATGCTGATAAAGCTATTGTAATGATCACCACCTAAACCTTATATTGAGTTGTAAAAGGGTAGACATTGCCCTTGAATCTTGAAATTTGATGAAGAGGTAAGACCCCCTTCACATCATCATGAGTACGGCGGCACAAGAGATAGCCAAATTTATGGGGAGCAGTTTTCAGACAAAAACCATGTATCTGCTCATGAGGAAAAATCTGTGGGGGCTAGTTGAGGGAAGAGATGAATGCAAAGAGGTGAGAGGGAAAAATAAGTGGAAGAGGAGGATTGAAAAAGCATTGGGACTTATCGCACTCAGTTTAAATAATGAAATCATTCATCACATCACAAGGATACAGTGGGCAAAAGATGCATTGGATGAACTCAAAAAATTATTTGGAACACAAGCAAAAAATTCAAAGATAAGTCTGTTAATACAATTCTAGAAATTAGACATGAAGGAAAGTAAATCATTAATCACACACTTGAACAAATATAAAAGCATTAAGCAGTTATTGGCAAAAAGACAGAAGATGATGAGGCACTAGCAGTGCTTCTGAAGAGTGTGGACAAAGGTGAATATGAAAACATTGTAGCAACACTAAAGAATGTACCTGAATTGAAGCTAAAAAAGATAGAAGGAGCTCTACTAGAGCAAGAGACCAGAGGTAAAGAGAAGAAATGGCTAGACTCAACAGCAGCAGAAAGAAAGCATTCTTCACTTGAGGAGGATTCTCTCGAGGACGAGGACGAGAAAGAGGTAGAGTACGACGAAGGACCATCACTTGCCAAAACTGTGGAAAAGCCAGGACACATGGCAAGAGACTGCTCTACAGCAAACCCAGTGAAGAAGAAACGACATCAACAAACTTCATTGTGGCTCCTAAGGAAGTGGAGTCAGATCATCTTTTCTGAGAGAGAGAGAGAGAGAGAGAGAGAGAGAGAGAGAGAGAGAGAGAGAGAGAGAGAGAGAGAGAGAGAGAGAGAACCCTACAACCGAATGTAACCTGCCCCAACAAAGTAAAACCACCTCTCAGCCACCGATGATGTCGGCCATGTGGTAGATGTATGTATGAGCACTTTGGTCAAGGTCACGGGCACTTGTAGTAACCTTGGACACATAGAGAGAGAGAGTGTCAAGGACTATGAGTTTAGGGACTTGAGGCACTGGTCGCGGACTATCAAGTAAGAGGGAAACTTGGTATAGGGTCCAGGTGTGCTAGGAGTATTCACTTGAGGGGAGGTGTTGACATATACAAGTGAATAGGCTGTAAAAGAGAATCTATAAATGTGAGAGAGCCTGTGAAAAGGTGAGAAGTATCTACTGGGAGAGAATAAATGGTAGCATGAGGAGATTTAGGAGGTGTGGAGATATTCTGGGAAGAGGTGGAGAGAATCAAGCAAAAGAGGTGGAGTGAATCAAGGAGAAATCAGTGGGAATAGATGCTTGGATGTAAACTCTATAAATTGAGGGATTGGCCTAATGAGAATTTGCTGGTTTTTGATTATCCATGCCTACATTAAGCTATCAGTTAATTGCTCACTAATCACATCTTAATTATCATCTAATCTCTTTGTTATTGATGTGGATTCTAGCATTTGATCCACCATAGCTGCAAATTTAACATATTATCAGAGCCTAGCCCTAGAATCCATCAATTTGTGAGCCCATTATCACTTGGCTAATTAGGATTAGTAGATAATTAAGATTTTTACCTCTTTTCAACTAGCTCTTTGCACCCCTAGCCAGTAGAGGGGCTTGATCTCCCTCCAGAAGCACTATTAGGGCAAATAACTCTAGGCAACCATAGCTAGCCATCCCATTCAAACAAAATCGCAAACCGCCAAGCGTAGCTGCCAATTTTTGCTAAATCGCTGGCGCCACATTTCTGAAGGAGAAATGAGATCTCTACTACTCCAGATCAAATTGCTATAATTCCTCTTGGCCCTAGTGGTTTTCAAGGGTGCTCTACAAGCTGGTGAAGACAGATTTTGATTTGATCAAGTCTACAATGAGATCTAAGCTCTTCATCAAATCTACAGGTGACTTTGGTAAAACAGAGATTAAGCATTCAATGTTTGGTCAAATCTTGTCTTTCTTGGCTTAATTCTCTACTAGACTAATTGCCATTGATAGCCTTGAAAAGATTTAAGCTCATTTGAACTCTAAGGCCTTAGATCTGGACTCCCCGCATACTCTTTTTTCTGCACACAAAATAGATGATTAGTTTACTAATCAATGATTAATCAATACTAATCACTATTGTTCGATGCAATTACGGGTTCAAATCACCATTTGGTATCTGATATAGATCCCTATAATTTCAGATTGCAATTCGGAGATGGTTTGATACTCCAACCCTTCCGTACAGATTTGTTACCCTTGGTTTAATGTAATTTTTGGTGATTTTATGCTGATAAAGCTGTTGTAATCATCACCACCTAAACCTTATATTGAGTTGTAAAAGGGTAGACATTGCCCTTGAATCTTGAAATTTGATCAAGAGGTAAGACCCCCTTCACATCATCATGAGTACGGCGGCACAAGAGATAGCCAATTTTATGGGGAGTAGTTTTACACATGGCAGACAAAAACCATGAATCTGCTCATGAGGAAAAATCTGTGGGGGCTAGTTGAGGGAAGAGATGAATGCAAAGAGGTGAGAGGGAAAAATAAGTGGAAGAGGAGGATTGAAAAAGCATTGGGACTTATCGCACTCAGTTTAAATAATGAAATCATTCATCACATCACAAGGATACAGTGGGCAAAAGATGCATTGGATGAACTCAAAAAATTATTTGGAACACAAGCAAAAAATTCAAAGATAAGTCTGTTAATACAATTCTAGAAATTAGACATGAAGGAAAGTAAATCATTAATCACACACTTGAACAAATATAAAAGCATTAAGCAGTTATTGGCAAAAAGACAGAAGATGATGAGGCACTAGCAGTGCTTCTGAAGAGTGTGGACAAAGGTGAATATGAAAACATTGTAGCAACACTAAAGAATGTACCTGAATTGAAGCTAAAAAAGATAGAAGGAGCTCTACTAGAGCAAGAGACCAGAGGTAAAGAGAAGAAATGGCTAGACTCAACAGCAGCAGAAAGAAAGCATTCTTCACTTGAGGAGGATTCTCTCGAGGACGAGGACGAGAAAGAGGTAGAGTACGACGAAGGACCATCACTTGCCAAAACTGTGGAAAAGCCAGGACACATGGCAAGAGACTGCTCTACAGCAAACCCAGTGAAGAAGAAACGACATCAACAAACTTCATTGTGGCTCCTAAGGAAGTGGAGTCAGATCATCTTTTCTGAGAGAGAGAGAGAGAGAGAGAGAGAGAGAGAGAGAGAGAGAGAGAGAGAGAAACCCTACAACCGAATGTAACCTGCCCCAACAAAGTAAAACCACCTCTCAGCCACCGATGATGTCGGCCATGTGGTAGATGTATGTATGAGCACTTTGGTCAAGGTCACGGGCACTTGTAGTAACCTTGGACACATAGAGAGAGAGTGTGTCAAGGACTATGAGTTTAGGGACTTGAGGCACTGGTCGCGGACTATCAAGTAAGAGGGAAACTTGGTATAGGGTCCACGTGTGCTAGGAGTATTCACTTGAGGGGAGGTGTTGACATATACAAGTGAATAGGCTGTAAAAGAGAATCTATAAATGTGAGAGAGCCTGTGAAAAGGTGAGAAGTATCTACTGGGAGAGAATAAATGGTAGCATGAGGAGATTTAGGAGGTGTGGAGATATTCTGGGAAGAGGTGGAGAGAATCAAGCAAAAGAGGTGGAGTGAATCAAGGAGAAATCAGTGGGAATAGATGCTTGGATGTAAACTCTATAAATTGAGGGATTGGCCTAATGAGAATTTGCTGGTTTTTGATTATCCATGCCTACATTAAGCTATCAGTTAATTGCTCACTAATCACATCTTAATTATCATCTAATCTCTTTGTTATTGATGTGGATTCTAGCATTTGATCCACCATAGCTGCAAATTTAACATATTATGAGAGCCTAGCCCTAGAATCCATCAATTTGTGAGCCCATTATCACTTGGCTAATTAGGATTAGTAGATAATTAAGATTTTTACCTCTTTTCAACTAGCTCTTTGCACCCCTAGCCAGTAGAGGGGCTTGATCTCCCTCCAGAAGCACTATTAGGGCAAATAACTCTAGGCAACCATAGCTAGCCATCCCATTCAAACAAAATCGCAAACCGCCAAGCGTAGCTGCCAATTTTTGCTAAATCGCTGGCGCCACATTTCTGAAGGAGAAATGAGATCTCTACTACTCCAGATCAAATTGCTATAATTCCTCTTGGCCCTAGTGGTTTTCAAGGGTGCTCTACAAGCTGGTGAAGACAGATTTTGATTTGATCAAGTCTACAATGAGATCTAAGCTCTTCATCAAATCTACAGGTGACTTTGGTAAAACAGAGATTAAGCATTCAATGTTTGGTCAAATCTTGTCTTTCTTGGCTTAATTCTCTACTAGACTAATTGCCATTGATAGCCTTGAAAAGATTTAAGCTCATTTGAACTCTAAGGCCTTAGATCTGGACTCCCCGCATACTCTTTTTTCTGCACACAAAATAGATGATTAGTTTACTAATCAATGATTAATCAATACTAATCACTATTGTTCGATGCAATTACGGGTTCAAATCACCATTTGGTATCTGATATAGATCCCTATAATTTCAGATTGCAATTCGGAGATGGTTTGATACTCCAACCCTTCCGTACAGATTTGTTACCCTTGGTTTAATGTAATTTTTGGTGATTTTATGCTGATAAAGCTGTTGTAATCATCACCACCTAAACCTTATATTGAGTTGTAAAAGGGTAGACATTGCCCTTGAATCTTGAAATTTGATCAAGAGGTAAGACCCCCTTCACATCATCATGAGTACGGCGGCACAAGAGATAGCCAATTTTATGGGGAGTAGTTTTACACATGGCAGACAAAAACCATGAATCTGCTCATGAGGAAAAATCTGTGGGGGCTAGTTGAGGGAAGAGATGAATGCAAAGAGGTGAGAGGGAAAAATGAGTGGAAGAGGAGGATTGAAAAAGCATTGGGACTTATCGCACTCAGTTTAAATGATGAAATCATTCATTACATTATAAGGATACAGTGGGCAAAAGATGCATTGGATGAACTCAAAAAATTATTTGGAACACAAGCAAAAAATTCAAAGATAAATCTGTTAATACAATTCTAGAAATTAGACATGAAGGAAAGTGAATCTTTAATCACACGCTTGAACAAATATAAAAGCATTAAGTAACAACTGGCAACTATTGGCAAAAAGACAGAAGATGATGAGGCACTAACAGTGCTTCTGAAGAGTGTGGACAAAGGTGAATATGAAAACATTGTAGCAACACTAAAGAATGTACCTGAATTGAAGCTAAGAAAGATAGAAGGAGCTCTACTAGAGCAAGAGACCAGAGGCAAAGAGAAGAAATGGCTAGACTCAACAGCAGGAGAAAAAAAAGCATTCTTCACCTGAGGAGGATTCTCTCGAGGACGAGGACGAGAAAGAGGTAGAGTACGAGGAAGGACCATCACTTGCCAAAACTGTGGAAAAGCCAGGACACATGGCAAGAGACTGCTACAGTGGAGACATCAACAAACTTTATGGAGGCTGTAAAAGAGAATCTATAAATGTGAGAGAGCCTGTGAAAAGGTGAGAAGTATCTACTGGGAGAGAATAAAGGGTAGCATGAGGAGATTTAGGAGGTGTGGAGATATTCTAGGAAGAGGTGGAGATAATCAAGCAAAAGAGGTGGAGTGAATCAAGGAGAAATCAGTGGGAATAGATGCTTGGATGTAAACTCTATAAATTGAGGGATTGGCCTAATGAGAATTTTTTGATTATCCATGCCTACATTAAGCTATCAGTTAATTGCTCACTAATCACGTCTTAATTATCATCTAATCTCTTTGTTAATGATGTGGATTCTAGCATTTGATCCACCATTGCTGCAAATTTAACATATTATCAGAGCCTAGCCCTAGAATCCATCAATTTGTGAGCCCATTATCACTTGGCTAATTAGGATTAGTAGATAATTAAGATTTTTACCTCTTTTCAACTAGCTCTTTGCACCCCTAGCCAGTAGAGGGGCTTGATCTCCCTCGAGAAGCACTATTAGGGCAAATAATTCTAGGCAACCATAGCTAGCCATCCCATTCAAACAAAATCGCAAACCGCCAAGCGTAGCTGCCAATTTTTGTTAAATCGCTGGCGCCACATTTCTGAAGGAGAAATGAGATCTCTACTACTCCAGATCAAATTGCTATAATTCCTCTTGGCCCTAGTGGTTTTCAAGGGTGCTCTACAAGTCGGTGAAGACAGATTTTGATTTGATCAAGTCTACAATGAGATCTAAGCTCTTCATCAAATCTACAGGTGACTTTGGTAAAATAGAGATTAAGCATTCAATGTTTGGTCAAATCTTGTCTTTCTTGGCTTAATTCTCTACTAGACTAATTGCCATTGATAGCCTTGAAAGGGTTTAAGCTCATTTGAACTCTAAGGCCTTAGATCTGGACTCCCCGCATACTCTGTTTTCTGCACACAAAATAGATGATTAGTTTACTAATCAATGATTAATCAATACTAATTACTATTGTTCGATGCAATTACGGGTTCAAATCAACCATTTGGTATCTGATATAGATCCCTATAATTTCAGATTGCAATTCGGAGATGGTTTGATACTCCAACCCTTCCGTACAGATTTGTTACCCTTGGTTTAATGTAATTTTTGGTGATTTTATGCTGATAAAGCTGTTGTAATCATCACCACCTAAACCTTATATTGAGTTGTAAAAGGGTAGACATTGCCCTTGAATCTTGAAATTTGATTAAGAGGTAAGACCCCCTTCACATCATCATGAGTACGGCGGCACAAGAGATAGCCAAATTTATGGGGAGCAGTTTTCAGACAAAAACCATGAATCTGCTCATGAGGAAAAATCTGTGGGGGCTAGTTGAGGGAAGAGATGAATGCAAAGAGGTGAGAGGGAAAAATAAGTGGAAGAGGAGGATTGAAAAAGCATTGGGACTTATCGCACTCAGTTTAAATAATGAAATCATTCATCACATCACAAGGATACAGTGGGCAAAAGATGCATTGGATGAACTCAAAAAATTATTTGGAACACAAGCAAAAAATTCAAAGATAAGTCTGTTAATACAATTCTAGAAATTAGACATGAAGGAAAGTAAATCATTAATCACACACTTGAACAAATATAAAAGCATTAAGCAGTTATTGGCAAAAAGACAGAAGATGATGAGGCACTAGCAGTGCTTCTGAAGAGTGTGGACAAAGGTGAATATGAAAACATTGTAGCAACACTAAAGAATGTACCTGAATTGAAGCTAAAAAAGATAGAAGGAGCTCTACTAGAGCAAGAGACCAGAGGTAAAGAGAAGAAATGGCTAGACTCAAGAGCAGCAGAAAAAAAAGCATTCTTCACCTGAGGAGGATTCTCTCGAGGACGAGGACGAGAAAGAGGTAGAGTACGACGAAGGACCATCACTTGCCAAAACTGTGGAAAAGCCAGGACACATGGCAAGAGACTGCTCTACAGCAAACCCAGTGAAGAAGAAAGGACATCAACAAACTTCATGGAGGCTCCTAAGGAAGTGGAGTCAGATCATCTTTTCTGAGAGAGAGAGAGAGAGAGAGAGAGAGAGAGAGAGAGAGAGAGAGAGAGAGAGAGAGAGAGAAACCCTACAACCGAATGTAACCTGCCCCAACAAAGTAAAACCACCTCTCAGCCACCGATGATGTCGGCCATGTGGTAGATGTATGTATGAGCACTTTGGTCAAGGTCACGGGCACTTGTAGTAACCTTGGACACATAGAGAGAGAGAGTGTCAAGGACTATGAGTTTAGGGACTTGAGGCACTGGTCGCGGACTATCAAGTAAGAGGGAAACTTGGTATAGGGTCCACGTGTGCTAGGAGTATTCACTTGAGGGGAGGTGTTGACATATACAAGTGAATAGGCTGTAAAAGAGAATCTATAAATGTGAGAGAGCCTGTGAAAAGGTGAGAAGTATCTACTGGGAGAGAATAAAGGGTAGCATGAGAAGATTTAGGAGGTGTGGAGATATTCTGGGAAGAGGTGGAGAGAATCAAGCAAAAGAGGTGGAGTGAATCAAGGAGAAATCAGTGGGAATAGATGCTTGGATGCAAACTCTATAAATTGAGGCATTGGCCTAATGAGAATTTGCTGGTTTTTGATTATCCATGCCTACATTAAGCTATCAATTAATTGCTCACTAATCACGTCTTAATTATCATCTAATGTCTTTGTTAATGATGTGGATTCTAGCATTTGATCCACCATTGCTGCAAATTTAACATATTATCAGAGCCTAGCCCTAGAATCCATCAATTTGTGAGCCCATTATCACTTGGCTAATTAGGATTAGTAGATAATTAAGATTTTTACCTCTTTTCAACTAGCTCTTTGCACCCCTAGCCAGTAGAGGGGCTTGATCTCCCTCCAGAAGCACTATTAGGGCAAATAATTCTAGGCAACCATAGCTAGCCATCCCATTCAAACAAAATCGCAAACCGCCAAGCGTAGCTGCCAATTTTTGTTAAATCGCTGGCGCCACATTTCTGAAGGAGAAATGAGATCTCTACTACTCCAGATCAAATTGCTATAATTCCTCTTGGCCCTAGTGGTTTTCAAGGGTGCTCTACAAGTCGGTGAAGACAGATTTTGATTTGATCAAGTCTACAATGAGATCTAAGCTCTTCATCAAATCTACAGGTGACTTTGGTAAAATAGAGATTAAGCATTCAATGTTTGGTCAAATCTTGTCTTTCTTGGCTTAATTCTCTACTAGACTAATTGCCATTGATAGCCTTGAAAGGGTTTAAGCTCATTTGAACTCTAAGGCCTTAGATCTGGACTCCCCGCATACTCTGTTTTCTGCACACAAAATAGATGATTAGTTTACTAATCAATGATTAATCAATACTAATCACTATTGTTCGATGCAATTACGGGTTCAAATCAACCATTTGGTATTTGATACAGATCCCTATAATTTCAGATTGCAATTCGGAGATTGTTTGATACTCCAACCCTTCCGTACAGATTTGTTACCCTTGGTTTAATGTAATTTTTGGTGATTTTATGCTGATAAAGCTGTTGTAATCATCACCACCTAAACCTTATATTGAGTTGTAAAAGGGTAGACATTGCCCTTGAATCTTGAAATTTGATCAAGAGGTAAGACCGCCTTCACATCATCATGAGTACGGCGGCACAAGAGATAGCCAAATCTATGGGGAGCAGTTTTACACATGGCAGACAAAAACCATGTATCTCCTCATTAGGAAAAATCTGTGGTTTGGGGGCTAGTTGAGGGAAGAGATGAATGCAAAGAGGTGAGAGGGAAAAATGAGTGGAAGAGGAGGATTGAAAAAGCATTGGGACTTATCGCACTCAGTTTAAATGATGAAATCATTCATTAATTATAAGAATACAGTGGGCAAAAGATGCATTGGATGAACTCAAAAAATTATTTGGAACACAAGCAAAAAATTCAAAGATAAATCTGTTAATACAATTCTAGAAATTAGACATGAAGGAAAGTGAATCTTTAATCACACGCTTGAACAAATATAAAAGCATTAAGTAACAACTGGCAGCTATTGGCAAAAAGACAGAAGATGATGAGGCACTAACAGTGCTTCTGAAGAGTGTGGACAAAGGTGAATATGAAAACATTGTAGCAACACTAAAGAATGTACCTGAATTGAAGCTAAGAAAGATAGAAGGAGCTCTACTAGAGCAAGAGACCAGAGGCAAAGAGAAGAAATGGCTAGACTCAACAGCAGGAGAAAAAAAAGCATTCTTTACCTGAGGAGGATTCTCTTGAGGACGAGGACGAGAAAGAGGTAGAGTACGAGGAAGGACCATCACTTGCCAAAACTGTGGAAAAGCCAGGACACATGGCAAGAGACATCTACAGCAAACGCAGTGGAGACATCAACAAACTTCATGGAGGCTCCTAAGGAAGTGGAGTCAGATCATCTTTTCTGAGAGAGAGAGAGAGAGAGAGAGAGAGAGAGAGAGAGAGAGAGAGAGAGAGAGAGAGAGAGAGAGACCCTACAACCGAATGTAACCTGCCTCAACAAAGTAAAACCACCTCTCAGCCATCGATGATGTCGGCCATGTGGTAGATGTATGTATGAGCACTTTGGTCAAGGTCACGGGCGCTTGTAGTAGCCTTGGACACATAGAGAGAGAGAGTGTCAAGGACTATGAGTTTAGGGACTTGAGGCACTGGTCGCGGACTATCAAGTAAGAGGGAAACTTGGTATAGGGTCCAGTGGTGCTAGGAGTTTTCACTTGAGGGGAGCTGTTGACATATACAAGTGAATAGGCTGTAAAAGAGAATCTATAAATGTGAGAGAGCCTGTGAAAAGGTGAGAAGTATCTACTGGGAGAGAATAAAGGGTAGCATGAGGAGATTTAGGAGGTGTGGAGATATTCTGGGAAGAGGTGGAGAGAATCAAGCAAAAGAGGTGGAGTGAATCAAGGAGAAATCAGTGGGAATAGATGCTTGGATGTAAACTCTATAAATTGAGGGATTGGGCTAATGAGAATTTGCTGGTTTTTGATTATCCATGCCTACATTAAGATATCAGTTAATTGCTCACTAATCACGTCTTAATTATCATCTAATCTCTTTGTTAATGATGTGGATTCTAGCATTTGATCCACCATAGCTAGAAATTTAACATATTATGAGAGCCTAGCCCTAGAATCCATCAATTTGTGAGCCCATTATCACTTGGCTAATTAGGATTAGTAGATAATTAAGATTTTTTACCTCTTTTCAACTAGCTCTTTGCACCCCTAGCCAGTAGAGGGGCTTGATCTCCCTCGAGAAGCACTATTAGGGCAAATAATTCTAGGCAACCATAGCTAGCCATCCCATTCAAAGAAAATCGCAAACCGCCAAGCGTAGCTGCCAATTTTTGCTAAATCGCTGGCGCCACATTTCTGAAGGAGAAATGAGATCTCTACTACTCCAGATCAAATTGCTATAATTCCTCTTGGCCCTAGTGGTTTTCAAGGGTGCTCTACAAGCTGGTGAAGACAGATTTTGATTTGATCAAGTCTACAATGAGATCTAAGCTCTTCATCAAATCTACAGGTGACTTTGGTAAAACAGAGATTAAGCATTCAATGTTTGGTCAAATCTTGTCTTTCTTGGCTTAATTCTCTACTAGACTAATTGCCATTGATAGCCTTGAAAGGATTTAAGCTCATTTGAACTCTAAGGCCTTAGATCTGGACTCCCCGCATACTCTATTTTCTGCACACAAAATAGATGATTAGTTTACTAATCAATGATTAATCAATACTAATCACTACTTTTCGATGCAATTACGGGTTCAAATCAACCATTTGGTATCTGATACAGATCCCTATAATTTCAGATTGCAATTCGGAGATGGTTTGATACTCCAGCCCTTCCGTACAGATTTGTTACCCTTGGTTTAATGTAATTTTTGGTGATTTTATGCTGATAAAGCTATTGTAATGATCACCACCTAAACCTTATATTGAGTTGTAAAAGGGTAGACATTGCCCTTGAATCTTGAAATTTGATCAAGAGGTAAGACCCCCTTCACATCATCATGAGTACGGCGGCACAAGAGATAGCCAAATTTATGGGGAGCAGTTTTACACATGGGAGACAAAAACAATGTATCTGCTCATGAGGAACAATCTGTGGGGGCTAGTTGAGGGAAGAGATGAATGCAAAGAGGTGAGAGGGAAAAATGAATGGAAGAGGAGGATTGAAAAAGCATTGGGACTTATCGCACTCAGTTTAAATGATGAAATCATTCATCACATCACAAGGATACAGTGGGCAAAAGATGCATTGGATGAACTCAAAAAATTATTTGGAACACAAGCAAAAAATTCAAAGATAAATCTGTTAATACAATTCTACAAATTAGACATGAAGGAAAGTGAATCTTTAATCACACGCTTGAACAAATATAAAAGCATTAAGCAACAACTGGCAGCTATTGGCAAAAAGACAGAAGATGATGAGGCACTAACAGTGCTTCTGAAGAGTGTGGACAAAGGTGAATATGAAAACATTGTAGCAACACTAAAGAATGTACCTGAATTGAAGCTAAGAAAGATAGAAGGAGCTCTACTAGAGCAAGAGACCAGAGGCAAAGAGAAGAAATGGCTAGACTCAACAGCAGGAGAAAAAAAAGCATTCTTCACCTGAGGAGGATTCTCCCGAGGACGAGGACGAGAAAGAGGTAGAGTACGAGGAAGGACCATCACTTGCCAAAACTGTGGAAAAGCCAAGACACATGGCAAGAGACTGCTACAGCAGACCTAGTGGAGAAGAAACACATCAACAAACTTCATGGAGGCCCCTAAGGAAGTGGAGTCAAATCATCTTTTCAGAGAGAGAGAGAGAGAGAGAGAGAGAGAGAGAGAGAGAGAGAGAGAGAGAGAGAGAGAGAGAGAGAGAGAGAGAGAGAGAGAGAGAGAGAGAGAGACCCTACAACCGAATGTAACCTGCCCCAACAAAGTAAAACCACCTCTCAGCCACCGATGATGTCGGCCATGTGGTAGATGTATGTATGAGCACTTTGGTCAAGGTCACGGGCACTTGTAGTAGCCTTGGACACATAGAGAGAGAGAGTGTCAAGGACTATGAGTTTAGGGACTTGAGGCACTAGTCGCGGACTATCAAGTAAGAGGGAAACTTGGTATAGGGTCCAGGTGTGCTAGGAGTATTCACTTGAGGGGAGCTGTTGACATATACAAGTGAATAGGCTGTAAAAGAGAATCTATAAATCTGAGAGAGCCTGTGAAAAGGTGAGAACTATCTACTGGGAGAGAATAAAGGGTAACATGAGGAGATTTAGGAGGTGTGGAGATATTCTGGGAAGAGGTGGAGAGAATCAAGCAAAAGAGGTGGAGTGAATCAAGGAGAAATCAGTGGAAATAGATGCTTGGATGTAAACTCTATAAATTGAGGCATTGGCCTAATGAGAATTTGCTGGTTTTTGATTATCCATGCCTACATTAAGCTATCAGTTAATTGCTCACTATAATTGCTCACTAATCACGTCTTAATCATCATCTAATCTCTTTGTTAATGATGTGGATTCTAGCATTTGATCCACCATAGCTGCAAATTTAACATATTATCAGAGCCTAGCCCTAGAATCCATCAATTTGTGAGCCCATTATCACTTGGCTAATTAGGATTAGAAGATAATTAAGATTTTTACCTCTTTTCAACTAGCTCTTTGCACCCCTAGCCAGTAGAGGGGCTTGATCTCCCTCTAGAAGCACTATTAGGGCAAATAATTCTAGGCAACCATAGCTAGCCATTCCATTCAAACAAAATCGCAAACCGCCAAGCGTAGCTGTCATATTTTGCTAAATCGCTGGCGCCACATTTCTGAAGGAGAAATGAGATCTCTACTACTCCAGATCAAATTGCTATAATTCCTCTTGGCCCTAGTGGTTTTCAAGGGTGCTCTACAAGCTGGTGAAGACAGATTTTGATTTGATCAAGTCTACAGTGAGATCTAAGCTCTTCATCTATAAAACAGAGATTAAGCATTCAATGTTTGGTCAAATCTTGTCTTTCTTGGCTTAATTCTCTACTAGACTAATTGCCATTGATAGCCTTGAAAGGATTTAAGCTCATTTGAACTCTAAGGCCTTAGATCTGGACTCCCGCATACTCTGTTTTCTGCACACAAAATAGATGATTAGTTTACTAATCAATGATTAATCAATACTAATCACTATTTTTCGGTGCAATTACGGGTTCAAATCAACCATTTGGTATCTGATACAGATCCCTATAATTTCAGATTACAATTCGGAGATGGTTTGATACTCCAACCCTTCCGTACAGATTTGTTACCCTTGGTTTAATGTAATTTTTGGTGATTTTATGCTGATAAAGCTGTTGTAATCATCACCACCTAAACCTTGTATCTGCTGAGTACGGTGGCAGACAAAAACCATGTATCTGCTCATGAGGAAAAATATGTGGGGGCTAGTTGAGGGAAGAGATGAATGCAAAGAGGTGAGAGGGAAAAATGAGTGGAAGAGGAGGATTGAAAAAGCATTGGGAGTTATCGCACTCAGTTTAAATGATGAAATCATTCATCACATCACAAGGATACAGTGGGCAAAAGATGCATTGGATGAACTCATACAATTCTAGAAATTAGACATGAAGGAAAGTGAATCTTTAATCACACGCTTGAACAAATATAAAAGCATTAAGCAACAACTGGCAGCTATTGGCAAAAAGACAGAAGATGATGAGGCACTAACAGTGCTTCTGAAGAGTGTGGACAAAGGTGAATATGAAAACATTGTAGCAACACTAAAGAATGTACCTGAATTGAAGCTAAAAAAGATAGAAGGAGCTCTACTAGAGCAAGAGACCAGAGGCCAAGAGAAGAAATGGCTAGACTCAATAGCAGGAGAAAAAAAAGCATTCTTCACCTGAGGAGGATTCTCTCACGGACGAGGACGAGAAAGAGGTAGAGTACGAGGAAGGACCATCACTTGCCAAAACTGTGGAAAAGCCAGGACACATGGCAAGAGACTGCTACAGCAAACCCAGTGGAGAAAAAACGACATCAACAAACTTCATGGAGGCCCCTAAGGAAGTGGAGTCAGATCATCTTTTCTGAGAGAGAGAGAGAGAGAGAGAGAGAGAGTGAGAGAGAGAGAGAGAGAGAGAGAGAGAGAGAGAGAGAGAGAGAGAGAGAGAGAGAGACCCTACAACCGAATGTAACCTGCCCCAACAAAGTAAAACCACCTCTCAGCCAACCACCGATGATGTCGGCCATGTGGTAGATGTATGTATGAGCACTTTGGTCAAGGTCACGGGCACTTGTAGTAGCCTTGGACACATAGAGAGAGAAAGAGAGTGTCAAGGACTATGAATTTAGGGACTTGAGGCACTGGTCGCGAACTATCAAGTAAGAGGGAAACTTGGTATAGGGTCCAGGTGTGCTAGGAGTATTCACTTGAGGGGAGGTGTTGACATATACAAGTGAATAGGCTGTAAAAGAGAATCTATAAATGTGAGAGAGCCTGTGAAAAGGTGAGAAGTATCTACTGGGAGAGAATAAAGGGTAGCATGAGGAGATTTAGGAGGTGTGGAGATATTCTGGGAAGATGTGGAGAGAATCAAGCAAAAGAGGTGGAGTGAATCAAGGAGAAATCAATGGGAATAGATGCTTGGATGTAAACTCTATAAATTGAGGGATTGGCCTAATGAGAATTTTTTGATTATCCATGCCTACATTAAGCTATCAGTTAATTGCTCACTAATCACGTCTTAATTATCATCTAATCTCTTTGTTAATGATGTGGATTCTAGCATTTGATCCACCATTGCTGTAAATTTAACATATTATCAAAGCCTAGCCCTAGAATCCATCAATTTGTGAGCCCATTATCACTTGGCTAATTAGGATTAGTAGATAATTAAGATTTTTTACCTCTTTTCAACTAGCTCTTTGCACCCCTAGCCAGTAGAGGGCTTGATCTCCCTCGTGAAGCACTATTAGGGCAAATAATTCTAGGCAACCATAGCTAGCCATCCCATTCAAACAAAATCGCAAACCGCCAAGCGTAGCTGCCAATTTTTGCTAAATCGCTGGCGCCACTTTTCTGAAGGAGAAATGAGATCTCTACTACTCCAGATTAAATTGCTATAATTCCTCTTGGCCCTAGTGGTTTTCAAGGGTGCTCTACAAGCTGGTGAAGACAGATTTTGATTTGATGAAGTCTACAATGAGATCTAAGCTCTTCATCAAATCTACAGGTGACTTTGGTAAAACAGAGATTAAGCATTCAATGTTTGGTCAAATCTTGTCTTTCTTGGCTTAATTCTCTACTAGACTAATTGCCATTGATAGCCTTGAAAGGATTTAAGCTCATTTGAACTCTAAGGCCTTAGATCTGGACTCCCCGCATACTCTATTTTCTGCACACAAAATAGATGATTAGTTTACTAATCAATGATTAATCAATACTAATCACTATTTTTCGATGCAATTACTGGTTCAAATCAACCATTTGGTATCTGATAGAGATCCCTATAATTTCAGATTGCAATTCGGAGATGGTTTGATACTCCAACCCTTCCGTACAGATTTGTTACCCTTGGTTTAATGTAATTTTTGGTGATTTTATGCTGATAAAGCTGTTGTAATCATCACCACCTAAACCTTATATTGAGTTGTAAAAGGGTAGACATTGCCCTTGAATCTTAAAATTTGATCAAGAGGTAAGACCCCCTTCACATCATCATGAGTACGGCGGCACAAGAGATAGCCAAATTTATGGGGAGCAGTTTTACACATGGCAGACAAAAACCATGTATCTGCTCATGAGGAAAAATCTGTGGGGGCTAGTTGAGGGAAGAGATGAATGCAAAGAGGTGAGAGGGAAAAATGAGTGGAAGAGGAGGATTGAAAAAGACTTGGGACTTATCGCACTCAGTTTAAATGATGAAATCATTCATCACATCACAAGGATACAGTGGGCAAAAGATGCATTGGATGAACTCAAAAAATTATTTGGAACACAAGCAAAAAATTCAAAGATAAATCTGTTAATACAATTCTAGAAATTAGACATGAAGGAAAGTGAATCTTTAATCACACGCTTGAACAAATATAAAAGCATTAAGCAACAACTGGCAGCTATTGGCAAAAAGACAGAAGATGATGAGGCACTAACAGTGCTTCTGAAGAGTGTGGACAAAGGTGAATATGAAAACATTGTAGCAACACTAAAGAATGTACCTGAATTGAAGCTAAAAAAGATAGAAGGAGCTCTACTAGAGCAAGAGACCAGAGGCAAAGAGAAGAAATGGCTAGACTCAACAGCAGGAGAAAAAAAAGCATTCTTCACCTGAGGAGGATTCTCTCGAGGACGAGGACGAGAAAGAGGTAGAGTACGAGGAAGGACCATCACTTGCCAAAACTGTGGAAAAGCCAGGACACATGGCAAGAGACTGCTACAGCAAACCTAGTGGAGAAGAAACGACATCAACAAACTTCATGGAGGCTCCTAAGGAAGTGGAGTCAGATCATCTTTTCTGAGAGAGAGAGAGAGAGAGAGAAACCCTACAACCGAATGTAACCTGCCCCAACAAAGTAAAACCACCTCTCAGCCACCGATGATGTCGGCCATGTGGTAGATGTATGTATGAGCACTTTGGTCAAGGTCACGGGCACTTGTAGTAGCCTTGAACACATAGAGAGAGAGAGAGTGTCAAGGACTATGAGTTTAGGGACTTGAGGCACTGGTCGCGGACTATCAAGTAAGAGGGAAACTTGGTATAGGGTCCAGGTGTGCTAGGAGTATTCACTTGAGGGGAGGTGTTGACATATACAAGTGAATAGGCTGTAAAAGAGAATCTATAAATGTGAGAGAGCCTGTGAAAAGGTGAGAAGTATCTACTGGGAGAGAATAAAGGGTAGCATGAGGAGATTTAGGAGGTGTGGAGATATTCTGGGAAGAGATGGAGAGAATCAAGCAAAAGAGGTGGAGTGAATCAAGGAGAAATCAGTGGGAATAGATGCTTGGATGTAAACTCTATAAATTGAGGCATTGGCCTAATGAGAATTTGCTGGTTTTTGATTATCCATGCCTACATTAAGCTATCAGTTAATTGTTCACTAATCACGTCTTAATTATCATCTAATGTCTTTGTTAATGATGTGGATTCTAGCATTTGATCCACCATAGCTGCAAATTTAACATATTATCAGAGCCTAGCCCTAGAATCCATCAATCTGTGAGCCCATTATCACTTGGCTAATTAGGATTAGTAGATAATTAAGATTTTTACCTCTTTTCAACTAGCTCTTTGCACCCCTAGCCAGTAGAGGGGCTTGATCTCCCTCCAGAAGCACTATTAGGGCAAATAACTCTAGGCAACCATAGCTAGCCATCCCATTCAAACAAAATCGCAAACCTCCAAGCGTAGCTACCAATTTTTGCTATCGCTGGCGCCACATTTCTGAAGGAGAAATGAGATCTCTACTACTCCAGATCAAATTGCTATAATTCCTCTTGGCCCTAGTGGTTTTCAAGGGTGCTCTACAAGCTGGTGAAGACAGATTTTGATTTGATCAAGTCTACAGTGAGATCTAAGCTCTTCATCAAATCTACAGGTGACTTTGGTAAAACAGAGATTAAGCATTCAATGTTTGGTCAAATCTTGTCTTTCTTGGCTTAATTCTCTACTAGACTAATTGCCATTGATAGCCTTGAAAGGATTTAAACTCATTTGAACTCTAAGGCCTTAGATCTGGACTCCCCGCATACTCTGTTTTCTGCACACAAAATAGATGATTAGTTGATTAATCAATACTATTCACTATTTTTCAGTGCAATCACGAGTTCAAATCAACCATTTGGTATATGATAGAGATCCCTATAATTTTAGATTGCAAATCCAAGATGGTTTGATACTCCAACCCTTCCGTACAGATTTGTTACCCTTGGTTTAATGTAATTTTTGGTGATTTTATGCTGATAAAGCTGTTGTAATCATCACCACCTAAACCTTATATTGAGTTGTAAAAGGGTAGACATTGCCCTTGAATTTTGAAATTTGATCAAGAGGTAAGACCCCCTTCACATCATCATGAGTACGGCAGCACAAGAGATAGCCAAATTTATGGGGAGCAGTTTTACACATGGCAGACAAAAACCATGTATCTGCTCATGAGGAAAAATTTGTGGGGGCTAGTTGAGGGAAGAGATGAATGCAAAGAGGTGAGAGGGAAAAATGAGTGGAAGAGGAGGATTGAAAAAGCATTGGGACTTATCGCACTCAGTTTAAATGATGAAATCATTCATCACATCACAAGGATACAGTGGGCAAAAGATGCATTGGATGAACTCAAAACATTATTTGGAACACAAGCAAAAAATTCAAAGATAAATCTGTTAATACAATTCTAGAAATTAGACATGAAGGAAAGTGAATCTTTAATCACACACTTGAAAAAATATAAAAGCATTAAGCAACAACTGGCAGCTATTGGCAAAAAGACAGAAGATGATGAGGCACTAACAGTGCTTTTGAAGAGTGTGGACAAAGGTGAATATGAAAACATTGTAGCAACCCTAAAGGATGTACCTGAATTGAAGCTAAAAAAGATAGAATTACTAGAGCAGGAGACCAGAGGCAAAGAGAAGAAATGTCTAGACTCAACAGCAGGAGAAAAAAAGCATTCTTCACCCGAGGAGGATTCTCTCGAGGACGAGGACGAGAAAGAGGTAGAGTAGGAGGAAGGAAAAGCCAGGACACATGGCAAGAGACTGCTACAGCAAAGCCAGTGGGAGAAGAAACAACATCAACAAACTTCATGGAGGCTCCTAAGGAAGTGGAGTCAGATCATCTTTTCTGAGAGAGAGAGAGAGAGAGAGAGAGAGAGAGAGAGAGAGAGAGAGAGAGAGAGAGAGAGAGAGAGAGAGAGAAACCCTACAACCGAATGTAACCTGCCCCAACAAAGTAAAACCACCTCTCAGCCACCGATGATGTCGGCCATGTGGTAGATGTATGTATGAGCACTTTGGTCAAGGTCACGGGCACTTGTAGTAGCCCTGGACACATAGAGAGAGAGAGAGTGTCAAGGACTATGAGTTTAGGGACTTGAGGCACTGGTCGCGGACTATCAAGTAAGAGGGAAACTTGGTATAGGGTCCAGGTGTGCTAGGAGTATTCACTTGAGGGGAGGTGTTGACATATACAAGTGAATAGGCTGTAAAAGAGAATCTATAAATGTGAGAGAGCCTGTGAAAAGATGAGAAGTATCTACTGGGAGAGAATAAAGGAGATATTCTGGGAAGAGGTGGAGAGAATCAAGCAAAAGAGGTGGAGTGAATCAAGGAGAAATCAGTGGGAATAGATGCTTGGATGTAAACTCTATAAATTGAGGCATTGGCCTAATGAGAATTTGCTGGTTTTTGATTATCCATGCCTACATTAAGCTATCAATTAATTGCTCACTAATCACGTCTTAATTATCATCTAATGTCTTTGTTAATGATGTGGATTCTAGCATTTGATCCACCATTGCTGCAAATTTAACATATTATCAGAGCCTAGCCCTAGAATCCATCAATTTGTGAGCCCATTATCACTTGGCTAATTAGGATTAGTAGATAATTAAGATTTTTACCTCTTTTCAACTAGCTCTTTGCACCCCTAGCCAGTAGAGGGGCTTGATCTCCCTCCAGAAGCACTATTAGGGCAAATAATTCTAGGCAACCATAGCTAGCCATCCCATTCAAACAAAATCGCAGACCGCCAAGCGTAGCTGCCAATTGTTGCTAAATCGCTGGCGCCACATTTGTGAAGGAGTAATGAGATCTCTACTACTCTAGATCAAATTGCTATAATTCCTCTTGGCCCTAGTGGTTTTCAAGGGTGCTCTACAAGCTGGTGAAGACAGATTTTGATTTGATCAAGTCTACAGTGAGATCTAAGCTCTTCATCTAAAACAGAGATTAAGCATTCAATGTTTGGTCAAATCTTGTCTTTCTTGGCTTAATTCTCTACTAGACTAATTGCCATTGATAGACTTGAAAGGATTTAAGCTCATTTGAACTCTAAGGCCTTAGATCTGGACTCCCCGCATACTCTGTTTTTTGCACACAAAATAGATGATTAGTTTACTAATCAATGATTAATCAATACTAATCACTATTTTTCGGTGCAATTACGGGTTCAAATCAAGCATTTGGTATCTGATACAGATCCCTATAATTTCAGATTGCAATTCGGAGATGGTTTGATACTCCAACCCTTCCGTACAAATTTGTTACCCTTGGTTTAATGTAATTTTTGGTGATTTTATGCTGATAAAGCTGTTGTAATCATCACCACCTAAACCTTATATTGAGTTGTAAAAGGGTAGACATTGCCCTTGAATCTTGAAATTTGATCAAGAGGTAAGACCCCCTTCACATCATCATGAGTACGACGGCACAAGAGATAGCCAAATTTATGGGGAGCAGTTTTACACATGGTAGACAAAAACCATGTATCTGCTCATGAGGAAAAATCTGTGGGGGCTAGTTGAGGGAAGAGATGAATGCAAAGAGGTGACAGGGAAAAATGAGTGGAAGAGGAGGATTGAAAAAGCATTGGGACTTATCGCACTCAGTTTAAATGATGAAATCATTCATCACATCACAAGGATACAGTGGGCAAAAGATGCATTGGATGAACTCAAAAAATTATTTGGAACAGAAGCAAAAAATTCAAAGATAAATCTGTTAATACAGTTCTAGAAATTAGACATGAAGGAAAGTGAATCTTTAATCACACACTTGAACAAATATAAAAGCATTAAGCAACAACAGCTATTGGCAAAAAGACAGAAGATGATGAGGCACTAACAGTGCTTCTGAAGAGTGTGGACAAAGGTGAATATGAAAACATTGTAGCAACACTAAAGAATATACCTGAATTGAAGCTAAAAAAGATAGAAGGAGCTCTACTAGAGCAAGAGACCAGAGGCAAAGAGAAGAAATGGCTAGACTCAACAGCAGGAGAAAAAAAAGCATTCTTCACCTGAGGAGGATTCTCTCGAGGACGAGGACGAGGATGAGAAAGAGGTAGAGTAGGAGGAAGGACCATCACTTGCCAAAACTGTGGAAAAGCCAGGACACATGGCAAGAGACTGCTACAGCAAACCCAGTGGAGAAGAAACGACATCAACAAACTTCATGGAGGCTCCTAAGGAAGTGGAGTCAGATCATCTTTTCTGAGAGAGAGAGAGAGAGAGAGAGAGAGAGAGAGAGAGAGAAACCCTACAACCGAATGTAACCTGCCCCAACAAAGTAAAACCACCTCTCAGCCACCGATGATGTCGGCCATGTGGTAGATGTATGTATGAGCACCTTGGTCATGGTCACGGGCACTTGTAGTAGCCCTGGACACATAGAGAGAGAGAGTGTCAAGGACTATGAGTTTAGGGACTTGAGGCACTGGTCGCGGACTATCAAGTAAGAGGGAAACTTGGTATAGGGTCCACGTGTGCTAGGAGTATTCACTTGAGGGGAGGTGTTGACATATACAAGTGAATAGGCTATAAAAGAGAATCTATAAATGTGAGAGAGCCTGTGAAAAGGTGAGAAGTATCTACTGGGAGAGAATAAAGGGTAGCATGAGGAGATTTAGGAGGTGTGGAGATATTCTGGGAAGAGGTGGAGAGAATCAAGCAAAAGAGGTGGAGTGAATCAAGGAGAAATCAGTGGGAATAGATGCTTGGATGTAAACTCTATAAATTGAGGCATTGGCCTAATGAGAATTTGCTGGTTTTTGATTATCCATGCCTACATTAAGCTATCAATTAATTGCTCACTAATCACGTCTTAATTATCATCTAATCTCTTTGTTAATGATGTGGATTCTAGCATTTGATCCACCATTGCTGCAAATTTAACATATTATCAGAGCCTAACCCTAGAATCCAACAATTTGTGAGCCCATCATCACTTGGCTAATTAGGATTAGAAGATAATTAAGATTTTTACCTCTTTTCAACTAGCTCTTTGCACCCCTAGCCAGTAGAGGGGCTTGATCTCCCTCTAGAAGCACTATTAGGGCAAATAATTCTAGGCAACCATAGCTAGCCATTCCATTCAAACAAAATCGCAAACCGCCAAGCGTAGCTGCCATTTTTTGCTAAATCGCTGGCGCCACATTTC
This sequence comes from Cibotium barometz, assembly GCF_041138505.1. NCBI lineage: Eukaryota > Viridiplantae > Streptophyta > Polypodiopsida > Cyatheales > Cibotiaceae > Cibotium > Cibotium barometz. The sequence continues at coordinate 3,204,765 of NC_141047.1, forward strand.
TGAAGGAGAAATGAGATCTCTACTACTCCAGATCAAATTGCTATAATTCCTCTTGGCCCTAGTGGTTTTCAAGGGTGCTCTACAAGCTGGTGAAGACAGATTTTGATTTGATCAAGTCTACAGTGAGATCTAAGCTCTTCATCTATAAAACAGAGATTAAGCATTCAATGTTTGGTCAAATCTTGTCTTTCTTGGCTTAATTCTCTACTAGACTAATTGCCATTGATAGCCTTGAAAGGATTTAAGCTCATTTGAACTCTAAGGCCTTAGATCTGGACTCCCGCATACTCTGTTTTCTGCACACAAAATAGATGATTAGTTTACTAATCAATGATTAATCAATACTAATCACTATTTTTCGTTGCAATTACGGGTTCAAATCAACCATTTGGTATCTGATACAGATCCCTATAATTTCAGATTGCAATTCGGAGATGGTTTGATACTCCAACCCTTCCGTACAGATTTGTTACCCTTGGTTTAATGTAATTTTTGGTGATTTTATGCTGATAAAGCTGTTGTAATCATCACCACCTAAACCTTATATTGAGTTGTAAAAGGGTAGACATTGCCCTTGAATCTTGAAATTTGATCAAGAGGTAAGACCCCCTTCACATCATCATGAGTACGGCGGCACAAGAGAGCCAAATTTATGGGGAGCAGTTTTACACATGGCAGACAAAAACCATGTATCTGCTCATGAGGAAAAATCTGTGGGGGCTAGTTGAGGGAAGAGATGAATGCAGAGAGGTGAGAGGGAAAAATGAGTGGAAGAGGAGGATTGAAAAAGCATTGGGACTTATCGCACTCAGTTTAAATGATGAAATCATTGATCACATCACAAGGATACAGTGGGCAAAAGATGCATTGGATGAACTCAAAAAATTATTTGGAACACAAACAAAAAATTCAAAGATAAATCTGTTAATACAATTCTAGAAATTAGACATGAAGGAAAGTGAATCTTTAATCACACACTTGAACAAATATAAAAGCATTAAGCAACAACTCTATTGGCAAAAAGATAGAAGACGATGAGGCACTAACAGTGCTTCTGAAGAGTGTGGACAAAGGTGAATATGAAAACATTGTAGCAACACTAAAGAATGTACCTGAATTGAAGCTAAAAAAGATAGAAGGAGCTCTACTAGAGCAAGAGACTAGAGGCAAAGAGAAGAAATGGCTAGACTCAACAGCAGGAGAAAAAAAAGCATTCTTCACCTGAGGAGGATTCTCTCGAGGACGAGGACGAGAAAGAGGTAGAGTACGAGGAAGGACCATCACTTGCCAAAACTGTGGAAAAGCCAGGACACATGGCAAGAGACTGCTACAGCAAACCCAGTGGAGAAGAAACGACATCAACAAACTTCATGGAGGCTCCTAAGGAAGTGGAGTCAGATCATCTTTTCTGAGAGAGAGAGAGAGAGAGAGAGAGAGAGAGAGAGAGAGAGAGAGAGAGAGAGAGAAACCCTACAACCTGCCCCAACAAAGTAAAACCACCTCTCAGCCACCGATGATGTTGGCCATGTGGTAGATGTATGTATGAGCACTTTGGTCAAGGTCACGGGCACTTGTAGTAGCCTTGGACACATAGAGAGAGAGAGAGTGTCAAGGACTATGAGTTTAGGGACTTGAGGCACTGGTCGCGGACTATCAAGTAAGAGGGAAACTTGGTATAGGGTCTAGGTGTGCTAGGAGTATTCACTTGAGGGGAGGTGTTGACATATACAAGTGAGAATCTATAAATGTGAGAGAGCCTGTGAAAAGGTGAGAAGTATCTATTGGGAGAGAATAAAGGGTAGCATTGTGAGATCCCTGTTCCCACCGAGCAACGGATTCGGGGTACTAGCAGCGGAAGTAGCACTTCTCGCGCGGGACAGGGGTCCCACACTCGGGGCCTCACCCACGGATATCCGGATAAGAGACTAATCCGTCGGTTGTTCCAAAACCGAACCCGGAAAAACTTCCTTTATCGGAAAGCACGGGAATTCCACCAGGATAACTTTTTACTCTAACGTAGTCAATATCATTTTTGATCAAACTGATCCAATTGCATCTATAAGATATTTGGTCGGATCAAGAAAGAAACTTGCACTTGGATCATTGGGATCAACGCTTTTTTCCCCATTCAAGAGGCACAGCCGTTGATTCCTATCCATAGAACAATTACTATCCGGGATTTACTTTATCTATCGTAATAACAAAAGTTGAGTCTCGATTTATGGATCCATCAGTCCAGCCTAACCCCATCCAATCCCATGGGTTAGCCAACCGCCCAACCACTGTAGTGATGGGATCCAATTTGGAATTTGGTTAGGTTTTCTTCCGGTACCAAGGAAAAGAGTTCCAAGGCCCCCTAGCCGGAAGTTCATGCAAACATAAAACTAGCCACACCACTTACACACCCAATATGAAATTGCCTTTTTCTTAGCATTACCTAACTTTAAAACAATCCTTTAATGAAACCATAGTATCACTGATCACAATCTTCCAATTTATCCGGTTGATTCATAATTTCCCATCATTCCTTCATCAGAGTATCTATGGCATCATTGGCAACTAGAACGCTCACCACCTGTCCACACAGGGGTCTTTTCAATAGTTCCTAGCCCATAATACTCGGCAATATAATCACTTATAAAAATCAAGATGGACACTCGTTGAAGATCAGCAAGATCAACCAACAGATCCATATAAAGAGCCATGGACTCATCCATTGAAGACCAGCAAGGTCAATCAACCAGATCCATGCCCGGTTTCACAAAACAACTCTTACTCCTTGTTCCAATATCTTCCTCGACGCATGCGTGGGTATCCTAGGCGACCCAGAGCCCGAGCACCGTATGGTCAACACCCTCTAGGATCCTTCGCAGGTGACCTAGCGCTTCACTCATAGGCCGCTTCCTTGGTCCCTCATCCACCGTACCGGAAGCTCACCATTTTAATCAAACCGAGGCTAGTCAAGACCTCGGTCGACCTTGCTACGTGAGACGTCCTCCATTGACCCTCCGTCAGCAGTTACAACTTTATCAGTTAGGTCTCCCACGACCTTAATCACAAGACGGTCAAAATGCTTCCCCAGCATTCTTGACATAAAACAGCCATTTACAAACAGCATTTACAAACAGTTTACAAATACAATTTCTATATTAACTCTCATTTTTCCACATTATCCCTCATTAATCCACATTACTTATTCCACATTCCATTTATATGTGTACTCATCCAATCACATCATTTTCCATCTCTTCACTTTAGATTCCTTCACATCACATATCGTATATTCACATCCATATCCACATCCATACATCCACATTCACATCCATACATCCACATCCACATCCACATTCACATCCATACATCCATATCCACATCCATACATCCACATCCACATCCACATTCACATCCATACATCCACATCTACATGCTTACCTCCATTTTCACATCCTCATTTATACATCCACATCCCATATCCACATTCATACATACACACCCATATCCACATCCATACATCCACATCCACATGCATACATCCACTATCACGTCCTCATTCATACATCCACATCCACATACATACATGCATACATCCACTATCACGTCCTCATTCATACATCCACATCCACATTCCCATTCACATCTATACATCCACATCTACATCCACATACATATATACATCCACATCCACATTCCACATCCACATTCCACATTCACATCTATACAGCCACATCTACATCCACATTCACATCCATACATCCACATCTACATCCACATTCACATCTATGCATATACATCTTCATGCATACATCCCTTTCCACATTCACATCTATGCATATACATCTTCATGCATACATCCCTTTCCACATTCATACATCCACACTCCCATCTCCACATCCACACATCCACACTCCCATCTCCACATCCAAACATCCACATACATACATCCCCATTTTCACATTCCCATTCATATAACCCCATATGCCTTCACATCTAATATTTTACATCACATCCATTCTCGCCCTATCACAACCCATATACATCTTATCCTATCACATACACTTCTTACCTCATCCCATACACATCTTATCAAATCTTAATTTATCTTATCATCTCATAACTTATTTCATAAGCATCTTATCACCTCTTGTCACATCTTATACACCTCTTATCACATCCTATCACATCTCATATCTATTTATAGAATACAAGAGAATTCTTATATTTGATATAAGATTTCTTTACACATTTATTTATGCATAAATTCTATTTAAGGAGATTAATACTTTCGAAGTAAAAATCAATCTTTTATGCATCTTCTTATGCATAAATTCAATTTGGTAGGAATTACACTTTTAGAATAAAAGAATTTCTCTTATGCATCTAAGTTATGCATAAAATCCATTTATGATGAACATCACACTTTTAGTATAAAAGAAAATCTTTTATGCATACCTCTATGCATGAAATCCAAATATAATAAAAGTCACACTTTTAAAATAAAATAATCAACTTTTATGCATACCTTTATGCATGAAATTCAAATATAATAAAAGTCACACTTTTATAATAAAATATTCAACTTTTATGCATGAAATCCAATTATGTTAAAAGTCACACTTTTATAATAAAATAATCAACTTTTATGCATACCTCTATGCATGAAATCCAATTATGATAAAAGTAACACTTTTACAATAAAATAATCATCTTTTATGCATACATCTATGCATGAAATCCAAATATGATAAAAGTAACACTTTTACAATAAAATAATCATCTTTTATGCATACCTCTATGCATGAAATCCAATTATGATAAAAGTAACACTTTTATATAATCAACTCTTATGCATACTTCTATGCATGAAATTCAATTGTGCTAAAAGTAACACTTTTACATTAAAATAATAATCTTTTATGCATGCCTCTATGCATGAAATCTAATTATGATAAAAGTAACACTTTTATGTTAAAATAATAATCTATTATGCATACCTCTATGCATGAAAATTAATTATGCATAATATAAAAATCAATTTCTCTATGAATATCTTCAATTAATCTAGGATGATAATTCCTAGAATATGGTAGGAAGTCCTCTTTTCATGCTTTGAATGAAATTATTTTATGCGTAATTTTTATAAAAATTTTGCCATAGCTCCGCTGCTATGACTGATAAATCTCAAATTTTTCTAAGGGATAAAGCTTATCATTAAGAATTAATTAGAATGATCCCTAATTGGATCAATAATCCATAATGGATTGAATCATCAATATTCATGAAATACATAAACTAAAAGTATAGAAAAAAGCCATTAATTTGACCTCAAGTATAGATTAATCTTGGATTAAGGAAAAGCTTTATGAAAAGCTTCATTTGGATTGAGAATGGGTCATGAGTATGACCATTTCTTGAGTGAGAGAGAGAAATTTCATAAAAACCATTTGAATTAAGCATAAATAGAAATTTATGTAATTCTTAACTATCATTAATCAATTAACTTCAATAGCATTCATCAAATTATGTAACTCTTCACTACCATTCATCAATTAACTTCAATAACATTCAAAAACCGTTCTAATTAAGTTTCTCAAGCTTGAGAGGGGTTGAGAAGAGAGAAACATTGAGAAATTATAGAAAATGATCAAAATTCACTAATTACCTTACAAATTGCTTGATTCTTTGTTCACGGTAGAGGCCCCCAACCAATCAATTGGTTAAGTATGTTGATGGAGCCACCAATGGGGATTGAAGAAAGAGGGAAGCTCCAAAAACTAGTGAATTATTAATGAATTCACAGTTCTTGGCTTAGGTGGAGTAGAGTAACGATGCATAAACACTATATATTTTTCAACAAGGGGTAGGCTTCTATTTATAGGAAAAATTGAGCTCCTAACCAAACAAATTGATTGTAGAATTTTCCAAATCAGTTTGGTCAATTTTTGACCATTTTTAGGTCAGTTAAGCTAACTTTTTGGAACTAGACTTGAATGAGGAGAGAGGAGAGATGAAATATCTCAATTTTTATGAGTTTAAAACTCATTCAAGCATGTGAAATATGCACCTCCTTTAAAGAACTCCCCTTCCTTACATATGTGTCAAAATAGAATCATTATACCCAAATATCTCATATTTTTAATATTGCTCATAGTTTTTTACTAATAAACCTTGTACATTTTCAACTCTTCATCTTATGTGAAATATGCACCTCCTTTAAAGAACTCCTCTTCCTTACATATGTGTCATAGTTTTTTTACTAATAAACCTTGTACATTTTCAACTCTTCATCTTATGTGAAATATGCACCTCCTTTAAAGAACTCCCCTTCCTTACATATGTGTCAAAATGGAATCATTATACCCAAAATATCTCATATTTTTAATATTGCTCATAGTTTTTTACTAATAAACCTTGTACATTTTCAACTCTTCATCTTATGTGAGCATTTACTCATTTTTGGGTATCTTCTTTTACAAATTGGATTTATCTCCTCCCTACACATGGATTGATGCTATTGGCCCATAGAAACCTTAATTGGACCATAATCCAAAAATTTCTGAAAATCTAGACCCTTAGGCTAAGGTCCTTATACACATTTCCAATTAATTCCAATTGCACATTGGAAAATTCTTTTTGAATTTCTGTTTCAGGGGGATTCATCTTAATTATAAGAGATATTTTTCTATCCAAAAATATTCAAAATCTGAATACTCTCTCTAGAATATTTTCTCTCTAGGTTAAAATAGTTAGAAACAAGGTCTTTATATGAGGGATTGATTACAAGGAAAGATACTAGACATCAAAAAGGGGGTGGGGGAGGAATCTTACATTCTACCCCACTTAAAAAACGCGAGATGTCCTCATCTCGCAAACTGGGGTAATTTCGCAAGATGCACGAATATGAGACTTAGAGAAAAATTTTAATCAAGATTAACCACCAAGAAAAGTCTCAAAGAGAGCAAGATAAGAACAAGATTTAAACTTTCTTCATTCTCGAAACTTATACAGTAAAGATAGAAGAACTCTTTACACTTCCATAAGCCCGTCCATCATATGGTCACAAAAGCAGCACTCACAAGCTGCACAAGTATAAGGTAACTCATCTATGGGAATAATTCTGTTGGTTATTGCCGCACCTATCTCAGTGGTATAAGGTGATCTAACAAAAGGACCTATGAGAGAGGCAAGCCAAAAACGGGGTAAAGGCATATCTTCTCATGAGGAAGAAAACACGCCAGTAAGAAGACCCGCTCAGAAAACCCAAGATGCCTTGATCTCATGATGCAGTAGTATCGGGGACCCAAACCCAAAGCTTCAATAACCATGGCTAAGCGGACATTGTTACGAAAGTGCTGCTGACCCCAGGGTGTTACCCTAGTTATGTCTTGATAGGTCCGCCATTTGGTCTGAGCTACAGAAGTTCCCAAGTGAGGGAAAAGTGAGCGCTCATACTGTTCTATAAAATCCTTCTTCACAGACTCACTTGCGTCTTGAAGGTGAGGAATCATTATGGATAAAACTAATTCTTGTTGCCAAGCCATGAAGGAGATTAAGAAAGAAAGGAGATCGATGGGAGTAAGATTACTGTGAACGATAAGTAAAAGTTACGACTTATATAAAGGAAGGAGCTAGCGTAACTTAGAAGCCAACGGTAACTTGCCACTGAAGTTTTACCGTCTTTCCATGATTTGGGTTTGGCACATTTTTCTATAGAAGGCATTCAGAACTTTGAGATGAGGAGATAAAAGAAGTTCGTAAGCTAAATCACCTACTTTCTTTGGTCCACAATATCTGGGAGATAACTTCTTATACTTCCCAAGAGATAAAGAACTTCTTTTGGGCCGTACTCGAATGAAGACCAAAACCTTGATATCCAAAACATCAATTCTCACTTCTGAACTCATTGTTCTGAATCCTTAAAACAGGTGGGACTCTTGAGAAGTATTCAGGGAGAAGGTTCTTCCTTTTTTAAACAGAATCTTTCTTTTATTTTAGAGAGAGAATAATTATAAGATTAGAAAGGGAGATTCTTACTCCTGTATACCTCGAAGGCTGGGGGAGAATCTTACATTCTACCCCATGTCCTCATCTCGCAAGGTAGAGGACAACTCTTTTTCTTAAGATCCAATTTTTTCCTGGGTTCCTTATATTCTGGTCAACCCAACAGAATACTGGGATAATTATCCCTTAAATGGAACTCATCATTAAATGACAATTCATTCAAATCATATCATTCATATCTTTAACATGATAATAGTCCATTAGACCCAAAAATTCCCTTCTGAAGATTCCTCCATGGAAATTTCAGTTAAGCAAGTTCTCAATTTGTCATCCCTTAACTTGATCTACGGGTCAAGTGTTAACAATAGCAATCTGACAGCACAATCCACTAATCTCATAGTGATTTGCTGAAATCATTATTATCATTCCAGTTATGAATATTATCACTGGGACTCGTCCCATTCATCCTCATTGTGGTTTCGCTCAGCTTATTACATTTTAACTAAATTTCAGAAATCATCATTTTTCAATCAGAATCCAAATCAATTTCATCAGTTCCCAAACAGAATTAAAAATCATATCAACCACATTCGAATTCATCATCTGGATAGCATTAACGCTTATAATTTCAAGTCTTAGATTTACTCGTATATACTGTCAGTAAAGAGCTGCAGTATACTCTCGGTATATACGGGTAGTCATGGCCCTTGGAATTATAAGGTAAATACCATCATATCTAGGCCTCAAGCAAGTCAGGGATTCTATATAATTACGGTATTTCCATCTGAAGACCCAATTACCAAATTACGAATTGCAGTTTGAATATCAAATTGTATGAATTATATCACACAATTATAACCTTTTTGCGCTTCTTGATAAATTTTTGACATATTTGGTTTCTCAGTTGATCTTTATTAGCCAAAGGCTCGGATACCAACTGTGAGATCCCTGTTCCCACCGAGCAACGGATTCGGGGTACTAGCAGCGAAAGTAGCACTTCTCGCACGGGACAGGGGTCCCACACTCGGGGCCTCACCCACGGATATCCGGATAAGAGACTAATCCGTTGGTTGTTCCAAAACTGAACCCGGAAAAACTTCCTTTACCGGAAAGCATGGGAATTCCACCAGGATAACTTTTTACTCTAACGTAGTCAAGATCATTTTTGATCAAACTGATCCAATTGCATCTATAAGATATTTGGTCGGATGAAGGAAGAAACTTGCACTTGGATCATTGGGATCAATGCTTTTTTCCCCATTCAAGAGGCACAGCCGTTGATTCCTATCCATAGAACAATTACTATCCGGGATTTACTTTATCTATCGTAATAACAAAAGTTGAGTCTCGATTTATGGATCCATCAGTCCAGCCTAACCCCATCCAATCCCATGGGTTAGCTAATCACCCAACCACTGTAGTGATGGGATCCAATTTGGAATTTGGTTAGGTTTTGTCCCGGTACCAAGGAAAAGAGTTCCAAGGCCCCCTAGCCGGAAGTTCATGCAAACATAAAACTAGCCACACCACTTACACACCCAATATGAAATTGCCTTTTTCTTAGCATCAGCTAACTTTAAAACAATCCTTTAATGAAACCATAGTATCACTGATCACAATCTTCCAATTTATCCGGTTGATTCATAATTTCCCATCATTCCTTCATCAGAGTATCTATGGCATCATTGGCAACTAGAACGCTCACCACCTGTCCACACAGGGGTCTTTTCAATAGTTCCTAGCCCATAATACTCGGCAATATAATCACTTATAAAAATCAAGATGGACACTCGTTGAAGATCAGCAAGATCAACCAACAGATCCATATAAAGAGCCATGGGACTCATCCATAGACCAGCAAGGTCAATCAACCAGATCCATGCCCGGTTTCACAAAACAACTCTTACTCCTTGTTCCAATATCTTCCTCGACGCACGCGTGGGTATCCTAGGCGACCCAGAGCCCGAGCACCGTATGGTCAACACCCTCTAGGATCCTTCGCAGGTGACCTAGCGCTTCACTCATAGGCCGCTTCCTTGGTCCCTCATCCACCGTACCGAAAGCTCACCATTTTAATCAAACCGAGGCTAGTCAAGACCTCGGTTGACCTTGCTACGTGAGACGTCCTCCATTGACCCTCCGTCAGCAGTTGTAACTTTATCAGTTAGGTCTCCCACGACCTTAATCACAAGACGGTCAAAATGCTTCCCCAGCATTCTTGACATAAAACAGCCATTTACAAACAGCATTTACAAACAGTTTACAAATACAATTTCTATATTAACTCTCATTTTTCCACATTATCCCTCATTAATCCACATTACTTATTCCACATTCCATTTATATGTGTACTCATCCAATCACATCATTTTCCATCTCTTCACTTTAGATTCCTTCACATCACATATCGTATATTCACATCCATATCCACATCCATACATCCACATCCACATCCACATTCACATCCATACATCCACATCCACATCCACATCCACATCCATACATCCATATCCACATCCATACATCCACATCCACATCCACATTCACATCCATACATCCACATCTACATGCTTACCTCCATTTTCACATCCTCATTTATACATCCACATCCCATATCCACATTCATACATACACACCCATATCCACATCCATACATCCACATCCACATGCATACATCCACTATCACGTCCTCATTCATACATCCACATCCACATACATACATACATCCACATCCACATTCCCATTCACATCTATACATCCACATCTACATCCACATACATATATACATCCACATCCACATTCCACATCCACATTCCACATTCACATCTATACAGCCACATCTACATCCACATTCACATCCATACATCCACATCTACATCCACATTCACATCTATGCATATACATCTTCATGCATACATCCCTTTCCACATTCACATCTATGCATATACATCTTCATGCATACATCCCTTTCCACATTCATACATCCACACTCCCATCTCCACATCCACACATCCACACTCCCATCTCCACATCCAAACATCCACATACATACATCCCCATTTCCACATTCCCATTCATATAACCCCATATGCCTTCACATCTAATCTTTTACATCACATCCATTCTCGCCCTATCACAACCCATATACATCTTATCCTATCACATACACTTCTTACCTCATCCCATACACATCTTATCAAATCTTAATTCATCTTATCACCTCATAACTTATTTCATAAGCATCTTATCACCTCTTGTCACATCTTATACACCTCTTATCACATCCTATCACATCTCATATCTATTTATAGAATACAAGAGAATTCTTATATTTGATATAAGATTTCTTTACACATTTATTTATGCATAAATTCTATTTAAGGAGATTAATACTTTCGAAGTAAAAATCAATCTTTTATGCATCTTCTTATGCATAAATTCAATTTGGTAGGAATTATACTTTTAGAATAAAAGAATTTCTCTTATGCATCTAAGTTATGCATAAAATCCATTTATGATGAAAATCACACTTTTAGTATAAAAGAAAATCTTTTATGCATACCTCTATGCATGAAATCCAAATATAATAAAAGTCACACTTTTAAAATAAAATAATCAACTTTTATGCATACCTTTATGCATGAAATTCAAATATAATAAAAGTCACACTTTTATAATAAAATATTCAACTTTTATGCATACCTTTATGCATGAAATCCAATTATGTTAAAAGTCACACTTTTATAATAAAATAATCAACTTTTATGCATACCTCTATGCATGAAATCCAATTATGATAAAAGTAACACTTTTACAATAAAATAATCATCTTTTATGCATACATCTATGCATGAAATCCAAATATGATAAAAGTAATACTTTTATAATAAAATAATCAACTTTTATGCATACCTCTATGCATGAAATCCAATTATGATAAAAGTAGCACTTTTATAATAAAATAATCAACTCTTATGCATACTTCTATGCATGAAATTCAATTGTGCTAAAAGTAACACTTTTACATTAAAATAATAATCTTTTATGCATACCTCTATGCATGAAATCTAATTATGATAAAAGTAACACTTTTATGTTAAAATAATAATCTATTATGCATACCTCTATGCATGAAAATCAATTATGCATAATATAAAAATCAATTTCTCTATGAATATCTTCAATTAATCTAGGATGATAATTCCTAGAATATGGTAGGAAGTCCTCTTTTCATGCTTTGAATGAAATTATTTTATGCGTAATTTTTATAAAAATTTTGCCATAGCTCCGCTGCTATGACTGATAAATCTCAATTTTTTCTAAGAGATAAAGCTTATCATTAAGAATTAATTAGAATGATCCCTAATTGGATCAATAATCCATAATGGATTGAATCATCAATATTCATGAAATACATAAACTAAAAGTATAGAAAAAAGCCATTAATTTGACCTCAAGTATAGATTAATCTTGGATTAAGGAAAAGCTTTATGAAAAGCTTCATTTGGATTGAGAATGGGTCATGAGTATGACCATTTCTTGAGTGAGAGAGAGAAATTTCATAAAAACCATTTGAATTAAGCATAAATAGAAATTTATGTAATTCTTAACTATCATTAATCAATTAACTTCAATAGCATTCATCAAATTATGTAACTCTTCACTACCATTCATCAATTAACTTCAATAACATTCAAAAACCATTCTAATTAAGCTTCTCAAGCTTGAGAGGGGTTGAGAAGAGAGAAACATTGAGAAATTATAGAAAATGATCAAAATTCACTAATTACCTTACAAATTGCTTGATTCTTTGTTCACGGTAGAGGCCCCCAACCAATCAATTGGTTAAGTATGTTGATGGAGCCACCAATGGGGATTGAAGAAAGAGGGAAGCTCCAAAAACTAGTATGAATTCACAGTTCTTGGCTTAGGTGGAGTAGAGTAACGATGCATAAATACTATATATTTTTCAACAAGGGGTAGGCTTCTATTTATAGGAAAAATTGAGCTCCTAACCAAACAAACTGATTCTAGAATTTTCCAAATCAGTTTGGTCAATTTTTGACCATTTTTAGGTCAGTTATGCTAACTTTTTGGAACTAGACTTGAATGAGGAGAGAGGAGAGATGAAATATCTCAAATTTTATGAGTTTAAAACTCATTCAAGCATGTGAAATATGCACCTCCTTTAAAGAACTCCCCTTCCTTACATATGTGTCAAAATGAAATCATTATACCCAAATATCTCATATTTTTAATATTGCTCATAGTTTTTTACTAATAAACCTTGTACATTTTCAACTCTTCATCTTATGTGAAATATGCACCTCCTTTAAAGAACTCCTCTTCCTTACATATGTGTCATAGTTTTTTTACTAATAAACCTTGTACATTTTCAACTCTTCATCTTATGTGAAATATGCACCTCCTTTAAAGAACTCCCCTTCCTTACATATGTGTCAAAATGGAATCATTATACCCAAAATATCTCATATTTTTAATATTGCTCATAGTTTTTTACTAATAAACCTTGTACATTTTCAACTCTTCATCTTATGTGAGCATTTACTCATTTTTGGGTATCTTCTTTTACAAATTGGATTTATCTCCTCCCTACACATGGATTGATGCTATTGGCCCATAGAAACCTTAATTGGACCATAATCCAAAAATTTCTGAAAATCTAGACCCTTAGGCTAAGGTCCTTATACACATTTCCAATTAATTCCAATTGCACATTGGAAAATTCTTTTTGAATTTCTGTTTCAGGGGGATTCATCTTAATTATAAGAGATATTTTTCTATCCAAAAATATTTAAAATCTGAATACTCTCTCTAGAATATTTTCTCTCTCTAGGTTAAAATAGTTAGAAACAAGGTCTTTATATTTCTGAAGAGGGATTGATTACAGGGGAAGATAATAGACATCAAAAAGGGGGTTGTGGAGGAATCTTACATTCTACCCCACTTAAAAAATGCGAGATGTCCTCATCTCGTAAACTGGGGTAATTTCGCAAGATGCACGAATATGAGACTTAGAGAAAAATTTTAATCAAGATTAACCACCAAGAAAAGTCTCAAAGAGAGCAAGATAAGAACAAGATTTAAACTTTCTTCATTCTCGAAACTTATACAGTAAAGATAGAAGAACTCTTTACACTTCCATAAGCCCGTCCATCATATGGTCACAAAAGCAGCACTCACAAGCTGCACAAGTATAAGGTAACTCATCTATGGGAATAATTCTGTTGGTTATTGCCGCACCTATCTCAGTGGTATAAGGTGATCTAACAAAAGGACCTATGAGAGAGGCAAGCCAAAAACGGGGTAAAGGCATATCTTCTCATGAGGAAGAAAACACGCCAGTAAGAAGACCCGCTCAGAAAACCCAAGATGCCTTGATCTCATGATGCAGTAGTATCGGGGACCCAAACCCAAAGCTTCAATAACCATGGCTAAGCGGACATTGTTACGAAAGTGCTGCTGACCCCAGGGTGTTACCCTAGTTATGTCTTGATAGGTCCGCCATTTGGTCTGAGCTACAGAAGTTCCCAAGTGAGGGAAAAGTGAGCGCTCATACTGTTCTATAAAATCCTTCTTCACAGACTCACTTGCGTCTTGAAGGTGAGGAATCATTATGGATAAAACTAATTCTTGTTGCCAAGCCATGAAGGAGATTAAGAAAGAAAGGAGATCGATGGGAGTAAGATTACTGTGAACGATAAGTAAAAGTTACGACTTATATAAAGGAAGGAGCTAGCGTAACTTAGAAGCCAACGGTAACTTGCCACTGAAGTTTTACCGTCTTTCCATGATTTGGGTTTGGCACATTTTTCTATAGAAGGCATTCAGAACTTTGAGATGAGGAGATAAAAGAAGTTCGTAAGCTAAATCACCTACTTTCTTTGGTCCACAATATCTGGGAGATAACTTCTTATACTTCCCAAGAGATAAAGAACTTCTTTTGGGCCGTACTCGAATGAAGACCAAAACCTTGATATCCAAAACATCAATTCTCACTTCTGAACTCATTGTTCTGAATCCTTAAAACAGGTGGGACTCTTGAGAAGTATTCAGGGAGAAGGTTCTTCCTTTTTTAAACAGAATCTTTCTTTTATTTTAGAGAGAGAATAATTATAAGATTAGAAAGGGAGATTCTTACTCCTGTATACCTCGAAGGCTGGGGGAGAATCTTACATTCTACCCCATGTCCTCATCTCGCATTCAATGTTTGGTCAAATCTTGTCTTTCTTGGCTTAATTCTCTACTAGACTAATTGCCATTGATAGCTTTGAAAGGATTTAAGCTCATTTGAACTCTAAGGCCTTAGATCTGGACTCCCCGCATACTCTGTTTTCTGCACACAAAATAGATGATTAGTTTACTAATCAATGATTAATCAATACTAATCACTATTTTTCGGTGCAATTTCGGGTTCAAATCAACCATTTGGTATCTGATACAGATCCCTATAATTTCAGATTGCAATTCGGAGATGGTTTGATACTCCAACCCTTCTGTACAGATTTGTTACCCTTGGTTTAATGTAATTTTTGGTGATTTTATGCTGATAAAGCTGTTGTAATCATCACCACACCTAAACCTTATATTGACTTGTAAAAGGGTAGACATTGCCCTTGAATCTTGAAATTTGATCAAGAGGTAAGACCCCCTTCACATCATCATGAGTACGGCGGCACAAGAGATAGCCAAATTTATGGGAAGCAGTTTTACACATGGTAGACAAAAACCATGTATCTGCTCATGAGGAAAAATCTGTGGGGGCTAGTTGAGGGAAGAGATGAATGCAAAGAGGTGAGAGGGAAAAATGAGTGGAAGAGGAGGATTGAAAAAGCATTGGGACTTATCGCACTCAGTTTGAATGATGAAATCATTCATCACATCACAAGGATACAGTGGGCAAAAGATGCATTGGATGAACTCACAAAATTATTTGGAACACAAGCAAAAAATTAAATGATAAATCAGTTAATACAATTCTAGAAATTAGACATGAAGGAAAGTGAATCTTTAATCACACACTTGAACAAATATAAAAGCATTAAGCAACAACTGGCAGCTATTGGCAAAAAGACAGAAGATGATGAGGTACTAGCAGTGCTTCTGAAGAGTGTGGACAAAGGTGAATATGAAAACATTGTAGCAACACTAAAGAATGTACCTGAATTGAAGCTAAAAAAGATAGAAGGAGCTCTACTAGAGCAAGAGACCAGAGGCAAAGAGAAGAAATGGCTAGACTCAACAACAGGAGAAAAAAAAGCATTCTTCACCTAAGGAGGATTCTCTCGAGGACGAGGACGAGAAAGAGGTAGAGTAGGAGGAAGGACCATCACTTGCCAAAACTGTGGGAAAGCCAGCACACATGGCAAGAGACTGCTACAGCAAACCCAGTGGAGAAGAAACGACATCAACAAACTTCATGGAGGCTCCTAAGGAAGTGGAGTCAGATCATCTTTTCTGAGAGAGAGAGAGAGAGAGAGAGAGAGAGAGAGAGAGAGAGAGAGAGAGAGAGAGAGAGAGAGAGAGAGAGAGAGAGAGAAACCCTACAACCAAATGTAACCTACCGCAACAAAGTAAAACCACCTCTCAGCCCCACCGATGATGTCGGCCATGTGGTAGATGTATGTATGAGCACTTTGGTCAAGGTCACGGGCACTTGTAGTAGCCTTGGACACATAGAGAGAGAGAGAGTGTCAAGGACTATGAGTTTAGGGACTTGAGGCACTGGTCGCGGACTATCAAGTAAGAGGGAAACTTGGTATAGGGTCCAGGTGTGCTAGGAGTATTCACTTGAGGGGAGGTGTTGACATATACAAGTGAATAGGCTGTAAAAGAGAATCTATAAATGTGAGAGAGCCTGTGAAAAGGTGAGAAGTATCTACTGGGAGAGAATAAAGGGTAGCATGAGGACATTTAGGAGGTGTGGAGATATTCTGGGAAGAGGTGGAGAGAATCAAGCAAAAGAGGTGGAGTGAATCAAGGAGAAATCAGTGGGAATAGATGCTTGGATGTAAACTCTATAAATTGAGGCATTGGCCTAATGAGAATTTGCTGGTTTTTGATTATCCATGCCTACATTAAGCTATCAGTTAATTGCTCACTAATCACGTCTTAATTATCATCTAATCTCTTTGTTAATGATGTGGATTCTAGCATTTGATCCACCATAGCTGCAAATTTAACATATTATCAGAGCCTAGCCCTAGAATCCATCAATTTGTGAACCCATTATCACTTGGCTAATTAGGATTAGTAGATAATTAAGATTTTTACCTCTTTTCAACTAGCTCTTTGCACCCCTAGCCAGTAGAGGGGCTTGATCTCCCTCCAGAAGCACTATTAGGGCAAATAATTCTAGGCAACCATAGCTAGCCATCCCATTCAAACAAAATCGCAAACCGCCAAGCGTAGCTGCCAATTTTTGCTAAATCGCTGGCGCCACATTTCTGAAGGAGAAATGAGATCTCTACTACTCCAGATAAAATTGCTATAATTCCTCTTGGCCCTAGTGGTTTTCAAGGTGCTCTACAAGCTGGTGAAGACAGATTTTGATTTGATCAAGTCTACAGTGAGATCTAAGCTCTTCATCAAATTTATAGGTGACTTTGGTAAAACAGAGATTAAGCATTCAATGTTTGGTCAAATCTTGTCTTTCTTGGCTTAATTCTCTACTAGACTAATTGCCTTATCAGAGCCTAGCCCTAGAATCCATCAATTTGTGAGCCCATTATCACTTGGCTAATTAGGATTAGTAGATAATTCAGATTTTTACCTCTTTTCAACTAGCTCTTTGCACCCCTAGCCAGTAGAGGGGCTTGATCTCCCTCCAGAAGCACTATTAGGGCAAATAATTCTAGGCAACCATAGCTAGCCATCCCATTCAAACAAAATCGCAAACCGCCAAGCGTAGCTGCCAATTTTTGCTAAATCGCTGGCGCCACATTTCTGAAGGAGAAATGAGATCTCTACGACTCCAGATCAAATTGCTATAATTCCTCTTGGCCCTAGTGGTTTTCAAGGGTGCTCTAAAAGCTGGTGAAGATAGATTTTGATTTCATCAAGTCTACAGTGAGATCTAAGCTCTTCATCAAATCTACAGGTGACTTTGGTAAAACAGAGATAAAGCATTCAATGTTTGGTCAAATCTTGTCTTTCTTGGCTTAATTCTCTACTAGACTAATTGCCATTGATAGCTTTGAAAGGATTTAAGCTCATTTGAACTCTAAGGCCTTAGATCTGGACTCCCCGCATACTCTGTTTTTTGCACACAAAATAGATGATTAGTTTACTAATCAATGATTAATCAATACTAATCACTATTTTTCGGTGCAATTACAGGTTCAAATCAACCATTTGGTATCTGATACAGATCCCTATAATTTCAGATTGCAATTCGGAGATGGTTTGATACTCCAACCCTTCCGTACAGATTTGTTACCCTTGCTTTAATGTAATTTTTGGTGATTTTATGCTGATAAAGCTGTTGTAATCATCACCACCTAAACCTTATATTGAGTTGTAAAAGGGTAGACATTGCCCTTGAATCTTGAAATTTGATCAAGAGGTAAGACCCCCTTCACATCATCATGAGTACGGCGGCATAAGAGATAGCCAAATTTATGGGGAGCAGTTTTACACATGGCAGACAAAAACCATGTATCTGCTCATGAGGAAAAATTCTGTGGGGGCTAGTTGAGGGAAGAGATGAATGCAAAGAGGTGAGAGGGAAAAATGAGTGGAAGAGGAGGATTGAAAAAGCATTGGGACTTATCGCACTCAGTTTAAATGATGAAATCATTCATCATTCATCACATCACAAGGATATAGTGGGCAAAAGATGCATTGGATGAACTCAAAAAATTATTTGGAACACAAGCAAAAAATTCAAAGATAAATCTGTTAATACAATTCTAGAAATTAGACATGAAGGAAAGTGAATCTTTAATCACACACTTGAACAAATATAAAAGCATTAAGCAACAACTGGCAGCTATTGGCAAAAAGACAGAAGATGATGAGGCACTAACAGTGCTTCTGAAGAGTGTGGACAAAGGTGAATATGAAAACATTGTAGCAACACTAAAGAATGTACCTGAATTGAAGCTAAAAAAGATAGAAGGAGCTCTACTAGAGCAAGAGACCAGAGGCAAAGAGAAGAAATGGCTAGACTCAACAGCAGGAGAAAAAAAAGCATTCTTCACCTGAGGAGGATTCTCTCGAGGACGAGGACGAGAAAGAGGTAGAGTACGAGGAAGGACCATCACTTGCCAAAACTGTGGAAAAGCCCGGACACATGGCAAGAGACTGCTACAGCAAACCCAGTGGAGAAGAAACGACATCAACAAACTTCATGGAGGCTCCTAAGGAAGTGGAGTCAGATCATGAGAGAGAGAGAGAGAGAGAGAGAGAGGGAGAGAGAGAGAGAGAGAGAGAGACCCTACAACCGAATGTAACCTGCCCCAACAAAGTAAAACCACCTCTCAGCCACCGATGATGTCGGCCATGTGGTAGATGTATGTATGAGCACTTTGGTCAAGGTCACGGGCACTTGTAGTAGCCTTGGACACATAGAGAGAGAGAGAGTGTCAAGGACTATGAGTTTAGGGACTTGAGGCACTTGTCGCAGACTATCAAGTAAGAGGGAAACTTGGTATAGGGTCCAAGTGTGCTAGGAGTATTCACTTGAGGGGAGGTGTTGACATATACAAGTGAATAGGCTGTAAAAGAGAATCTATAAATGTGAGAGTGCCTGTGAAAAGGTGAGAAGTATCTACTGGGAGAGAATAAAGGGTAGCATGAGGAGATTTAGGAGGTGTGGAGATATTCTGGGAAGAGGTGGAGAGAATCAAGCGAAAGAGGTGGAGTGAATCAAGGAGAAATCAGTATGAATAGATGCTTGTATGTAAACTCTATAAATTGAGGCATTGGCCTAATGAGAATTTGCTGGTTTTTTATTATCCATGCCTACATTAAGCTATCAGTTAATTGCTCACTGAGATCACATCTTAATTATCATCTAATCTCTTTGTTAATGATGTGGATTCTAGCATTTGATCCACCATAGCTGCAAATTTAACATATTATCAGAGCCTAGCCCTAGAATCCATCAATTTGTGAGCCCATTATCACTTGGCTAATTAGGATTAGTAGATAATTCAGATTTTTACCTCTTTTCAACTAGCTCTTTGCACCCCTAGCCAGTAGAGGGGCTTGATCTCCCTCCAGAAGCACTATTAGGGCAAATAATTCTAGGCAACCATAGCTAGCCATCCCATTCAAACAAAATCGCAAACCGCCAAGCGTAGCTGCCAATTTTTGCTAAATCGCTGGCGCCACATTTCTGAAGGAGAAATGAGATCTCTACTACTCCAGATCAAATTGCTATAATTCCTCTTGGCCCTAGTGGTTTTCAAGGGTGCTCTAAAAGCTGGTGAAGATAGATTTTGATTTCATCAAGTCTACAGTGAGATCTAAGCTCTTCATCAAATCTACAGGTGACTTTGGTAAAACAGAGATAAAGCATTCAATGTTTGGTCAAATCTTGTCTTTCTTGGCTTAATTCTCTACTAGACTAATTGCCATTGATAGCTTTGAAAGGATTTAAGCTCATTTGAACTCTAAGGCCTTAGATCTGGACTCCCCGCATACTCTGTTTTTTGCACACAAAATAGATGATTAGTTTACTAATCAATGATTAATCAATACTAATCACTATTTTTCGGTGCAATTACAGGTTCAAATCAACCATTTGGTATCTGATACAGATCCCTATAATTTCAGATTGCAATTCGGAGATGGTTTGATACTCCAACCCTTCCGTACAGATTTGTTACCCTTGGTTTAATGTAATTTTTGGTGATTTTATGCTGATAAAGCTGTTGTAATCATCACCACCTAAACCTTATATTGAGTTGTAAAAGGGTAGACATTGCCCTTGAATCTTGAAATTTGATCAAGAGGTAAGACCCCCTTCACATCATCATGAGTACGGCGGCATAAGAGATAGCCAAATTTACGGGGAGCAGTTTTACACATGGCAGACAAAAACCATGTATCTGCTCATGAGGAAAAATTCTGTGGGGGTAGTTGAGGGAAGAGATGAATGCAAAGAGGTGAGAGGGAAAAATGAGTGGAAGAGGAGGATTGAAAAAGCATTGGGACTTATCGCACTCAGTTTAAATGATGAAATCATTCATCATTCATCACATCACAAGGATATAGTGGGCAAAAGATGCATTGGATGAACTCAAAAAATTATTTGGAACACAAGCAAAAAATTCAAAGATAAATCTGTTAATATAATTCTAGAAATTAGACATGAAGGAAAGTGAATCTTTAATCACACACTTGAACAAATATAAAAGCATTAAGCAACAACTGGCAGCTATTGGCAAAAAGACAGAAGATGATGAGGCACTAACAGTGCTTCTGAAGAGTGTGGACAAAGGTGAATATGAAAACATTGTAGCAACACTAAAGAATGTACCTGAATTGAAGCTAAAAAAGATAGAAGGAGCTCTACTAGAGCAAGAGACCAGAGGCAAAGAGAAGAAATGGCTAGACTCAACAGCAGGAGAAAAAAAAGCATTCTTCACCTAAGGAGGATTCTCTCCAGGACGAGGACGAGAAAGAGGTAGAGTAGGAGGAAGGACCATCACTTGCCAAAACTGTGGAAAAGCCCGGACACATGGCAAGAGACTGCTACAGCAAACCCAGTGGAGAAGAAACGACATCAATAAACTTCATGGAGGCTCCTAAGGAAGTGGAGTCAGATCATCAGAGAGAGAGAGAGAGAGAGAGAGAGAGAGAGAGAGAGAGAGAGAGAGAGAGAGAGAGAGAGAAACCCTACAACCGAATGTAACCTACCCCAACAAAGTAAAACCACCTCTCAGCCACCGATGATGTCGGCCATGTGGTAGATGTATGTATGAGCACTTTGGTCAAGGTCACGGGCACTTGTAGTAGCCTTGGACACATAGAGAGAGAGAGAGAGTGTCAAGGACTATGAGTTTAGGGACTTGAGGCGCTGGTCGAGGACTATCAAGTAAGAGGGAAACTTGGTATAGGGTCCAGGTGTGCTAGGAGTATTCACTTGAGGGGAGGTGTTGACATATACAAGTGAATAGGCTGTAAAAGAGAATCTATAAATATGAGAGAGCCTGTGAAAAGGTGAGAAGTATCTACTGGGAGAGAATAAAGGGTAGCATGAGGACATTTAGGAGGTGTGGAGATATTCTGGGAAGAGGTGGAGAGAATCAAGCAAAAGAGGTGGAGTGAATCAAGGAGAAATCAGTGGGAATAGATGCTTGGATGTAAACTCTATAAATTGAGGCATTGGCCTAATGAGAATTTGCTAGTTTTTGATTATCCATGCCTACATTAAGCTATCAGTTAATTGCTCACTAATCACATCTTAATTATCATCTAATCTCTTTGTTAATGATGTGGATTCTAGCATTTGATCCACCATAGCTGCAAATTTAACATATTATCAGAGCCTAGCCCTAGAATCCATCAATTTGTGAGCCCGTTATCACTTGGCTAATTAGGATTAGTAGATAATTAAGATTTTTACCTCTTTTCAACTAGCTCTTTGCACCCCTAGCTAGTAGAGGGGCTTGATCTCCCTCCAGAAGCACTATTAGGGCAAATAATTCTAGGCAACCATAGCTAGCCATCCCATTCAAACAAAATCGCAAACCGCCAAGCGTAGATTCCAAGTTTTGCTAAATCGCTGGCGCCATATTTCTGAAGGAGAAATGAGATCTCTACTACTCCAGATCAAATTGCTATAATTCCTCTTGGCCCTAGTGGTTTTCAAGGTGCTCTACAAGCTGGTGAAGATAGATTTTGATTTGATCAAGTCTACAGTGAGATCTAAGCTCTTTATCAAATCTACAGGTGACTTTGGTAAAACAGAGATTAAGCATTCAATGTTTGGTCAAATCTTATCTTTCTTGGCTTAATTCTCTACTAGACTAATTGCCATTGATAGCCTTGAAAGGATTTAAGCTCATTTGAACTCTAAGGCCTTAGATCTGGACTCCCCGCATACTCTGTTTTCTGCACACAAAATAGATGATTAGTTTACTAATCAATGATTAATCAATACTAATCACTATTTTTCGGTGCAGTTACGGGTTCAAATTAACCATTTGGTATCTGATACAGATCCCTATAATTTCAGATTGCAATTCGGAGATGGTTTGATACTCCAACCCTTCCGTACAGATTTGTTACCCTTGGTTTAATGTAATTTTTGGTGATTTTATGCTGATAAAGCTGTTGTAATCATCACCACCTAAACCTTATATTGAGTTGTAAAAGGGTAGACATTGCCCTTGAATCTTGAAATTTGATCAAGAGGTAAGACCCCCTTCACATCATCATGAGTACGGCGGCACAAGGTATAGCCAAATTTATGGGGATGTAACGTACCCATCTTCACTAATAAAGAAATGTCCATGTAATTATGAGTTTTTATGGTATAAATATCAATGATTTTATTATTTGAGTCATTTCTACTTAGAATCTTCAAATTCTGAGCCCAAATTTGGAATCTGCGCGTGATTTTACCCTAATAAAGGATTTTACAGCATCCAAAACAGACACCGGATCAAGCCTATACGCTAATTTCAATCATTTTAGTTAAAAAACGGCGACATTTAAACCTTAATAAATGCACGACCGCACGTCCGATTGCGAACGGTCTGAACCCCTGCGACCAGGAGAACCTCTCGGACAAAAAAATTTTCGCCCCCCGAGGCGGTCCAGCACGCAAATCGAGGCAAGCGCCCCAAATTTGGGTACCCCGCCCCAAAATTTGGTCCGTACACACTTACTAGGGCGCCCGTACAATGGCCGCCCAAGAACCAAAGGACGGCCGCCCACTGTATGGTCCACGCGTACCCTTAGGTGGACACCCAGATCGGATAAGGTACATGCGTACCACTCCTTTCCCAGACAACCGATACCGTACCTTTCCCGTAGACCCATGCAGGCCACTAATCCATAGCCTTTGAAGGTACACCGTCCTTTCGTCCTTGCTTTGCGCAGTGCCCGCACCCTCACCCCTCAGCTATATAAACCCCCGGGGTGCTCCTCAGTCGGCACGCATTTCTGTGTAGCGTATGCCCTGTTGTGCCGCCGTCCGTACCGCCGTAGCGTACTTGCTGCAAGTACAGCCGCCCTTGCAGCCACCCCTCTCACACCCCCTCATTTGGCTCTTTTCAGATAAGCCAATTTTCCTCCATCCTCCTCTTGCTATGGGCCAGTGTCCTTAACTCTTCTCCCCCCCGTGTGAATAGACTTACAGAGAGGCTTGCAGCAACCCTTCCTAGCCCTCTCCACGTTTTTGCCTTTGCGCTTAAGGACATCTCACAATTTCCCCCCCCCCATTTGCGTAGACTTTAGTAAGGGATTTTTGACTCAAGCGAGGGTTCGTGCGCCATATTCTTTTGCTCATACGGTGAGCAAACGAGCTCGGAATTCAGATCCGACCGAAGCGTTTCGATCGTAGCAGCGAGCTCTACAAGGCGACGCCTAAGATGGCCTCATCTCGAAGACGGCAAAATATTGCCTCAAGAGGGCCACGTAACAACGAGATAGAGGGAGATGCGCCCAATGCGGCTCCAGTCCTCCCTTTTCAAGCCCCTCAAGGAAACGGTGGCCAGGTTAGCTTGGTTAATTTTCAAAAGAAGAGATTTTTCCTTAAATTAGTATTAATGAATGGTGTCTTTTTCTTTTAAAATGAGGACATAAAAATTATATGAAGTAACGACTTATGTGATGTTGTATTCGATAAGTTGCGTTGAAATTGTTTTCTTCATTGTGAATGCTATATTTAGAAAATTGCATTGAAGTTGTTATCTTTAGAATTCAAGATTTTTTTTTGGCTTCAATGCTAACTCCGTTCCGTGCTTGTGTAGCCGGGCGGCATCGTTAGCAAAGCCCGGGGATAGCCCAAGGTATCCCTCATACCTTTGGGAGAATAAGGATCGCCGATTGAGGCGAGAGATTATGAGGCTACCTAGTTCTGAGGGCCCAGGCTAGTGCGGTAAATAAGCCCACCCTAGTGTGCAGACATCCCTCTGAGGGGCGGCGGGAGGATCGAGCGATGGAGCCTGAGAGGGCGACAGGCCGGCTTGAGTCCTCGCCAGCGGCCGACGATGAGGTGTATGGTCCCGTAGGGTTTTGCCCAGCATGTAGAGGCTGGAAGGCTGAATTCTAGATCATCAGCGGCAGAGTAAGAATAAGAGAGCCAGTTTGGCTTGTATGGAATTGGTTCATGTATAAACTTTTTATATAATTACATCTTGTCTTTGGTATGACTGTATTGTGTAAGAAGGCTGTTTTAACAAACCTTGTGAAGAAGGGCCCTAATTAAGGAATATGTTTATTTATGTCAAACAGTGTGGTAGTATTAATTAGAAAACAAATTGATGCGTGAGTAGGGTGGAAACTGGGAGGATGGAATGCCCTGACGGCACCATCCTACGGACGGGTGGACCCGATTAGTCGGGTAGCTTTCCAACAGATTAAGTGAAAGCCCTACGTTAGATAGTTAGGTTCTTGGGCAACTCTATTCTAGAAAACTAGGTCAGCGGGCTGTGCCTTGCATAAGATGAGGAAAAAAGCATTGTCTCTAGATATCAAGTCTAGTAGTTGCCCAATTTATGATCAATTGCCCTATGGGTGATTTGATGTTTAGGGAGTCACGCTCCCCCTGCGGGATAGAGCTAGGTCATACCTATGAATCGTATCCTTGAATCTCTACAGGGTCAAGGTGTCGATGAATAGGAAATTTTTCCCAAGATAAGACTTAGCGGACTATCTTAAGTGTTTCTCCCAATTTTAAAAGGGAGGAACCTTACAATTGGTATCAGAGCCTGTTTGGCTCCTAGGAATTGGAGTTTAAGGACTGTTTTGTAATAAATGTTTTACCTAACATAATGCTAATTAGTAAAGACATCCTACTAAAACAAATAAATTAAATTGATGTTTGAATGATTGTAGGAAGAGGAAGATGCCTACTCCAAATTTCTAGTTTTCCAATGCATCTTCGAGGCTGCTAGTCACTCCTCGAATTTCGAGTACCGTGACACCATGGTGCAGATATTAGAGAAGATATCCCTCCCTCATTTCTCTCGTATCCAGAGAGGATGGGGTAGAGATTTCTGGAGTCGTGGGCCGAGATACTTCATCATCCGAGCAGATCAGATTGGGAACCTCACCACCGACCTTAAGCAGATTCGTTGGATTGAGAAGCTGAAGATGATCCGCTTATTTTGGTTCGTCGGTACCCCCAGGGCCGACACCTCGGTGACTATAGATGGGGTTCGCATACCTCAGGATCGTTGGGTGTATGACAAAGTGATGCAGGTCTCTGATAGAGTAGCAGTGTTGGGACCTACCCCAATCCAGAGTTTACCACCCTTACCATCAGTTTTTAGAGTCTTAGAAACTATAGCGGAACCCCCATATTTCACCTATGTGGACCGCTCTACCCTTATGTCATAGTCAAGCCTAGGAATTTCCCTTCATAGCAAATAAGACTGATTATAGTCTCAGAACTTTGTAATAAAACTTGTCCTTGTAAATATTTGGAAATAAAATAATTTCAATGTTTTACTCTCCAAAAATTAAGCGTTGTGCAAATATGAATCTTGTAATCTTAAAAATTGTTTTTACGATGATGGCCAGGACGACCACCCTCCACCTCCCAATGCGCTTTACACCGATACCCAGGAGAAGAAGCTCCTGCTCAAGCAAATGCAACCTCCCTCCTTTAAAGGAGAAGGTTCAAAGGTTGAGAAGGATGCTGAAGTCTGGATTGAGGCGATGGATGATTATTTCTCTGCTGCCGGTACTGGAGTAGCAAATCATTCTATGCTCGCACGGTTTTGCCTCATTGGAGATGCTAAACTCTGGTGGAAACAGTGGTGCCGTGACAAGGAAGTCACCGAGCATTCTCAAACATGGGAAGACATCAAGCAGGCAGTGAAGGAAAGATATCTTTCTCCATCCCATGAGTCCATAAAGATGAATGAGTTTTTTAGTCTTAGACAGTGCAGCTTAACTCTTGAGGACTACTATTCCAAATTTATTCCCCTTCGGAAGTATGCCCCAGCTATGACTACTTCCCAGCAAGTGGCTCGTTTCTGCCAAGGGCTAAATGAACCCCTAGATTCCCGCCTTGAAGCAATGAGGCCAAGCACATTACAGGATGCTCTCATACGAGCTAAGCCCCTTGTGAAAGAAATGAAGGCTAACAAACCGAAGAATCAAAAGAGATCTTACCCTGAGGCAAACCTTAGAGATCAACCCTACAAGAAACCTCAACAGAATTTTCCCTACTACAACAGAGGGCGACAAGGCAACTCTTTTGCCCCCCGCTCGTATGCTGCTTCTTCCAGAGAAGGCCCTCTGTGTTTTGAGTGCAATGAGCCGGGACACTTTAGAGCCAACTGTCCCAAGATGGCAATATCATTTCCCCAAGGTAATAGAGGAAATCAAGGCCGTGGAACCCCTACCCACCAAGGTGCAAGAGGCAGTGGCCGTGGCAGAGGCCGCGGAGGAACAGTTGCTAGAACTGCCTATGTTATAAGTGAAGAACCGACCTTGGAAACGGCTTAAGAAGAGCGTGCCATCGTCCATGCGGCGGTAGAACACCAAGGTCCGAATAAACAATTTGGTGTAATCCAAGCCCCCGCCACTCATCACGGTAAGCCATTTCAGCTTTTGATTGATTGTGGCAGTACCCATTCATTCCTTTCTCCTAGGTGCTTGCAAAAATTAAACTTGAGTCAAAAAACAGCTAGAAAAATGATTGTAGAGTTAGCCAGTGGGAAAGAAGTAGTATCTCGCCACTCTATAGGAAACCTTGATTTTGAGCTGGGTAATGAGCAAACTCATGGTCACTTTAGAGTCTTGCCACTAGGAATTTATGGTGGAATCCTTGGGATGGATTGGTTAATTGCAAACAAAGCTAGCATTCATTGTAACCAGGGGAGTATCACTTTTGAAAATGAGCATGGCCAAGTAATATCTGTTCAGGGGATCACAGGAAAACCTAAGTCTAGGGTAGTCAAGACAAAACATCTTCTCAAGGGAACACGTAAGGGTCAGCAAGTTTTCTTAGTCAAACTCAACAAAGTTATTGAACCTAGTATGGAGACAGAACCCTCTTGGCTCCAAGAATTCTCTGACATCTTCCCTGACGAGCTTACAGGGTTACCGCCTCCTCGAGAAGTCGACATGAAATCGAGGTGATCCCTGGAGCTCAACCCGTCTCAAAAACTCCCTATAAAATGTCCCTTCCTGAAGCCATTGAACTTAAGGAGTAACTTTCCCAACTCATTGAACAAGGATTTGTACACCCCAGTAGCTCTCCTTGGGGAGCACCTGTTCTTTTCCAAAAAAAGAAGGACGGGACTCTCCGCCTCTGCATAGATTATCGAGGGCTCAATCAAGTCACTGTCAAGAATAATTATCCTATCCCTCGCATCGATGAACTTCTTGACAGGCTTCATGGGGCCAAAGTCTTCTCAAAAATAGATTTGAGGTCTGGTTACTATCAGATCAAAGTCAAGGAAGCAGATATACCCAAAACAGCCTTCAATACCCGTTATGGCCACTATGAGTTTACTGTAATGTCATTCGGGTTAACCAATGCTCCTGCAACCTTCAACCGCCTAATGCAAGATATATTCCGTCCTTACCTGGATGAATTTGTGCTTGTTTTCTTTGATGACATCTTAATCTACTCCAAATCAATGGAAGAGCATGAGGAGCATGTACGTAGAGTTCTGCAATTGCTGCGCAGACACAAACTCTATGCCAAGAAGAGCAAATGTACCTTCTTTACTCATCGAATTGAGTATCTTGGATTCATCGTCTCCAAAGATGGCATCTCAGTAGACCCTGCCAAGGTCAAGGATATTCTAGAATGGCCACCCCCTAAATCAGTTCGTGAAATTCGTGGGTTCTTGGGAATCACGGGTTGGTATAGGATTTTTATCAAAGATTATGCCTTGGTAGCTGCACCCTTGATAGATCTTCTTAAGAAGGATTGCAAAATAGTGTGGTTGCCAATCCATCAAAACAGCTTTGATCAGCTGAAAGTCATTATTACTTCTGCTCCAGTCTTAAAGCTTCCTGATTTCTCCAAGGAATTTGAAGTGGTTACCGATGCTAGTAGTCTAGCACTTGGTGGTGTCTTAGGCCAAGAAGGAAGACCAGTCGCTTATACTTCCCGCAAGCTGAAGCAATATGAAGCAAACTATGCCACCCATGATTTGGAGCTCTTAGCAGCTGTTCATTGCCTCAAATTATGGAGACATTATCTCTTGGGAGGCAAATTCCAGCTTGTAACTGACCACAAAAGTCTAAAGTGGATCTTCACCCAGCCTAACCTCAACATGCGGCAAAGGAGATGGATTGAAATTCTACAAGAATATGATTTCGACATCAAATTCCGCCCTGGGAAAGATAATGTGGTAGCTGATGCACTTAGCCACAAATCTTTCTTGAATGAAATTTCAATGCCAAATAATCCCATACTGGTCAAGGTGGAAGAAGTCTTATCTCATGACCCAGATTATCAGAGGATGATAAAGCTAGTAGAAGAAGGGGGACATTTAGAGAAAGAGAAGAATCTAATCAAGGGATACTCCACTCATGAAGGAAGCCTCTACTTCAATCACAGGCTATGTATCCCTAAGGATCCTGCTTTAAAGAAACTAATCCTCTATGAAGCTCATGATAGCCCTGCTGCAGGACACCCAGGATATGCAAAAACATTAAATGCGGTAAGAAGGAGTTTTCATTGGGCAGGCTTGAAAAATGATGTGCTTCGGTACTTGAAACAATGTCTCTCATGCCAAAGGATCAAAGCTGAAAGGGTCAAGATGCCTGGAAAGCTTCAACCCTTAGATATTCCCCAAATGAAGTGGGAATGCATTAGTATGGATTTTGTCACAAGTCTCCCCACTGTTCAAGGAGGATATGACTCCATTCTAGTAGTAGTGGACTTACTTACCAAAGTAGCTCACCTTATACCAGCAAAGAAGACCTTCAAAGCTTCTGATGTTGCTCGAATATTCATCAAGGAAGTCCTCAAACTTCATGGTCTCCCAAAAAGGATAGTAAGTGATCGGGATTCTGACTTCACCTCAAAATTTTGGCAGTCTTTATTTCAAGCTCTGGGGACTCAACTTTGCTTTAGCACAGCTTATCATCCAGAGACCGATGGCCAGACTGAGAGAGTCAATCAAGTAATTGAAGACATTCTCAGAGCATACTGTGGACGGGAACCCAGAAGGTGGATTCAATACCTTCCTCTGGTAGAATTTGCCTACAATGCGTCTTATCATCAAAGCATAGGAATGTCACCATTCAAAGCACTCTATGGGCAAGAATGCTTGTCTCCTCTAAATTTCTCTGATCTGACCATAAGAGTTGAGGCATCCAGGAAAATGCTCGAAGAGATGGAGGAACAAACCAAGGCTATCCAAAAGGATATTAAAGCTGCCCAAGATCGACAAAAGCATTATGCTGACAACAAGAGGTCTGAAAGGATCTTCAAGGAAGGAGACAAAGTTCTTCTACGAGTGCGACCCAAACGAAGTTCTCTATCACTTGGGAAATATAAGAAGCTCAACCCTAGGTATTGTGGTCCTTATACAGTTATCAAGTGTCTAGGTAAAAGTGCCTATAAACTCCAACTCCCAGCCCATATCAAAGTCCATAATGTATTTCATGTAAGTTTGTTAAAGCCATATGTCCCCAATCTCGATCATATTCTTGATGATGAACAAGTTGTAATCCCTACTCAAGGAGTCCTTGAATTACAGCCCAGTAGCATCATAGATTCTAGGGAAAGGCAACTCCGAAATAGAACTCTGGTAGAACATCTAGTTCAGTGGAAAGATTACCCTGAAGAGGATGCAACTTGGGAAGATGAAGCTACACTCTTAAAGGATTATCCCCAATTCATGACGAGATGAGGACATCTCGATTTCTTTAAGGGGGGAAGGATGTAACGTACCCATCTTCACTAATAAAGAAATGTCCATGTAATTATGAGTTTTTATGGTATAAATATCAATGATTTTATTATTTGACTCATTTCTACTTAGAATCTTCAAATTTTGAGCCCAAATTTGGAATTTGCGTGCGATTTTACCCTAATATAGGATTTTACAGCATCCAAAACGGACACCGGATCAAGCCTATACACTAATTTCAATCATTTTAGTTAAAAAACGGCGACCTTTAAACCTTAATAAATGCACGACCGCACATCCGATTGACGAACGGTCTGAACCCCTGCGACCAGGAGAACCCCCGGACAAAAAAAAAATTCGCCCCCCGAGGCGGTCCGACATGCAAATCGAGGCGGGCGTCCCAAATTTGGGTACCCCGTCCCAAAATTTGGTCCGTACACACTTACTAGGGCGCCCGTACAATGGCCGCCCAAGAACCAAAGGACGGCCGCCCACTGTATGGTCCACGCGTACCCTTAGGGGTGGACACCCAGACCGGATAAGGTACATGCGTACCACTCCTTTCCCAGACAACCGATACCGTACCTTTCCCGTAGACCCATGCAGGCCACTAATCCATAGCCTTTGAAGGTACACCGTCCTTTCGTCCTTGCTTTGCGCAGCGCCCGCACCCTCACCCCTCAGCTATATAAACCCCCGGGGTGCTCCTCAATCGGCACGCATTTCTGTGTAGCGTATGCCCTGTTGTGCCGCCGTCCGTACCGCCGTAGCGTACTTGCTACAAGTACAGCCGCCCTTGCAGCCACCCCTCTCACACCCCCTCATTTGGCTCTTTTCAGATAAGCCAATTTTCCTCCATCCTCCTCTTGCTATGGGCCAGTGTCCTTAACTCTTCTCCCCCCCCGTGTGAATAGACTTACAGAGAGGCTTGCAGCAACCCTTCCCAGCCCTCTCCACGTTTTTGCCTTTTCCCTTAAGGACATCTCACAATCCCCCCCCCCCCCCCCCCACCATTTGCGTAGACTTTAGTAAGGGATTTTTGACTCAAGCGAGGGTTCGTGCGCCATATTCTTTTGCTCATACGGTGAGCAAACGAGCTCGGAATTCAGATCCGACCGAAGCGTTTCGATCGCAGCAGCGAGCTCTACAAGGCGACGCCTAAGATGGCCTCATCTCGAAGACGGCAAAATATTGCCTCAAGAGGGGCACGTAACAACGAGATGGAGGGAGATGCGCCCAATGCGGCTCCAGTCCTCCCTTTTCAAGCCCCTCAAGGAAACGGTGGCCAGGTTAGCTTGGTTAATTTTCAAAAGAAGAGATTTTTCCTTAAATTAGTATTAATGAATGGTGTCTTTTTCTTTTAAAATGAGGACATAAAAATTATATGAAGTAACGACTTATGTGATGTTGTATTCGATAAGTTGCGTTGAAATTGTTTTCTTCATTGTGAATGCTATATTTAGAAAATTGCATTGAAGTTGTTATCTTTAGAATTCAAGATTTTTTTTTGGCTTCAATGCTAACTCCGTTCCGTGCTTGTGTAGCCGGGCGGCATCGTTAGCAAAGCCCGGGGATAGCCCAAGGTATCCCTCATACCTTTGGGAGAATAAGGATCGCCGATTGAGGCGAGAGATTATGAGGCTGCCTAGTTCTGAGGGCCCAGGCTAGTGCGGTAAATAAGCCCACCCTAGTGTGCAGACATCCCTTTGAGGGGCGGGAGGATCGAGCGATGGAGCCTGAGAGGGCGACAGGCCGGCTTGAGTCCTCGCCCGGCCGACGATGAGGTGTATGGTCCCGTAGGGTTTTGCCCAGCATGTAGAGGCTGGAAGGCCGAATTCTAGATCATCGGCAGAATAAGAATAAGAGAGCCAGTTTGGCTTGTATGGAATTGGTTCATGTATAAACTTTTTATATAATTACATCTTGTCTTTGGTATGATTGTATTGTGTAAGAAGGCTGTTTTAACAAACCTTGTGAAGAAGGGCCCTAATTAAGGAATATGTTTATTTATGTCAAACAGTGTGGTAGTATTAATTAGAAAACAAATTGATGCGTGAATAGGGTGGAAAGTGGGAGGATGGAATGCCCTGACGGCACCATCCTACGAACGGGTGGACCCGATTAGTCAGGTAGCTTTCCAACAGATTAAGTGAAAGCCCTACGTTAGATAGTTAGGTTCTTGGGCAACTCTATTCTAGAAAACTAGGTCAGCGGCTGTGCCTTGCATAAGATGAGGAAAAAAGCGTTGTCTCTAGATATCAAGTCTAGTAGTTGCCCAATTTATGATCAATTGCCCTATGGGTGATTTGATGTTTAGGGAATCACGCTCCCCCTGCGGGATAGAGCTAGGTCATACCTATGAATCGTATCCTTGAATCTCTACAGGGTCAAGGTGTCAATGAATAGGAAATTTTTCCCAAGATAAGACTTAGCGGACTATCTTAAGTGTTTCTCCCAATTTTAAAAGGGAGGAACCTTACAGGGGAGCAGTTTTACACATGGCAGACAAAAACCATGTATCTGCTCATGAGGAAAAATCTGTGGGGGCTAGTTGAGGGAAGAGATGAATGCAAAGAGGTGAGAGGGAAAAATGAGTGGAAGAGGAGGATTGAAAAAGCATTGGGACTTATCGCACTCAGTTTAAATGATAAAATCATTCATCACATCACAAGGATATAGTGGGCAAAAGATGCATTGGATGAACTCAAAAAATTATTTGGAACACAAGCAGAAAATTCAAAGATAAATCTGTTAATACAATTCTAGAAATTAGACATGAAGGAAAGTGAATCTTTAATCACACACTTGAACATATATAAAAGCATTAAGCAACAACTGGCAGCTATTGGCAAAAAGACAGAAGATGATGAGGCACTAACAGTGCTTTCGAAGAGTGTGGACAAAGGTGAATATGAAAACATTGTAGCAACACTAAAGAATGTACCTGAATTGAAGCTAAAAAAGATAGAAGGAGCTCTACTAGAGCAAGAGACCAGAGGCAAAGAGAAGAAATGGCTAGACTCAACAGCAGGAGAAAAAAAAGCATTCTTCACCTGAGGAGGATTCTCTCGAGGACGAGGACGAGAAAGAGGTAGAGTACGAGGAAGGACCATCACTTGCCAAAACTGTGGAAAAGCTAGGACACATGGCAAGAGACTGATACAGCAAACCCAGTGGAGAAGAAACGACATCAACAAACTTCATGGAGGCTCCTAAGGAAGTGGAGTCAGATCATCTTTTCTGAGCGAGAGAGAGAGAGAGAGAGAGAGAGAGAGAGAGAGAGAGAGAGAGAGAGAGAGAGAGAGAGAGAGAGAGAGAGAGAGAGAGAGAGAGAGAGAGAGAGAAACCCTACAACCGAATGTAACCTGCCCCAACAAAGTAAAACCACCTCTCAGCCCACTGATGATGTCGGCCATGTGGTAGATGTATGTATGAGCACTTTGGTCAAGGTCACGGGCACTTGTAGTAGCCTTGGACACATAGAGAGAGAGAGAGTGTCAAGGACTATGAGTTTAGGGACTTGAGGCACTGGTCGCGGACTATCAAGTAAGAGGGAAACTTGGTATAGGGTCTAGGTGTGCTAGGAGTATTCACTTGAGGGGAGGTGTTGACATATACAAGTCAATAGGCTGTAAAAGAGAATCTATAAATGTGAGAGAGCCTGTGAAAAGGTGAGAAGTATCTACTGGGAGAGAATAAAGGGTAGCATGAGGAGATTTAGGAGGTGTGGAGATATTCTGGGAAGAGGTGGAGAGAATCAAGCAAAAGAGGTGGAGTGAATCAAGGAAAAATCAGTGGGAATAGATGCTTGGATGTAAACTCTATAAATTGAGGCATTGGCCTAATGAGGTTTTTGATTATCCATGCCTACATTAAGCTATCAGTTAATTGCTCACTAATCACGTCTTAATTATCATCTAATCTCTTTGTTAATGATGTGGATTCTAGCATTTGATCCACCATAGCTGCAAATTTGAAATATTATCAGAGCCTAGCCCTAGAATCCATCAATTTGTGAGCCCATTATCACTTGGCTAATTAGGATTAGTAGATAATTAAGACTTTTTACCTCTTTTCAACTAGCTCTTTGCACCCCTAGCCAGTAGAGGGGCTTGATCTCCCTCCAGAAGCACTAGTAGAGCAAATAATTCTAGGCAACCATAGCTAGCCATCCCATTCAAACAAAATCGCAAACTGCCAAGCGTAGCTGCCAATTTTTGCTAAATCGCTCGCGCCACATTTTTGAAGGAGAAATGAGATCTCTACTACTCTAGATCGAATTGCTATAATTCCTCTTGGCCCTAGTGGTTTTCAAGGGTGCTCTACAAGCTGGTGAAGACAGATTTTGATTTGATCAAGTCTACAGTGAGATCTAAGCTCTTCATCAAATCTACAGGTGACTTTGGTAAAACAGAGATTAAGCATTCAATGTTTGGTCAAATCTTGTCTTTCTTGGCTTAATTCTCTACTAGACTAATTGCCATTGATAGCCTTGAAAGGATTTAAGCTCATTTGAACTCTAAGGCCTTAGATCTGGACTCCCCGCATACTCTGTTTTCTGCACACAAAATAGATGATTAGTTTACTAATCAATGATTAATCAATACTAATCACTATTTTTCAGTGCAATTACGAGTTCAAATTAACCATTTGGTATTTGATACAGATCCCTATAATTTCAGATTGCAATTCGGAGATGGTTTGATACTCCAACCCTTCCGTACAGATTTGTTACCCTTGGTTTAATGTAATTTTTGGTGATTTTATGCTGATAAAGCTGTTGTAATCATCACCACCTAAACCTTATATTGAGTTGTAAAAGGGTAGACATTGCCCTTGAATCTTGAAATTTGATCAAGAGGTAAGACCCCCTTCACATCATCATGAGTACGGCGGCATAAGAGATAGCCAAATTTATGGGGAGCAGTCTTACACATGGCAGACAAAAACCATGTATCTGCTCATGAGGAAAAATTCTGTGGGGGCTAGTTGAGGGAAGAGATGAATGCAAAGAGGTGAGAGGGAAAAATGAGTGGAAGAGGAGGATTGAAAAAGCATTGGGACTTATCGCACTCAGTTTAAATGATGAAATCATTCATCATTCATCACATCACAAGGATACAGTGGGCAAAAGATGCATTGGATGAACTCAAAAAATTATTTGGAACACAAGCAGAAAATTCAAAGATAAATCTGTTAATACAATTCTAGAAATTAGACATCAAGGAAAGTGAATCTTTAATCACACACTTGAACAAATATAAAAGCATTAAGCAACAACTGGCAGCTATTGGCAAAAAGACAGAAGATGATGAGGCACTAACAGTGCTTCTGAAGAGTGTGGACAAAGGTGAATATGAAAACATTGTGGCAACACTAAAGAATGTACCTGAATTGAAGCTAAAAAAGATAGAAGGAGCTCTACTAGAGCAAGAGACCAGAGGCAAAGAGAAGAAATGGCTAGACTCAACAGCAGGAGAAAAAAAAGCATTCTTCACCTGAGGAGGATTCTCTCGACGACGAGGACGAGAAAGAGGTAGAGTACGAGGAAGGACCATCACTTGCCAAAACTGTGGAAAAGCCAGGACACATGGCAAGAGACTGCTACAGCAAACCCAATGGAGAAGAAACGACATCAACAAACTTCATGGAGGCTCCTAAGGAAGTGGAGTCAGATCATCTAGAGAGAGAGAGAGAGAGAGAGAGAGAGAGAGAGAGAGAGAGAGAGAGAGAGAGAGAGAGAGAGAGAGAGAGAAACCCTACAACCGAATGTAACCTGCCCCAACAAAGTAAAACCACCTCTCAGCCCACTGATGATGTCGGCCATGTGGTAGATGTATGTATGAGCACTTTGGTCAAGGTCACGGGCACTTGTAGTAGCCTTGGACACATAGAGAGAGAGAGAGAGAGTGTCAAGGACTATGAGTTTAGGGACTTGAGGCACTGGTCGCGGACTATCAAGTAAGAGGGAAACTTGGTATAGGGTCTAGGTGTGCTAGGAGTATTCACTTGAGGGGAGGTGTTGACATATACAAGTGAATAGGCTGTAAAAGAGAATCTATAAATGTGAGAGAGCCTGTGAAAAGGTGAGAAGTATCTACTGGGAGAGAATAAAGGGTAGCATGAGGAGATTTAGGAGGTGTGGAGATATTCTGGGAAGAGGTGGAGAGAATCAAGCAAAAGAGGTGGAGTGCATCAAGTGGGAATAGATGCTTGGATGTAAACTCTATAAATTGAGGCATTGGCCTAATGAGAATTTGCTGGTTTTTGATTATCCATGCCTACATTAAGCTATCAGTTAATTGCTCACTAATCACGTCTTAATTATCATCTAATCTCTTTGTTAATGATATGGATTCTAGCATTTGATCCACCATTGCTGCAAATTTAACATATTATCAGAGCCTAGCCCTAGAATCCATCAATTTGTGAGCCCATTATCACTTGGCTAATTAGGATTAGTAGATAATTAAGATTTTTACCTCTTTTCAACTAGCTCTTTGCACCCCTAGCCAGTAGAGGGGCTTGATCTCCCTCCAGAAGCACTATTAGGGCTAATAATTCTAGGCAACCATAGCTAGCCATCCCATTCAAACAAAATCGCAAACCGCCAAGCGTAGCTGCCAATTTTTGCTAAATCGCTGGCGCCACATTTCTGAAGGAGAAGTGAGATCTCTACTACTCTAGATCAAATTGCTATAATTCCTCTTGGCCCTAGTGGTTTTCAAGGGTGCTCTACAAGCTGGTGAAGACAGATTTTGATTTGATCAAGTCTACAGTGAGATCTAAGCTCTTCATCAAATCTACAGGTGACTTTGGTAAAACAGAGATTAAGCATTCAATGTTTGGTCAAATCTTGTCTTTCTTGGCTTAATTCTCTACTAGACTAATTGCCATTGATAGCCTTGAAAGGATTTAAGCTCATTTGAACTCTAAGGCCTTAGATCTGGACTCCCCGCATACTCTGTTTTCTGCACACAAAATAGATGATTAGTTTACTAATCAATGATTAATCAATACTAATCACTATTTTTCAGTGCAATTACGAGTTCAAATCAACCATTTGGTATCTGATACAGATCCCTATAATTTCAGATTGCAATTCGGAGATGGTTTGATACTCCAACTCTTCCGTACAGATTTGTTACCCTTGGTTTAATGTAATTTTTGGTGATTTTATGCTGATAAAGCTGTTGTAATCATCACCACCTAAACCTTATATTGAGTTGTAAAAGGGTAGACATTGCCCTTGAATCTTGAAATTTGATCAAGAGGTAAGACCCCGTTCACATCATCATGAGTACGGCGGCACAAGAGATAGCCAAATTTATGGGGAGCAGTTTTACACATGGCAGACAAAAACCATGTATCTGCTCGTGAGGAAAAATCTGCGGGGGCTAGTTGAGGGAAGAGATGAATGCAAAGAGGTGAGAGGGAAAAATGAGTGGAAAAGGAGGATTGAAAAAGCATTGGGACTTATCGCACTCAGTTTAAATGATGAAATCATTCATCACATCACAAGGATACAGCACTCAGTTTAAATGATGAAATCATTCATCACATCACAAGGATACAGTGGGCAAAAGATGCATTGGATGAAGTCAAAAAATTATTTGGAACACAAGCAAAAAATTCAAAGATAAATCTGTTAATACAATTCTAGAAATTAGACATGAAGGAAAGTGAATCTTTAATCACACACTTGAATAAATATAAAAGCATTAAGCAACAACTGGCAGCTATTAGCAAAAAGACAGAAGATGATGAGGCACTAACAGTGCTTCTGAAGAGTGTGGACAAAGGTGAATATGAAAACATTGTAGCAACACTAAAGAATGTACCTGAATTGAAGCTAAAAAAGATAGAAGGAGCTCTACTAGAGCAAGAGACCAGAGGCAAAGAGAAGAAATGGCTAGACTCAACAGCAGGAGAAAAAAAGCATTCTTCACCTGAGGAGGATTCTCTCGAGGACGAGGACGAGAAAGAGGTAGAGTAGGAGGAAGGACCATCACTTGCCAAAACTGTGGAAAAGCCAGGACACATGGCAAGAGACTGCTACAGCAAACCCAGTGGAGAAGAAACGACATCAACAAACTTCATGGAGGCTCCTAAGGAAGTGGAGTCAGATCATCAGAGAGAGAGAGAGAGAGAAAGAGAGAGAGAGAGAGAGAGAGAGAGAGAGAGAGAGAGAGAGAGAGAAACCCTACAACCGAATGTAACCTGCCCCAACAAAGTAAAACCACCTCTCAGCCACCGATGATGTCGGCCATGTGGTAGATGTATGTATGAGCACTTTGGTCAAGGTCACGGGCACTTGTAGTAGCCTTGGACACATAGAGAGAGAGAGTGTTAAGGACTATGAGTTTAGGGACTTGAGGCACTGGTGGCGGACTATCAAGTAAGAGGGAAACTTGGTATAGGGTCCAGGTGTGCTAGGAGTATTCACTTGAGGGGAGGTGTTGACATATACAAGTGAATAGGCTGTAAAAGAGAATCTATAAATGTGAGAGAGCCTGTGAAAAGGTGAGAAGTATCTACTGGGAGAGAATAAAGGGTAGCATGAGGAGATTTAGGAGGTGTGGAGATATTCTGGGAAGAGGTGGAGAGAATCAAGCAAAAGAGGTGGAGTGAATCAAGGAGAAATCAGTGGGAATAGATGCTTGGATGTAAACTCTATAAATTGAGGCATTGGCCTAATGAGAATTTGCTGGTTTTTGATTATCCATGCCTACATTAAGCTATCAATTAATTGCTCACTAATCACATCTTGATTATCATCTAATCTCTTTGTTAATGATGTGGATTCTAGCATTTGGTCCACCATAGCTGCAAATTTAACATATTATCAGAGCCTAGCCCTAGAATCCATCAATTTGTGAGCCCATTATCACTTGGCTAATTAGGATTAGTAGATAATTAAGATTTTTACCTCTTTTCAACTAGCTCTTTGCACCCCTAGCCAGTAGAGGGGCTTGATCTCCCTCCGGAAGCACTAGTAGGG
Organism: Cibotium barometz; assembly: GCF_041138505.1. Taxonomy (NCBI): domain Eukaryota; kingdom Viridiplantae; phylum Streptophyta; class Polypodiopsida; order Cyatheales; family Cibotiaceae; genus Cibotium; species Cibotium barometz. The sequence continues at coordinate 3,244,791 of NC_141047.1, forward strand.
CAAATAATTCTAGGCAACCATAGCTAGCCATCCCATTCAAACAAAATCGCAAACCGCCAAGCGTAGCTGCCAATTTTTGGCACCACATTTCTGAAGGAGAAATGAGATCTCTACTACTCCAGATCAAATTGCTATAATTCCTCTTGGCCCTAGTGATTTTCAAGGTGCTCTACAAGCTGGTGAAGACAGATTTTGATTTGATCAAGTCTACAGTGAGATCTAAGCTCTTCATCAAATCTACAGGTGACTTTGGTAAAACAGAGATTAAGCATTCAATGTTTGGTCAAATCTTGTCTTTCTTGGCTTAATTCTCTACTAGACTAATTGCCATTGATAGCCTTGAAAGGATTTAAGCTCATTTGAACTCTAAGGCCTTAGATCTGGACTCCCCGCATACTCTATTTTCTGCACACAAAATAGATGATTAGTTTACTAATCAATGATTAATCAATACTAATCACTATTTTTCAGTGCAATTACGAGTTCAAATCAACCATTTGGTATCTGATACAGATCCCTATAATTTCAGATTGCAATTCGGAGATGGTTTGATACTCCAACTCTTCCGTACAGATTTGTTACCCTTGGTTTAATGTAATTTTTGGTGATTTTATGCTGATAAAGCTGTTGTAATCATCACCACCTAAACCTTATATTGAGTTGTAAAAGGGTAGACATTGCCCTTGAATCTTGAAATTTGATCAAGAGGTAAGACCCCGTTCACATCATCATGAGTACGGCGGCACAAGAGATAGCCAAATTTATGGGGAGCAGTTTTACACATGGCAGACAAAAACCATGTATCTGCTCGTGAGGAAAAATCTGCGGGGGCTAGTTGAGGGAAGAGATGAATGCAAAGAGGTGAGAGGGAAAAATGAGTGGAAAAGGAGGATTGAAAAAGCATTGGGACTTATCGCACTCAGTTTAAATGATGAAATCATTCATCACATCACAAGGATACAGCACTCAGTTTAAATGATGAAATCATTCATCACATCACAAGGATACAGTGGGCAAAAGATGCATTGGATGAAGTCAAAAAATTATTTGGAACACAAGCAAAAAATTCAAAGATAAATCTGTTAATACAATTCTAGAAATTAGACATGAAGGAAAGTGAATCTTTAATCACACACTTGAATAAATATAAAAGCATTAAGCAACAACTGGAAGCTATTGGCAAAAAGACAGAAGATGATGAGGCACTAACAGTGCTTCTGAAGAGTGTGGACAAAGGTGAATATGAAAACATTGTAGCAACACTAAAGAATGTACCTGAATTGAAGCTAAAAAAGATAGAAGGAGCTCTACTAGAGCAAGAGACCAGAGGCAAAGAGAAGAAATGGCTAGACTCAACAGCAGGAGAAAAAAAGCATTCTTCACCTGAGGAGGATTCTCTCGAGGACGAGGACGAGAAAGAGGTAGAGTAGGAGGAAGGACCATCACTTGCCAAAACTGTGGAAAAGCCAGGACACATGGCAAGAGACTGCTACAGCAAACCCAGTGGAGAAGAAACGACATCAACAAACTTCATGGAGGCTCCTAAGGAAGTGGAGTCAGATCATCAGAGAGAGAGAGAGAGAGAAAGAGAGAGAGAGAGAGAGAGAGAGAGAGAGAGAGAGAGAGAGAGAGAGAGAGAGAGAGAGAAACCCTACAACCGAATGTAACCTGCCCCAACAAAGTAAAACCACCTCTCAGCCACCGATGATGTCGGCCATGTGGTAGATGTATGTATGAGCACTTTGGTCAAGGTCACGGGCACTTGTAGTAGCCTTGGACACATAGGGAGAGAGAGTGTTAAGGACTATGAGTTTAGGGACTTGAGGCACTGGTGGCGGACTATCAAGTAAGAGGGAAACTTGGTATAGGGTCCAGGTGTGCTAGGAGTATTCACTTGAGGGGAGGTGTTGACATATACAAGTGAATAGGCTGTAAAAGAGAATCTATAAATGTGAGAGAGCCTGTGAAAAGGTGAGAAGTATCTACTGGGAGAGAATAAAGGGTAGCATGAGGAGATTTAGGAGGTGTGGAGATATTCTGGGAAGAGGTGGAGAGAATCAAGCAAAAGAGGTGGAGTGAATCAAGGAGAAATCAGTGGGAATAGATGCTTGGATGTAAACTCTATAAATTGAGGCATTGGCCTAATGAGAATTTGCTGGTTTTTGATTATCCATGCCTACATTAAGCTATCAATTAATTGCTCACTAATCACATCTTGATTATCATCTAATCTCTTTGTTAATGATGTGGATTCTAGCATTTGGTCCACCATAGCTGCAAATTTAACATATTATCAGAGCCTAGCCCTAGAATCCATCAATTTGTGAGCCCATTATCACTTGGCTAATTAGGATTAGTAGATAATTAAGATTTTTACCTCTTTTCAACTAGCTCTTTGCACCCCTAGCCAGTAGAGGGGCTTGATCTCCCTCCGGAAGCACTAGTAGGGCAAATAATTCTAGGCAACCATAGCTAGCCATCCCATTCAAACAAAATCGCAAACCGCCAAGCGTAGCTGCCAATTTTTGGCACCACATTTCTGAAGGAGAAATGAGATCTCTACTACTCCAGATCAAATTGCTATAATTCCTCTTGGCCCTAGTGATTTTCAAGGTGCTCTACAAGCTGGTGAAGACAGATTTTGATTTGATCAAGTCTACAGTGAGATCTAAGCTCTTCATCAAATCTACAGGTGACTTTGGTAAAACAGAGATTAAGCATTCAATGTTTGGTCAAATCTTGTCTTTCTTGGCTTAATTCTCTACTAGACTAATTGCCATTGATAGCCTTGAAAGGATTTAAGCTCATTTGAACTCTAAGGCCTTAGATCTGGACTCCCCGCATACTCTATTTTCTGCACACAAAATAGATGATTAGTTTACTAATCAATGATTAATCAATACTAATCACTATTTTTCAGTGCAATTATAGTTCAAATCAACCATTTGGTATCTGATACAGACCCCTATAATTTCAGATTGCAATTCCGAGATGGTTTGATACTCCAACCCTTCCGTACAGATTTGTTACCCTTGGTTTAATGTAATTTTTGGTGATTTTATGCTGATAAAGCTGTTGTAATCATCACCACCTAAACCTTATATTGAGTTGTAAAAGGGTAGACATTGCCCTTGAATCTTGAAATTTGATCAAGAGGTAAGACCCCGTTCACATCATCATGAGTACGGCGGCACAAGAGATAGCCAAATTTATGGGGAGCAGTTTTACACATGGCAGACAAAAACCATGTATCTGCTCATGAGGAAAAATCTGTGAGGGCTAGTTGAGGGAAGAGATGAATGCAAAGAGGCGAGAGGGAAAAATGAGTGGAAGAGGAGGATTGAAAAAGCATTGGGACTTATCGCACTCAGTTTAAATGATGAAATCATTCATCACATCACAAGGATACAGTGGGCAAAAGATGCATTGGATGAAGTCAAAAAATTATTTGGAACACAAGCAAAAAATTCAAAGATAAATCTGTTAATACAATTCTAGAAATTAGCCATGAAGGAAAGTGAATCTTTAATCACACACTTGAATAAATATAAAAGCATTAAGCAACAACTGGCAGCTATTTGCAAAAAGACAGAAGATGATGAGGCACTAACAGTGCTTCTGAAGAGTGTGGACAAAGGTGAATATGAAAACATTGTAGCAACACTAAAGAATGTACCTGAATTGAAGCTTAAAAAGATAGAAGGAGCTCTACTAGAGCAAGAGACCAGAGGCAAAGAGAAGAAATGGCTAGACTCAACAGCAGGAGAAAAAAAGCATTCTTCACCTGAGGAGGATTCTCTCGAGGACGAGGACGAGAAAGAGGTAGAGTAGGTGGAAGGACCATCACTTGCCAAAACTGTGGAAAAGCCAGGACACATGGCAAGAGACTGCTACAGCAAACCCAGTGGAGAAGAAACGACATCAACAAACTTCATGGAGGCTCCTAAGGAAGTGGATTCAGATCATCTTTTCTGAGAGAGAGAGAGAGAGAGAGAGAGAGAGAGAGAAAGAGAGAGAGAGAGAGAGAGAGAGAGAGAGAGAGAGAGAGAGAGAGAGAGAGAGAGAGAGAGAGAGAGAGAGAGAGAGACCCTACAACCGAATGTAACCTGCCCCAACAAAGTAAAACCACCTCTCAGCCACCACCGATGATGTCGGCCATGTGGTAGATGTATGTATGAGCACTTTGGTCAAGGTCACGGGCACTTGTAGTAGCCTTGGACACATAGAGAGAGAGAGTGTCAAGGACTATGAGTTTAGGGACTTGAGGCACTAGTCGCGGACTATCAAGTAAGAGGGAAACTTGGTATAGGGTCCAGGTGTGCTAGGAGTATTCACTTGAGGGGAGGTGTTGACATATACAAGTGAATAGGCTATAAAAGAGAATCTATAAATGTGAGAGAGCCTGTGAAAAGGTGAGAAGTATCTACTGGGAGAGAATAAAGAGGAGATTTAGGAGGTGTGGAGATATTCTGGGAAGAGGTGGAGAGAATCAAGCAAAAGAGGTGGAGTGAATCAAGGAGAAATCAGTGGGAATAGATGCTTGGATGTAAACTCTATAAATTGAGGCATTGGCCTAATGAGAATTTGCTAGTTTTTTAGTATCCATACCTACATTAAGCTATCAGTTAATTGCTCACTAATCACATCTTAAATATCATCTAATCTCTTTGTTAATGATGTGGATTCTAGCATTTGATCCACCATAGCTGTCGGTAAATTTAACATATTATCAGAGCCTAGCCCTAGAATCCATCAATTTGTGAGCCCATTATCACTTGGCTAATTAGGATTAGTAGATAATTAAGACTTTTTACCTCTTTTCAACTAGCTCTTTGCACCCCTAGCCAGTAGAGGGGCTTGACCTCCCTCCAGAAGCACTATTAGGGCTAATAATTCTAGGCAACCATAGCTAGCCATCCCATTCAAACAAAATCGCAAACCGCCAAGCGTAGCTGCCAATTTTTGCTAAATCGCTGGCGCCACATTTCTGAAGGAGAAATGAGATCTCTACTACTCTAGATCAAATTGCTATAATTCCTCTTGGCCCTAGTGGTTTTCAAGGGTGCTCTACAAGCTGGTGAAGACAGATTTTGATTTGATCAAGTCTACAGTGAGATCTAAGCTCTTCATCAAATCTACAGATGACTTTGGTAAAACAGAGATTAAGCATTCAATGTTTGGTCAAATCTTGTCTTTCTTGGCTTAATTCTCTACTGTCTAGACTAATTGCCATTGATAGCCTTGAAAGGATTTAAGCTCATTTGAACTCTAAGGCCTTAGATCTGGACTCCCCGCATACTCTGTTTTCTGCACACAAAATAGATGATTAGTTTACTAATCAATGATTAATCAATACTAATCACTATTTTTCAGTGCAATTACGAGTTCAAATCAACCATTTGGTATCTGATACAGATCCCTATGATTTCATATTGCAATTCGGAGATGGTTTGATACTCCAACCCTTCCGTACAGATTTGTTACCCTTGGTTTAATGTAATTTTTGGTGATTTTATGCTGATAAAGCTGTTGTAATCATCACCACCTAAACCTTATATTGAGTTGTAAAAGGGTAGACATTGCCCTTGAATCTTGAAATTTGATCAAGAGGTAAGACCCCCTTCACATCATCATGAGTACGGCGGCACAAGAGATAGCCAAATTTATGGGGAGCAGTTTTACACATGGCAGACCAAAACCATGTATCTGCTCATAAGGGAAAATCTGTGGGGGCTAGTTGAGGGAAGAGATGAATGTAAAGAGGTGAGAGGGAAAAATGAGTGGAAGAGGAGGATTGAAAAAGCATTGGGACTTATCGCACTCAGTTTAAATGATGAAATCATTCATCACATCACAAGGATACAGCACTCAGTTTAAATGATGAAATCATTCATCACATCACAAGGATACAGTGGGCAAAAGATGCATTGGATGATCTTAAAAAATTATTTGGAACACAAGCAAAAAATTCAAAGATAAATCTGTTAATACAATTCTAGAAATTAGACATGAAGGAAAGTGAATCTTTAATCACACACTTGAACAAATATAAAAGCATTAAGCAACAACTCGTAGCTATTGGCAAAAAGACAGAAGATGATGAGGCACTAACAGTGCTTCTGAAGAGTGTGGACAAAGGTGAATATGAAAACATTGTAGCAACACTAAAGAATGTACCTGAATTGAAGCTAAAAAAGATAGAAGGAGCTCTACTAGAGCAAGAGACCAGAGGCAAAGAGAAGAAATGGCTAGACTCAACAGCAGGAGAAAAAAAAGCATTCTTCACCTGAGGAGGATTCTCCCGAGGACGAGGACGAGAAAGAGGTAGAGTAGGAGGAAGGACCATCACTTGCCAAAACTGTGGAAAAGCCAGGACACATGGCAAGAGACTGCTACAGCAAACCCAGTGGAGAAGAAACGACATCAACAAACTTCATGGAGGCTCCTAAGGAAGTGGAGTCAGATCATGAGAGAGAGAGAGAGAGAGAGAGAGAGAGAGAGAGAGAGAGAGAGAGAGAGAGAGAGAGAGAGAGAGAGAACCCTACAACCGAATGTAACCTGCCCCAACAAAGTAAAACCACCTCTCAGCCACCGATGATGTCGGCCATGTGGTAGATGTATGTATGAGCACTTTGGTCAAGGTCACGGGCACTTGTAGTAGCCTTGGACACATAGAGAGAGAGAGTGTTAAGGACTATGAGTTTAGGGACTTGAGGCACTGGTCGCGGACTATCAAGTAAGAGGGAAACTTGGTATAGGGTCCAGGTGTGCTAGGAGTATTCACTTGAGGGGAGGTTTTGACATATACAAGTGAATAGGCTGTAAAAGAGAATCTATAAATGTGAGAGAGCCTGTGAAAAGGTGAGAAGTATCTACTGGGAGAGAATAAAGGGTAGCATGAGGAGATTTAGGAGGTGTGGAGATATTCTGGGAAGAGGTGGAGAGAATCAAGCAAAAGAGGTGGAGTGAATCAAGGAGAAATCAGTGGGAATAGATGCTTGGATGTAAACTCTATAAATTGAGGCATTGGCCTAATGAGAATTTGCTGGTTTTTGATTATCCATGCCTACATTAAGCTATCAATTAATTGCTCACTAATCACGTCTTAATAATCATCTAATCTCTTTGTTAATGATGTGGATTCTAGCATTTGGTGCAAATTTAACATATTATCAGAGCCTAGCCCTAGAATCCATCAATTTGTGAGCCCATTATCACTTGGCTAATTAGGATTAGTAGATAATTAAGATTTTTACCTCTTTTCAACTAGCTCTTTGCACCCCTAGCCAGTAGAGGGGCTTGATCTCCCTCCGGAAGCACTAGTAGGGCAAATAATTCTAGGCAACCATAGCTAGCCATCCCATTCAAACAAAATTGCAAACCGCCAAGCGTAGCTGCCAATTTTTGGCACCACATTTCTGAAGGAGAAATGAGATCTCTACTACTCCAGATCAAATTGCTATAATTCCTCTTGGCCCTAGTGATTTTCAAGGTGCTCTACAAGCTGGTGAAGACAGATTTTGATTTGATCAAGTCTACAGTGAGATCTAAGCTCTTCATCAAATCTACAGGTGACTTTGGTAAAACAGAGATTAAGCATTCAATGTTTGGTCAAATCTTGTCTTTCTTGGCTTAATTCTCTACTAGACTAATTGCCATTGATAGCCTTGAAAGGATTTAAGCTCATTTGAACTCTAAGACCTTAGATCTGGACTCCCCGCATACTCTATTTTTTGCACACAAAATAGATGATTAGTTTACTAATCAATGATTAATCAATACTAATCACTATTTTTCAGTGCAATTATAGTTCAAATCAACCATTTGGTATCTGATACAGACCCCTATAATTTCAGATTGCAATTCCGAGATGGTTTGATACTCCAACCCTTCCGTACAGATTTGTTACCCTTGGTTTAATGTAATTTTTGGTGATTTTATGCTGATAAAGCTGTTGTAATCATCACCACCTAAACCTTATATTGAGTTGTAAAAGGGTAGACATTGCCCTTGAATCTTGAAATTTGATCAAGAGGTAAGACCCCGTTCACATCATCATGAGTACGGCGGCACAAGAGATAGCCAAATTTATGGGGAGCAGTTTTACACATGGCAGATAAAAACCATGTATCTGCTCATGAGGAAAAATCTGTGAGGGCTAGTTGAGGGAAGAGATGAATGCAAAGAGGCGAGAGGGAAAAATGAGTGGAAGAGGAGGATTGAAAAAGCATTGGGACTTATCGCACTCAGTTTAAATGATGAAATCATTCATCACATCACAAGGATACAGTGGGCAAAAGATGCATTGGATGAAGTCAAAAAATTATTTGGAACACAAGCAAAAAATTCAAAGATAAATCTGTTAATACAATTCTAGAAATTAGACATGAAGGAAAGTGAATCTTTAATCACACACTTGAATAAATATAAAAGCATTAAGCAACAACTGGCAGCTATTTGCAAAAAGACAGAAGATGATGAGGCACTAACAGTGCTTCTGAAGAGTGTGGACAAAGGTGAATATGAAAACATTGTAGCAACACTAAAGAATGTACCTGAATTGAAGCTAAAAAAGATAGAAGGAGCTCTACTAGAGCAAGAGACCAGAGGCAAAGAGAAGAAATGGCTAGACTCAACAGCAGGAGAAAAAAAGCATTCTTCACCTGAGGAGGATTCTCTCGAGGACGAGGACGAGAAAGAGGTAGAGTAGGAGGAAGGACCATCACTTGCCAAAACTGTGGAAAAGCCAGGACACATGGCAAGAGACTGCTACAGCAAACCCAGTGGAGAAGAAACGACATCAACAAACTTCATGGAGGCTCCTAAGGAAGTGGAGTCAGATCATCTTTTCTGAGAGAGAGAGAGAGAGAGAGAGAGAGAGAGAGAGAGAGAGAGAGAGAAACCCTACAACCGAATGTAACCTGCCCCAACAAAGTAAAACCACCTCTCAGCCACCACCGATGATGTCGGCCATGTGGTAGATGTATGTATGAGCACTTTGGTCAAGGTCACGGGCACTTGTAGTAGCCTTGGACACATAGAGAGAGAGAGTGTCAAGGACTATGAGTTTAGGGACTTGAGGCACTAGTCGCGGACTATCAAGTAAGAGGGAAACTTGGTATAGGGTCCAGGTGTGCTAGGAGTATTCACTTGAGGGGAGGTGTTGACATATACAAGTGAATAGGCTATAAAAGAGAATCTATAAATGTGAGAGAGCCTGTGAAAAGGTGAGAAGTATCTACTGGGAGAGAATAAAGGGTAGCATGAGGAGATTTAGGAGGTGTGGAGATATTCTGGGAAGAGGTGGAGAGAATCAAGCAAAAGAGGTGGAGTGAATCAAGGAGAAATCAGTGGGAATAGATGCTTGGATGTAAACTCTATAAATTGAGGCATTGGCCTAATGAGAATTTGCTAGTTTTTGATTATCCATACCTACATTAAGCTATCAGTTAATTGCTCACTAATCACATCTTAAATATCATCTAATCTCTTTGTTAATGATGTGGATTCTAGCATTTGATCCACCATAGCTGTCGGTAAATTTAACATATTATCAGAGCCTAGCCCTAGAATCCATCAATTTGTGAGCCCATTATCACTTGGCTAATTAGGATTAGTAGATAATTAAGATTTTTACCTCTTTTCAACTAGCTCTTTGCACCCCTAGCTAGTAGAGGGGCTTGATCTCCCTCCAGAAGCACTATTAGGGCTAATAATTCTAGGCAACCATAGCTAGCCATCCCATTCAAACAAAATCGCAAACCGCCAAGCGTAGCTGCCAATTTTTGCTAAATCGCTGGCGCCACATTTCTGAAGGAGAAATGAGATCTCTACTACTCTAGATCAAATTGCTATAATTCCTCTTGGCCCTAGTGGTTTTCAAGGGTGCTCTACAAGCTGGTGAAGACAGATTTTGATTTGATCAAGTCTACAGTGAGATCTAAGCTCTTCATCAAATCTACAGGTGACTTTGGTAAAACAGAGATTAAGCATTCAATGTTTGGTCAAATCTTGTCTTTCTTAGCTTAATTCTCTACTAGACTAATTGCCATTGATAGCCTTGAAAGGATTTAAGCTCATTTGAACTCTAAGGCCTTCGATCTGGACTCCCCGCATACTCTGTTTTCTGCACACAAAATAGATGATTAGTTTACTAATCAATGATTAATCAATACTAATCACTATTTTTCAGTGCAATTACGAGTTCAAATCAACCATTTGGTATCTGATACAGATCCCTATAATTTCAGATTGCAATTCCGAGATGGTTTGATACTCCAACCCTTCCGTACAGATTTGTTACCCTTGGTTTAATGTAATTTTTGGTGATTTTATGCTGATAAAGCTGTTGTAATCATCACCACCTAAACCTTATATTGAGTTGTAAAAGGGTAGACGTTGCCCTTGAATCTTGAAATTTGATCAAAAGGCAAGACCCCGTTCACATCATCATGAGTTCGGCGGCACAAGAGATAGCCAAATTTATGGGGAGCAGTTTTACACATGGCAGACAAAAACCATGTATCTGCTCGTGAGGAAAAATCTGCGGGGGCTAGTTGAGGGAAGAGATGAAGGTGAGAGGGAAAAATGAGTGGAAAAGGAGGATTGAGAAAGCATTGGGACTTATCGCACTCAGTTTAAATGATGAAATCATTCATCACATCACAAGGATACAGCACTCAGTTTAAATGATGAAATCATTCATCACATCACAAGGATACAGTGGGCAAAAGATGCATTGGATGAACTCAAAAAATTATTTGGAACACAAGCAAAAAATTCAAAGATAAATCTGTTAATACAATTCTAGAAATTAGACATCAAGGAAAGTGAATCTTTAATCACACACTTGAACAAATATAAAAGCATTAAGCAACAACTGGCAGCTATTGGCAAAAAGACAGAAGATGATGAGGCACTAACAGTGCTTCTGAAGAGTGTCGACAAAGGTGAATATGAAAACATTGTAGCAACACTAAAGAATGTACCTGAATTGAAGCTAAAAAAGATAGAAGGAGCTCTACTAGAGCAAGAGACCAGAGGCAAAGAGAAGAAATGGCTAGACTCAACAGCAGGAGAAAAAAAAGCATTCTTCACCTGAGGAGGATTCTCTCGAGGACGAGGACGAGAAAGAGGTAGAGTAGGAGGAAGGACCATCACTTGCCAAAACTGTGGAAAAGCCAGGACACATGGCAAGAGACTGCTACAGCAAACCCAGTGGAGAAGAAACGACATCAACAAACTTCATGGAGGCTCCTAAGGAAGTGGAGTCAGATCATCAGAGAGAGAGAGAGAGAGAAAGAGAGAGAGAGAGAGAGAGAGAGAGAGAGAGAGAGAGAGAGAGAGAGAGAGAGAGAGAGAGAGAGAAACCCTACAACCGAATGTAACCTGCCCCAACAAAGTAAAACCACCTCTCAGCCACCGATGATGTCGGCCATGTGGTAGATGTATGTATGAGCACTTTGGTCAAGGTCACGGGCACTTGTAGTAGCCTTGGACACATAGAGAGAGAGAGTGTTAAGGACTATGAGTTTAGGGACTTGAGGCACTGGTGGCGGACTATCAAGTAAGAGGGAAACTTGGTATAGGGTCCAGGTGTGCTAGGAGTATTCACTTGAGGGGAGGTGTTGACATATACAAGTGAATAGGCTGTAAAAGAGAATCTATAAATGTGAGAGAGCCTGTGAAAAGGTGAGAAGTATCTACTGGGAGAGAATAAAGGGTAGCATGAGGAGATTTAGGAGGTGTGGAGATATTCTGGGAAGAGGTGGAGAGAATCAAGCAAAAGAGGTGGAGTGAATCAATGAGAAATTAGTGGGAATAGATGCTTGGATGTAAACTCTATAAATTGAGGCATTGGCCTAATGAGAATTTGCTGGTTTTTGATTATCCATGCCTACATTAAGCTATCAATTAATTGCTCACTAATCACATCTTAATTATCATCTAATCTCTTTGTTAATGATGTGGATTCTAGCATTTGGTCCACCATAGCTGCAAATTTAACATATTATCAGAGCCTAGCCCTAGAATCCATCAATTTGTGAGCCCATTATCACTTGGCTAATTAGGATTAGTAGATAATTAAGATTTTTACCTCTTTTCAACTAGCTCTTTGCACCCCTAGCCAGTAGAGGGGCTTGATCTCCCTCCGGAAGCACTAGTAGGGCAAATAATTCTAGGCAACCATAGCTAGCCATCCCATTCAAACAAAATCGCAAACCGCCAAGCGTAGCTGCCAATTTTTGGCACCACATTTCTGAAGGAGAAATGAGATCTCTACTACTCCAGATCAAATTGCTATAATTCCTCTTGGCCCTAGTGATTTTCAAGGTGCTCTACAAGCTGGTGAAGACAGATTTTGATTTGATCAAGTCTACAGTGAGATCTAAGCTCTTCATCAAATCTACAGGTGACTTTGGTAAAACAGAGATTAAGCATTCAATGTTTGGTCAAATCTTGTCTTTCTTGGCTTAATTCTCTACTAGACTAATTGCCATTGATAGCCTTGAAAGGATTTAAGCTCATTTGAACTCTAAGGCCTTAGATCTGGACTCCCCGCATACTCTATTTTCTGCACACAAAATAGATGATTAGTTTACTAATCAATGATTAATCAATACTAATCACTATTTTTCAGTGCAATTATAGTTCAAATCAACCATTTGGTATCTGATACAGATCCCTATAATTTCAGATTGCAATTCGGAGATGGTTTGATACTCCAACCCTTCCGTACAGATTTGTTACCCTTGGTTTAATGTAATTTTTGGTGATTTTATGCTGATAAAGCTGTTGTAATCATCACCACCTAAACCTTATATTGAGTTGTAAAAGGGTAGACATTGCCCTTGAATCTTGAAATTTGATCAAGAGGTAAGACCCCCTTCACATCATCATGAGTACGGTGGCACAAGAGATAGCCAAATTTATGGGGAGCAGTTTTACACATGGCAGACAAAAACCATGTATCTGCTCATGAGGAAAAATCTGTGAGGGCTAGTTGAGGGAAGAGATGAATGCAAAGAGGCGAGAGGGAAAAATGAGTGGAAGAGGAGGATTGAAAAAGCATTGGGACTTATCGCACTCAGTTTAAATGATGAAATCATTCATCACATCACAAGGATACAGTGGGCAAAAGATGCATTGGATGAAGTCAAAAAATTATTTGGAACACAAGCAAAAAATTCAAAGATAAATCTGTTAATACAATTCTAGAAATTAGCCATGAAGGAAAGTGAATCTTTAATCACACACTTGAATAAATATAAAAGCATTAAGCAACAACTAGCAGCTATTTGCAAAAAGACAGAAGATGATGAGGCACTAACAGTGCTTCTGAAGAGTGTGGACAAAGGTGAATATGAAAACATTGTAGCAACACTAAAGAATGTACCTGAATTGAAGCTAAAAAAGATAGAAGGAGCTCTACTAGAGCAAGAGACCAGAGGCAAAGAGAAGAAATGGCTAGACTCAACAGCAGGAGAAAAAAAGCATTCTTCACCTGAGGAGGATTCTCTCGAGGACGAGGACGAGAAAGAGGTAGAGTAGGAGGAAGGACCATCACTTGCCAAAACTGTGGAAAAGCCAGGACACATGGCAAGAGACTGCTACAGCAAACCCAGTGGAGAAGAAACGACATCAACAAACTTCATGGAGGCTCCTAAGGAAGTGGAGTCAGATCATCTTTTCTGAGAGAGAGAGAGAGAGAGAGAAAGAGAGAGAGAGAGAGAGAGAGAGAGAGAGAGAGAGAGAGAGAGAGAGAGAGAGAGAGAGAGAGAGAGAAACCCTACAACCGAATGTAACCTGCCCCAACAAAGTAAAACCACCTCTCAGCCACCACCGATGATGTCGGCCATGTGGTAGATGTATGTATGAGCACTTTGGTCAAGGTCACGGGCACTTGTAGTAGCCTTGGACACATAGAGAGAGAGAGTGTCAAGGACTATGAGTTTAGGGACTTGAGGCACTAGTCGCGGACTATCAAGTAAGAGGGAAACTTGGTATAGGGTCCAGGTGTGCTAGGAGTATTCACTTGAGGGGAGGTGTTGACATATACAAGTGAATAGGCTATAAAAGAGAATCTATAAATGTGAGAGAGCCTGTGAAAAGTGAGAAGTATCTACTGGGAGAGAATAAAGGGTAGCATGAGGAGATTTAGGAGGTGTGGAGATATTCTGGGAAGAGGTGGAGAGAATCAAGCAAAAGAGGTGGAGTGAATCAAGGAGAAATCAGTGGGAATAGATGCTTGGATGTAAACTCTATAAATTGAGGCATTGGCCTAATGAGAATTTGCTAGTTTTTGATTATCCATACCTACATTAAGCTATCAGTTAATTGCTCACTAATCACATCTTAAATATCATCTAATCTCTTTGTTAATGATGTGGATTCTAGCATTTGATCCACCATAGCTGTCGGTAAATTTAACATATTATTAGAGCCTAGCCCTAGAATCCATCAATTTGTGAGCCCATTATCACTTGGCTAATTAGGATTAGTAGATAATTAAGACTTTTTACCTCTTTTCAACTAGCTCTTTGCACCCCTAGCCAGTAGAGGGGCTTGACCTCCCTCCAGAAGCACTATTAGGGCTAATAATTCTAGGCAACCATAGCTAGCCATCCCATTCAAACAAAATCGCAAACCGCCAAGCGTAGCTGCCAATTTTTGCTAAATCGCTGGCGCCACATTTCTAAAGGAGAAATGAGATCTCTACTACTCTAGATCAAATTGCTATAATTCCTCTTGGCCCTAGTGGTTTTCAAGGGTGCTCTACAAGCTGGTGAAGACAGATTTTGATTTGATCAAGTCTACAGTGAGATCTAAGCTCTTCATCAAATCTACAGATGACTTTGGTAAAACAGAGATTAAGCATTCAATGTTTGGTCAAATCTTGTCTTTCTTGGCTTAATTCTCTACTGTCTAGACTAATTGCCATTGATAGCCTTGAAAGGATTTAAGCTCATTTGAACTCTAAGGCCTTAGATCTGGACTCCCCGCATACTCTGTTTTCTGCACACAAAATAGATGATTAGTTTACTAATCAATGATTAATCAATACTAATCACTATTTTTCAGTGCAATTACGAGTTCAAATCAACCATTTGGTATCTGATACAGATCTCTGTGATTTCATATTGCAATTCGGAGATGGTTTGATACTCCAACCCTTCCGTACAGATTTGTTACCCTTGGTTTAATGTAATTTTTGGTGATTTTATGCTGATAAAGCTGTTGTAATCATCACCACCTAAACCTTATATTGAGTTGTAAAAGGGTAGACATTGCCCTTGAATCTTGAAATTTGATCAAGAGGTAAGACCCCCTTCACATCATCATGAGTACGGCGGCACAAGAGATAGCCAAATTTATGGGGAGCAGTTTTACACATGGCAGACAAAAACCATGTATCTGCTCATAAGGGAAAATCTGTGGGGGCTAGTTGAGGGAAGAGATGAATGCAAAGAGGTGAGAGGGAAAAATGAGTGGAAGAGGAGGATTGAAAAAGCATTGGGACTTATCGCACTCAGTTTAAATGATGAAATCATTCATCACATCACAAGGATATAGCACTCAGTTTAAATGATGAAATCATTCATCACATCACAAGGATACAGTGGGCAAAAGATATATTGGATGATCTTAAAAAATTATTTGGAACACAAGCAAAAAATTCAAAGATAAATCTGTTAATACAATTCTAGAAATTAGACATGAAGGAAAGTGAATCTTTAATCACACACTTGAACAAATATAAAAGCATTAAGCAACAACTCGTAGCTATTGGCAAAAAGACAGAAGATGATGAGGCACTAGCAGTGCTTCTGAAGAGTGTGGACAAAGGTGAATATGAAAACATTGTAGCAACACTAAAGAATGTACCTGAATTGAAGCTAAAAAAGATAGAAGGAGCTCTACTAGAGCAAGAGACCAGAGGCAAAGAGAAGAAATGGCTAGACTCAACAGCAGGAGAAAAAAAAGCATTCTTCACCTGAGGAGGATTCTCCCGAGGACGAGAAAGAGGTAGAGTAGGAGGAAGGACCATCACTTGCCAAAACTGTGGAAAAGCCAGGACACATGGCAAGAGACTGCTACAGCAAACCCAGTGGAGAAGAAACGACATCAACAAACATCATGGAGGCTCCTAAGGAAGTGGAGTCAGATCATGAGAGAGAGAGAGAGAGAGAGAGAGAGAGAGAGAGAGAGAGAGAGAGAGAGAAACCCTACAACCGAATGTAACCTGCCCCAACAAAGTAAAACCACCTCTCAGCCACCGATGATGTCGGCCATGTGGTAGATGTATGTATGAGCACTTTGGTCAAGGTCACGGGCACTTGTAGTAGCCTTGGACACATAGAGAGAGAGAGTGTTAAGGACTATGAGTTTAGGGACTTGAGGCACTGGTCGCGGACTATCAAGTAAGAGGGAAACTTGGTATAGGGTCCAGGTGTGCTAGGAGTATTCACTTGAGGGGAGGTTTTGACATATACAAGTGAATAGGCTGTAAAAGAGAATCTATAAATGTGAGAGAGCCTGTGAAAAGGTGAGAAGTATCTACTGGGAGAGAATAAAGGGTAGCATGAGGAGATTTAGGAGGTGTGGAGATATTCTGGGAAGAGGTGGAGAGAATCAAGCAAAAGAGGTGGAGTGAATCAAGGAGAAATCAGTGGGAATAGATGCTTGGATGTAAACTCTATAAATTGAGGCATTGGCCTAATGAGAATTTGCTGGTTTTTGATTATCCATGCCTACATTAAGCTATCAATTAATTGCTCACTAATCACGTCTTAATAATCATCTAATCTCTTTGTTAATGATGTGGATTCTAGCATTTGGTGCAAATTTAACATATTATCAGAGCCTAGCCCTAGAATCCATCAATTTGTGAGCCCATTATCACTTGGCTAATTAGGATTAGTAGATAATTAAGATTTTTACCTCTTTTCAACTAGCTCTTTGCACCCCTAGCCAGTAGAGGGGCTTGATCTCCCTCCGGAAGCACTAGTAGGGCAAATAATTCTAGGCAACCATAGCTAGCCATCCCATTCAAACAAAATTGCAAACCGCCAAGCGTAGCTGCCAATTTTTGGCACCACATTTCTGAAGGAGAAATGAGATCTCTACTACTCCAGATCAAATTGCTATAATTCCTCTTGGCCCTAGTGATTTTCAAGGTGCTCTACAAGCTGGTGAAGACAGATTTTGATTTGATCAAGTCTACAGTGAGATCTAAGCTCTTCATCAAATCTACAGGTGACTTTGGTAAAACAGAGATTAAGCATTCAATGTTTGGTCAAATCTTGTCTTTCTTGGCTTAATTCTCTACTAGACTAATTGCCATTGATAGCCTTGAAAGGATTTAAGCTCATTTGAACTCTAAGGCCTTAGATCTGGACTCCCCGCATACTCTATTTTTTGCACACAAAATAGATGATTAGTTTACTAATCAATGATTAATCAATACTAATCACTATTTTTCAGTGCAATTATAGTTCAAATCAACCATTTGGTATCTGATACAGACCCCTATAATTTCAGATTGCAATTCAGAGATGGTTTGATACTCCAACCCTTCCGTACAGATTTGTTACCCTTGGTTTAATGTAATTTTTGGTGATTTTATGCTGATAAAGCTGTTGTAATCATCACCACCTAAACCTTATATTGAGTTGTAAAAGGGTAGACATTGCCCTTGAATCTTGAAATTTGATCAAGAGGTAAGACCCCGTTCACATCATCATGAGTACGGCGGCACAAGAGATAGCCAAATTTATGGGGAGCAGTTTTACACATGGCAGACAAAAACCATGTATCTGCTCATGAGGAAAAATCTGTGAGGGCTAGTTGAGGGAAGAGATGAATGCAAAGAGGCGAGAGGGAAAAATGAGTGGAAGAGGAGGATTGAAAAAGCATTGGGACTTATCGCACTCAGTTTAAATGATGAAATCATTCATCACATCACAAGGATACAGTGGGCAAAAGATGCATTGGATGAAGTCAAAAAATTATTTGGAACACAAGCAAAAAATTCAAAGATAAATCTGTTAATACAATTCTAGAAATTAGACATCAAGGAAAGTGAATCTTTAATCACACACTTGAATAAATATAAAAGCATTAAGCAACAACTGGCAGCTATTTGCAAAAAGACAGAAGATGATGAGGCACTAACAGTGCTTCTGAAGAGTGTGGACAAAGGTGAATATGAAAACATTGTAGCAACACTAAAGAATGTACCTGAATTGAAGCTAAAAAAGATAGAAGGAGCTCTACTAGAGCAAGAGACCAGAGGCAAAGAGAAGAAATGGCTAGACTCAACAGCAGGAGAAAAAAAGCATTCTTCACCTGAGGAGGATTCTCTCGAGGACGAGGACGAGAAAGAGGTAGAGTAGGAGGAAGGACCATCACTTGCCAAAACTGTGGAAAAGCCAGGACACATGGCAAGAGACTGCTACAGCAAACCCAGTGGAGAAGAAATGACATCAACAAACTTCATGGAGGCTCCTAAGGAAGTGGAGTCAGATCATCTTTTCTGAGAGAGAGAGAGAGAGAGAGAGAGAGAGAGAGAGAGAGAGAGAGAGAGAGAGAGAGAGAGAGAGAGAGAGAGAGAGAAACCCTACAACCGAATGTAACCTACCCCAACAAAGTAAAACCACCTCTCAGCCACCACCGATGATGTCGGCCATGTGGTAGATGTATGTATGAGCACTTTGGTCAAGGTCACGGGCACTTGTAGTAGCCTTGGACACATAGAGAGAGAGAGTGTCAAGGACTATTAGTTTAGGGACTTGAGGCACTAGTCGCGGACTATCAAGTAAGAGGGAAACTTGGTATAGGGTCCAGGTGTGCTAGGAGTATTCACTTGAGGGGAGGTGTTGTCATATACAAGTGAATAGGCTATAAAAGAGAATCTATAAATGTGAGAGAGCCTGTGAAAAGGTGAGAAGTATCTACTGGGAGAGAATAAAGGGTAGCATGAGGAGATTTAGGAGGTGTGGAGATATTCTGGGAAGAGGTGGAGAGAATCAAGCAAAAGAGGTGGAGTGAATCAAGGAGAAATCAGTGGGAATAGATGCTTGGATGTAAACTCTATAAATTGAGGCATTGGCCTAATGAGAATTTGCTAGTTTTTTATTATCCATACCTACATTAAGCTATCAGTTAATTGCTCACTAATCACATCTTAAACATCATCTAATCTCTTTGTTAATGATGTGGATTCTAGCATTTGATCCACCATAGCTATCGGTAAATTTAACATATTATCAGAGCCTAGCCCTAGAATCCATCAATTTGTGAGCCCATTATCACTTGGCTAATTAGGATTAGTAGATAATTAAGATTTTTACCTCTTTTCAACTAGCTCTTTGCACCCCTAGCCAGTAGAGGGGCTTGATCTCCCTCCAGAAGCACTATTAGGGCTAATAATTCTAGGCAACCATGGCTAGCCATCCCATTCAAACAAAATCGCAAACCGCCAAGCGTAGCTGCCAATTTTTGCTAAATCGCTGGCGCCACATTTCTGAAGGAGAAATGAGATCTCTACTACTCTAGATCAAATTGCTATAATTCCTCTTGGCCCTAGTGGTTTTCAAGGGTGCTCTGCAAGCTAGTGAAGACAGATTTTGATTTGATCAAGTCTACAATGAGATCTAAGCTCTTCATCAAATCTACAGGTGACTTTGGTAAAACAGAGATTAAGCATTCAATGTTTGGTCAAATCTTGTCTTTCTTGGCTTAATTCTCTACTAGACTAATTGCCATTGATAGCCTTGAAAGGATTTAAGCTCATTTGAACTCTAAGGCCTTAGATCTGGACTCCCCGCATACTCTGTTTTCTGCACACAAAATAGATGATTAGTTTACTAATCAATGATTAATCAATACTAATCACTATTTTTCAGTGCAATTACGAGTTCAAATCAACCATTTGGTATCTGATACAGATCCCTATAATTTCAGATTGCAATTCCAAGATGGTTTGATACTCCAACCCTTCCGTACAGATTTGTTACCCTTGGTTTAATGTAATTTTTGGTGATTTTATGCTGATAAAGCTGTTGTAATCATCACCACCTAAACCTTATATTGAGTTGTAAAAGGGTAGACATTGCCCTTGAATCTTGAAATTTGATCAAGAGGTAAGACCCTGTTCACATCATCATGAGTACGGCGGCACAAGAGATAGCCAAATTTATGGGGAGCAGTTTTACACATGGCAGACAAAAACCATGTATCTGCTCGTGAGGAAAAATCTGCGGGGGCTAGTTAAGGGAAGAGATGAATGCAAAGAGGTGAGAGGGAAAAATGAGTGGAAAAGGAGGATTGAAAAAGCATTGGGACTTATCGCACTCAGTTTAAATGATGAAATCATTCATCACATCACAAGGATACAGCACTCAGTTTAAATGATGAAATCATTCATCACATCACAAGGATACAGTGGGCAAAAGATGCATTGGATGAACTCAAAAAATTATTTGGAACACAAGCAAAAAATTCAAAGATAAATCTGTTAATACAATTCTAGAAATTAGACATGAAGGAAAGTGAATCTTTAATCACACACTTGAACAAATATAAAAGCATTAAGCAACAACTGGCAGCTATTGGCAAAAAGACAGAAGATGATGAGGCACTAACAGTGCTTCTGAAGAGTGTCGACAAAGGTGAATATGAAAACATTGTAGCAACACTAAAGAATGTACCTGAATTGAAGCTAAAAAAGATAGAAGGAGCTCTACTAGAGTAAGAGACCAGAGGCAAAGAGAAGAAATGGCTAGACTCAACAGCAGGAGAAAAAAAAGCATTCTTCACCTGAGGAGGATTCTCTCGAGGACGAGGACGAGAAAGAGGTAGAGTAGGAGGAAGGACCATCACTTGCCAAAACTGTGGAAAAGCCAGGACACATGGCAAGAGACTGCTACAGCAAACCCAGTGGAGAAGAAACGACATCAACAAACTTCATGGAGGCTCCTAAGGAAGTGGAGTCAGATCATCAGAGAGAGAGAGAGAGAGAAAGAGAGAGAGAGAGAGAGAGAGAGAGAGAGAGAGAGAGAGAGAGAGAGAGAGAGAGAGAGAGAGAGAGAAAACCCTACAACCGAATGTAACCTGCCCCAACAAAGTAAAACCACCTCTCAGCCACCGATGATGTCGGCCATGTGGTAGATGTATGTATGAGCACTTTGGTCAAGGTCACGGGCACTTGTAGTAGCCTTGGACACATAGAGAGAGAGAGTGTTAAGGACTATGAGTTTAGGGACTTGAGGCACTGGTGGCGGACTATCAAGTAAGAGGGAAACTTGGTATAGGGTCCAGGTGTGCTAGGAGTATTCACTTGAGGGGAGGTGTTGACATATACAAGTGAATAGGCTGTAAAAGAGAATCTATAAATGTGAGAGAGCCTGTGAAAAGGTGAGAAGTATCTACTGGGAGAGAATAAAGGGTAGCATGAGGAGATTTAGGAGGTGTGGAGATATTCTGGGAAGAGGTGGAGAGAATCAAGCAAAAGAGGTGGAGTGAATCAAGGAGAAATCAGTGGGAATAGATGCTTGGATGTAAACTCTATAAATTGAGGCATTGGCCTAATGAGAATTTGCTGGTTTTTGATTATCCATGCCTACATTAAGCTATCAATTAATTGCTCACTAATCACATCTTAATTATCATCTAATCTCTTTGTTAATGATGTGGATTCTAGCATTTGGTCCACCATAGCTGCAAATTTAACATATTATCAGAGCCTAGCCCTAGAATCCATCAATTTGTGAGCCCATTATCACTTGGCTAATTAGGATTAGTAGATAATTAAGATTTTTACCTCTTTTCAACTAGCTCTTTGCACCCCTAGCCAGTAGAGGGGCTTGATCTCCCTCCGGAAGCACTAGTAGGGCAAATAATTCTAGGCAACCATAGCTAGCCATCCCATTCAAACAAAATCGCAAACCGCCAAGCGTAGCTGCCAATTTTTGGCACCACAATTCTGAAGGAGAAATGAGATCTCTACTACTCCAGATCAAATTGCTATAATTCCTCTTGGCCCTAGTGATTTTCAAGGTGCTCTACAAGCTGGTGAAGACAGATTTTGATTTGATCAAGTCTACAGTGAGATCTAAGCTCTTCATCAAATCTACAGGTGACTTTGGTAAAACAGAGATTAAGCATTCAATGTTTGGTCAAATCTTGTCTTTCTTGGCTTAATTCTCTACTAGACTAATTGCCATTGATAGCCTTGAAAGGATTTAAGCTCATTTGAACTCTAAGGCCTTAGATCTGGACTCCCCGCATACTCTATTTTCTGCACACAAAATAGATGATTAGTTTACTAATCAATGATTAATCAATACTAATCACTATTTTTCAGTGCAATTATAGTTCAAATCAACCATTTGGTATCTGATACAGATCCCTATAATTTCAGATTGCAATTCAGAGATGGTTTGATACTCCAACCCTTCCGTACAGATTTGTTACCCTTGGTTTAATGTAATTTTTGGTGATTTTATGCTGATAAAGCTATTGTAATCATCACCACCTAAACCTTATATTGAGTTTTAAAGGGTAGACATTGCCCTTGAATCTTGAAATTTGATCAAGAGGTAAGACCCCCTTCACATCATCATGAGTACGGCGGCACAAGAGATAGCCAAATTTATGGGGAGCAGTTTTACACATGGCAGACAAAAACCATGTATCTGCTCATGAGGAAAAATCTGTGAGGGCTAGTTGAGGGAAGAGATGAATGCAAAGAGGCGAGAGGGAAAAATGAGTGGAAGAGGAGGATTGAAAAAGCATTGGGACTTATCGCACTCAGTTTAAATGATGAAATCATTCATCACATCACAAGGATACAGTGGGCAAAAGATGCATTGGATGAAGTCAAAAAATTATTTGGAACACAAGCAAAAAATTCAAATATAAATCTGTTAATACAATTCTAGAAATTAGACATCAAGGAAAGTGAATCTTTAATCACACACTTGAATAAATATAAAAGCATTAAGCAACAACTGGCAGCTATTTGCAAAAAGACAGAAGATGATGAGGCACTAACAGTGCTTCTGAAGAGTGTGGACAAAGGTGAATATGAAAACATTGTAGCAACACTAAAGAATGTACCTGAATTGAAGCTAAAAAAGATAGAAGGAGCTCTACTAGAGTAAGAGACCAGAGGCAAAGAGAAGAAATGGCTAGACTCAACAGCAGGAGAAAAAAGCATTCTTCACCTGAGGAGGATTCTCTCGAGGACGAGGACGAGAAAGAGGTAGAGTAGGAGGAAGGACCATCACTTGCCAAAACTGTGGAAAAGCCAGGACACATGGCAAGAGACTGCTACAGCAAACCCAGTGGAGAAGAAACGACATCAACAAACTTCATGGAGGCTCCTAAGGAAGTGGATTCAGATCATCTTTTCTGAGAGAGAGAGAGAGAGAGAGAGAGAAAGAGAGAGAGAGAGAGAGAGAGAGAGAGATAGAGAGAGAGAGAGAGAGAGAGAGAAACCCTACAACCGAATGTAACCTGTCCCAACAAAGTAAAACCACCTCTCAGCCACCACCGATGATGTCGGCCATGTGGTAGATGTATGTATGAGCACTTTGGTCAAGGTCACGGGCACTTGTAGTAGCCTTGGACACATAGAGAGAGAGAGTATCAAGGACTATGAGTTTAGGGACTTGAGGCACTAGTCGCGGACTATCAAGTAAGAGGGAAACTTGGTATAGGGTCCAGGTGTGCTAGGAGTATTCACTTGAGGGGAGGTGTTGACATATACAAGTGAATAGGCTATAAAAGAGAATCTATAAATGTGAGAGAGCCTGTGAAAAGGTGAGAAGTATCTACTGGGAGAGAATAAAGGGTAGCATGAGGAGATTTAGGAGGTGTGGAGATATTCTGGGAAGAGGTGGAGAGAATCAAGCAAAAGAGGTGGAGTGAATCAAGGAGAAATCAGTGGGAATAGATGCTTGGATGTAAACTCTATAAATTGAGGCATTGGCCTAATGAGAATTTGCTAGTTTTTGATTATCCATACCTACATTAAGCTATCAGTTAATTGCTCACTAATCACATCTTAAATATCATCTAATCTCTTTGTTAATGATGTGGATTCTAGCATTTGATCCACCATAGCTGTCGGTAAATTTAACATATTATCAGAGCCTAGCCCTAGAATCCATCAATTTGTGAGCCCATTATCACTTGGCTAATTAGGATTAGTAGATAATTAAGATTTTTACCTCTTTTCAACTAGCTCTTTGCACCCCTAGCCAGTAGAGGGGCTTGATCTCCCTCCAGAACCACTATTAGGGCTAATAATTCTAGGCAAGCATAGCTAGCCATCCCATTCAAACAAAATCGCAAACCGCCAAGCGTAGCTGCCAATTTTTGCTAAATCGCTGGCGCCACATTTCTGAAGGAGAAATGAGATCTCTACTACTCTAGATCAAATTGCTATAATTCCTCTTGGCCCTAGTGGTTTTCAAGGGTGCTCTACAAGCCGGTGAAGACAGATTTTGATTTGATCAAGTCTACAGTGAGATCTAAGCTCTTCATCAAATCTACAGGTGACTTTGGTAAAACAGAGATTAAGCATTCAATGTTTGGTCAAATCTTGTCTTTCTTGGCTTAATTCTCTACTAGACTAATTGCCATTGATAGCCTTGAAAGGATTTAAGCTCATTTGAACTCTAAGGCCTTAGATCTGGACTCCCCGCATACTCTGTTTTCTGCACACAAAATAGATGATTAGTTTACTAATCAATGATTAATCAATACTAATCACTATTTTTCAGTGCAATTACGAGTTCAAATCAACCATTTCGTATCTGATACAGATCCCTATAATTTCAGATTGCAATTCCAAGATGGTTTGATACTCCAACCCTTCCGTACAGATTTGTTACCCTTGGTTTAATGTAATTTTTGGTGATTTTATGCTGATAAAGCTGTTGTAATCATCACCACCTAAACCTTATATTGAGTTGTAAAAGGGTAGACATTGCCCTTGAATCTTGAAATTTGATCAAGAGGTAAGACCCCGTTCACATCATCATGAGTACGGCGGCACAAGAGATAGCCAAATTTATGGGGAGCAGTTTTACACATGGCAGACAAAAACCATGTATCTGCTCGTGAGGAAAAATCTGCGGGGGCTAGTTGAGGGAAGAGATGAATGCAAAGAGGTGAGAGGGAAAAATGAGTGGAAAAGGAGGATTGAAAAAGCATTGGGACTTATCGCACTCAGTTTAAATGATGAAATCATTCATCACATCACAAGGATACAGCACTCAGTTTAAATGATGAAATCATTCATCACATCACAAGGATACAGTGGGCAAAAGATGCATTGGATGAACTCAAAAATTTATTTGGAACACAAGCAAAAAATTCAAAGATAAATCTGTTAATACAATTCTAGAAATTAGACATGAAGGAAAGTGAATCTTTAATCACACACTTGAACAAATATAAAAGCATTAAGCAACAACTGGCAGCTATTGGCAAAAAGACAGAAGATGATGAGGCACTAACAGTGCTTCTGAAGAGTGTCGACAAAGGTGAATATGAAAACATTGTAGCAACACTAAAGAATGTACCTGAATTGAAGCTAAAAAGATAGAAGGAGCTCTACTAGAGTAAGAGACCAGAGGCAAAGAGAAGAAATGGCTAGACTCAACAGCAGGAGAAAAAAAGCATTCTTCACCTGAGGAGGATTCTCTCGAGGACGAGGACGAGAAAGAGGTAGAGTAGGAGGAAGGACCATCACTTGCCAAAACTGTGGAAAAGCCAGGACACATGGCAAGAGACTGCTACAGCAAACCCAGTGGAGAAGAAACGACATCAACAAACTTCATGGAGGCTCCTAAGGAAGTGGATTCAGATCATCTTTTCTGAGAGAGAGAGAGAGAGAGAGAGAAAGAGAGAGAGAGAGAGAGAGAGAGAGAGAGAGAGAGAGAGAGAGAGAGAGAGAGAGAGAGAGAGAGAGAGAGAGAGAGAGAAACCCTACAACCGAATGTAACCTGCCCCAACAAAGTAAAACCACCTCTCAGCCACCACCGATGATGTCGGCCATGTGGTAGATGTATGTATGAGCACTTTGGTCAAGGTCACGGGCACTTGTAGTAGCCTTGGACACATAGAGAGAGAGAGTATCAAGGACTATGAGTTTAGGGACTTGAGGCACTAGTCGCGGACTATCAAGTAAGAGGGAAACTTGGTATAGGGTCCAGGTGTGCTAGGAGTATTCACTTGAGGGGAGGTGTTGACATATACAAGTGAATAGGCTATAAAAGAGAATCTATAAATGTGAGAGAGCCTGTGAAAAGGTGAGAAGTATCTACTGGGAGAGAATAAAGGGTAGCATGAGGAGATTTAGGAGGTGTGGAGATATTCTGGGAAGAGGTGGAGAGAATCAAGCAAAAGAGGTGGAGTGAATCAAGGAGAAATCAGTGGGAATAGATGCTTGGATGTAAACTCTATAAATTGAGGCATTGGCCTAATGAGAATTTGCTAGTTTTTGATTATCCATACCTACATTAAGCTATCAGTTAATTGCTCACTAATCACATCTTAAATATCATCTAATCTCTTTGTTAATGATGTGGATTCTAGCATTTGATCCACCATAGCTGTCGGTAAATTTAACATATTATCAGAGCCTAGCCCTAGAATCCATCAATTTGTGAGCCCATTATCACTTGGCTAATTAGGATTAGTAGATAATTAAGATTTTTACCTCTTTTCAACTAGCTCTTTGCACCCCTAGCCAGTAGAGGGGCTTGATCTCCCTCCAGAACCACTATTAGGGCTAATAATTCTAGGCAACCATAGCTAGCCATCCCATTCAAACAAAATCGCAAACCGCCAAGCGTAGCTGCCAATTTTTGCTAAATCGCTGGCGCCACATTTCTGAAGGAGAAATGAGATCTCTACTACTCTAGATCAAATTGCTATAATTCCTCTTGGCCCTAGTGGTTTTCAAGGGTGCTCTACAAGCTGGTGAAGACAGATTTTGATTTGATCAAGTCTACAGTGAGATCTAAGCTCTTCATCAAATCTACAGGTGACTTTGGTAAAACAGAGATTAAGCATTCAATGTTTGGTCAAATCTTGTCTTTCTTGGCTTAATTCTCTACTAGACTAATTGCCATTGATAGCCTTGAAAGGATTTAAGCTCATTTGAACTCTAAGGCCTTAGATCTGGACTCCCCGCATACTCTGTTTTCTGCACACAAAATAGATGATTAGTTTACTAATCAATGATTAATCAATACTAATCACTATTTTTCAGTGCAATTACGAGTTCAAATCAACCATTTGGTATCTGATACAGATCCCTATAATTTCAGATTGCAATTCCAAGATGGTTTGATACTCCAACCCTTCCGTACAGATTTGTTACCCTTGGTTTAATGTAATTTTTGGTGATTTTATGCTGATAAAGCTGTTGTAATCATCACCACCTAAACCTTATATTGAGTTGTAAAAGGGTAGACATTGCCCTTGAATCTTGAAATTTGATCAAGAGGTAAGACCCCGTTCACATCATCATGAGTACGGCGGCACAAGAGATAGCCAAATTTATGGGGAGCAGTTTTACACATGGCAGACAAAAACCATGTATCTGCTCGTGAGGAAAAATCTGCGGGGGCTAGTTGAGGGAAGAGATGAATGCAAAGAGGTGAGAGGGAAAAATGACTTATCGCACTCAGTTTAAATGATGAAATCATTCATCACATCACAAGGATACAGCACTCAGTTTAAATGATGAAATCATTCATCACATCACAAGGATACAGTGGGCAAAAGATGCATTGGATGAACTCAAAAAATTATTTGGAACACAAGCAAAAAATTCAAAGATAAATCTGTTAATACAATTCTAGAAATTAGACATGAAGGAAAGTGAATCTTTAATCACACACTTGAACAAATATAAAAGCATTAAGCAACAACTGGCAGCTATTGGCAAAAAGACAGAAGATGATGAGGCACTAACAGTGCTTCTGAAGAGTGTCGACAAAGGTGAATATGAAAACATTGTAGCAACACTAAAGAATGTACCTGAATTGAAGCTAAAAAAGATAGAAGGAGGTCTACTAGAGTAAGAGACCAGAGGCAAAGAGAAGAAATGGCTAGACTCAACAGCAGGAGAAAAAAAAGCATTCTTCACCTGAGGAGGATTCTCTCGAGGACGAGGACGAGAAAGAGGTAGAGTAGGAGGAAGGACCATCACTTGCCAAAACTGTGGAAAAGCCAGGACACATGGCAAGAGACTGCTACAGCAAACCCAGTGGAGAAGAAACGACATCAACAAACTTCATGGAGGCTCCTAAGGAAGTGGAGTCAGATCATCAGAGAGAGAGAGAGAGAGAAAGAGAGTGAGAGAGAGAGAGAGAGAGAGAGAGAGAGAGAGAGAGAGAGAGAGAGAGAGAAAACCCTACAACCGAATGTAACCTGCCCCAACAAAGTAAAACCACCTCTCAGCCACCGATGATGTCGGCCATGTGGTAGATGTATGTATGAGCACTTTGGTCAAGGTCACGGGCACTTGTAGTAGCCTTGGACACATAGAGAGAGAGAGTGTTAAGGACTATGAGTTTAGGGACTTGAGGCACTGGTGGCGGACTATCAAGTAAGAGGGAAACTTGGTATAGGGTCCAGGTGTGCTAGGAGTATTCACTTGAGGGGAGGTGTTGACATATACAAGTGAATAGGCTGTAAAAGAGAATCTATAAATGTGAGAGAGCCTGTGAAAAGGTGAGAAGTATCTACTGGGAGAGAATAAAGGGTAGCATGAGGAGATTTAGGAGGTGTGGAGATATTCTGGGAAGAGGTGGAGAGAATCAAGCAAAAGAGGTGGAGTGAATCAAGGAGAAATCAGTGGGAATAGATGCTTGGATGTAAACTCTATAAATTGAGGCATTGGCCTAATGAGAATTTGCTGGTTTTTGATTATCCATGCCTACATTAAGCTATCAATTAATTACTCACTAATCACATCTTAATTATCATCTAATCTCTTTGTTAATGATGTGGATTCTAGCATTTGGTCCACCATAGCTGCAAATTTAACATATTATCAGAGCCTAGCCCTAGAATCCATCAATTTGTGAGCCCATTATCACTTGGCTAATTAGGATTAGTAGATAATTAAGATTTTTACCTCTTTTCAACTAGCTCTTTGCACCCCTAGCCAGTAGAGGGGCTTGATCTCCCTCCGGAAGCACTAGTAGGGCAAATAATTCTAGGCAACCATAGCTAGCCATCCCATTCAAACAAAATCGCAAACCGCCAAGCGTAGCTGCCAATTTTTGGCACCACAATTCTGAAGGAGAAATGAGATCTCTACTACTCCAGATCAAATTGCTATAATTCCTCTTGGCCCTAGTGATTTTCAAGGTGCTCTACAAGCTGGTGAAGACAGATTTTGATTTGATCAAGTCTATAGTGAGATCTAAGCTCTTCATCAAATCTACAGGTGACTTTGGTAAAACAGAGATTAAGCATTCAATGTTTGGTCAAATCTTGTCTTTCTTGGCTTAATTCTCTACTAGACTAATTGCCATTGATAGCCTTGAAAGGATTTAAGCTCATTTGAACTCTAAGGCCTTAGATCTGGACTCCCCGCATACTCTATTTTCTGCACACAAAATAGATGATTAGTTTACTAATCAATGATTAATCAATACTAATCACTATTTTTCAGTGCAATTATAGTTCAAATCAACCATTTGGTATCTGATACAGATCCCTATAATTTCAGATTGCAATTCGGAGATGGTTTGATACTCCAACCCTTCCGTACAGATTTGTTACCCTTGGTTTAATGTAATTTTTGGTCATTTTATGCTGATAAAGCTGTTGTAATCATCACCACCTAAACCTTATATTGAGTTGTAAAAGGGTAGACATTGCCCTTGAATCTTGAAATTTGATCAAGAGGTAAGACCCCCTTCACATCATCATGAGTACGGCGGCACAAGAGATAGCCAAATTTATGGGGAGCAGTTTTACACATGGCAGACAAAAACCATGTATCTGCTCATGAGGAAAAATCTGTGAGGGCTAGTTGAGGGAAGAGATGAATGCAAAGAGGCGAGAGGGAAAAATGAGTGGAAGAGGAGGGTTGAAAAAGCATTGGGACTTATCGCACTCAGTTTAAATGATGAAATCATTCATCACATCACAAGGATACAGTGGGCAAAAGATGCATTGGATGAAGTCAAAAAATTATTTGGAACACAAGCAAAAAATTCAAAGATAAATCTGTTAATACAATTCTAGAAATTAGCCATGAAGGAAAGTGAATCTTTAATCACACACTTGAATAAATATAAAAGCATTAAGCAACAACTGGCAGCTATTTGCAAAAAGACAGAAGATGATGAGGCACTAACAGTGCTTCTGAAGAGTGTGGACAAAGGTGAATATGAAAACATTGTAGCAACACTAAAGAATGTACCTGAATTGAAGCTAAAAAAGATAGAAGGAGCTCTACTAGAGCAAGAGACCAGAGGCAAAGAGAAGAAATGGCTAGACTCAACAGCAGGAGAAAAAAAGCATTCTTCACCTGAGGAGGATTCTCTCGAGGACGAGGACGAGAAAGAGGTAGAGTAGGAGGAAGGACCATCACTTGCCAAAACTGTGGAAAAGCCAGGACACATGGCAAGAGACTGCTACAGCAAACCCAGTGGAGAAGAAACGACATCAACAAACTTCATGGAGGCTCCTAAGGAAGTGGATTCAGATCATCTTTTCTGAGAGAGAGAGAGAGAGAGA
Organism: Cibotium barometz; assembly: GCF_041138505.1. Taxonomy (NCBI): domain Eukaryota; kingdom Viridiplantae; phylum Streptophyta; class Polypodiopsida; order Cyatheales; family Cibotiaceae; genus Cibotium; species Cibotium barometz. The sequence goes on from NC_141047.1 coordinate 3,275,571, forward strand.
GAGAGAGAGAAAGAGAGAGAGAGAGAGAGAGAGAGAGAGAGAGAGAGAGAGAGAGAGAGAGAGAGAGAGAGAGAGAGAGAGAGAGAAACCCTACAACCGAATGTAACCTGCCCCAACAAAGTAAAACCACCTCTCAGCCACCACCGATGATGTCGGCCATGTGGTAGATGTATGTATGAGCACTTTGGTCAAGGTCACGGGCACTTGTAGTAGCCTTGGACACATAGAGAGAGAGAGTATCAAGGACTATGAGTTTAGGGACTTGAGGCACTAGTCGCGGACTATCTAGTAAGAGGGAAACTTGGTATAGGGTCCAGGTGTGCTAGGAGTATTCACTTGAGGGGAGGTGTTGACATATACAAGTGAATAGGCTATAAAAGAGAATCTATAAATGTGAGAGAGCCTGTGAAAAGGTGAGAAGTATCTACTGGGAGAGAATAAAGGGTAGCATGAGGAGATTTAGGAGGTGTGGAGATATTCTGGGAAGAGGTGGAGAGAATCAAGCAAAAGAGGTGGAGTGAATCAAGGAGAAATCAGTGGGAATAGATGCTTGGATGTAAACTCTATAAATTGAGGCATTGGCCTAATGAGAATTTGCTAGTTTTTTATTATCCATACCTACATTAAGCTATCAGTTAATTGCTCACTAATCACATCTTAAATATCATCTAATCTCTTTGTTAATGATGTGGATTCTAGCATTTGATCCACCATAACTGTCGGTAAATTTAACATATTATCAGAGCCTAGCCCTAGAATCCATCAATTTGTGAGCCCATTATCACTTGGCTAATTAGGATTAGTAGATAATTAAGACTTTTTACCTCTTTTCAACTAGCTCTTTGCACTCCTAGCCAGTACAGGGGCTTGACCTCCCTCCAGAAGCACTATTAGGGCTAATAATTCTAGGCAACCATAGCTAGCCATCCCATTCAAACAAAATCGCAAACCGCCAAGCGTAGCTGCCAATTTTTGCTAAATCGCTGGCGCCACATTTCTGAAGGAGAAATGAGATCTCTACTACTCTAGATCAAATTGCTATAATTCCTCTTGGCCCTAGTGATTTTCAAGTTGCTCTACAAGCTGGTGAAGACAGATTTTGATTTGATCAAGTCTACAGTGAGATCTAAGCTCTTCATCAAATCTACAGGTGACTTTGGTAAAACAGAGATTAAGCATTCAATGTTTGGTCAAATCTTGTCTTTCTTGGCTTAATTCTCTACTAGACTAATTGCCATTGATATCCTTGAAAGGATTTAAGCTCATTTGAACTCTAAGGCCTTAGATCTGGACTCCCCGCATACTCTATTTTTTGCACACAAAATAGATGATTAGTTTACTAATCAATGATTAATCAATACTAATCACTATTTTTCAGTGCAATTACGAGTTCAAATCAACCATTTGGTATCTGATACAGATCCCTATGATTTCATATTGCAATTCCGAGATGGTTTGATACTCCAACCCTTCCGTACAGATTTGTTACCCTTGGTTTAATGTAATTTTTGGTGATTTTATGCTGATAAAGCTGTTGTAATCATCACCACCTAAACCTTATATTGAGTTGTAAAAGGGTAGACATTGCCCTTGAATCTTGAAATTTGATCAAGAGGTAAGACCCCCTTCACATCATCATGAGTACGGCGGCACAAGAGATAGCCAAATTTATGGGGAGCAGTTTTACACATGGCAGACAAAAACCATGTATCTGCTCATAAGGGAAAATCTGTGGGGGCTAGTTGAGGGAAAAGATGAATGCAAAGAGATGAGAGGGAAAAATGAGTGGAAGAGGAGGATTGAAAAAGCATTGGGACTTATCGCACTCAGTTTAAATGATGAAATCATTCATCACATCACAAGGATACAGCACTCAGTTTAAATGATGAAATCATTCATCACATCACAAGGATACAGTGGGCAAAAGATGCATTGGATGATCTTAAAAAATTATTTGGAACACAAGCAAAAAATTCAAAGATAAATCTGTTAATACAATTCTAGAAATTAGACATGAAGGAAAGTGAATCTTTAATCACACACTTGAACAAATATAAAATCATTAAGCAACAACTCGTAGCTATTGGCAAAAAGACAGAAGATGATGAGGCACTAGCAGTGCTTCTGAAGAGTGTGGACAAAGGTGAATATGAAAACATTGTAGCAACACTAAAGAATGTACCTGAATTGAAGCTAAAAAAGATAGAAGGAGCTCTACTAGAGCAAGAGACCAGAGGCAAAGAGAAGAAATGGCTAGACTCAACAGCAGGAGAAAAAAAAGCATTCTTCACCTGAGGAGGATTCTCCCGAGGACGAGAAAGAGGTAGAGTAGGAGGAAGGACCATCACTTGCCAAAACTGTGGAAAAGCCAGGACACATGGCAAGAGACTGCTACAGCAAACCCAGTGGAGAAGAAACGACATCAACAAACTTCATGGAGGCTCCTAAGGAAGTGGAGTCAGATCATGAGAGAGAGAGAGAGAGAGAGAGAGAGAGAGAGAGAGAAACCCTACAACCGAATGTAACCTGCCCCAACAAAGTAAAACCACCTCTCAGCCACCGATGATGTCGGCCATGTGGTAGATGTATGTATGAGCACTTTGGTCAAGGTCACGGGCACTTGTAGTAGCCTTGGACACATAGAGAGAGAGAGTGTTAAGGACTATGAGTTTAGGGACTTGAGGCACTGGTCGCGGACTATCAAGTAAGAGGGAAACTTGGTATAGGGTCCAGGTGTGCTAGGAGTATTCACTTGAGGGGAGGTCTTGACATATACAAGTGAATAGGCTGTAAAAGAGAATCTATAAATGTGAGAGAGCCTGTGAAAAGGTGAGAAGTATCTACTGGGAGAGAATAAAGGGTAGCATGAGGAGATTTAGGAGGTGTGGAGATATTCTGGGAAGAGGTGGAGAGAATCAAGCAAAAGAGGTGGAGTGAATCAAGGAGAAATCAGTGGGAATAGATGCTTGGATGTAAACTCTATAAATTGAGGCATTGGCCTAATGAGAATTTGCTGGTTTTTGATTATCCATGCCTACATTAAGCTATCAATTAATTGCTCACTAATCACGTCTTAATAATCATCTAATCTCTTTGTTAATGATGTGGATTCTAGCATTTGATCCACCATAGGTGCAAATTTAACATATTATCAGAGCCTAGCCCTAGAATCCATCAATTTGTGAGCCCATTATCACTTGGCTAATTAGGATTAGTAGATAATTAAGATTTTTACCTCTTTTCAACTAGCTCTTTGCACCCCTAGCCAGTAGAGGGGCTTGATCTCCCTCCGGAAGCACTAGTAGGGCAAATAATTCTAGGCAACCATAGCTAGCCATCCCATTCAAACAAAATTGCAAACCGCCAAGCGTAGCTGCCAATTTTTGGCACCACATTTCTGAAGGAGAAATGAGATCTCTACTACTCCAGATCAAATTGCTATAATTCCTCTTGGCCCTAGTGATTTTCAAGGTGCTCTACAAGCTGGTGAAGACAGATTTTGATTTGATCAAGTCTACAGTGAGATCTAAGCTCTTCATCAAATCTACAGGTGACTTTGGTAAAACAGAGATTAAGCATTCAATGTTTGGTCAAATCTTGTCTTTCTTGGCTTAATTCTCTACTAGACTAATTGCCATTGATAGCCTTGAAAGGATTTAAGCTCATTTGAACTCTAAGGCCTTAGATCTGGACTCCCCGCATACTCTATTTTCTGCACACAAAATAGATGATTAGTTTACTAATCAATGATTAATCAATAATAATCACTATTTTTCAATGCAATTATAGTTCAAATCAACCATTTGGTATCTGATACAGACCCCTATAATTTCAGATTGCAATTCGGAGATGGTTTGATACTCCAACCCTTCCGTACAGATTTGTTACCCTTGGTTTAATGTAATTTTTGGTGATTTTATGCTGATAAAGCTGTTGTAATCATCACCACCTAAACCTTATATTGAGTTGTAAAAGGGTAGACATTGTCCTTGAATCTTGAAATTTGATCAAGAGGTAAGACCCCGTTCACATCATCATGAGTACGGCGGCACAAGAGATAGCCAAATTTATGGGGAGCAGTTTTACACATGGCAGACAAAAAGCATGTATCTGCTCATGAGGAAAAATCTGTGAGGGCTAGTTGAGGGAAGAGATGAATGCAAAGAGGCGAGAGGGAAAAATGAGTGGAAGAGGAGGATTGAAAAAGCATTGGGACTTATCGCACTCAGTTTAAATGATGAAATCATTCATCACATCACAAGGATACAGTGGGCAAAAGATGCATTGGATGAAGTCAAAAAATTATTTGGAACACAAGCAAAAAATTCAAAGATAAATCTGTTAATACAATTCTAGAAATTAGACATGAAGGAAAGTGAATCTTTAATCACACACTTGAATAAATATAAAAGCATTAAGCAACAACTGGCAGCTATTTGCAAAAAGACAGAAGATGATGAGGCACTAACAGTGCTTCTGAAGAGTGTGGACAAAGGTGAATATGAAAACATTGTAGCAACACTAAAGAATGTACCTGAATTGAAGCTAAAAAAGATAGAAGGAGCTCTACTAGAGCAAGAGACCAGAGGCAAAGAGAAGAAATGGCTAGACTCAACAGTAGGAGAAAAAAAGCATTCTTCACCTGAGGAGGATTCTCTCGAGGACGAGGACGAGAAAGAGGTAGAGTAGGAGGAAGGACCATCACTTGCCAAAACTGTGGAAAAGCCAGGACACATGGCAAGAGACTGCTACAGCAAACCCAGTGGAGAAGAAACGACATCAACAAACTTCATGGAGGCTCCTAAGGAAGTGGAGTCAGATCATCTTTTCTGAGAGAGAGAGAGAGAGAGAGAGAGAGAGAGAGAGAGAGAGAGAGAGAGAGAGAGAAACCCTACAACCGAATGTAACCTGCCCCAACAAAGTAAAACCACCTCTCAGCCACCACCGATGATGTCGGCCATGTGGTAGATGTATGTATGAGCACTTTGGTCAAGGTCACGGGCACTTGTAGTAGCCTTGGACACATAGAGAGAGAGAGTGTCAAGGACTATGAGTTTAGGGACTTGAGGCACTAGTCGCGGACTATCAAGTAAGAGGGAAACTTGATATAGGGTCCAGGTGTGCTAGGAGTATTCACTTGAGGGGAGGTGTTGACATATACAAGTGAATAGGCTATAAAAGAGAATCTATAAATGTGAGAGAGCCTGTGAAAAGGTGAGAAGTATCTACTGGGAGAGAATAAAGGGTAGCATGAGGAGATTTAGGAGGTGTGGAGATATTCTGGGAAGAGGTGGAGAGAATCAAGCAAAAGAGGTGGAGTGAATCAAGGAGAAATCAGTGGGAATAGATGCTTGGATGTAAACTCTATAAATTGAGGCATTGGCCTAATGAGAATTTGCTAGTTTTTGATTAGCATGAGGAGATTTAGGAGGTGTGGAGATATTCTGGGAAGAGGTGGAGAGAATCAAGCAAAAGAGGTGGAGTGAATCAAGGAGAAATCAGTGGGAATAGATGCTTGGATGTAAACTCTATAAATTGAGGCATTGGCCTAATGAGAATTTGCTGGTTTTTGATTATCCATGCCTACATTAAGCTATCAATTAATTGCTCACTAATCACATCTTAATTATCATCTAATCTCTTTGTTAATGATGTGGATTGTAGCATTTGATCCACCATAGCTGCAAATTTAAAATATTATCAGAGCCTAGTCCTAGAATCCATCAATTTGTGAGCCCATTATCACTTGGCTAATTAGGATTAGTAGATAATTAAGATTTTTTTACCTCTTTTCAACTAGCTCTTTGCACCCCTAGCCAGTAGAGGGGCTTGATCTCCCTCCAGAAGCACTAGTAGGGCAAATAATTCTAGGCAACCATAGCTAGCCATCCCATTCAAACAAAATCGCAAACCACCAAGCGTAGCTGCCAATTTTTGCTAAATCGTTGGCGCCACATTTCTGAAGGAGAAATGAGATCTCTACTACTGCAGATCAAATTGCTATAATTCCTCTTGGCCCTAGCGGTTTTCAAGGGTGCTCTACAAGCTGGTGAAGACAGATTTTGATTTGATCAAGCCTACAGTGAGATCTAAGCTCTTCATCAAATCTACAGGTGACTTTGGTAAAACAGAGATTAAGCATTCAATGTTTGGTCAAATCTTGTCTTTCTTGGCTTAATTCTCTACTAGACTAATTGCCATTGATAGCCTTGAAAGGATTTAAGCTCATTTGAACTCTAAGGCCTTAGATCTGGACTCCCCGCATACTCTATTTTCTGCACACAAAATAGATGATTAGTTTACTAATCAATGATTAATCAATACTAATCACTATTTTTCGGTGCAATTACGAGTTCAAATCAACCATTTGGTATCTGATACAGATCCCTATAATTTCAGATTGCAATTCGGAGATGGTTTGATACTCTAACCCTTCCGTACAGATTTGTTACCCTTGGTTTAATGTAATTTTTGGTGATTTTATGCTGATAAAGCTGTTGTAATCATCACCACCTAAACCTTATATTGAGTTGTAAAAGGGTAGACATTGCCCTTGAATCTTGAAATTTGATCAAGAGGTAAGACCCCCTTCACATCATCATGAGTACGGCGGCACAAGAGATAGCCAAATTTATGGGGAGCAGTTTTACACATGGCAGACAAAAACCATGTATCTGCTCATGAGGAAAAATCTGTGAGGGCTAGTTGAGGGAAGAGATGAATGCAAAGAGGTGAGAGGGAAAAATGAGTGGAAGAGGAGGATTGAAAAAGCATTGGGATTTATCGCACTCAGTTTAAATGATGAAATCATTCATCACATCACAAGGATACAGTGGGCAAAAGATGCATTGGATGAACTCAAAAAATTATTTGGAACACAAGCAAAAAATTCAAAGCTAAATTTGTTAATACAATTCTAGAAATTAGACATGAAGGAAAGTGAATCTTTAATCACACACTTGAACAAATATAAAAGCATTAAGCAACAACTCGCAGCTATTGGCAAAAAGACAGAAGATGATGAGGCACTAACAGTGCTTCTGAAGAGTGTGGACAAAGGTGAATATGAAAACATTGTAGCAACACTAAAGAATGTACCTGAATTGAAGCTAAAAAAGATAGAAGGAGCTCTACTAGAGCAAGAGACCAGAGGCAAAGAGAAGAAATGGCTAGACTCAACAGCAAGAGAAAAAAAAGCATTCTTCACCTGAGGAGGATTCTCTCGAGGACGAGGACGAGAAAGAGGTAGAGTAGGAGGAAGGACCATCACTTGCCAAAACTGTGGAAAAGCCAGGACACATGGCAAGAGACTGCTACAGCAAACCTAGTGGAGAAGAAACGACATCAACAAACTTCATGGAGGCTCCTAAGGAAGTGGAGTCAGATCATCTTTTCTGAGAGAGAGAGAGAGAGAGAGAGAGAGAGAGAGAGAGAGAAATCCTACAACCGAATGTAACCTGCCCCAACAAAGTAAAACCACCTCTCAGCCACCACCGATGATGTCGGCCATGTGGTAGATGTATGTATGAGCACTTTGGTCAAGGTCACGGGCACTTGTAGTAGCCTTGGACACATAGACAGAGAGAGTGTCAAGGACTATGAGTTTAGGGACTTGAGGCACTCATCGCTCGCGAACTATCAAGTAAGAGGGAAACTTGGTATAGGGTCCAGGTGTGCTAGGAGTATTCACTTGAGGGGAGGTGTTGACATATACAAGTGAATAGGCTGTAAAAGAGAATCTATAAATGTGAGAGAGCCTGTGAAAAGGTGAGAAGTATCTACTAGGAGAGAATAAAGGGTAGCATGAGGAGATTTAGGAGGTGTGGAGATATTCTGGGAAGAGGTGGAGAGAATCAAGCAAAAGAGGTGGAGTGAATCAAAGAGAAATCAGTGGGAATAGATGCTTGGATGTAAACTCTATAAATTGAGGCATTGGCCTAATGAGAATTTGCTGGATTTTGATTATCCATGCCTACATTAAGCTATCAGTTAATTGCTCACTAATCACGTCTTAATTATCATCTAATCTCTTTGTTAATGATCTCGATTCTAGCATTTGATCCACCATAGGTGCAAATTTAACATATTATCAGAGCCTAGCCCTAGAATCCATCAATTTGTGAGCCCATTATCACTTGGCTAATTAAGATTAGTAGATAATTAAGATTTTTACCTCTTTTCAACTAGCTCTTTGCACCCCTAGCCAATAGAGGGGCTTGATCTCCCTCCAGAAGCACTATTAGGGCAAATCATTCTAGGCAACCATAGCTAGCCATCCCATTCAAACAAAATCGCAAACTGCCAAGCGTAGCTGCCAATTTTTGCTAAATCGCTGGCGCCACATTTCTGAAGGAGAAATGAGATCTCTACTACTCCAGATCAAATTGCTATAAATCCTCTTGGCCCTAGTGGTTTTCAAGGTGCTCTACAAGCTGGTGAAGACAGATTTTGATTTGATCAAGTCTACAGTGAGATCTAAGCTCTTCATCAAATCTACAGGTGACTTTGGTAAAACAGAGATTAAGCATTCAATGTTTGGTAAAATCTTGTCTTTCTTGGCTTAATTCTCTACTAGACTAATTGCCATTGATAGCCTTGAAAGGATTTAAGCTCATTTGAACTCTAAGGCCTTAGATCTGGACTCCCCACATACTCTATTTTCTACACACAAAATAGATGATTAGTTTACTAATCAATGATTAATCAATACTAATCACTATTTTTCAGTGCAATTACGAGTTCAAATCAACCATTTGGTATCTGATACAGATCCCTATAATTTCAAATTGCAATTCGGAGATGGTTTGATACTCCAACCCTTCCGTACAGATTTGTTACCCTTGGTTTAATGTAATTTTTGGTGATTTTATGCTGATAAAGCTGTTGTAATCATCACCACCTAAACCTTATATTGAGTTGTAAAAGGGTAGACATTGCCCTTGAATCTTGAAATTTGATCAAGAGGTAATACCCCCTTCACATCATCATGAGTACGGTGGCACAAGAGATAGTCAAATTTATGGGGAGCAGTTTTACACATGGCAGACAAAAACCATGTATCTGCTCATGAGGAAAAATCTGTGGGGGCTAGTTGAGGGAAGAGATGAATGCAAAGAGGTGAGAGGGAAAAATGAGTGGAAGAGGAGGATTGAAAAAGCATTGGGACTTATCGCACTCATTTTAAATGATGAAATCATTCATCACATCACAAGGATACAGTGGGCAAAAGATGCATTGGATGAACTCAAAAAATTATTTGGAACACAAGCAAAAAATTCAAAAATAAATCTGTTAATACAGTTCTAGAAATTAGACATGAAGGAAAGTGAATCTTTAATCACACACTTGAACAAATATAATAGCATTAAGCAACAACTGGCAGCTATTGGCAAAAAGACAGAAGACGATGAGGCACTAACAGTGCTTCTGAAGAGTGTGGACAAAGGTGAATATGAAAACATTGTAGCAACACTAAAGAATGTACCTGAATTGAAGCTAAAAAAGATAGAAGGAGCTCTACTAGAGCAAGAGACCAGAGGCAAAGAGAAGAAATGGCTAGACTCAACAGCAGGAGAAAAAAAAGCATTCTTCACCTGAGGAGGATTCTCTCGAGGACGAGGACGAGGATGAGAAAGAGGTAGAGTAGGAGGAAGGACCATCACTTGCCAAAACTGTGGAAAAGCCAGGACACATGGCAAGAGACTGCTACAGCAAACCCAGTGGAGAAGAAACAACATCAACAAACTTCATGGAGGCTCCTAAGGAAGTGGAATCAGATCATCTTTTGTGAGAGAGAGAGAGAGAGAGAGAGAGAGAGAGAGAGAGAGAGAGAGAGAGAGACCCTACAACCGAATGTAACCTGCCCCAACAAAGTAAAACCACCTCTCATGTAAGATTCCTCCCCTAACCCCCTTTTTGATGTCTAGTATCTTCCCCTGTAATCAATCCCTCTTCAGAAATATAAAGACCTTGTTTCTAACTGTTTTAACCTAGAGAGAGAAAATATTCTAGAGAGAGAATATTCAGATTTTGAATATTTTTGGATAAAAAATATCTCATATAATTAAGATGAATTGCCCTGAAACAGAAATTCAAAAAGAATTTTCAAATGTGCAATTGGAATTAATTGGAAATAGGTATAAAGAACCTTAGTCTAAGGGTCTAGATTTTCAGAAATCTTTAGACTATGGTCCAATTAAGGTTCCTATGGGCCAATAGCATCAATACATGTGTAGGGAGGAGATAAATCCAATTTGTAAAAAGAAGATACCCAAAAATGAGTAAATGCTCACATAAGGTGAAGAGTTGAAAATGTACAAGGTTTATTAGTAAAAAACTATGAGCAATATTAAAAATATGAGATATTTTGGGTATCCAAAAATGAGTAAATGCTCACATAAGATGAAGAGTTGAAAATGTACAAGGTTTATTAGTAAAAAAAAACTATGACACATATGTAAGGAAGAGGAGTTCTTTAAAGGAGGTGCATATTTCACATAAGATGAAGAGTTGAAAATGTACAAGGTTTATTAGTAAAAAACTATGAGCAATATTAAAAATATGAGATATTTTGGGTATCTAAAAATGAGTAAATGCTCACATAAGATGAAGAGTTGAAAATGTACAAGGTTTATTAGTAAAAAAACACATATGTAAGGAAGGGGAGTTCTTTAAAGGAGGTGCATATTTCACATAAGATGAAGAGTTGAAAATGTACAAGGTTTATTAGTAAAAAAACTATGACACATATGTAAGGAAGGAGAGTTCTTTAAAGGAGGTGCATATTTCACATGCTTGAATGAGTTTTAAACTCATAAAAATTGAGATATTTTATCTCTCCTCTCTCCTCATTCAAGTCTAGTTCTAAAAAGTTAGCTTAACTGACCTAAAAATGGTCAAAAAGTGACCAAACTGACTTGGAAAATTTTAGAATCAGTTTGTTTGGTTAGGAGCTCAAATTTTCCTATAAATAGAAGCCTCCCCTTGTTGAAAAAAAGATAGTGTCTTATGCTTTGTTACTCTACTCCACCTAAGCCAAGAACTGTGAATTCTTTAATAATTCACTAGTTTTTGACACTTCTCTCTTTCTTCAATCCCCATTGGTGGCTCCATCAACATACTAAACCAATTGATTGGTTGGGGGCCTCTACCGTGAACAAAGAATCAAGCAAATTGTAAGGTAAGTATGGTGAATTTTGATCTTTTCTATAATTTAAGTATGGTGAATTTTGATCTTTTCTATAATTTCTCAATGTTTCTCTCTTCTCAACCCCTCTCAAGCTTGAGAAGCTTAATTGGTATGGTTTTTGAAATGCTATTGAAGTTAATTAATTAATGATAGTAACGAATTACATAAATTTTCATTTATGTTTAATTCTAATGGTTTTTTCTCTCTCTCACTTAAGAAATGATCATACTCATGACCCTTTTTCAATCCAAATGAAGCTTTTCATAAGGCTTTTCCTTAATCCAAGATTAAGCTATGCTTGAGGCCAAATTAATGGCTTTTTTCTATGCTTTTAGTTTATGTATATTGATGATTCAATCCATTATGGATTGATGATCCAATTAGAGACCATTCTAATTATTTCCTTAATGATAAGCTTTATCCCTTAGAAAAAATTGAGATTTATCAGTCATAGTAGCGGAGCTATGGCAAAATTTTTATAGAAATTACGCATAAAATAATTTCATTCAAAGCATAAAAAGAGGACTTCCTACCATATTCTAGGAACTATCATCCTAGATTAATTAAAAGAATTTTATTATGCATGGAGATGTGGATGTTTGCATGTAGATGTAGATGTATGGATGTGAGTGTGAATGTGGAGGTGGATGTATGCATGGAGATGTGGATGTATGCATGTAGAAGTAGATGTAGAGATGAGGATGTAAATGGAGATGTGGATGGATGCATGTAGACATAGATGTATAGATGTCTACTTTCACTGCCAGTATCCTGAATCCGTTGCTCGGTGGGAACAGGGATCTTACATCTCAGCCCACCGATGATGTCGGCCATGTGGTAGATGTATGTATGAGCACTTTGGTCAAGGTCACGGGCACTTGTAGTAGCCTTGGACACATAGAGAGAGAGAGTGTCAAGGACTATGAGTTTAGGGACTTGAGGCACTAGTCGCGGACTATCAAGTAAGAGGGAAGCTTGGTATAGGGTCCAGGTGTGCTAGGAGTATTCACTTGAGGGGAGGTGTTGACATATACAAGTGAATAGGCTGTAAAAGAGAATCTATAAATGTGAGAGAGCCTGTGAAAAGGTGAGAAGTATCTACTGGGAGAGAATAAAGGGTAGCATGAGGAGATTTAGGAGGTGTGGAGATATTCTGGGAAGAGGTGGAGAGAATCAAGCAAAAGAGGTGGAGTGAATCAAGGAGAAATCAGTGGGAATAGATGCTTGGATGTAAACTCTATAAATTGAGGGATTGGCCTAATGAGAATTTTTTGATTATCCATGCCTACATTAAGCTATCAGTTAATTGCTCACTAATCACGTCTTAATTATCATCTAATCTCTTTGTTAATGATGTGGATTCTAGCATTTGATCCACCATAGCTGCAAATTTAACATATTATCAGAGCCTAGCCCTAGAATCCATCAATTTGTGAGCCCATTATCACTTGGCTAATTAGGATTAGTAGATAATTAAGATTTGTACCTCTTTTCAACTAGCTCTTTGCACCCCTAGCCAGTAGAGGGGCTTGATCTCCCTCCAGAAGCACTATTAGGGCAAATAATTCTAGGCAACCATAGCTAGCCATCCCATTCAAACAAAATCGCAAACTGCCAAGCGTAGCTGCCAATTTTTGCTAAATCGCTGGCGCCACATTTCTGAAGGAGAAATGAGATCTCTACTACTCCAGATCAAATTGCTATAATTCCTCTTGGCCCTAGTGGTTTTCAAGGTGCTCTACAAGCTGGTGAAGACAGATTTTGATTTGATCAAGTCTACAGTGAGATCTAAGCTCTTCATCAAATCTACAGGTGACTTTGGTAAAACAGAGATTAAGCATTCAATGTTTGGTAAAATCTTGTCTTTCTTGGCTTAATTCTCTACTAGACTAATTGCCATTGATAGCCTTGAAAGGATTTAAGCTCATTTGAACTCTAAGGCCTTAGATCTGGACTCCCCGCATACTCTGTTTTCTGCACACAAAATAGATGATTAGTTTACTAATCAATGATTAATCAATACTAATCACTATTTTTCAGTGCAATTACGAGTTCAAATCAACCATTTGGTATCTGATACAGATCCCTATAATTTCAGATTGCAATTCGGAGATGGTTTGATACTCCAACCCTTCCGTACAGATTTGTTACCCTTGGTTTAATGTAATTTTTGGTGATTTTATGCTGATAAAGCTGTTGTAATCATCACCACCTAAACCTTATATTGAGTTGTAAAAGGGTAGACATTGACCTTGAATCTTGAAATTTGATCAAGAGGTAAGACCCCCTTCACATCATCATGAGTACGGCGGCACAAGAGATAGCCAAATTTATGGGGAGCAGTTTTACTAGAGCAAGAGACCAGAGGCAAAGAGAAGAAATGGCTAGACTTAACAGCAGGAGAAAAAAAAGCATTCTTCACCTGAGGAGGATTCTCTCGAGGACCAGGACGAGAAAGAGGTAGAGTAGGAGGAAGGACCATCACTTGCTAAAAGTGTGGAAAAGCCAGGACACATGGCAAGAGACTGCTACAGCAAACCCAGTGGAGAAGAAACTACATCAACAAACTTCATGGAGGCTCCTAAGGAAGTGGAGTCAGATCATCTTTTCTGAGAGAGAGAGAGAGAGAGAGAGAGAGAGAGAGAGAGAGAGAGAGAGAGAGAGAGAGAGAGGGAAACCCTACAATCGAATGTAACCTGCCCCAACAAAGTAAAACCACCTCTCAGCCACTGATGATGTCGGCCATGTGGTAGATGTATGTATGAGCACTTTGGTCAAGGTCACGGGCACTTGTAGTAGCCTTGGACACATAGAGAGAGAGAGTGTCAAGGACTATGAGTTTAGGGACTTGAGGCACTGGTGGCGGACTATCAAGTAAGAGGGAAACTTAGTATAGGGTCTAGGTGTGCTAGGAGTATTCACTTGAGGGGAGGTGTTGACATATACAAGTGAATAGGCTGTAAAAGAGAATCTATAAATGTGAGAGAGCCTATGAAAAGGTGAGAAGTATCTACTGGGAGAGAATAAAGGGTAGCATGAGGAGATTTAGGAGGTGTGGAGATATTTTGGGAAGAGGTGGAGAGAATCAAGCAAAAGAGGTGGAGTGAATCAAGGAGAAATCAGTGGGAATAGATGCTTCGATGTAAACTCTATAAATTGAGGCATTGGCCTAATGAGAATTTGCTGGTTTTTGATTATCCATGCCTACATTAAGCTATCAGTTAATTACTCACTAGTCACATCTTAATTATCATCTAATCTCTTTGTTAATGATGTGGATTCTAGCATTTGATCCACCATAGCTGCAAATTTAACATATTATGAGAGCCTAGCCCTAGAATCCGTCAATTTGTGAGCCCATTATCACTTGGCTAATTAGGATTAGTAGATAATTAAGATTTTTTACCTCTTTTCAACTATCTCTTTGCACCCCTAGCCAGTAGAGGGGCTTGATCTCCCTCCAGAAGCACTATTAGGGCAAATCATTCTAGGCAACCATAGCTAGCCATCCCATTCAAACAAAATCGCAAACTGCCAAGCGTAGCTGCCAATTTTTGCTAAATCGCTGGCGCCACATTTCTGAAGGAGAAATGAGATCTCTACTACTCCAGATCAAATTGCTATAATTCCTCTTGGCCCTAGTGGTTTTCAAGGGTGCTCTACAAGCTGGTGAAGATAGATTTTGATTTGATCAAGTCTATAGTGAGATCTAAGCTCTTCATCAAATCTACAGGTGACTTTGGTAAAACAGAGAAGATTAAGCATTCAATGTCTTTCTTGGCTTAATTCTCTACTAGACTAATTGCCATTGATAGCCTTGAAAGTATTTAAGCTCATTTGAACTCTCAAGCCTTAGATCTGGACTCCCCGCATACTCTGTTTTCTGCACACAAAATAGATGACTAGTTTACTAATCAATACTAATCACTATTTTTCAGTGCAATTACGAGTTCAAATCAACCATTTGGTATCTGATACAGATCCCTATAATTTCAGATTGCAATTCGGAGATGGTTTGATACTCCAACCCTTCCGTACAGATTTGTTACCCTTGGTTTAATGTAATTTTTGGTGATTTTATGCTGATAAAGCTGTTGTAATCATCACCACCTAAACCTTATATTGAGTTGTAAAAGGGTAGACATTGCCCTTGAATCTTGAAATTTGATCAAGAGGTAAGACCCCCTCCACATCATCATGAGTACGGCAGCACAAGAGATAGCCAAATTTATGGGGAGCAGTTTTACACATAGCAGACAAAAACCATGTATCTGCTCATGAGGAAAAATCTGTGGGGGCTAGTTGAGGGAAGAGATGAATGCAAAGAGGTGAGAGGGAAAAATGAGTGGAAGAGGAGGATTGAAAAAGCATTGGGACTTATCGCACTCAGTTTAAATGATGAAATCATTCATCAAGTCACAAGGATATAGTGGGCAAAAGATGCGTTGGATGAACTCAAAAATTTATTTGGAACACAAGCAAAAAATTCAAAGATAAATCTGTTAATACAATTCTAGAAATTAGACATGAAGGAAAGTGAATCTTTAATCACACACTTGAACAAATATAAAAGCATTAAGCAACAACTGGCAGCTCTATTGGCAAAAAGACAGAAGATGATGAGGCACTAACAGTGCTTCTGAAGAGTGTGGACAAAGGTGAATATGAAAACATTGTAGCAACACTAAAGAATGTACCTGAATTGAAGCTAAAAAAGATAGAAGGAGATCTACTAGAGCAAGAGACCAGAGGCAAAGAGAAGAAATGGCTAGACTCAACAGCAGGAGAAAAAAAAGCACTCTTCACCTGAGGAGGATTCTCTCGAGGACGAGGACGAGAAAGAGGTAGAGTAGGAGGAAGGACCATCACTTGCCAAAACTGTGGAAAAGCCAGGACACATGGCAAGAGACTGCTACAGCAAACCCAGTGGAGAAGAAACGACATCAACAAACTTCATGGAGGCTCCTAAGGAGTGGAGTCAGATCATCTTTTCTGAGAGAGAGAGAGAGAGAGAGAGAGAGAGAGAGAGAGAGAGAGAGAGAGAGAGAGAGAAGCCCTACAATTGAATGTAACCTGCCCCAACAAAGTAAAACCACCTCTCAGCCACCACCGATGATGTCGGCCATGTGGTAGATGTATGTATGAGCACTTTGGTCAAGATCACGGGCACTTGTAGTAGCCTTGGACACATAGAGAGAGAGAGTGTCAAGGACTATGAGTTTAGGGACTTGAGGCACTGGTCGCGGACTATCAAGTAAGAGGAAAACTTGGTATAGGGTCCAGGTGTGATAGGAGTATTCACTTGAGGGGAG